>NC_036242.1:7257919-7379244 GCF_002742605.1 Olea europaea var. sylvestris | reverse complement strand
GATTAATTGTAAGCCAGGATTACATTGTTATCCTGTTTGTGGTTCTTCTCACTACTAAATCCTCGTGTTTTAATCATTTCGAGCTCTAGCAGATTTTATCATCAGTTTATTGGACTTTAGCTGACTCAAAATGGATCTTATATGAATGTGCAGTTGGAATTCAGTGTTAAAGGTCTGGCATTCCTTACGATTCTAGTATTGTTAACACAATTATCTGGATTAATTGTAAGCCAGGATTACATTGTTATCCTGTTTGTGGTTCTTCTCACTACTAAATCCTCGTGTTTTAATCATTTCGAGGTCTAGCAGATTTTATCATCAGTTTATTGGACTTTAGCTGACTCAAAATGGATCTTATATGAATGTGCAGTTGGAATATACAGTTTTCAATGTGTTGAAAACTACAGATTCTTATGGATGTGTCTTTAATTTTATCTGCGCAACTTATTGATTACATATTGAGTTCGCTTTTATGATTGGTCCGTTGTCTCTTTGCACTCGTTACTTTTTGGTGCCATTTTGAATTTAGTTTATGAAAGGCACATCTTTAGCCTGACTGCAAACATATTTATGGTAAAATTGCTTTTACAGAACATTTATCATTGGTTTCACTTTGTTCTGTCAACCTTTTTTCGTGGCATTTAATTCTTCATCCTGCACTTTCACCCTCGTTCATGGTCTCCATTCAAAATGGGCATTATCAAAGACAATATTGAGATTTATGAAAGAGGAAAAGATGCTTGTTAAGAGGGGTATAGCCCAAATCCATGTATTTTAGTTAATATTTTATTCCTTGACATATTCCTCCAAGACAGCTGCTTGTTTGAGTATATCAATATTGAAATTCATGTGCTCCCCTTATTCAGATCAAATTCCTCATTTTATTAGGTCTTCTTTTTTCTTTTTTTTTTAGTTAAATCAAATATGGGCAAAATCTGTTAATAAAGTCAAATAAATGACATTTAAATATTATCTTCAATAAAAGAGAGTCATCTCCTTCCGCCAAAGCAGGTAGGAGCTTGTAACCACCTACTTCCACCATCAATCGATTTGAACCAAATTAGTTGGAAAAATGTCTAGCCTCGACAACATTTCTTTAACATATTTAATGTCTTTTTCGGAGAGTTTTTGTCTAGGATGAATTTTTTTTTGATCGGAAAATATAATTTTTATATATCAAAAATTCATGTACAAGTACACTGGGCATGCTTAGACAAAACTAACATCAAAAGTCAATTACAAATACATCGGGCATGCCCGGGTAGTAAAAAGAAATGGTGTACAAACTATAATAGCTAAGAGGCCAAAGCTAATGATTCATAATGAATTAAAACATACAGATACAAAGTGAACATAACTTTGTATACGTGCATTTTAATCCGACTTACAACACAGTCAACGTGTGGCATAAGATCTTCAAAAATCTTCTTGTTCCTAGCCATCCAAATGTAGAAAATGGAAGTAGCAAGTACAATTTTCTTAACTTTGCTTTGCTAAGTCATTTCCCGTGCTTCTTTTCTCATCCATTTCACTGCACTCAACAAGGTGGACATTGTATATGTGATGGCCAACCACTTTCGAATCTTTCTCCAAACAGAACTATTGAATGGATAGGAGAAAAAAAAATGAAGTACTGTCTCCTCCGTGCATTTTAATCCGACTTACAACACAGTCAACGTGTGGCATAAGATCTTCAAAAATCTTCTTGTTCCTAGCCATCCAAATGTAGTAAATGGAAGTAGCAAGTACAATTTTCTTAACTTTGCTTTGCTAAGTCGTTTCCCGTGCTTCTTTTCTCATCCATTTCACTGCACTCAACAAGGTGGACATTGTATATGTGATGGCCAACCACTTCCGAATCTTTCTCCAAACAGAACTATTGAATGGATAGGAGAAAAAAAATGAAGTACTGTCTCCTCCATTGATCCACAAAGTATACATCTCAAATATTGAATTTTATCCTTAGTAAGCAATCTGGTCTAAATAGCCAACAAAGAATGAAGGCATGCTTAGGAGTAATGAAGCATTCCAAACAGTCGCGGCCCATACAACCTTAGCCCCTTCGGCTTGAAGAAATCATAAGCAGTCGAGATGCAAAAATTCCCAGTCTCCGTCCAGCAAAACAGTCTATCCATATCAGCCTAGAGCGTCCTTCAACACCCAAGATACTATCCCTGATTTCCAACACCTTTTTAAGTAGGGGAGAGTCATCTTTATTCACTTTGTATTCCCAAATGTACATCTCTTGAAGGAAAAGATGATTGACCCTTTTAATCCAGAGGGAATCCTTTTTGCTATGTATATTCTAAAGAGTTTTGGAGAGAAGCGCAAAATTCCAGCTTTTAATGTCCCGAAAATCAAGCCCACCTTCATGCTTAGGAAGGCAAATGTTTCTCCGAGCCACCAATGGTTTTTTTGATCCCCATAAGGAATTCCGGTATAAGCTAATAAGTTTAGAGGTAATCGTGGCTGGATTGGGAAAAATTGATAACCAAAAATATTCCACTCCTTGAAGAACTACTCTTATAAGCTCCACTCTCCCTGCATAAGATATAGAGGCACAAGACCAACCACCAATATAAGATGAGATTTTATTGATGAAGGATTCATAGGAGCTTACTTTCAATTTTCCCGCAGCAAGTAGAATCTCCAAGTATCAGAACAACATGGAACCTTTGGGAATGTGAGTAAGAGCAAGAATATCCTCCAACTCTTGTCCATGCACACCAGCGGTATATATGCAAGACTTGTCAAAATTTATCTTAAGTCTCGACATATCACCAAAGCTAGATAAGCAATTCATCAAAATTTCAATCGACATAATATCCCCTCTAGCAAAGAGTATTAAATCATCCGCAAATGCCGAGTGAGTGGTGCACATTTAGGATGAAAATTGAACTCACTATTCGAGGTAGCTCCCTTCACTATTCTAGAAAAATATTCAAGACACAACACAAATAAGAACAGATAAAGAGGATCATCTTGGCGAAGACCTTTTATTCCCTTAATGAAACCATGGAGGCTACCATTAAGTGCAATAGAGTATGTAGGAGTAGTAATACACTCCATCACCCAATCAATGAATGTAGTAGGGAACCGCAACCCCTCAAGCACCTTTTTAATAAAATCCCAATTTACCGAATCATAAGCTTTCTTCAAATCAATTTTGAGAAGGCACCTAGGAGATACCCTCTTTCAATTATATTGCCTTAAGAACTCTTGGGCTAAGTGAATATTTTCCACTATGCTTCTACCCTCCACAAATGTGGCTTGAGCTTGATCAATAATTGAACCAAGTATAGTCTTAAACGAGAAGACAAAATTTTAGCGATCACTTTGTAAAACACATTGCAACAAGCAATCAGTTTGTACTCGTCCATAGTATGCGAATGATTAGTCTTAGAACTAATGTAATAACGGTGTGGTTGATTTGCTTAAGAGACCTCGAAGTAAAGAATTCTCCAATTGCCTCCATGAACTCTTCACCGACAATATCCCAAATCTTCTTAAAAAAACGTGAAGTGTATCCATCCAGTCTCGATGACTTATCATCCCTGATACTAAATAGGGCATCTTTGATTTCATGCCTCGTGACTTCTCGATCAAGTAACACGGCATTTTCCTCCGATAATATGGGCCCAATATTCATAATTTCAGCATTGAAGGGCTGTCCAAAGCTGTCTTTTCCCAACAATTTACTATAGAAATGGATAAATTCCTTCTCTACTTTTTGAGAAGTAGAATAAGTGCCATCGCTTTTAATAATAGCTGGAATATATTTTCTCTTAGCCATAGAGTGAAAAAAACTTTGTACATTTGTCACTCTCCTTAAAGTAGAAACATTTTGCTTGTTATAGTAGAAGGTCCTTTCCGCTTCACAAAGATTCATAACTTCTTTTCTCAACCTTGCCACATCATTTTGTAATTGAAGATTAGTGGGACCATTTTGTAAGTCAACTTGCACAAATTCCAATCTCCTCGAAGCAACTTTGGCCCTTGATGAGATATGTGAGAAATGTTTGTTATTGGGCTTCTTAAGCACACCTTTAAGATTTTGCATCTTCTTACAAAGTGAGAATTGCCTCGTTCACCATACATCTTGATTCCAACCATTACATACCACTTTATAAAAATCATCATGGTTTGTCCATATGTTGAAGAGTTGAAATGGAATGTTCTTCCTTTCAACTTTCCCAAAAAAAAGAAACAATTCAAGACGAGTGATAGGATAGGCAACCCGAGGGTAGGAAATTAGCAAAGCTATTAAAACCTCCTTGCATCCAAGCTCATTAACCATGGCCCTATCTAGCTTACTCCGAGTCGAGTCGTTAGTCCAAGTGAAAAAGCATCCAATAGATCTCACATTGGAGAGTCCAACACTTAGGCGACAATATTCAAAATCCTTCACCTCATAGGGATTAACATCCACTCCATTAATTTTTTTCATCAAACTTAAGCACATTATTAAAATCTCCCAAGAGCAACCAAGGTGAAGAACAATTCAAACCATGCTCCATAATGTTATTCCAAAGAGGCCTGCGACTCACAATAGTGTGGTAAGCATAAACAAAGCTAACAAGAAAGGTAAGTGAAGTTACCTTACAAGTAATGGAGTAATGGATGACCTGCGGCGAAATCTCCAATAATTCAACTTCAACTTTCATGGAATTCCACAAGACCATAATCCGGCCATTTTGGTGAGTATGGAAATTGTTAATTACTCATCACCATAGAGATCGAATCATGCATATTAGAGGACCCCTTTACCACTGATTTTGCCATGTGAACATTTGTATCAACATCAATTAGCGTAGGGGAAATTCGCCTAGTTTTCCAGTATCATTCAATTCACTGGTAGGAGTATCTTCAAGAGACTATTTATTTATAAAAAAATAAATTAAAGAAATTAAATTTAAAGAGTGAATTATTTTATGCACTTCAACAATAATCTCTATTTTAGCTCTTATTTTACATTTTTCCAATAAACATTAAGATTTATCCTCATCATTTATTTACATATTCTTTTGTGTCAAGAGCCAATCATATCAAATATGGTTTGAATAATTTGAACAATATAGTGTTAAAATCTGTAATATATTAAAGCAATCATTATAAAGTAGAAAGTTGAAACCTTTTACATAGTCTTTTTCTTTTGCGAAATAAGATTCCAAACCTTTTTCTTATATAATCAATAAAAAGTCTGTAAATTGTTTAAAAATTCAGGAAACTGTTTTTGGAAGTAATTTTGTTTCTTTAAATTTAAATTTTATATTGTTCCACATATGTAACGCTTTTCGTGGCTAATCATGATTATTCAAAGCACACATATATACTTGCTTTTTGTATTCATTTATGCTTCTAAGTGAAGTCTCCAATGGGACTCAATAAATAGAAACTAATAATATTTTAATATACTTGATGACTGATTATTGGAAGATATGATGCTATATTAGTATTTATCCCAGTTAAATTATAATTTATTAAGTCTAAACAGAAAATTAGTATTATTGTGCTAAGATTATATCATAAATATTTGTTGACTCAGATGGTTGAAAATGATAGCACACTCGAAGTTGGAGATCACTTTGGAATGTGGCAAAAACCTTAACAGTAAAAATGAGTTTCAAGGAACGTTATTGCACCACCTTTTTAAGATGTCTTTTGCTCCACTATTATTGTGACGTATTTGAGTAAGTAAAAGATATAATGGAATATTTGCAATGCGCACAAATGAAGACAAAATCAAAGCATAGAGGAGAACAAACTCAATAATAGAAATAGTTTTTATTATATCTCTGCAGAATGACCAAATAAAAATAAGTTTTCAAGAACACAAAAATATTGTAAAAGAAGTGAATATTTCATATAGTACAATATATATTTTTCTTTTTTATCAAAGGTAAAAATGAATCTATTTATATATTTCTATTTTGACACTTTCAATGGTCACAACTATTGAGTAGTGACTTGTTAATTTGAATTACAAATTCAAATTATTCTAAAAGAACAGTAAACATATGTTAAATTACTCAAAATATCATGTGCAAAATTGGTGTATGTTGAGCTCGCTAATCAAAAACTACTTATCCAACGATCTAAAATAATAATTTTAAAAATACTCTCTACTTAAAAAGCTTACACAATTAGCTTTCAATATCCTTCATCTTAAAGAGTATTTGTCGTTTCATATAGAAAATGAGTTCAGCTTGATCGGAAAAGAAACTAATTTTTGTCCGGGCATCATTTAAATATAGGAGGACCCAACAAATTCTATTGTATGGGTCCGCTTATCTAAAATGTTAAAGCATTGTATTTGTACTTCGATGGTCATGTGTTAAGAATCAGATGCAATGCTAAATAGAATTGACGTATGATATATAATTCATTTAAGCTTATATTTATTGATAACAAGACTTTGCTACTTTCTCGGAAAGGAATCATCTTAAAGTTCCTTATTACTAAATTGATAGAGCATATTTCGTATTAATTTATTTAAGAAATGTTGCAAAAGTTTTCAATGGGGACCGTATAATTCTTTAAAAATTAACCAATACGAGATGTAAAAGAAATGGATTATCTTCTCAAATTTAAAAAATATAGGCAGAAAAGAGATGATATCAGGCAAATTCCCTTTACTTCCAATGGAAGCACTTCAATGTGGCCATTCGATGAAAAGCATAAAGGCATACGGTTGATGGCTACTTCTCATGATATATATATCCTATTCCCTTTCTTATTTAAGATAAGAGTGTATGTAAAATATACAAAATCAAAAGAGGGTGTCAGATAGGACGGGTGGTGGATAGTGACATAGTCAGGATTATCACGTAAAGAAGATATTAGTTAGGCTGTCTCACTATTTTACTTGGGCCTATTTGTGTAATCCAGGTTTAGCTTGTAACTTGAAAAAACACATTCTTTGAAACAAGCTTTCGATCTTATATATATTGGTGATGAGATCTGACCTTACACATGGTGCATTTGTGGGTGTTGGATCTAAATTTTGAGGTGCCATATAAAAGGCTCCTTTGGCCTCGTTTTCAAATGAATATATGAGCGTATTATTCATTTTTCTATCTATCTGTTTTTTCAATCTCTATAAAATCTTGAGTGGGTTCTTTGATGTACTTAGTCTATAATCCGTGAGATTGAGTGTAGTTTACTGTGATGAACTTTGTATGTGAGATGAGTGTAAAACATTGAAGAAATCCCTTCATACGTTTGTAATGCACCACTCTTAGCTAATTTCAGTGGATTTGAGCGATATCTACTTATAGATGCTCAATGAGTGAGTAGCGTTTTGAGCACGTGAACATTTTGACCCCTTAGTGTGTGAAAATTCCTTTGTGTGTTACTTTTTAATTTTTATGATTTTACTTTCTGCAAACGATTTAGTTTTGAATTTCTTTTATTTAAACGCAATTGGAACCAGCAAGTGGTATCAAATCTGTTTTTTAAAAAGGGCGTTAAAGTTCCGTGATTTCTTGAAACCCTAGTTTTTTCAAAATATGCGAATCTTGTAAATCGTTTTGATTTTTAAACTATTTGTGAAAACATACTATGTTTTTTGAAATGAGATTTATTGATCTAACTTCAATTCAACCTTTGGTTGAATCCTCTTGATGCTCTATGTTTTTTCTGTGTTAGATATGAAAGATTTTAAAATATACGTTAGTATTCTCGAGGTTTCTTGGAATTTCTTTTGAAAACCTTGATTTGATTTGAAAGATTCTTGTATTTGTCATTGAGTTCTAGCGATTCCTTTAACAACTCACTATTGAGTTGTGATGGTTTTTTGTAACTCGTTTTGGTTATTGGTTAGTTGTGTTGACTCACTCCAATTCCTACTGATTTCTTGACTTATTCTCTGAGAATTTTTTATTCGTTGGGTTGCTTTATAGAATTTGAAGATTCTAGTTCGTTTTTGGTATTCTTTAATAATCCCCTTCATTCTGAAACATTAAGTTTTTTACTCTGGTATAATCTCTTACCCTTTCACATTTGTATTGTTCAAATTCTCTATACCGTCTGAATATAAATTGGTTATTAAGGTAAGAGATCTATCACTATTTACCTTTGTCCAAAATCTCTTGCGAGCACTTGGGAATCTTAGGAAGCAGTAAACCAAATGGTCCCACTCCTTAAACTTGTCAAATTTACATTTCATTGATAAACCACTTGTATTTATAATTTTTATTTGTTGTTATATAATTCTGCTTTGTTTTCTAGGAACTTGGATTATATAATCTATTTTACAATTTTCATAAATTGTAAGATAAGTAGAACTTACTCTATTCTTATTTCTCACTTTAGAACTTGCATATTTTGTAAATTTCTCACATTGCTTAATTGTGATATACTTTTTGTGGGGTATACATTTGATCATGTGACTTGACTTGTTAAAATGTCAACTGCATATAAGTTTGACGATGAAATGTGGAATGGTACTGCTAACTTTAGTATCTAGTGCCAGAAGATGAGGGCTCTATTGTTACAACAGAAGTGTACTACTACTGTTGATGGGGTTTGGGTCACTAAGATTAGTGCTTCTAGGAGGCAAGAAAATGAGATAGTCCCAAGCTCCATGATTCTTCACCTATCTGATAGTGTGATAAGGAAAGCTCAAAAAACTACCATTTACGTACTGCAGCCAAAGTTAGGAACACTTTTCCTAACTAGGACAATGTTATATAAGTGCTATCTCCTGAGACAATTTTATAAATTTAGGTTTGACTTTTCTCTGGCCTAGAAGAAAACATCGATAAGTTCACAAAATTGATTCAAGATTTATCTAACTATAATGAAAAATTGTCAGATGATACTTGCCATGCATTTTTTATAATGTGATTTATAATGCAGTTGTATGGTGTCAAGTTTTGTGGTATATGAATGGAATTAGGATGTAACTAAGTACTATAATTGTGTAGCTCTTATTTTATCTAAATGAATGAAATTTTGAATCATTGGTTTTAAATAAGTTAATAAAATATATGTGATGATAAACTCAACAATTAATTGCAAATTAGAAGAATAATCAAGATAAGAAAACCTAGAGTTGTGATTTCAACTAACTATCAAATATGATTCTCAATTATATAATTATTTATAATCAATTTTTCAAAGTTTATAAGCAAGAACACAATTGTATTTCTATCCCCTTTCTTGAATGCCAGTTAGAAATTAATCTTAGATTTCAATGCCAATATCTCTATTTCGAATTAAAACCAAATATTTATCAAGATCATGATTCGTTTATGGTGTAAGTTTCATAGATTCTACACTTTCTCTTTAAACCCATAAAATCTATGTTGTGTTAATCTTATAATCGTGGCTAAATTTTCCTTTCTTGAGTGTCGAAATTGACTAATAGTGACCAATTAATCGAAAGAATTGAAATCATAACACAAATAAACGGAATTGAAAATTTCAAAAGATAACTAAAATAAATTCAAATCATACTCTCAAGTTTTGGCTAATCAAACTCTAGATTAGATGTTTAGTTCATGATAAAAGCCATGAATTCTACACAATTCATAAAGAATAACATGAAGAGAAGAAAGATAAAACTATTTTTTGGATGGTTGAATCAATCTTTTTCACCAAGTTGCCTTTGCCTCCTTCTTACCCGGTTGAATTCTCCCTTTCTTCTTGTTAAAAAGTAGTCTCTAAAGTTTTATTTATAACGTCTTGAAGTTTTGGACGAATTAGAGTTGAATTGGAACAAGAAGAGAATTCAAAAAAATTTAAAAAACACTTTTCTTGCAAGGCATCTCAGCTCCGCTATGCAAATTCTATTATTTTCAGCAACATGGGCGCTGCAGCGCCCACTTCGGGTGGAAGACAACACTGTATATCTTTCAGTATTTTTGTCATAAATCTTTCTTCCTATATCCAATTGAGCCGATTCAAAATGTATTATGGCTACAACTTTGCTTCTGATATAATGTTTAAATTTGATCGTTTGCTAAGTCAAAATGGGTCTCAATGTGAGATTAAAAATTCAAAGTATAACTTTTTCGATTGAAAATTGATGTATGACAGTACTTTGATTATATTTGATCCCTTTGACATCTTTCTTCATCCAATTAACTCTTAAAACTCCCAAATCTTCATCATGAGGTTTGACACAACTTTTGAGTGTTTGCAATTTAGTTCCCGAACCTTGGATCTCTTACAATTTAGTCCCCTTTCCAATCTTGCCTACTTTTGCTATTTCCTTTAATTTCATCAACCTATATTATAACATCAAAATACACACTAAAATGCTCTAAAACTCGTAGGAAATAGGTAAATATCAAATTTGGATGGTATCTAAAGTATGAGTGAAATACACTCATCAATTAGCAAGTTGTAGCTCTATTAAATTCCTTGGGTGATAAATATAGGGAAATTAGGAAAGCAAAGCATTAGAGTGTGGGAGTGAGAGGATCTTTCTATGGATATCATAGTCTAAATTCTAAAAAATAGAGAACTTGAATTAAAATCTAAATTCAAAGATTCTAAGAATGGTGAAGTGTTAAATGTAAAAGGAAGATCGAACCAAAATAAGAGTAATAATTTTATTAATTTTAACTCTTATAAGATAGGAAAATCTCATAATAATAAGTTCAAAGATATAAAAAAAGAATAAAGGAAAACTTAAGGAAAAAAAATCAAAAAATGCTATTAATGTGGAAAGACTAGCCACTTTATAAAAGATTGTTTCAAAAAAGGTTCTAACGTGAAAGAGAAATTCAACTCTGATAAATAAGGACTCGTTCTTTACTATAGCCATAAGAAATTCAAATGAATGGATTCTTGACTTTGGCAGAAATTTTCACAAGTGTTCCATAAAAGAATGGTTTTGACTTAAATGGTGGATAAGTTCACAGGAAAAATGATATAAGTTGTCAAATAAAAGAAAGTGAAAACTTAATCTTTTATTGGAAAAAAAGTCATATTTTTGAATTGGTTGCGTTTAGGTATGTGTGTGACCTGCAAAGAAATATAATTTCCTTAAGAGAACTAGATAATAAACATGATATAAGAATTCACAGAGGATTTACCAAAATAAATTTTAATGGTAACAAAGTATATCCACTCCCAAAGTGAATGGAATTTCTATCTGTCTGTTCATCAATCTCCGTAAAGTCTTGAGTGGAATCATTGATGTACTTAGTGTACGCTTTGTGAGATTGAGTATCGTATATTATGGTGAATTTCGTATGTGAGGCGAGAGTAAATTATTGAATAATTTTTTTTTTCTTCATACATTTGTATTGCGCCATTATTTGCTGATTTTAGTGATATCTACTTGTAGATGCTCAATGGGTGAGTGACATTTAGAGAAGTGAACATCCGGACTCCTCAATGGTTGAAAATTCCTTTATCTTGTTAGTTTGTAATTTCTGCAATTTTACTCTCTACAAATGGTTAGATTTTGAATGTTCATGTTAAAATGTGATTCGGACCAACCCAAAAAATAATAATAATAAAAAAAAAAATAAAGAGACAAAATATTTTAGTATTATTCGTATTCAGAAAAAAAAATAAAAATTGAAAATGTTGCGGGAATAGTCGACTTCGTCCTCATGTCCCTCTATCCCATGGGTAGGGGCAAAGGGCGACCTTCTGACTTCCACTAACATATTCCAGACATAAACAATTCAAAAGTGATATTTCCAATCAAATGATATGAACCCCACACACAATCCTGTTCTGGAATTCAATTATTCCTTTCATTTTCTTTTAAACTAAAGTTAATTGCCAGCTTTATGCAATATTTCAAAAGACACAGGCCTGCAACAAAAGCTCCTTTACCCTTTTCCTTTCTGCTAATTAAATTCAGTTACAAACAACAAATTAATGATTTCTAATCTAATCCTAGCTCACCAAACATTAATAATAATTCTTCAATTATTAAAAGACCATATTTGCATACATTAATGGTGCCTAATTCTAATTGTAGCCAAAGCAGCATCATTTTGCCTGTAGCTAAGCTGGCCCAACACTCTTCTATCTTCTAATGGGGTTTTTTCCTTTATCCTTGCGCATTTCTTAGCCTTTTTTTTTTTTGGTACAAAGTCAGGAGGTCCATAGTTTTCCTATCTTTTCCTATTCTTTGCTAGCTAGGGTTTCAAATAAGCCAGTTGCTGCATAAAATTAGGTTCCATTCCTGGGTGTTAATGTTGCCTTCTTGTGATTCTCATCTTATCTGAAAGGTCCCGAAAATGCCGGGGTCCAAAAATCGACCGCTGTATCATGAGTGAAAGGATAAGTGCATGAAACCGGTACTAAACATAGCCCTCGGCTTCTAAGATCTTGTCGCGGTCCTTGATCAGGAACCTTAGATTTATCAGAATTCTGAAGAAATGAGGAAGAAAATATGAGAGATCTTCAACCTTGATAAGCATTTAACTAACAAGATTAAGAATAATAGCTTTTCTATTTTCAAATCTTAATCACTGTGACATTAATATGATGCAAGAAATTAATTAACTATTTCTGTACCTGCTGGGGTTGTATTGGAGCAACACTTTTCATGTATGGGGCACTTAAAGTCTGACATTATACACAAGAACAAATATTATTAGTACAAAAGCTTGATTTTATAAGCTCATTCAATCCGGTAAAATTATACGATTGGTAAAATATGTTCTATGAAGCTTACGCCGATTCGTTCATGTAGCGATTTTATGTAATCGATAGCTTCAGAAAGCACGGAAGCCGTATCAGTCTGAGAAATCGGATTCAATAGTTAGTCATTATACATGGAAGTTTTCAAATAAAAAATGAGTTAAAGTGAAGAAAACTTTCGGAATTCTTAACATACCTTTCCAAAAGGTGAAACTAATTGTTGAAGTGCAGTGATTCTGTCTCCCATCTTCTCTTTTCTCACCTAATCAAGAACAAAGTTATCTTCTTGTTAATTGTTTATATGAATTAAGAAAAGCCGAAGCTAATCAAAATTTCCACTTTTCCTCAATAAATTTATTGTGCTTACCTTAAAAGCTGGCAAAGGTGTTGGCGTTTCATTCCGGAGTCTTTTATTTGATGCTTGAGTGCTAGTTTTCTTTGCTGTTGTACTCAAATCCCGAACTTCTGATGTATTCTTTTGGAAAAAATGAACACGAATTTTACTGTCTTAAGCAAGAACAAGGAAACCCTACTTATACTTTTACATGAAAATTTTAGAACATTTTATTAATACCTTCGGTTTTTCATCCAAGGCCGGCGTAGGAAGTGGCGTTGGCAACGAGGAAAAGAAGTTTGGTCGTACATCATCGGCTCCTGGAGCATTCCAGAAGGGAGTTTTATTGGTGAAATGTACATTAGCAGAAGGCTGTTTTGGAGGTACTGTTGTTCTTAAGAATGTCTGAGGAAATCTGTTCCAAGAAGGCGTCCATTCTCCTGAGTTCGTTCCGTAGTTCGTCGGATAAGGGAAATTCATGGGCCGGTTTTCGTATGTCGAATGCTGTGGCTGATTTTCAGATAGTAGAAGGCCGTAGGCGGCAGCGGAATCTACCGGAAAACTGGTTTGCTTATATTCATTCACATGAGAATCCTCAGAACTTGCAGAATATATTTTCTCCCTCCAATGATCTTGAGAAGATGCTGTCCCAGTTTCTTGCTGAAAATTGCTATTTGAATTACTCAAATCTTCTTGAAGCATAGAACGAAAACTGCTATCCGCTTTTTCACCTCCATGGCTGTCAAAAAACGGAAGAAATTTCATTCATACAAGAAAACAAATACCTGGGAAAGTAAAAGTTAAACTGAAATTAATCAATTAGACCTACAATATGGACTGGTTCCAATCCATGGCTTGAGAAGAAAGGCCTAAAGCCATCATATGCATATTGGTGTCGACTAATAAGCCGCCACCGGAAGATTGATCGTGCCCTTGCAACACCATGGAGCTACCGGGAACTGTCCCGGTATCCATGGAAGTTCTTGGTTTGTCATCCACCATTTCGTTCGTCCATCCATAGCTTGCTACGCTATTTAAAGTAGTAGATTTTTGTGCTGATGATCCAGTTTCAAATTTTCTTGATGTATCCCACCAATTTCCTCCACTTCCTAGCTGAAATTCATCTGCCATGGCCTTGTCTGAAAATTGAACTCTCCTTTTTCAGTGCTAAAAGTAGGGTTCTCTCCTTTTCTTGATTCAGATGCTTATTCTCTGCAAGGCCGCCTCTCTTCTTAATTAGGTTTTTGTAATTTTTCAACGAAATGAAATTAAAACGATTTGCTGCACCTGAGTATTTATACTATCAAACCTAAGATATTATTGACCAGAATTCCTGGTTGACTTTTTTAAGGGTGATTAGACAATTCAAAAGAAATGTCATTTGGAAATTTAATCCTTTGCTTAATTAGCCAATTACATAAATAAATAGAATGCTTAGACAAATATGCTTTCTTGGACACTGTCTAGTCAATATTCAATCGATGCTACAAGACAAATTTCCACGTCATGCCCACAAAATAATTCTGTATTCAAAACATTTATTTTAGCAAGTCTAGAAATTCCAAAGAATAAAGTCAGCAATAATATTTGTTTAATTGGACTCAATCTTGACCTACAAGTCCAAGATTTTATTATCTTACCCTTTCTTTGATCTTCGTTATTTTTAAAATATATTTTTTTCTTTCTTTTTTTGAATCACATATTTTTCAATAAAATAATAATACATTCAAAGCTAATAACTTTTCCTTATATTTTAACAACACATTTTCAATGAATCTATCATTCCAAAACACACAAAAAATAGGCTCAAACAAGCGTTTAATTATGTTTAGGGTTGTAAATGAATATTATTTTATACTACATGAGCAAATTTCTGCGAGAGACCGATGTAATGAGAAAAATGAAAAATATCCTTCGGTTACTTTTTTTCTAAAGAGAGATATATTCATTGATAAACCAACATTTTACAACTCAAAATTACCATTTTTCACGTATATAAAGATAGAAGAAAGAAGAGAAAAAGAATAAACATACATGCTCATAGTGATCGAGTCAATTTGGCCTGATTGAGTAGATGATTGAGATATCGACTTTCTTAGAAATTATAATTAAGTGTTTTCGAAAATAAGTGAATTAAAAGAAAATAAAGAAAGATTTTTCCTTTTTTGAGTGTAAAAAGAAAGTTTTGGTTTCTCATAGTGGGAGAGTCAATATCAGTGACTAAGGCCACCATATTAATTTCAGAAAGCTATGATCTAAATCAAATATGGAGTCCCTGAAGTTGATGACAAAATAGAAATTTGAACAACTAGAGTTTCAAATCAGTTTGTCATTAATCCTCAGGCAACTTGTGCTTGAGATGTCTACATTCGTTTTATTTTTAAAAAGGACCACAGATCCATTATCATACTTTAATTTAATTTGATCATAATTTTCTCTACATAGGTATGTAAATTATTTAGCTTATTTTCATTATTTAGTATATTCTTATGTATTATGCATACTTGTGAGACTATATCCTCGTCCGTGCTGCATTAATTCATTATGATGAAAAGAAATTTACAAGATAAAAACACTTACCATATGTTCTTTAACATCAGTTTCTCTTTTTGATGATACAAAATCCTAATGATGGCTTCCTATTTATAAGAAAAATTTTGACAAAATCAAAACTACAAGTGTGAATAATTAGACTTTACAACTTAACACAATCTCCCTCCAAAAATATGTATAGTAGGTGAGGGTTTCAAGACTAGAAATTTTTTTTCTAAATTTCATTTAAAAATAATTCCTAACTATTCGTAACTACAATGTTACTACATCTGTCTGAAATTCAGTTTGGTTAATTATTCCAAATATAGACCCTTTATGTTCTATTGACAAAAAAAAAAGGCAATTAAAATTATAAATCTATCTATAATAAAAATCCAAAAGAGTCGAATCATTTTCTACCGATGAATTTTTAAATAATAATATGGTACAAAAGAAAGAAGTGAGTGGGGAGGGGGTGGCGGCAGGCGGTGATGGGCCGAAGGTGGTGGTGATCCATATGTTGACTTATTTATTATTTTAGTGGTTTTGAAAAATTAAGAGAGTCAACCAGTGGGGTCCACGCGGAAACGGGCGTGCGGATACAGTGTCTAAGAGTCAGAGCCCGAAAGTGACGGTCTGAAATAGCCACAACATAGCACACCCAAACATTCCTAAGCTCTAATCATTTCATATCACTAGTGACTAACATCATTTTTATTTTGTTTCCTTATCATGTTTTCTAGTCCACCTTCACAACTTTCCCACCTCAAATCCTCCTAAACTTTTTAAAATATCTGCCCCAATGGGGTGTGGTTAGGTAGGGGGTTAGTTTCGCGGATTTTGCACGAGATAATATTGTGTTACATCAAAGAAATTCTCCAATAAGACGATTCTATATGAATGTATCACGTGCTATTCATTTATGTACATTGAATTCTAAATAACTCAAACCACGACAACTCAAACAACGATTGAGAGAGAGAGAGACTGATCTATCCGACATTCGAGGTGTTATGATTTGAGTGATTCGAAGTTCGAAGTGCTATGATTTGAATGAACAATCTTACCATATTTTCATATAGAAGTATTTCTTGTTACAATGAACAGGCTTAGCATGTAATTATACATGGTATGATTAGGTTAGAGCTTTAATCAAATTTTTTTTTTAAAAAAAAATAAAAAGTTAAAATTAGGTTTAATTTGAACTTAATATAAACTTTTAGGGTAGGCTAAATCTTTATGTGGATTAACTTTTATTTTAATACATCAGGGGGGTTAAACCACGACGACTCAAAAGTCAATTGAGAGAGAGCTAGCGAGCGACCTATCCAACATTCGAGGTATTATAATTTGAGTGATTCGAAGTTCAAAGTGTCGTGAATTGAATGAATAATCTTAACATGTTTGCATATACAATATCTCTTGTTACAATGAACGGGTCTATTATGTAATACTACATAATATCATTAGGTTGGAGCTTGAATCAATTTTAGAAAACGTTAAAATTTACGTTGAACTTAATATAAACTTTTAGGATTAATTTTTATTTTAATACATGAGGGTCGCCTAAATATAAGAGAACATAACAATCGATATTTTAATTTAATCTCTACCTTAATACTATTCAGTCTACAATATTATATATTATTGAATAAGTTTTAATATATCTGCCCCCAAGGGGGTGTGGGGGCAGGTACGTGGGCTAGTTTTGCTGGTTTTGCACGAGATAATCTTGTGTTACACAGTAGAAATACTTCAATAAGACGGTTCTACATACGTGCATGGTGTACTATTCATTTAAATTATGTACATTGAATTCTAAATCACTCAAGTCACGACATCTCAAGCTCGATTGAGTAAGAGAGAGCAAGAGACCCATTCGACGTTCGAGGTGTTATGATTTGAATGGTTCGAAGTCCGAAGTACCATGATTTGAGTAAACAATTTTACCATATTTTCACATAGAAGTATTTCTTCTTACAATGAATGGGCCTAGTATGTAATACTAGACGGTATGATTAGGTTGGAGTTTGAATCAATTTTTCAAAAAAGTTAAAATTAGGTTTAATTAGAACTTATAAACTTTTAGGGGAGGCTAAATCTTTATGTGGATTAACTTTCATTTTTAACATATGAGGGGGCGCCTAAATATAAGAGATCATAACGATCGAAATTTTAATTTAATTTCTATAATTAATATTATCCAGTATACAATATCAAAATTAATTCTCAAAATCACTACCAAACAGGCCCTTGATGTTTAACATTTTGAAACACAAATATTCATTTATTATAAGAATCTAAACTACATAGTTAATCTAGAAAATTGAAACCAATTGTATTTATAGAATTGTTGAATCTAAATAGGGAGTGCATTTATTTCTGTGCTCTTAATCATGATGTATGATTGTGTGTGTGCGTGTGTATGTGTATGTGTATGTGTGACAAAAAAAATAAGCACAATGAAATGGATAGAATGTAAAATAAGTGCTTATAGAGAGAAAATAAGTTGGTTTTAATTACTTTTTCTCCAATAAAAAGAAGAGAAAATGGCCATAATTGTCCCTATACAAGAAATCATGAGACTTAATTTGGTGCATACTAAGTTTAATCCAATAATTAATAATTATTGTATGCATAAAGATAACTTGGGCGTGAATCAAATTCTTGAAAATGGTCTCTACTCATTTCTTTGGGGTCACCCTTCAAATACCCTTAATAAAGATATATTAATATGTTTACAAATAACCCAACATTAGAAGCGTGGCTATAGAATTTTATGTTTGGTGGATGAACAAAATAATTCAGTTTAAGTTACTTAATTATTGCTTCACTGTCATTATATTTCCAAATAGGGTTTAGGAGCAAAATGCAAGAAAATTATAATAATTATTTATGGAAAGTAATAGATATTATTTATTAATTTCATGTCTAAATCTATTTAATTAACGATCGTGCTTCTGAAATATAATCTTACTGGATTCTATCGGGTTTCAACGCTTGTTTGAAAAACTATGAGATCCATAACTTTTATTGAATTTACAATCGCACTTTTTCATTAACTTTTTTAAAAATCCGATAAAACTTTTCTAATCTCCTGTCTTCAATAGGTAGGATAAAAATTTCTTACTACTGATGTGACAAGAAAAATCATATGTAATGTTCTTTTACTGGAACAGAAGATCAGTTTCATTCATTTACAATATTGTGCATATAAGCACCATATTTACTTTACTTTCCTTTTCACCAAAAGTTTAAATAAAAAAAAAGAAAAAAAAGAAAGAAATAGTTTGTAATTATGACATCAGCATGAGGTTCACAAAGTGACAATATAGACAGATTTGCTAAAGTTTCAACAAGAAGTGATGATCTTAGGAAAATAGTTCAATTCTGACCATATGGGTTCCGAGTCAAGACTCAGTGGGTCACATTTTGAAAAACTCATTTACTTTTTCCTTCTCCACATATTTTTTTCCAACCCTCCAATCCCAACTCCAACTATGTGTGAAAGGTCAACCAGAAAATTGAGTAAGACACGCACCCTGCACATGGAAAGAGAATTTTAATTATTAAAGAAAGAATTTCACATAATGCATATTAAAAAAAAATATCTTAGGGAAGCCAATTGGTCTTTATCTTATCACGATTGATGATGAGGATGACAAGTTTTAAAGCCATAATGAGTTAGACTATAAGTTTAAAAATTTGTGACGAGATCGAGCACTATTTTTGCAAGCATTAAAATATTTGTGAATTACGTCATTACATTCACAAGTAGATTATTTCGTTGTTAAATCAATCTTTTAGATCGAGACTTACACTAAGAGTTAAAATACTAAAGGTCTGTTTTGCAGGAGTTCTAATTTTACTTCTATTTCTTGTAGAATAGTTTCTTGAGAAAACTATCGTTGTTTGAAAAAGAATTTTCTCTTCTAAAAGATATTTTAGAAAAAGTTACATTAGGTCAGCTTTCTTTAAAATATTTCCTAATCTAAAGAAATGTTTTTATAAAATTAATGAAATGGATCTTAAAAGCTTATTTATAACTTTTCAAAAGTCTTGTCAAACGGATCATTATTACTAGTATATGTAATTTAGAGTCGTGCTACAGTGCCTGTATGGAAAATCGCGAGGTTAACATAACACACGGACATGAGGGTGAGGATTATTTTATTCATGAGAGACCCACGTCAGGCATGTTAAGGCGCAGTTATCCACGAGGTCATCTTCACGGATCGTTTGACTTATCCCTGTAATTTAACAACTATATATAATCATACAAGTATAAAAATTTAATCTTGTACTATTATCGATAGATCTTAATTAATTCAACTCATATTTAGAAACAATAATTTGATTTTTATGAATAAATCATATTCTATTCATGATATTTTTAGAATCTTAGTAATATAATCAATTACATAAATAAATTAAATCGAACCATCTACGCAGAGTCAACTGAAATGATAATACGGGTTGACTAAACTTCTTTTGTCGGCTGACTTAATTAGAGGTCATCCGCTAGTCAAAGCGTGCATTTTGGTATAGAATTTGACATTAGCAAGTTCTTTTTTAAATATCTTTGCGTAAAGTTAACGAGACATTGATTTATAAAATAGATATCGCAATTTTTTTCAAAGTTTATGACTATGATGTTTGTTTCAAAGCGAATGCTCAAATCTTGATCGTATCTTTGGTTAAACGGTTTTCAGTTTGAATTTGTCTTTCTCTTAAATTACTCTCGGAGATAAGCTCGACATCTGAATCATAATACTTTTTTAAACAACGGTAAAAAGTTATGAAAGTTTTTTACTTTTTTTTTTATATAATCGGCTAAAATTTATTAATTTGTTTTGTCATATGTATAAAAAAAAAAAGTGCTTTCGTGATTGACTAATTTGAATTTTTGGAGTTGAAAAATAAAATGTAGCATCCACCATTAAAGTGTGACAAGTAATTGAGTAAACAATAATTTGAGTTAGTGGGGACGTGTCCTTATCACCAAATTGGCCTTTTCTTCCTCAATTGTTAATTGACCATTTTCTATCTGCTGGTGATAATTCATTACGTTTGGCTAAGCATTAAAGAAAAGTAAATTAGGTTCATGACAAAAGAACAGGATTGCGTACTATAAATTCCAAAAAAGTATGGTTTAAGAATTTCAAATGGTGTTATCACTTAAAAGCAACTTTTAAGCACTTGCTGAGCAATTATATTCCGTGCCCTAATAATACATTTGAAATAATTAGCACAAAACGTCCTTTCCTTTCATGATTTTTGTGCAAAACGTCCCTTTCTTTTTTTTTTTTTTTTTTGCATTTCATCCCTATCTTTACCTTTTTTTGTGTAAAACATCATTTTCATCATTTTTCTCAATAAAAAACTATAAAATGTCTAATATACCCTTCTATTTAAATAAAAAAAATAAAGAACTAAATGCAATCGTAGTTCCAAATAAAAAAAATTCTCCACCTCCACCTCCTCTTTTGAACTTTTTTAAAAATTGAAATTATGATTGCAATTAGTTCTTTTTTTTTTATTTAAATAGAAGGGTATATTAGTCATTTTATAGCTTTTATTGAGAAAAATGATGAAAATGATGTTTTCCACAAGAAAAGTAAAGGTAGGGATGAAATGCGCCAAAAAACGAAAGGTAGGGATGTTTTCCACAAAAATTATGAAAGGTAGGGACGTTTTGTGATAATTACCCAATACATTTGTATCGATGTTATATGTTTCCTGTACTATTCTAATAGAGGTAAAAATTTAATATAATAATTAAAGTTGATAAAATTTATAATTAAAAAATTAAGGTGTGTTTGTCATCCATTATTTGGAAAGAATATATTATGGAATAGTGATTGATGTTGAAATGTGTGGTTAAAAAAAAAAAAAAAAAGTTTTTGATTTACATATAATATTATTTTAATAAAAAATATGTGGTTGAAAATGAGTACTGTAGAAAAAATAATGAGAAAGAATGAGAGAAAATGGATGACAAACAGGGGCTTAATAACAGGTTTCAAAAAATTGTGGACGAAAAAAAAATAAAAAAATCTAATCAATTTTTACGTATTTATCATTTTTAACGGTCAACTCTTGAACCACACCCTTTCGCCAACTATTCATAGATAAGTTGGGCCTGAAATTGTTTTTAACATCTTCCAGGCCTAGGATGTTTCGGACTTGGCCCAGATAGTAAGTGATGTCCCCTGTTGAGCAAATTAGGCCCAGTACTTCCGTTTGATTAGAAAATTGATTAATGGGAAAATTTTATAATTAAGAGATTAAGAATGACCTATTTCAAAATTAAGAAAATAAGTTTCAAATTTCAAAAATTAGATTTTTATTAAAATTTATTTATGATTTATTTAGTTAATTAATTATTTTACTAATTAAATATATTTAGATCACAAATATGTACAAGTTGGTCACAAATTAACGATTTAATTAGTCACTTATTATTTTTTTGTTACAAATAAAAAATTTTATGTCACAAATTATTTTACGATCACAATTCAAAAATTTTGTAGGTCACAGTTTGTTCATCGGTCACAAATCAAAAAATTAATTAGTCACAGAATAATTTTTAGTTACAACTTATCAATTTATTGGTCACAACTTTTTTTTCGATCACAAATAAAAAATTTCATAGGTCACATATTGTTTTTGGATCACGAATATAAAATTTTATAGGTCACAAAATCAACTTTTATTGGTCACGGCTCATTTATTCATTGCAAATTATCAAATTAGTTGATCACGATTAATTTCATCGGTCATAAATCAAGTCACAGTTTATTTGTATGTCACAGATTTCCAAATTAATTGGTCACAACCCCATTTCTTCCCACCGACAACCATCGCCACAAATATCACTATCACCATTACTGTCACCTCCTCAACGGAGCACAGCCACCACCACCTTATGCAACCTATCAACACCACAACATACCACCATCAACACCATCTCAGATTCAAAGTCGCCTTCACAAAATCGCCACCAAACAAAACCATCATCACCACTACATAAAACACCATCACCACCATCGCAGGTTCACAATCACCTGCACAAAACCCCACTCAAACCGTCAGATCCACCACACAAACACCATCACCACCACAGGCCGCCCACAGCACCGTTACCACACAAACACCACCACCACCACAGCACCGTCACCACCACAGCGCGGCCCACAGCACCGTCACCACTCAAACACCACCACCACCACAGTAGCCACCACAAAATCGTCACTGCACAAACACCACCACCATAGAGCCGCCCACAGCAACGTCACCACACAAACACTACCACAGCATCGGCCTCTTCACAGAACCTAACAACGCCGCCCATACCATTACAGTCGCGTCACCAACACCAGCATCTTCTCGGAACCATAGCAAAAGTACGACGCCAACTCCGCCCATAGAGACTCCAACTTCGCCATTTCTTCACAGATAAGAGAGATTAGAGTGCGAGATGTAGAGAGGGAATGGGTTTGGGGGAAATTATTTGGGGGTGGAAGGGGGTTAGGGTTAGTTTATAAATTAAATAATTAATATAAAATAAATTTCTAATTTTTGAAATATTAAAGTTCCCATATGATTTTAGAATGTTGAATACTTAAAGTATGATGTTGTGTAATTTCCACTTGATTAATACACTTTGACTTTTTAAATTTTTATTATAGATTAAAAAACAGTATATTTTTCGATGAGAAAAAGAATAGATGATGTTCAACACCAACCAAAACCTAATCCGTGATTATCTCTATCAATTTCCTGTGATTTTCATGATTATATGACTTTTATGATTTTGATCGATTATAGACGGCTCCCTTTCAGGATCAGCTATCACCAAACCCTATTTTTCTCTCTCTATTCATTCAATCTAAGACAAGTTTTTGATATGATTTTCCTAGATCTATTTTAACAGGTTTATGTAATCGGATGTTTACTAGCATCTTTGTATTATTTAGGTAATTGGAGCTTAACCCACAACGAGAGATTCTAAAGGACATTGATCCACAAAGAGTTTCTATCATTGAGAACTTTTGGCAAAGGTCTTTCTCTAATTTTTGGTTGCTGTCAATTTGTTTTCAATATTTACAAATAGATGAGTTTCAGTATTATCTTTACAACTATTTTGAACAGATTTTTCTCTACAGATGATATATGACCAAGAGTTTTAGATGGACGATTGTTTCAACAAATCACATGTATAGCCTTGAAGTTCTTAAATCTTTTGAGTGAAGAAATTAAAATAGTGATATGGTATCTATTAGGATTTATGATATATTGACAATTCCGTAGACAAAATCAAGTCTTAGTTGAATTGTATTAGGAATTTATTGAATTATGATCAAAGTCAAAATAGGAGTTATTGAGTCCTAATTAAAGTCAAAAGAGTTGAATTGGTAGTATAGTCGAAGTCCAAGAAAATCGCATGGGATCAAGGAAAAGCAATTAGAAGTCTAAAGAGTGTCAAAGAACCGCATAAGTTATGTTCTAAATTTTCAATTGTAACTTGCAATGTATTTTTCACGTAGAAAATATTTGAAGTTGGATAAGGCTATTTTCTAGAAGAATTGTAACACTTCAAGTTAGCTTTTCAAAGCATTTTAAATCACCTCAATCGGACATCAAAGGAGAAAGTTATGATGAAAATACTAACAACCGGTCAGCAGCTGCTTACATATTGTTGGCCTAGCACTCAAGTGACTGTGTTACCTGTGAATCCCTAGTTAGCGTTTTTCAAAATTTTTATGTAACCCATATTACCAAATTACCTTCTACTATAAATACCTAACCCCTAACACATTTATTTATTTATTTATTTATTCGGTGGTGGTTGCTCATTATATTACTTCTTCATAACATTATTCTAAGATCCAAAAGCACATTCAAGCATTAAAATTAATCCTTTAATTCTTGAGATCAATCGACCACAACTTCGGGAAAAAACATCAAATTCACATAATCCAAAATACCTACTTCTTATACAAATATAGGAATGTATTTTCTCAATAGCTTTTAGAGATTACTGAAAATTGAGAGGAGTTGGACCAAAAGTATAGGAAGAGTACAAGAACAAGGTATTCTTGATGATCTAAATGAGATAGACAATTCCAAAAAGATCAGAAATAGGTGTAGGTAAAACAAGTTCTAGCGGGTCTTGGAGATTACATGAATTAGATCAGCGAGTCTGGTAGGTTTTTTAGGCTGAATTGTACTATAAGTTTATTATTATATATAGTGAAAGATACTGGCTTGGTCCCAAAAATTTTGCCCAGTTGGATTTCTCCTTCAACAATTATTGTGTTCTTTATTGCTTTTATATTACAAATTTGACAATTCAACGTAAGACAAATTAACTTGATTGATTAAACATTTAGAATGATTAATATTGATAATTTTAATTCCTTAACCTATTCGCCCCCTCTAGGTGACTTTAGGTTCGAACTAGTAGCTTTTAGTATCCTACTTATATATGCGTAACTTCGTTTACTCAATTGTTAAATATGCTTGAATTTTTTTACACATGTTTAGTTGTGGCCATAGTTTTCAATGGCATTGATACTATAGAATTTTGAGGAGGTTTTTATAGCCAAACATGTGTTCTGGAACTTGGTTGAATTATGTAAATCTTGTTATGCATTTTAGCCATTTTATTATAGAGGTGAAACTACCAGTTGGGCATTTCCATATAATCGTAACTTATTGAGAATCTTCTAATTGTTCTAAAGCAACTAGAAAGAGATTGTTTAACCAGAAAGAATTCGGTTCAGATGTAGCATGGGTTTAGGACCCTTTACATGTAAGACCTATTGCTCATGCAATTTGGGATCCTCATTTTGATTAACAGGTTGGCTCCCAAGATATTCCTTGAACGATAGGAATCTGGGAGAAAAAAGGTCAATAACGATTAATGAGACCTTGTCGCTCAAATGTCATGTTCCCAAGATTTTCTTCGATAGGTATGATCCCATCCTTCCAAAAGAAGAGACCATGGGTCATGAACTTCTTTTACCGAAGAAGAAGCAATGACGGTATGTGGAGAATAAGTATCGGCTAACTCTATGCATGAAAAAGGGGAAAGCCCGACTCAACTTAAGGCAAGGGCTCATTGCATACAGGGCATAAAGCATGGAATTCTGCATTGAATTTGTAGGGAAAACCCCTATCTCCTCTTTGCCAACTGGAATCTTTTAGCAACTCTCTAATTCCACTTGAGTCTCAGCCCATTTCCACTACAGGAGCGAGTGAGATTGCTTGTTTCGTGCTTAAGACGAATAGCTTAATGCTAAGTGTACATTGTGGGGTTGACGTCATTGTGCAAATCCCATTGGAGTTCAAAAAGTTGTGGATAGAAAAAGTTTTTAGTGTTTGTCATTTTTTGTCGCTTTTTCCATTATTTGTTACTTTTTTTGAATGACAAACATCAATTTTTAATTTGCATGTCACTTTTTAAATTCGTATGTAAAAAAGTGACACTCAACTTTACAAAGTAATTTTTACTTTCAAAATATTTTTAATATGATTTTTCAAAACACATCTAATTTTAGGGTATTTTTGTAAGTTGTCCTCCAATGTTTCCCAAGACTTGGTACAGATACACGTACAAAATTACGTTGTTGTAGGGAAGGGTAGCGCCAATGGTGACATTTTTAAAGAAATTACGTGCACCAGGACAAGATTTAGGAGCATGATTTTTCGCTTGTAGAATAGATTCTTGAAGAAGTTATTTTATTTTATTTCTTTGAAAACTAACTTCTATACGGTTTCCTATTTAGAAATAGCTTTTACAAAAAGTCATACTGGACCAATTTTCTATAAAAGCTCTTCTAACTAGAAAAAGTACTTTCATAAAATTAGTAAAATAGGTCAAAAAAAAAAATTTAGTCTTGAAAGCTCCTTTTAACTTCTCAAAAGTTATACCAAACGGACTCTCTATTGATCAGTTTTGACATTATTCTAGCTATATAATTAAATTTCAATATTATTTTGAAATTATTTTGCTACTTCTCTCAATTAAGTCAACCACTAATATCATATATATGAATTTAAATGAAAATTCCCTCAATTTTTTCATCCGTATTTTATAATGTTATTGAGTATTTATCTTTCGGTCTAGATTTGTTCGCAACAATGTAATTAGAGGTTTTATTAAAAAGTTGCTGATTGTTTGGTTGTAAATCCAAAAGACGTTTTTAATCAGTCCGGACTTGGGACCAATGTGATGTGTTAATAGTTCACTAAATTACAAGATAATAAACTACTCAATTAGAAAGCAATTGTAAAATATGACTCCATCCTCTTGAAATTGATGTCACATTGGACCTCATAGACTCATCTCAAACTTTTCTTCGTGCATTAAGAAGCTCTAACATAGTGTTCTCGTATTGTAAGAGAAAATTATGCGATTGAATGTCGCTCGGAGTGCATCTTTGAGCCAAACAAGCACCAGTATAAAATTATCGTCTTCAATTTTTTTTTTGCTTTTCTTTTTTGACATTTTGCATGATGTTTCTCAATAATTTGCTCGTCACTCAACAACTTCGAAGTTGTCTCATTTTCTCCCGTGTAGTTCAAAAGTTACTCAACATATGTTGGATCACAATACTTCAACTATTTGATTAGAAAATGAAATTGTTGAACGCCTCCTCCTAGTCTTCATCTGAATTCTTTGAAGCCATGTTATCTGTATAAGCAGTATGCCATAAATTCAATCGATTTTGAATGTAAACACTTTTAATATGTTTAATGCATTTTATTTATGACAAATCTATTATTCAATTGATTGAATTATTATTCATATAAATTATATTAATAGAGTTCGTAGATTCAAGTCCAAGTAATTTGTTAATTATAAGGAATCGTGATAGTAAAAAAAAAATTACATATGATAGAATCTTAAATTATTCATGGTCTTAATAACGAAATGCGAATATCATTAGTATGGATAGACTATCATGTGTGACATTTCGCACTTCTAAAGTCAGTAATTGATCTCACAAACTAAAATGTGATAACTTTTAAATGAATACATTGTTAACATTTAAATGAACACATGAATTAGAGATCAGCTGAAAATATTTTACATGGATAACTATCTTAGTATCAATAGTTAATCTCTATTGTTCGGTAGTGAAATTAGTCTTTTGGTTTGAGGTCATCATAGTGTCTTATATGAGAATAATCAAGCTTGGTGGTGTTGAATGTTGCTCTACCAAGAGTCACTAATATGATGAAGGTTGTGAATGATCAATAGATAATTCGTCACTCTTAGATAACACAATATTATGATTTTTCATTTAGTTAAGTTAATAACAAAATCCTTGACCAAAATGTACTCATAAGTTGAAAGAATTTTTGACTTACATTGACTTAAGATTGGAATGAAAAATATGATCGATAATCGAAATTGACACACATTCATATGTTGTAAATGATCAAATCATATTAATGAAAGGATTATAATTTCATAATAAATGGACAAATTTGATTTGTTATGTCATGTAACATTTTTTCATCACATGTATTGCTTTAACGCATTGCTAGTTGTCAACCTGGAACAATGAATGTGAATTGCCGATGGATTAAACAGGGGTATTTTAATTTATCGATTCTGATTAGATCTAAATAATAATTCATGTCGTTATACATCGTGATCGAAAACCTAATGAGTCATACACAAAAGTGAAACTAGACAAAATGATATTTACTAATTAATTAATTGACAAGTGTTGAACAATTAATTAATTAGGTTATTTATTAATGGATCAAGTTTATTGTGAGGTTGTGTTGTTGGTGGTGGCAATGTGACGATGAGGTGGTGTCAGCCTTTTGTGTTCTATGGGTTTCAGATTGTGAGATGGTGTTGGTTGTGGTGATGGCCGCGACGATGCCCATTTTTAAATTTCTTTTTCTGTTTTTGTTTGTTATAGATTGTAAGGTGGTGTTGGCGCTGAGGTGCTACCAAAAAATAATTGATTTCGTAATAAAAAAAAATTAATTGATTTCGTAATAAAAAAAAATATTGTTAAAAAATTTAGATTTTGTTGCAAAAGTAATTTAGTGACACAAGATGTTTGTTGTGGGTATTGTCGCGCTATATGAGTTACGAAATGTATTCCGCGACAACTTTTGCTCATTCATCGCATTAATAAATTCGCAACCAATTTGTTTGACGCTAAATGTACGAAATAGCAACAAGATATTTGTCCCCTAAATGTCGTCGCAACACATATTTGTCGCGAAAAATTAAAAGGGTGACAAGTCCATTTGTCACAACGATTATTGCAATAGAATTTTCGCTAGAAAAAAATATTTGTTGCTAATATTATTTTAAAAGCATAACTTTTGTTGCCTATTCTATTTTGCAACACCACATGCTTGTGGTGATATATCTTTAATAATAAGTCATGTTTGTCGCGAAATATGGTTTAAAATGCATTTGATATGTTGCATAATATATTTTAATATATCAATGACATAAAATTTTTGCCTAATTTATCTTATCTTTATTTATGTATGCCGTAGATTATATTATAAATATATAATTTTCAATTTCTTCCATTGCAATAGAATTGTAACCACGGTATAGCTCATGACATTATAAAAAGAATACTTCAATGTACAATTATTAAAATGTAAATTCAGAATATATATAAAAAAAAATTCATATTATTGTCGACCAAATAGATTAAGGCCAAAGTATTATTTACAAACTCAGTTAACTCCGAAATCAATACAAATACAAATAAATTATATACAAGTAATTTCATATTTGAACTACTTAGTGTGGTCCACCATACCTAAAATGAAGAAAATAAAACTAGAAAGACCAAAGAAATAACAAAAATTCATGGAACAAGCAAATAACCTTCTTGACTCCAATATATACTTTCAGCTCACCCCCAATCTGTTATTCGGTTAAATGAGGATTCCTATAAGGAAAAATTCCACAACCTTAGTTGAAGACAAACATATAAAAAGTAGTGAAATATTAGCTACAGGATAAATATGTCAAATATCTCATATTAAAAAGATAGATGATACAAAACATCCTGGTTCACTTCCCTACAAGTTCTGTGTTATAACTCTACAAGCACACAAGCTCTATTGCATATGTAGGACACACATTAACATGTACAACAGCAATGAGTATTGGAAACCATCAAAAGCACCTACCAAGAAAATCATGCTCTGAAAGATAAAACAGTAACTAGATAGTCCACTATTCCCGCTTTTGAAATTAGCTCTGATATAGTGGAGTCACTAAGAAAATGACAAAGTTTTGCATTTTTGAAAATTTGCATTTTAATAAAACAATGCTTTAAAAAGAATATACAGCATAATAAAGAATCCAGTCTAGCCCCAAATGCTATGAACAGGAATTCTGTAGCTATACATGCAAATTATGAGATGGTTCCTTTGGAAAAAAATTAGAAAAGTCAAATATCACCAACCTTCCTGGTAAGTTCTCTAAAATGAACAGTCACTGATCGAGGAATGTGACTTTTCAAAATATGTTCAGTTAGCTCTTGAACTTTGGCCTGAAATCAATGTTAAATTCATGTAAACAAACTAAATCACTGCAGAAGAATAACAGACGACTTACAGAAAGAATTCAAACCCTTCTACAATCTACTTGGTACGATATGAGAAATCTGTTCACTATTCTTGCAATCTTCACGGTGAACAAAAGCCTAAGACTGTCAATTAAGATTTTTCTAAGGAAGAAGGGAATAAGAATTGTATAAATAGTAAGGAAGTGGGCATACCTTAAAGACGACAGGACCCAAAATCTGCCAAATTAGGGTTACAAAAGGCTCAAATCAGAGGAAGATGAAAATTTTTAGTGGAGAGAGGCAACTATGAAAAGAGGCGTGAGGATGGAGACCCAACCGTGATAATAACTTCATCTTCTCTAAATGGCGTGAGGATGAGAAGAGGGATTGGAGAGTAGGAAAATTTTGGGGTACTTTTTAGAATGGCCAGGTCAAAATATCAAATTTTGACTTTCGCCAATTTTATTTTTTTTTCATTCATCGAAAGGATCTTTTGAAGAGTAAATGTCATTTTCACCCTTAATATAAGTTGTAATTACAAAAACATATTATTTGCCCACAAGACAATAATACTCTCTTTAAAAAATTAATAAATCTAAACAATCTCACTTAAATCTCAAAACGAAATCACTTTCCTTATCAGATTTTTCAACACAGTTAAAAAGAAATTTTCTCTTCCATCTGTTTGAACATTGAAATTTCAAAAAATTATCAAAGACTCAACAAAAAAAATTACTCACAGTTGGCACTTGAAATTGGTAAGTATAAATACGTATGTTTAATTTCATTTTAGTTAAATTTGTACGTTGTTTGAATATTTAAATTTTATTTCAACATATGATTTTAGAAAAATGAAATATTACAATCTTAAATGGATGTATAATTTTTTTAGCAAAAATGAGGAAAAAAATTCATATGTTCAAATGCAAAATGTAGAAGACAGTTGGCCAAATGTGTCCGGACCGGATGTTTAACAGCTGGCTGTTAATAGCCGGCCTTCCTAATGCAGATATGGGATCAGCTGCTATCCCGATTTGTTACTTTGATGAATTTAAAAATAATGACAATGATCAATGGGTGTGGAAATGGACGAGTGAAAGACATGGTTGTACTGCAATTGTAATAACATACAGTATATTATATGCAGAAATGTACAATGAGATACAAAACTTGCTGAAAGTCGATCCCTCTAAGTACGCCATGAAATTGGGATTTCTAATGAGCGAGAATACATCCATTTCAATTCCACCTATAACGGTTGCTTCCGAAGCCGAAAAGAAGGTTCTAATTGAAATGAACCAGAAACGTGTGATTCCTATTTTCGTAACTTTGATGAAGAAGAATGTCCCCGAGAGTGAACAGGAAGATTTCGATGGAGGGGATCATAATGTGAATGAGTTTTGGGACACGGAGGAAATAGTGCGTGATGATGTTGTAGCTGTTCCAGAGGCAGTTGCTCCTCACCATGATCTCACTGTTACACACAGAATTTGCTCGGTAGTTCAAGACAAGGAAAGAGATAATGACTTTACAAATGAGAATTTGATTGCTTTATCCCGTTTGAGACATGCGCCGAGTGGGAGCTCACATGCTGGACCGAGTGCACGGTCCTCTAATTGTTCGCGTATAGTCCCCGATGATGAAGATTTGTATGTCGAGCAACTGTTTGACACGAAGAAAGATTTGTGGGAAGCTGTTCACCGGATTGCTTTGAAACACAATTTTGAGTTTAAAGTGAAGAAATTAAACAAGTCGACATACACAATTGTCTGCGTTGACTACAGTTGTCTTTGGCGCTTGTGAGCAACGAAAATGGACACGAATGAGTTCTTTGTGGTTCGTAAGTATGCACGGGAACATACTTACGAAGTGGGTATTCGTCGAAATGATCACAGGCAAGTCTGATCATGGTTCATTGGTCGAGAAGTAATGCACAAGTTTCAGGACTCACGAACAATCTACAGACCTTCCGACATTATTAATGACGTTCGTCGAGAGTGCGGGGTGGTCATGAGCTATCAGAAGGCTTGGAAGGCCAAAGAATGCATGTTAGAGGACTTGATGGGTTCAACCGATGAGAATTATGCTAAATTGGCCAGGTATTTCTTTGTTTAGATGTTTATTTAATAGTTATCTAATTAATTCAATCATTAATTTCAATTATTTATCAATTCTTTATCTGATGTGTACTTAATTATTTAATTCAATTGTTAATTTTTCAATTATTTAATATTGTTTATTTAATTATTTAAATTATGATTATTGTTTATTTAATTGGTCAGGTTTTGCTATAACATAGGAAGAATTAATATTGAATCTGCATTTTTTATTGAGAAGATGACGAGAATCGCTTCAAGTAATACTTTATGGCCCTTGGACAATGCGTTCGAGGATTTCGAAACTCAATGCGACCCTTAATTCTAGTCGACGGTACAACCCTCAAGGCGAGATACGGGGACAAGTTGATTATTGCAACATGTCAAGATACTAACATTCAAATTTACTCTCTTGCATTTGGCATAGTTGATAGAGAAAATAATTTGGCAATGCGTTGATTTTTCACGAAGTTGAGGGAAGTAATTGGGGATGTCGAGAACATTGCATTCGTAACCGACCAAGGACAGTCAATAATTAACGGTATCGCCGAAGTATTCCCCAAGGCACATCATGGTTATTGTATGTACCATATAAAAGGAAATCTGAAGATCAAGTATCGAGGCAAGGGCATCGTTACGTTGTTTAGGAGAGCTGCAGAGGCTTACAGTTTTCAAGAATTTGAAAAGTTTATGGTTGAAATTGAAAGTAAATCATATGATGCATGTGAGTATCTAACAGAGATGGGGATCGAACATTAGGTACGATCACATTTTCCAGGATGTCGATACAATATGATGACGTCGAACAATGTGGAGTCGCTCAATGCTTTATTTAAGAAGGATCGAGAGTTACCAATTCTCGCAGTGCTTGAGAACATTCGTGACAAACTGCAACAGTGGTTTCATGATCGTCATGAGGAATCACAGAGTTGCACAAGTATGCTAACCCCGGCTCAGGAAGATAAACTCTTCAAGATTTTAGAGATGGCAAGGAAGGTATATGTAGAACCACTAAATCAGTTTCGCTTCTCCGCGAGATGTGCACGTAATTTCGGATACATCATCGACTTGAATGATAGCACCTGCACGTGTAGACAGTTTCAGTTAGAGGGTTTTTCATGTACACATGCAGTGGCGGTGGCTATTTATAGAGGAATTTCACCACACCTTATGCAGTGCTTATAATACGATTGGTTCTTAGATAGTAGCATATGCCAAAACCATATTTTCTGTACCGAATGAAGTCAAGTGGGAAGTTCCTGATCACATTCTCTCATTGAATAACTTATTGCCACCAGCAGTCGACCCACGTACTCCTGAACATACACGTACGTCTAGAATACCATCGACCGGAGAATTTTCCAGACCTCGTAAGTGCGGCAGGTGCAGTGCAACAGGACATACTAGAAGATTTTGTACAAGTCAGATCTCTCTGCATGACACGTAACAGATGTATAATTGAAGTTTATGTAACATTATTTATAACATTGATATTAATTATTCACGCATATTCTTAATGTTAATTATTTATGTTAATTATTAGATTTAATTTTTTATTTTAATATTTCATTAATTAGTTGCGTAATATTTGAAGTTAATCCTTTTTTAAAACTCACTGTGTTCTTTACAATATACCCAAACATTATAAATACGTCATGAAACATTTAAATAAAACATAAACTAAAAAATAAATATTAAATTTTAAAAAATAATATATGTTTTACAATTATTTTATAATTACAAATGAATGAATGAATGAATAAATATACAATATTTAAACGTTACAATATATACAATTATTTTAAAGAAACACGGCTCAATATCTACGGATCATCATTAAATTCAAATAAATCATAAGCTAATTTATTTCTCCAATTTTGTATCCACGCCTGGTTGATTGCGTCAACCTTCTGTGCTACACTAAAAAATTCTATGTACTTGATAGCGAATATGCCACAATCACCCATATAATTACAAAATATTGTATTAGAACATCACCGTCTAATTAGAACGTAAGTTGTAAATTACAAAAATAAAATAATAAACACTTACGATATTTGCTGTCTCGCCCTCGTCATGTCCCGCATGGTAGCTAGTCTGTCCTGCACAGTAATGTTCGCTCGTCTAGCCAGCATGGGGACGATCACAGACACCGACTCCAGATTTTGCTCGAGCTAACCTTGTGTTAGGTATGAATGATCGGGGTCATACAAATACATAGTCGAGTCGGCAAATACAATCTCCACTGCAATGTAGTGATGATTGACACACACCGGAATGTACAGATGCGTACAACCCTCCCATGGCTTTTCCCCGACACTCGGCCACATCCCTACAACCCACTCCATCATGTATGTAGGCACCGTGTCCTCGCTACCCATAGCTTGCAACGTCTAGTACTCAATATCAATGGCACGTACGAACTCATTGTTCAATATGAGTCAACCAGGAATGTTGAACGATCTTGAATGTCGTTCAGCTCGATCTCGTAGCAAATCCATGGCGAAGTCAATGTGCTGCACCAGGAAGCACCAATTAAAAAATGAGTTATTTAATTTCATAAATGCAAAACGCAAAAATATGTATACGTAATAAATAACAATATTACTACTTCACTTACATCATCGGCAAGCCAAGCCCCCAAAGTTGTGATGTCGTGAAACCACTTGTAAGCGTCTGAGATCGTTTTATGAGCAATCCTATGACTGACTCTGAAAAATAAGAAAAGAAATTGTTAAGTAAAAATATAGTATGTCAGCATCTGCGTAATGTATTAATCCTTAACGAATAATACAATACTTACCTCCTCCTTTTCGCCTCCGCGGTAAATGGAGAAACGAGTACTGTGATGGTGCCCTCGGCCTCTTGTCGACCATCAGCTCCGGCACATCAACAGTACGCGAAACCTTCCCGATATCCAACACTCCCTCACCTACCATTGGGACCACCTCTTTCGTCCCCTCCGACACAAAAATTACGTCCGGCGAGTCTAGCGTCTGATATGGTACCCTCTCTCCCTCGGATATCTCCTCCTCCTCCGGCACCTTGGGTACCCCCTCCTCCTTCAAAACCCTGACGACCTCCGCCTCGGGTACCCCCCTCCTCCGACACCCTCTCGACCTCCGCCTCGGGTACCCCTTCCTTCTCTGACACCCTGAAGACCTCCTCCTCCGGGGACACCCTCACGACCTCCTCCTCTGGCACCCGCCCGACCCCCTCCTCCTCCGACACCCTACCTTCGCCTCCAGCACCCTCTCCTCTTCCGACACCCTCACGACCTCCTCCTTCGGCACCCTCCTTCGACACCGTAACGACCTCCGCCTCCGACACCCTCCCGACCGTCGCCTCGGGTACCCCCTCCTCCTCCGACACCTTCCCAACCGGTACCCTCTCGACCTCCTCCTCCGTCTCCATCGGGGCTTGATCCTCCATCTCCATCTCCATATCTATCGGGTCATCGAGATATGAAGCTAATGCATCATCCGATGCCCACAACGAATCAACATACCCCGTCTGACCTCCTTGACCCTGATAACCACCGACCCTTCCTCACACCCTCCGTCCTAATAGCCGTCTGTCCCTCCGTCCCGATAGCCACCTGTCCCTTCATCACCCCCTCCGTCCTGATATCCGTCTGTCCCTCCGCCACCCCTTCCATTTCGATACTCGCCAGTCCCATGCAGGCCTACTATGTCGCCCCGTATTGCTACGACCTCAGCATAAAGCTCTCCTAAACTGACATGTACCATCCCGACATCACATCGTAAGTCAGCTATTTCGACTCGTAAGCCAGCTACGTCGCCTCTAATCTCCATCATAAGTCGGAACATATCATCGATGGAAGCACTCTGACTACGTACAGCTGATCCACGTAGAAGGTGTCCGGACGCAGGAGACGGTGATCTCATGCAGGAAGGTGACACTCTCGATGGAGGTGATCATATGTAGGGAGGGGACACTCTCGACGGATGCTACATCCTCGGGGAATGTGACACCCTCGACGGAGGTGATAGTCGACGGCGCTCCTAAAAAAAGAAACATTACAAATCAATAGCTTAATTAAAAAACTATAATGAGAATCAACATATTATATTCAATTAACATACCATGTCCCGATCGACGATGGACTCAGGCCTCTCTCGAGCAGCACGATCTGTCAACAACTCACGGATATAAGTCTGATCTTCCTCCTCGATCGATGGTGTCAGCTCAGTGAGAACTTCAAGCTGACATATTGACATTTCATCGAATTATTGACCACGTATCCAGCTTCAAAAATGACATACAATAGAAAGCGCAAATATATAATACGTACCTCAAGATCGTCTAGGATAACTGATAACTGTTTTGTAAAGGGCTTGTCTTGTGCTCGCCAGCTGTGCATCCGAGGGATGCATGTATCCCCTCTCCTTGCATACCAACCAGCCAGGATGGGAACAATCTCGTAGACCCATATCTGCAACAATTACGATTATTACATATATAATTTAATTAAAAAATGGATAACGCATTTGTTAAACATTTACTTGCAAAGCTAACGGTAGGCCATATATATCGTACTTACGCTCTGACCTATCTCTCCTAGGCATTGAATGCCCCTCCTGAAGACGTGTAAAATATCGAAAAAGCATCTCTCCCCTCACAGATAGTTATTGAACGTATTGATGTCATCAACACTTTGCAAATGAAAAACGTCAATCGACGTCTTCCTGTGATGACACCTCAGTACGCTCTCTAGTATAAACACTATACCCAACTTCAACTTATCGGACTCTGGTCACATCCCCTGAATGCATTTCCTAACTGCGCCAGTGTCACTGTCGTGTGCCCATTAAAATAATCATTCAGCAGCCTCTTGTCTGTCGAAATACTGGCCCTCGCTGCCTCTTCGCCCGTACATCTCAATCCAGTGATGAGGGCAAACTCGAATATAAAAAATGTAGCAACCTTACCCCCAAGATCAAAGTGGAGGGAATCTCCGTCAACTAGCTTAAGTAGCCGACACAGTAATGAATCGATCAACTGTCCAGAGAACTGTATAGATCGCAGTGAATACATGGGCTATAGGCAGGATCGAAGTAATATCTCTGCGTGCTCCTCGTCCAGTGAATCTAAAACTGCTATGAAGCTGACAAAGTTACAATTCGACCTAACTTTGCTAGGAACCTGTCTCAAGGCTGCATCCAAATGGTAATCCATCCTACAAAATTTCAAATGTTAGAACATTTGAAATATAATGTCATAAAATTCAACTAACCGAACTGTAAGTAATATAAGCACGAAATAACAGATAATAAAGAAAATGAATTAAAAATTACACAATAACTTATAAAAAAGGGAAAAACTAATTTTCATAAAATTATTTATTTCATAGTTTATTTTAATCCATGTTAAAAATTTATTTCAATTCTTTATTTAATTAAATTTGATTATTTATATTTAATTACATATTTAAATAATTTATTTTGAAAATTTATATTTCTTACTTATTTAAATTGTTTATTTTTATTTAAATGTTCATTATTTATTTCAATTGTTTATCTAAATTATTTATTTCGATTGTTTATTTGTTTATTTAACATTTATTTTAATTGTTTATTGAATGCTTAATTTTAATTATTTATTATAATTGTATATTTAATTATTTTTTTAAATTATTTATTGAACATTTAAACGTAAATATGTAATTATTTGTTATATTTTTCTTTAGTTGTTTATTCAATATTTATTTTAATTATTAAGCGAATATGTAATTATTTATTTTAAATGTTAAATATTTATTTCAATTGTTTATCTACATTTTAATTACTTACTTTGATTATTTTTATCCAATTTTTCATTTAATTGTTTCAGTTGTTCATTTAAATTATTTGATTTAATTACTTATATTGATCGATTATTTACATTATTTATTGAACAAGAGCAAACGCAAATATTTCATCATTTATTTCAAATGTTAAAAATTTATTTCAATTAAACATTAATTAATATTTTGATTATTAACATTTATTCATTTATCATTTAAATAATCATTTAATTATTATTTAAATGTTCATTATTTATTTTTGTGCATTTCAATTAATTATTTATTCCAATTGTTTTCCATTTATTTGTTTCAATTGTTCATTTAAATTATTTGATTTAATTACTTATATGAATAGATTATTTAAATTATTTATTGAACAAACAAAAGTAAATATTTAATTATTCATTTCAAATGTTAGAAATTTATTTCAATTAAACTTTAATTAATATTTTCAATACTAACATTTATTCCTTTATCATTTAAATAATAATGTAATTATTATTTAAATGTTCATTATTTATTTTTGAGCATTTCAATTAATTATTTATTCCAATTGGTTTTCATCATTTGTTTCAATTGTTCATTTAAATTATTTGATTTAATTACTTATATGGAAAGATTATTTAAATTATTTATTGAACAAGCAAACGTAATTATTTAATTCAAATGTTAGAAATTTGTATCAATTAAATTTTAATTGCGTATTTTGATTAATAACATTTATTTATTTATCATTTAAATAATCATTTAATTATTATTTAAATGTTCATTATTCATTTTTGTGAGAAATTAATTATTTATTCCAATGATTTTTCATTTCAATTGTTCATTTAAATTATTTGATTTAATTATTTGATTATTTAAATTATTTATTAAAAAAGTAAACGTAAATATTTAATTATTTATTTCAAATGTTAGAAATCTCTTTCAATTAATCTGTAAATAAATTTTAATTGCGTATTTTGATTATTAACATTTATTCATTATTTACATTTTTCTTTTATCATTTAAATAATATTTAAATAATTATTTAAATAATAATTTAACAACATTTCAATTATTTTAATTCTCATGAAAAAAAATTAAAATAAAAAATTAATGCTGCAGACGGCCCAAACAGACAGTCTGTTAACAGACGATCGTTAATAGACGGCACAGGATGTCTGTTAACAGACGGCACATCCCGTCTTCCTTTTGCTGCCGTCTGCAAGAGACAGCAGCCCGGAGATCGCCATTTCCGACAATCTTCAGCAACCAAACCTTAAAAAAAAAAACTTAGTTTTTAGTAATTTTACATATTCTACAAAGACTTCTACCACTATTTCCAACAAAATAAACCTTTAACATAGATTAATGGGGGAAAAATTAAGCAAAACTTATTTTCTTCGCTTCTAATGGTTGCCGGTCGGTCTCCTCCCAAGAAAAACTCGTCGATTTCCTTGTTTTTTCTTCCCCTTCTTTCTCCAGACGTCGGTTTGAGAGTGAAATGTCCAGGGCAATTTTGGATTTTCAATATTTTTAAGGTTTTTACAAATTTTTTATTTTTTATTTTTAAACAGTAGTCAACGGCCATTTTGAAAAATTGTATGTTTTTTGTGGCTATCTGTCACCATTTCCTCGAAAAAATTTAGGGTATTATAATGGGCATTTTAATGGTGACGGGCTAATGGGTTTTGCCAATATTTAAGGGATGTTGCAAAAAGTTAAGGTTGGTTTTATTTGTGTTTCAATTTTGAGTCATTTTCAATATTTTATTTTGAGGGTTGAATTTAAAATTTCTGAAAATGCATTTGACTTGTCATTTTCAAAAACTATTTCTCAAAATAAAAGTCAAAAAACGCATTTTATTTAAAATTATGAAATTATTTTATGATATTTTTGATTATATAGTAAAATATAATAAAAACAACGGATGAAGAACGTCGCAAAAACTTAACAATAACTTGCATTTGAGGCCTTGAGCAACGTACATTACACGTTGTGGTTTCATTCTACTCTACGACAACATCAAAGTTTGTGACATACATGTGAACATTGTTAAAGACCTATGGCAACATTTTTTGTCTGTTGGAAAAAATAAATTTTCTTGCAGCGATTTTTCCTCAATATATAGAATTTTTAGCAACCAATGTTTCTTGTCGCAAAAAGTATACTCGATTGCATAACAAATACTTTGTTGCAAAAAATAAAATGTTGTCGCCATAAGTTTCCCACCAAAAAATATTTTGGCTCCTTGCTTCCCTTATGTTTTTGGCAACAATCTTAATTATTTGTCGCAACTTTTCACATTTCACAACAATTTTTTATGCCGCATTATATTTTTTTATACTTAATTTTTTCACCACAATCTTTGCGACAAACCATAAAAATGTGTCGCGCTAAATCACTTATTGTAACAACTTTTTGTATGTCGCGAAAAAACTTGTCGCAAAATCAGAATTTTGTTGTAGGTGTTGACGGTAGTGTGGTGATTTTGGGTGGGATGGCCTTGGGTGAGGTTTGTGACCAATTATTTGGTTGATTTGTGATCATTAAATAATATGTGACAAATTATTTGAGATTGTGATCAACAAATTGGATATTTTGTGACTAATGTAATCGATAACTTGGGACCAATAAATATTTCGTGACCTAAAAATATGAATCGTGACTTATAAAATTTGTGATTTGTGAATGATAAATAAACTATGGCCTAAAATTTTTTTTGACTTGTAACCAATGAATAAATTATTACATATATTTTTTTTCATTTGTGACCGTAAAATAATTTGTAATCAATAAAAATTTTATTCGTGATCAAGAAATAATTTGTGACCAAATAGTATGGAATTGTGACTTTAATATATTTAATTAATAAAACGTATTTTTAATTCATTATTTCATCAATATAATTTAATTAATACTTTGATTTTTGAAAATTTAAACCTTGTTTCTTATTTTGGAAATGGGCAATACCTAATCTCTTAAATATGAAATTTTCTCTTAGATTAATTAGATATTGAACCTGGTTGAGTTTAATTGATGGGTCAAGCTCGGTTGAATTTCGATTATAAGTTGTTAGGGTTAAAAAACATACAACATAAAGTTCATTATCTTGTTAGCACAAGAAAAGATAAACCATAATTCTTTTATTCTTGTTCCTTGTATCGATTTCTATTAGAGATTAGACAATTCGACAGTTGTGAATTGCAAATCAGAATTGTTCTCCATAGAATTAATTAAATGTATAATTCTTAGCACAATTTTTTTTTCTAAATACAAAACAGATCTTTGGTGGGAATTGAAATATTATTTAAATTTCGCTGTAAGCGTTAACCAAATACTATAGAATTATGACATTAATATATTTAAATAATAAAAACATATTTTAATTAATTATTTCATAAACATAATTTAATTAATATTTGATTTTTAAAATTTTAAACCTTATTTCTTAATTTTGAAACGCGCAATAATTAATCTCTTAAATATGAGAATTTCGTTTAGATTAATTAAATATTGGATCAGGTTGAGTTTAAGTAATGGGTCAAGTTCGTGTGAACTTCTGTTATAAGTTGTTAGGTTAAAAAACATACAATTCATTATCTTTTTAGCACAAGAAAAGTAAAAAACATAATTCTTTCATTCTTGATCCTTGAGTGGGTTTTTATTAGAGGCTGAACAATTCGACAATTGTAGATTGCAGATCAAAATTATTCTCCACAAAATTAACTGAGGGTCTGTTTGATTGTAAGGATGGAAAAAAATGAATTCCAAGGAATTGAATTGCCTAGAAGCTAGAAAATGTTGAAATTTTTTATCTTTTTGTGTCTGTTTGACTTTTTTTTTTTTTTTTTTTTTTTTTTTTTTTTTTTTTTTACTGAAAATTGCTAATTAAAGGGACAAAAGTTGTTAAAATTGAAAATAAATTTTTTTCCAATTGCCTAAAAAAAAATTGGTTGGAAAACCAATTCCCACCAAAATGGTGAGATTTTATTTTTCACAAAACCATGGAAGTGGCACACGTGAGGAGGAAAGTTGGAAAACAAATTCTCTGAAAATTTCTTGCAATCAAGCACACAAAAATGGTGAAAATTTTCCATGAAAAATGAACCAATCAAACAAGCCCTAAATATATAATTCTTATCACAATTTTTTCTAAATACAAAGCAGATCTTAGATGAAAATTGAAATATTATTTAAATTCCGTTGTGAATGACAATTAAATTTCCAACAATCTGTAGATCTAAATTACAATATCTATAATGTTGCATTGATCAACTTCAGTAGAATTTCAAATTCTATTTCTCTTTACTCGCTAATAGAAACATCTAATCTACGTGGAATTATAAAACGAAGAATTTATTTAAATGCCACCCCATTTTTGTTCATTTGATACGTATATTTCAGGTTTCTTTCTATGTAATCAATCAAATGTCTCTTCCGACAACCAGGCCCAGGAAAATGGGCTTACTGATGGATAATGAAGACACCATCCGTTACAAACTTGATCTACTGCGAGAAGCCCATTGGATTCTCTTTCTTTTCTATTGATCTTTTAAATATGGGAAAAAATCATAAACCAGGCTTTAAGTGTGACTACTTCAAATATCAGGCCCAAAGTTTCAAATCAGGTTTCTGTTAATTAATTAAGAATATTTTATTAATCAAGTATATTAAGATCATATATATACGATTCATGTTCACAGATACGTACTTAAAGGTCACAATATCACATATTATAAAATTAATTGGTCACGGATTTTTTCATCGGTCTCAGATCGAAAATATTATAAGTTACAATTTTTTTTTGTTGGTCACGGATTTTCAAATTAGTTGGTCACATATTATTTTTAAGTCACAAGTTATCGAATTTTTAGGTCACAGTTTATTTGTCCATCACAGATTTGATCACGAATTATTTTTAAATCACAAGTTATAAAATTTTTTGGTCATAGATAACTAAATAATTGGTCATAAACCACCGTCACTCGCCACCAACATCTCCCTCACACCATCACCAGCATCACAACATCAACATCATACCACCATCACCACCGCACCACCACCAGCACAACCACTACCCAACACCGTACCACCACCACCACAGCATCAACACTGCCTGATACGAATCCCATAGCAATGGAAACTACGAAACCCATAACGAGATTGATGCGGAACCCAAGAACGCCAATACTAATCCGGTTTTAGATCTTGAACCCCAAGAATTGAACCAAGAAACCCTAGATTAGCGAAGAACCTAAAACCCCTTGATTACAATTAAAAGAACCCACAATCTGATTGATAGAACGCCACAAGAAGTTGAATCTTGATAAGTTCCAAGATTGTTCAAGAACAACAATAAATTGAAAGAAGAAATTTCTCTCTCTATAATATTAATTCCAAAGTCAAAAGTTCAAAGGTATTACAATGTAAAGTAATCTCCTATTTATACTAATGAATAAAAAAGTCCAAAACCATCAAATTATGATAATAATTTGATTTCATAAGAATTCTATCGAAACTAGGAAATTCGGCCAAAAATAGAAAATTCGTCAATTTTTTTGGCTTTTGCGGCCACATGTTTAAAGCCATGCGGTCGCATGGTTCAACAGAAATTGCACTTTTGATTTTCAGTATGCATGTGTGCGGCCGCATGTGGTTTTGCCTATGCGTCCGCATGGTGTTGTATTTAGCCTCCACTTTCGTCGCTTGATAACAAATTGATCCAAGTTGATTCGGCCTTCGACCCGAACATGAAAGTTGCTCCATTTTGAATCATGAACATGGTTCCATCAATGGTTTCTTGAACCAGCAATTCCATCGCTTGTTTCACTTGCTTTGCCCTTGATCGCGTCATTGGTCCACCATCGACTATCAACGGGTCTCGTCTCGTACTTACCTTCGTCGGGCTCGACTCCTGGATCATATCATCCCCTCCCTCTTCAAAAGGATTCGTTCTCGAATCTGAACCTACATCAAATAGAGAGAGATCATATACATTAAAAGTAGCTGAAACATTATACTCACCAGGTAAATCCACTTTATATGCATTGTCATTGATCCTCTCGATAATTTGAAACGGTCCATCACCTCGTGGTTGCAATTTTGACTTCCTCTATTCTTAAAAACGCTCTTTTCTGAAATGCACCTAGACCCAATCTCCAGGCTCAAATGTAACGCATCTTCTTCCTTTATTTGCTTTTGATGCAATCAGCTTTCCTTTCTCTTCGATCTACATCCTAACCTTTTCATGGAGTGTTTTCACCATCTCGACTTTTCGTTTCCCATCCAAGCTATCTCGTTCATGCACAGGCAAAGGTATTAAATCCATAGGCGTTAGTGGATTAAAATCATAAACAATTTCAAAAGGAGAAAACGAAGTAGTAGAATGTGTAACTCGATTATATGCAAACTCTATAAACGGTAAATACTCTTCCCATTATTTCAGATTTTTATTGATTACTGTCCTAAGTAGTTGAGTCATAGTTCGATTAATTACCTCAGTTTGTCCATCTGCTTGTGGGTGACAAGTTGTAGAAAATAATAACTTAATTCCTAACTTACTCCACAGAACACGCCAAAAATGACTCAAAAACTTCACGTCCCTATCAGACACTATACTTTTAGGTACTCCATGTAAACGTACTATTTCCCTAAAGAATAAGTCTGCAATATTAGTAGCATCGTCAGTTTTATGACATAGTATGAAGTGCGCCATCTTACTAAACCTATCGACCACTACAAATATTGAATCCCGACCCCTTTTTGTCCTAGGCAAACCTAACACAAAGTTCATAGATATGTCTACCCAAGGTTCACTAGGTACATGCAAAGGAGTATACAAAACATGGGGTTGAACCTTAGACTTATCCTTTTTACAAGTTATGTACTTTCCACATATTTGTTCTACGTCATGTCGCATTTTAGGCCAATAAAAATGTTCCCCTAACATGTCTAAAGTTTTTGAACCCCGAAGTGTCCCATTAAACCACCCCCATGTGCTTTCCTTACCAACAATTCATGCAAAGAATAATTAGGAATGCACAACTTATCTTCCCTAAACAAATATCCTTTATGCCTATAGAATTTATCAAATGCACCTTTGTCACATGAAGCATAAATACTAGAAAAATCACAATCAGATTCATACATGCCCTTAATATGCTCGAAACCAAGTAATTTAGTACTTAATGAATTTAAAAGCACGTACCTTCGAGACAACGCATCAGCAACTATATTTTCATTACCTTGTTTGTGTTTGATGACATAGGGAAATGTCTCGATAAACTCCACCCATCTCGCATGTCTTTTGTTCAACTTACCTTGACCTCGCAAATGCTTTAAAGATTCATGATCGGTGTGTATCACGAATTCCTTTGGTCATAAGTAGTGCTGCCAAGTCTCCAATGCTTGAACACGCGAATACAACTCCTTGTCATATGTTGGATAATTCAATGCTGCTCTACTCAACTTTTAGCTAAAGTAAGCAATATGTCTCCTTTCCTGCATTAACACTGCTCCTATACCTATTCCTGATGTATCACACTTAACCTCGAATGTTTTATCAAAATTTGGTAATACCAAAACAGGTGCTTTACATTGCTTATCCTTAATTGTGTTAAATGCAATTTCTTGAGATTCTCCCCAATGAAAACCTACACTCTTCTTCACTATTTCAGTCAAGGATGTGGTGATGATGCTAAAATCTCTTACAAATCGCCTATAAAAACTAGTCAATCCATGAAAACTCCTAACTTCAGTTATAGTCTTAGGTGTTGGTCATTCCTTTATAGCTTTTATCTTTTCTTCATCGACTTCCACCCCGTTAGCACTAACCACAAATCCTAGGAAAATAACTCTATCCATGCAAAATGTGCATTTTTTGAAATTAGCATATAGTTGTTCCTTTCGCAACACAACAAGCACACATTTTAAATGTTCTAAATGCTCATCTAGGTTTTTGCTATAGATTATGATGTCATCAAAATAAACTATAACAAATTTCCCAATAAAAGCACGTAAAACATGGTTCATTAAACGCATAAAAGTGCTCGGTGCATTAGTGAGTCCAAACGGCATAACTAACCATTCATACAATCCATACTTAGTCTTAGACGCCGTTTTCCATTCATCACCCTCCCGCATACGAATTTGATGATACCCACTCTTAAGATCAATCTTACTAAAAATGCAAGCACCATGCAATTCATCAAGCATATCATCTAGCCTAGGTATTGGGTGACGATACTTTACCGTGATATTATTGATAGCTCGACAATCCACGCACATTCTCCAAGTCCTGTCCTTCTTAGGCACCAGTAAGACAGGTAGAGCACATGGACTCATGCTCTCCATGATATAACATTTGCTCATCAACTCTTCCACTTGCTTTTGAAGCTCCTTCGTCTCCTCGGGATTGCTTCGGTAAGCTGGTCGATTCGGTATGACAGCTTCGGGTATAAAGTCAGTCTGGTGCTCGATGCCTCTGATTGGTGGCAATCCACTTGGCATCTCCTCAGGAAACACATCGTCGAACTCCTGCAATAAAGACTTAACCAAACTAGGGAGGGATGTGCTAGAATTCTCAAAATTGAGGAGGGATTCCTTGTACACTAACAATATTATTTGCCTATTATCGCTTATAGCCTTTTTCAACTTACTCTCTTTTGCATAGAAGTTGATCTTTGGCTTTTCTCTCTGCTCAGCTGACTCTTTTTCTCTCCTCTCAATTGACTCTTTTTCTCTCCGCTCATGTGGCTTCTCTCTCTTTTCTCTACTCTCAACCACCTCACTATTTTCTCTCTTATTGATGGTTTCACTATTGCCTCTCCTTTTTCCCGACTCTCTTATTCTCTCGTCTTCCTCACTTTTCAGCTTGATTTGATCTCCATACACTTGTGCCGGTGTTAATGGCGCAAGAGTAATAGCCTTCCCATCCTTGACAAAGCTATAACGATTCCTATATCCATCATGTGTGACGCTTCTATCATATTGCCATGGTCTTCCTAACAAGATATAACCCACATGCACAGGCACCACATCACATACTACTTTGTCACTATAACTCCCAATTGAGAAATTAATTAAAACTCTTTTATTCACCCTAACTTCCCCACTTTCATTCAACCATTGCAACTTATAAGGCCTAGGGTGTTTTAACAATACTAGTCCTAATTTCTCAACTAAAGTTGTGCTAGCTACATTCGTGCAACTCCCACCATCAATACTCATACTACATACCTTATCGTTGACGTAACAACGTGTGTGGAATATATTTTCTCCCTACTGCTCCAAATCATCCACTTTGACTTAGGTGTTAAGAGCTCTCCTTGACACCAACAATTCCCCAACAGTAAACTCCAATTTTTCTTCTTCTTCAACGTTCTCCAATGTAGGCATGTCCTCAAACTCTCCTTCACTTTCACGTACCACCTCTCCATTATCCAACAAAACCATTACCCTTTATTTGGGCATTGAGAAGCAATGTGCCCTGACCCCAAGCATCTGAAACACTTGATGTCTCGATTCCTTGATGGTTGTGAATCTATTTTGGGTTCTGTTTTGCTAGCACTTTCTTCTTTCCCCTTCCGCCACTCATTCCTACCTTTAGGTACAGCTTTATCACCTTTGTTGTTGTTGTTCCACCCTAGCTTCCAAGATGGATTAACACTCGAAGTTCCTAACGGCTACCTAGCTGCCCCTTTCCTCTTCAATTTTCTCTCTACCTTCATAACCACATGCAACATGTCTTCCAACTCCACATAATGTTGCAACTCCACTATATTGGCAATTTTCCTATTCAACCCATTCAAGAATCGTGCCATAGTATCCTCCCGATCCTCCACCACATTGGCCCTAATAATGAGTATTTCCATCTCCTTATGATAGTCCTCTACACTTTTCGACCCTTGATATAGACCTTGCAGTTTTTGATGGATCTCTCAATAATAGTGGCTAGGAACAAACCTCTTTCTCATCAATGACTTCAATTTCTCCCAAGTGCTATCTTCCCCCACTCCTACGTTGTGAAGTAATCACTTGATCCCACCATGAAATTGCATAGTCACTAAACTCCAAAACTGCTAACTTCACCTTTTTCTCCTCCGAGTAGTTATAACACTCGAAGATCATTTCAACCTTCCTTTCCCAATCCAGGTATGCTTCGGGATCACTCCTTCCTTTGAATGAACGAACTGTCATTTTTATATTTCCCAAATTTCCATCCAACTCCTCCCCGTGATCATTCCGATCCCGTCTGTCAAACCTATCGCCTCTATTCCTCATCCTTCCCATCTCAACACCGTGAAAGTCATCTTCGCCCATGTCACTCCCATATCCATACTCCTCTCGCCTTTCCCTCCTAGGCTCCCATCTATCCGGTCCTTTGGCATTGGATACATCCACTCGATGCCCCCGACTAAGATTAGCCACCGATATATCTAATCTATTCATCCAAGCCTCCTGCTTCTCCAACCTATCTTTCACATCTCCAAACGCCCTCTCAAACCTTTGCACTAAATCCTCCGATGCATTGCTTTTATTACCTTGTCAGCTTGAGTTTGATTCTGCCATTTCTAATATCTTAACACTAAAATTTTATTTTACTGTCTCACCAAAAGTCACTCGGAACACACACAAGGGCTTTTACCCTCTATTAAGCTCACCTCTCTACCTTTTACAACTCAGTTATTTCAACAATTGCCTCTAGGAACAATCAATGAACTCAATCAATCAATCAATTCGTGTAGAATTTCCCAAACCGGATGTGACTCAATAATTGTAACAAAAGACTCAAAGAAAACTTTTAAAGCTTGACTCGAATTGAAGGAATGAAATGATTTAATGTGTCCAAGTAATTTAGAAACGATAATAAATAATAAAAGTTGGTATTTGACGGATCAATAATATTTAACAAGTTTTTTTTTATTGTACGGATGAACAGTACCGTACAGATGAAGAGTAAATTTTTTTTTTGATCCGAAAATCAATAACAAAACCAACAAAGAAAACAAAAACTGATTTGGGCAAAAATTGAGCTCAAAAATGAAATTTGAAAATTTTTGATGAAACTTTTGGATCAAGGATCAAGAAAACTTTCTTGACACAAGAACACAAGAAATTGAAAAAATTTAGAAAACAAAGGATATAACCTGATTAAATTGGAGTCAAAGCTCTGATACCAACTGATGCGAACCCCGTAGCAATGGAAACTACGAAACCCACAACGAGATTGATGCGGAACTCAAGAACACCAATGCTAACCCGATTTTGGATCTTGAACCCCAAGAACTGAACCAAGAAACCCTAGATTAGCGAAGAACCTAAAACCCCTTGATTACAATTAAAAGAACCCACAATCCGATTGATAGAACGCCACAAGAAGTTGAATCTTGATAAGTTCCAAGATTGTTCAAGAAGAACAATAAATTGAAAGAAGAAATTTCTCTCTCTATAATATTAATTCCAAAGTCAAAAGTTCAAAGGTATTACAATGAAAAGTAATCTCTTATTTATACTAATGAATAAAAAAGTCCAAAACAATCAAATTATGGTAATAATTTGATTTCATAAGAATTCTATCGAAACTAAGAAATTCGGTCAAAAATAGAAAATTCGCCAATTTTTTTGGCTTGTGCGGCCGCATGGTGTAAAGCCATGCGGTCGCATGGTTCAACAGAAATTGCACTTTTGGTTTTCGGTATGCATATGTGCGGCCGTATGTGGTTTTGCCTATGCAGCCGCATGGTGTTGTCTTCAGCCTCCACTTTCGTCGCTTGATAACAAATTGATCCAAGTTGATTCGATTTCGACCCGAACATGAAATTTGCTCCATTTTGAGTCCCGAACATGACTCCATCAATGGTTTCTTGAACGAGCAATCCCATCGCTTGTTTCACTTACTTTGCCCTTGATCGCGTCATTGGTCCGCCATCGACTATCAACGGGTCTCGTTTCGCACTTGTCTTCGTCGGGCTCGACTCCTGGATCATATCACTGCCAAAGGTACCGCATACAGTACCAGCAACACCACCACACATACCATCATAAGCAGATGACACCAATCCGTCACAGACTCGCCACTACCACCAAATCCACCCTAAATCCACTGCACCACCATCAACATCGTCCACCACCGGTCCACCACCAACACCATCAACATCTGCGACTTTTACCGTTCAATGTTCGGCAGCACAACTGGTCACGATTCTCACAACAAATCGCCGTTCAACATTCTGCAAAATCGGTTACCATCTTCGGTCTGAAAAGCAATGACGTAGCACATCTTCTCGGTGGCGATTCTTTACCTAGTGACGCTGCTGAAATTATTGGAGTTTGGAGGATTGGGTGGAGATATTTGGCCGTCGAGCTCCTGGCCGGCGACGATGGCGGGCGACGACAACGAGAAATGATTGTCGAAATGATACAGACGAGAGAGAGAGAGGCGAGAGTGTGTTTGAGCGAGAGAGGAATATGAAATGAAATGAATTAGGGTTTTAATATATAGGGACCTGATTTGTGCACAATGAAATTTCATCCCAGACTTTTGAACTGTGATCTTTAAGTACCTGAATTTATGTAATTTCCACTTTAAATATCATAAATTTCTAATTTCATTTCTTGCAGTCATGATGTGGGCTGACCTGACCGGCTCTACTGGCTCAGCTATCGAGGCTAACATTGCATGAGCCAGCTCAATACCGCTTATATTTAGCCTCTGTTAGTAGAAATTAAAATTAAGATTATAATTTGAATCAAAGTCAACAATTAATTTTAATCATATATTTTATCTATTTTTCTCAAAATACATTAAAAATCTAATTTTGACTCCCATTGAATAGGGACTTCGTAAAAAACAAAAACCCTACAAAGAAATTGTAAGCTTGATAGACTAGTGATGTGTCGGGCTAAAATAATTTTGCACAAAGCGTTACGTGCATATAAAAAAAGGGTCTTGCAACGTAGACCATTTTAAATTGGTTCTTGTCCACCTAATGTGACCCGATTTATACCTCTAGACATGATATATTAGTAATATGCATTTAAATATTGTTGTCAAATCTCAATTGAGATAACAACATACATTTAATGGCTGCCGCAATAAATCCATTTTAGTAACACGTCATTAATGAATACTGTTATTCAAATGTTGTAAAATGCTATTTTTCTTTTTGTGTTATCGTCATTCTGGTCTATAATTTATCAATAATTGGTATTTATATGATTTAACACAATCGACATAAATGAAAATTTTATGTCGATAGTTCAAAGCACTACACCGACAAGCCTAGAATTTCCAATGTAGAATGTCCACCAATGTTTTTACAACTGTTCATAATGGGAAATTTGGCAATCTTTGAGCCAACATAAAGGAACAAATAGATTCATGAAACCTATGTGTCTATACGTGTATTCTTTAATTTCTTCAAATTCTGCATGAATGTGTTCTCCACATTACATGGTTTAGTCACACCCAACTCTTTCTACTAAGTGGCTAAGTCTTTAAACTTTTTGAATTTATTTTCTGTTAGTCCTCACCTTTCATTTTTTTATAGCAATGGTGATCCTTTTAATTTGGATGCTTTTCTAACAAAATGGATATTAATTTTAGGGAAAATAAAATTTTGCGATAGCAATGAAATAAACAAAAATACTAATTACAAACCGTAAGATAAATAAGACAGGAAAAAACCCACTAACAAAGCCCTTGTTTCGTTTGGCAAAAAAAATCAAATTTTAAATAAATTTTGATAAAAGGTAATGAAATATATGGCTAAAAAGATGATAAAAGTTGCGGTTCCTAAAATATATAGTTGGAAATGAGTTTTTAACAATTGGGTCCAAAAAAGGGCAAAATATATAAAATTTAAAATATATATATATATATATATATATATATATATATATATATAGGACATTTGTGGTCCCAGTGTCTCCGATCTTCCTGGGATGTCATGTGCAAGGATTCATCTTGATCTATGGTTGAATTCGACGCCGATCCCTTGTCAAGATTAAAAACAATTGAAATAGTGCATGAACTAGTCACCGTACTTTGGTGTTTCAACCAGCCATTGATGATTCATGAAATAAAAATGGCTAACTAGCTAGAACATGCATAATCAAATGCCATCACAATTTGTCCAACCAGGATCAAACCATTGTTGAACTATGGCTGTGGTTGTACATTGTTTATAATGCAAATAGTTCAAAATTTTTCTGAGTAATATCACACACCAATTAAAGATATGAAATAAATGAATGTCTTACAAGGAATTGAATTACTTTTCTTTAAAAAAAATCACCTTTTAATATGGAACTTAAATTTCAATAAAGAAAGCGATTTTACTACGCATTGAAGTTGGGATCTGACAGTGAAAAGGCCAAAAAGAGAAAAATAAATAAATAAAAGTTTGGAGATTCATTTACAAAAGTTGTTAAACGTTGAGGACTGCAACCGTAATTTTCTAAAATTAGAAATGATTGTGACTTAATAAAATAATCACAAATTCGCACCTCCTCTACATATGTTGAATAATGCTAAGTGAATATTGTTTGGTTGACCTCATTGTTTACGTTCCATTGTAGTTCGAAAATTTGTGGGAGGAAAAGTTTTTTTTTTTTTTTTTTTTTTTTTAAACTGTCTAATATTGTGCTGCCATAAGACATAACGTAAAAAATGATATAAATAATAATATAGATGTAGCATGATTGTTATATCACTTCACTCCTCATGGCGAAAAGATGACAATTTTTTTAGGGTTTAATATTTGGGGGTCAAGCGGTGTTATTCCTCAAATGGCCCCGCTGGTTTGACAAACCGGCTACAAGAAACGATAGCCCAAAAGTTTCTCTATTTCCATAAAAGTCAAACCCTAGTTAGCTTAGGTCTAACACATTTCGACCATTTTTGTTTAATTTATGACAGTAAACAACAAAATACCATGTAAGGGAATCTAAGCATGAAATAAAAGGATCAACACCTTTAGTCCTTTTAGAACCACACAAATTGAAAGTAAGATAAGAAAGTATAATTATATATTCTCACTTTTGATCTATCTTTTCATGTTTTTAAGCCTATTTTAATTATGAGTTTATCCTCTCCTAGCCTACATTTCTAGACAATAATGAAATTTTGGACCTAAATACTTAATGTTATCACTAGATAAAATCTTCTAACCTTTGTAATTAAAGTGAGGGACAAACTCATTTTATTGCTAGTGTCAAGTGAAATTTGGTGGCACCAACCAAGATTGCCATTTGGATAGTCCTGCTTTTTTGCTTCCCAAATGCCACTATCAATATAAAACTTATATATTATAATGAATTTTGGGAAAGCCCACAAATAATTATTTCTATATTTGTATTAATTTCTTTCCTATTTAGGAAGTTTTTGTTTGCAAAGATTTCTGTGTAATGTAGGCAATTTAGCCATCCATGCTAGAAGAAGTTGTTCAAAATTTATTGGTTTTCCCCTTGACAGGCATGATTACAATTTAAGCATAACCTTTATAGGATTTTCAAGTGGCAATTATCTTGTCAAAAGCAACCAAGCAAGTTGAAGCAACAACGTTGTTAGTCGTAAGCTTAAAAATCAGTCATATATACATGTCGAATTTATAATTCAAGATTTCAATAAGGTTTTCTTTACATGGATAATCATCAAGTACTCTACCACGTAGCTTAGATTTTTTGTGCTTTCACATAGCTAAGACTTTTCAATGAAAAAAGAAAAATGGAAGCTAGAATAATTCAACCTCCATGGATTTGACAGTAATAATTGGCAGAAAAGAGTCGAAGGCTGATATGAAATAAACAGTGTCCCTAATATTTGCAGCAGTTGACCGACAAGTATGCATGAACAGTAAGTGGATAAAGAGCAGTGCAGAATCCCCATAATTAGCAGCCAGCCGGCAAGAAAAAGATGGCACAAAATATGAAGATGAAACACCCATTCCCCATAAGGATAAAATTACTGTACATGAAAACGGAAGAAAAGATGTCAAGAAATAGTGTGATTATGAAACGCCAAGTTTGTAGAGCCTAGTCATATTGTTTATGTAGAGTCTAGTCATATTATACAGAAACTACGTGACTTAGTCATTGATATTAATAGTTCATGGACAAACAGTAGTTCATGTTCGTTGAAACTCGTATAGAATGAAAGTAATAGTAGCTTGGATAATTCTGTTAAAATTATGGGATTCTTGGCAACTTGGGACGAGGACCAAATAAAATAGGGACAGAGAACTAACGAATCATTACAAGAGCCATATACTCAAGATCAGGGGCGGAGCCACTATACGTCCAGTGCGAGCAGATGCCCGCACTCGACTTTTGGGCCAAAATTTTTTTTTTTTTTTTAAAGTTTGTTTGTTTGTTTAATCAAGTAACTCAATTCTCGATCCAGCATAGAGAGAGAAGCCCAATTGTACAAGATCATGACTCGTTTTAGACCTATTCATATCAAAATTCAATTGAATCAATTGTTGACCCAAACCCATTCATTCATTTCAAAATTTCTACCTTCATGACTTTGTCTGTGACGATTTCACACTTCGCCACCCACTTCCCTCTCCACCGGTGACAAAGCCCACCGTTCCCTTCCCTCTCCGTCAACCGTCGTCTTGGATAGTCGTCACAGCACAACTGTCGTTCCCTTTCCCTCTTCGACAGTCCATTATTGTATATCTCCTACTCTAAGCTTTCATCTTGACATCTCACATCTCTGACTCCGACTTTACATCCTCAGCTCCGCCAAGACGCCAAGTGCCAATGCCAACCAACCGCGCCGACAAAAGAAGAAGCCAGATTCCAGAAAGCAAAAGGCGAAGCCCCAAATTTTTTTCCCTTATTTTTTTTTTTTTGGTTATTTCAATTTGTGTAAATTGTAATAAATTTTTTTTTAACATATTAAATTAGCACTTTGTTCTTTAATTGCTCGAAGCGGCACAAACTTCCAGTGGACCACCAGTTCATTGTTGTCTCTGGGCTCTGGCTCTCTGGGAATCTGTGATTGCAAGTTCAAGTTGCCAAGTATTTGGAAATAGTATATATTGCATTGTGAGATTGTGAATTGATTTTGTTGGATTTTTTGATACCCAATAATCCGGGTGATGATTTAAAACAGTTGTCGGATTATTTATCCACACCATGGACTTGGCTCGACTCGGAGATGAACTACAGTTTTGAATGATTCGGGTTTGGGTTGGATGATTATTTGGTTAGTTGGACCATTTAGTGATTAATATGGAGTTGAATATTGGTCCATTAGTTTAGGTTAATTGGTAGCCCGCTTAGTGAACCCTAGGCCCAATTAGAGTGACCTAAACTAACCTATATATATATATATATAGGTTAGTGTGTGTGTTGTAGCAATGGAGAGGATAGTGGTGTGTGTGTTATAGCAATGGAGAGGATAGTTGAGAGAAGAGAGGCAACCGAGAGAGAGGGAAGGCATGTGAGGTTGTGAGTAAGATTCAACCAATGTTCTTCTTCTTCCCTATACCTTTGTGGATTGCTAACACCACCACCCTTCTCCTTTGTGGGGATAGAGAGAAAGAGAGTAGTCCAAAGTGAAGGTGAAAGTCTCGGGTCGAGCCAAGGTAAATCGGTGTTCGTTTGATTATTTTTTGAGCCCGGAATCAAGATTTATAGAGGGATTTCTACTACAGATTTTGTGAAATTGTGAATTGCACTAGTTTTTTGAGTTGCTTTCAGTATTTGTGATTCATTTGACATCTCGAATTACTCCCACTCCTAGTAGTAATTGGGTGATCAGTGGATGAATGATAGCATAATTGTTTATGTGGAGAAAAATATATTTTTCAGGTTCAATAATGAAATTATTATACAACAATATCAAAGTATGAAAACTCGCAAAGAACAAGTGTAATATATAAATTATGTCGTTTTTAGTAATAATGTACTATTGTTTTATTTTTTTATCGTCATTAAATCCTTGACCAAAACCTCGACATTCGTCGTCAAAAAAATTTTGCCCACACTGAACTAAAATCCAGGCTCCGCCCCTGCTCAAGATTAGCTCGCAATTTAAATATATTATGAAAGATTTAGTTAAAAGTTTTATTTGTGTATGTTGAAAAGTTTTGAGTGTCGATCAGGGGTTAGCTCGATCGACCAAGTCGGAGAGAGTATTATCGACCTGTAATAAATAGGTTTCACAACCTTGTGCTCTTGAGCGGCACATGTATGGTGGTTTTATTGCATTGTTGGAACAAGAATTTGGTCCAACACTTATTTGATAACACTGCGAGCAATATAGGGCTGGATGTATATGAAAATTCATGATAAACCTTTTTTCAAGAGCAAGAAATGAATCGAAGACACTTTTGCACATGACGAATTTATGTACTTTCCGAACTTGAAGTTTCATAGTTCGCTTAATCTTCCTCAATTAATAAGTCCAAATAAATCAATATGGCTAGGTCACATGAAGTGTAATTTTTAAGGTTTAACGTTTTTCTTCCCGTATGAATTTTTGTCCTTTATAAGATTGTGTGTGTATATATGTGTGTGTATAAATAGACACACAAAAGAATGCATGCAAATTCAAGAACTTGTAAAGATTACAAAACAAAGTACTAATTTGTGGATACAATATATATCTATATGTTGGCTGCCATTTCAGCACATGATCCTACATGTGATAATGCTCTATCTATGGAACTGTAATTGGTGTATAAAAGTTGAGACAATAAAAGAAAGAACCTCTGAGAAATTAAGCCAAGTCATGTAATTAATCATGCAAGGTTTAAGTAAAATTGTCAAGTAGTCTTCAGAGAAGGGTCAAGTTAGAGAAACCGGTGCAACAATCCGACATACGTTTAAATGCATATGCCTTTCGACTGCTTCTCTCTCCCTCTCTTGATAGCGAATCTTGATAAACTGACATTGGGAACGATTCAAAGAAAAAACTTATAATGTTCTTCCATCAAATCAAGATCAATTACACTTGGAGTCAAATCGAGATCAAATTAACCTACAAAATCTTTCAAAATGTATGTGCTTCAAGAATTCTAGACGATCCCTCACTTTCATCTTCGAATATTTTGAATTTTACATTTATCAAAAATCTCTTTATTGGTCCATTCTTTATTGAATTAGATAGAGAGGACATTAATCTCCGAGAGAGAAGTTCGATTCAAGGTTAGACGAAATAAAAAATTTTCATCCTGATCCACCCAAACCAAGTCCACCACCAAATCTAACGTACCTTTGCGGTCCAAAGGCATATAATACATACCAGCACGTGCTCCGGAAATTTTAATGAAAATCAAAAATAAAGAAAAAATATTTTAAAAGTATTTTTTGTCTATTTTGAATAAAAGCGTATTAGGTTTTGAGTCAAATCCACGTCTTAAAGATTCGAGCTTGGCTTGAATAGGTAGAAAGCTATCTTCCTTCGCCAATCGGGTGGGAAGCATACGAATTTTCATCGATTGACCTCATATTTCAAGCTTGTAAAAGAAGTCTCGATTATAAGACCCAATCCAACGTTCCATCTACTACTTGCAATTTATTACTCCTTTCTCAAATGCAACACTACGCAAAGGTATAACACCACAAAATTTTTTCTGACTTTATCATAAACCTTGATTTCAAGGAGTCGTCTGATTGTTCGGTGACTGAATCAGTAAGGTTTTTACTTACTTTTTAAGAAAGAGTGAAAACTGTGAGGGACCACACAAATTGCACCTATTAGAATGGTTAAATGGCCAATCAAGTTCAAGTCTAATCTAGATAGTTTCAAATCATAGGCATGACCAGAATGTCACATTTCAGGCAGGATCCTGCCTTAACGATTCGGCTATACATTAAAATTATTATTTAATTTAATGCAATTATTAAACTTGAATTATATATCTTCCTTGTTATACTGCAATGGTAACACAAAACTAGGGACCACATAATTTGGTCTCTTAATTAAATTAATATGAGTTAAAAGTGGGTTGATCAGCCAGTCATTTTGCTTTAATATAAATATATAAATTATGAGTCTTAACGTGGTACGAAGTTACTTTTTGACTACGCATTCTTCGAAAAAAAAAATCATATTTACTTTAAATAATCTCTTCCAAACAAACCTAAGCCCTTTTTTGATGCAATTTATTTTAAATTTTTTTCTACGTACTTATTTTTAATTACATATTCATACAATAAAATATTCTACACATAAATCCAAAATTTTTGTTTAATTTTTAACCACACATTCTCAAAAAATTCAATATTCAAAACTTTATTTTTGCCAAATAATGGCCATCAAACATGGACTAAATATGTGTGTGCGGAATACACGCGTAATTAGACTGGCTTATTTAGTAAGAAAAGAAAATGCTTTGATTTAATTATGTTGCATAGAAGCATTCAAACAAGATTAAATGTTGGAGCTCGAGTAAGATTAAATTATACAGAATTATTATTAATATACAACATTGATTTCAGCACTGTAGAATTATATAATCCAATCAAATTTGACTATGTTTACACAGACATTAAGAACCTTAATTGACATGGAAAGAGCAGCAAATCGAGAACAAAAAAAATTAATTCGTAGGAAACATAAATAACACAATTTGACTATGTTCACACAGTCTTGAGTTTTGGTTTAATTGAGCTGGAAAATAAAGTTCTAATAGTCACATGTAATCGAATAACAAAATGTTGTGTTGTAATAGATATCAAAATAAGTGTCACGTGATATAAATCTTGATAATAATTACATTAATGTATCTTATTTTAGCATTGACTAATTTTCATTCTTTTATTAAAATGTCATCGGGTACTTATTATGATTCTATCGTTATTGTTGCGTGTATATATCTCGTGTTGATGCAGGTCTCAATCAATGCTCGAACATTCCATACATAACCACTCAACAACCAATTCTCGTACTTCCTACAATTCAACCAAAACCTAGAAAATCCCACATTTCGTTGGGTTAGCCCTTGGTAAGAAAAGTCAGTTTCAGTTGTTTTTTCTTACTTGGGGATCCGAGTTTGAATTTGATTGGAAGTTGGCCCGCAAATATGTTTGAACTTCTTGAAATGATCTTCCTATTTTTGGGAGTATTCACAAAACCACAACAAAATTTTTCGTACTTCGACCGGAGAACCTAACCAGTTTTATTATTGAGATTTTGACCCAAAAAATAGACATTCCTTATGGTTTCAGAATGCTTTGTTATGCTAAGTCAATGACGAATTCATTCTTTTCTTTATCCCAAGATTGATAATGAAGAGGCGAATCCTAAATGTCGAAAATTCTTTAATTAAGAAAGCAACATTAGCAAGCTGGAGTTTGAGGAGACAAAGGATGTATTTCATTGGAACATTTACTAAAAAATTTCATAAACATTTCCTCGAGATGTTAAAAAAGTAAAAATAAAAAAATATATATATGAGATAATAAAGTCAGCGGTCAAAGATTTGCCTTACTGTGTGTGTCTCCCTCATCCCCACATGTACAGTACAGAGACACATTCTTCATGCATATAAAGCCTCCCAAAAATCCTCCATACACAAAGCACTAAGAACCCCACTTGAGTTACTATTCTACGTGCATTGATGCACCCGCCTTCTAATACCTACATACAGCCTATAGGTTTGTTAAAAAATAAAATTAAAATCAACAATTTTAATTCAATTGGTACCGGGATTCATCTTAAATATCTAGTAAGATAGAAGTCCTGGGTTCAAATTTTAAGAATGCGATAAAAATGAGCGAAGAGTAATATGTACTTACGTTATTCCAAAGCTAAGAGTACGTATAATATAACGATTTGAGTCACATGCCTAAGTTATTCAAAAAAAGAAAATAAAAGAATGTTAAAAATCCGGGTTTCAATGCCAAGTCGTTATATTATACGTATAATTTGTTTTGGAAAACATATCCCCTCTTATCCATCATGAAATATTTCTTTCGCGTCCCCATAATTCAAACTCAATACCATTGTCTTGTTAAAGGCTTAAATTGAATTATGGTAACAGTTGAATACAATTCATGGAGGTAGCAATTGAATACAATTCATGGAACCCACATTTCTTATCAAATTTTAAATGACACATATCATCAATTTTTATCAAGTCTGTAAAAAATCAAATTTTTAGCTAAATAAAATAAAATAATGATAATAATAATAATAATAATAGGACTCGAGTAATCAAAATGTTTCTTGTATAATTGTGAAGGATAACTCATTTTGTGTCGTGATATTCCAATCCTTTATTATTTGAATTCATTATAATGAAACTTATATATTTGCAAGATCACACATTGGCTCGTTAACTAATGTATATAGACTGTAAATAACTTTTTATCTACACATTTCGTGACATTCACGACAACTATTAACTTATCCAGTTCACATTTTTTTATCTATTATTTAAATCAATTATAAACAAATCTTAAACAGGCTTTGCACGTTTTGATAAATATATAGTCTCGAATTAAGTATATATAATGATGAAAATGATTTATTGAAATTAAAAATTACATTGCGTTATGATTTGTATTTACCTGTTTATTATTGGGAATTTTATAAGTTATTTTTGTTGAAATTTTGTACATGCACTTCATACCTAGCCTAGTTTAGCCTAGTCTAACCTAACCTATTATAATTAGTAATAAATAATAGCTTGCACGTCAAAATAAATTTGTATATGCGCACGGTAGGTAGAGTTGAGGAAAAAAATTCCAATTAGAGAGGAAAAAAAAAAACTATAATATTCTCATTCTTGTACGGGTTATTATAAGATATGGTTGACATTTTTGTTTTTTCATCAATAATTGGTTCATATATATATAATAAAGAAGAGGGCACATTGAAACAAGTTTTTGAGTTAATTAGCTATAAATAGTGAAACATATCGACATTACAATTTTGAAGTGAATGAATGGTCGAAGACACTCCGTAATCAATAAATATGTTATGGGATGTCAATAAATTCGAGAGTCTAGAAATTTATTTCGATCAATTGAACTTTTTGAGACTGTTTCTTTTTAAAAATCAAAAAAGATTTGTACCAAAATAAATGGCATACACTTCTTCGTGTCGAACTAGATATAAATCTAAGGATTTTGCTGCAAATTTTAGTTTGTAGTCTACTTTATGATAATAAATTGTCAAGATTAGGTTAACTAATATTTCATATTTTTTAACCTCATACGGCTTTACTTGTGCAATTTGTGTTTCTTTTTTTTAGGTAAAATATAGTCTAAAAATTCAAACTAACATTTAAACATGTTACCAAATTTCAAACAAAGATTTGTCATAAGCGGTTTCTTAAAGTCCTCAAACTACAATAAATAATTAGATAAACAAAATAACCTTTCATTGTCTCACTTACAATTTTAGTAAAATATTAAACTCATGATGCTTCATTTAGCTAAAAATCATACTTTCAATAAATTAATATAAAAGTTGATGAAGTATGTGGTTGAAAACTTGATAAGCACTTGTTAACAACCGTTCTTTCTCATTCTTTATTTCTCATACTCATTTTCAATTACGCAATCTCACAATAAAATATTCTTCATATAAACTTAAGACCTTTCATTACTTTTTAACTACACATACTTCCAAAGTTTACTATTTAAAAACTCGTTCTTTCTAAAAAAAGTTTCTGTCAAATAAGGGTTAAACATTGAAAATCTCATGAAATATATAGTTAAAATTAATTATTTACTTATGAATAAAAAATTAGTTGCACTAATCATGGGGCTAAATGTGTGATTCTACCTTAGTTATGACGATAATAATTTTTTGCATTGTAAACAACTTTTCCATTGGTCTCTTTTTCTAATTTTCATCAATAGTAATGATGTATTTATCAAAAAATTAAAATGTTAAATAGTTATTTATTTAAATTTACCAAATTCATATTTCATTAAAGACGTTACATATAATACTTTTATAATTGAGTATTGATGGTAGTGATCTTTTAAATTTGCTTATTTTGATACGTTGTCATGATCTCAAAATGATGACAATTGATTTTCTTTTTATTCAAGATGAAGTATAAAATTTGAAGTTGGCACATATTGCAATACATTTAACAACTAAAACTTTTAAATGCGTTCTTTATTATAGTATTAAAATGGTGGTTAAAGAAATAATTCATGTCCACATTATACATAATGTGTGTTCATGTAGATCTAGATCATTGGTGATCGTCTAAAGAACTTGACACTTAAAATGCCTAAAACTTCCTATATATTCATACATGCATTCGCACGTATGAATAAGCTTAAAATGTCTAAAACTTCTTATACATTCATACGTACATTCGCATGTACGTATACACCTATTTATTGTAAATTGTAAGCAAAAAAAGAAGCAAAAAGCTAAAAGAAATTAGGGTTGTTAAAGTGAGCAGTACATTCTACAGTATATTGTTGGAACTGTAACAGGCAAATTATATGAAGCACGAAAGTTGTATGTCTATTTGGATCAATGGAAAACAAAAATGCCCCAAAATTTTGATTCCCATGTCAAAATATTCACAATGAAAGCCATCCATTTGCAGTTTTTTTGTTTCGTTGTACTTTTAGACACTACAAGGTAGACCCCACCCTCAACCCCCCACAGTCCCGGCCCAGACTCTTCATCCTCGTCCTCTATATAAACCTCCCTTCTCTCTTTCTCCACCCCAGGCCATAGCCCTTTTTCTCCCTCTCTCTCTCTCACAGTCTTTTGTTGTATAATATTTTCTTAACCATGCCTGAGGCACCAAAGGAGCAACAGAAGGCCACTGACTACAGTGTGGCTGAGAACAACAAGAAGACTCTTGAGTTTATTGAAGATGTGACTAAGAAGCCTGATGATGTTCAAAAGACAGTTCTCGCTGAAATACTCTCAAAAAATGCCCATGTTGAGTACTTAAAAAGGCATGGACTCAATGGGATTACTGATAGAGAAATTTTCAAGAAAGTCATTCCTGTTATCACCTATGAGGATATTCAGCCTGAAATTAATCTCATAGCTAACGGCGATAAATCCCACATTCTCTGTTCACAGCCTATTTCAGAGTTTTTAACAAGGTGGGTTTAATATTCTTGAACCTTTTTTTTTTGAGTTGTTTTAAAGAACGTTTTCATTTTTATTTTATTTATTTATTTATTTTTTCAATTTCTTTGTGTGCCTTCTGATGCAGTTCTGGGACATCCGGTGGGGAGAGGAAATTGATGCCAACTATTGATGAAGAACTGGAGAGGAGATCATTGCTTTACGGCCTTCTGATGCCTGTGATGAGCCAGTTTGTTCCTGGTTTAGAAAAAGGCAAAGGAATGTATTTCTTGTTCATAAAATCCGAGTGTAAGACCCCAGGTGGGCTAGTGGCACGCCCTGTTTTAACCAGTTACTATAAGAGTTCCCATTTCAAGGAGAGACCTTATGATCCCTACACAAACTACACCAGCCCAAATGAAACCATTTTATGCTCTGATTCTTACCAGGGTATGTATTCTCAAATGCTTTGTGGCCTTTGCCAAAACAATGAAGTCCTTCGAGTAGGAGCTGTCTTCGCCTCGGGTTTCATTCGGGCAATCCGGTTCTTGGAAAAGCATTGGTCCCTTCTTTGTAATGATATTAGAACAGGGACGCTCAATTCCCAAATCACTGATCCATCAGTGAGAGAGGCAGTGATGAAAATCCTCAAAGCCGACCCCGAACTTGCGAATTTCATCGAACAAGAATGTAGTAGACAATCTTGGCAGGGGATTATTACTAGGTTGTGGCCAAATACTAAGTATGTTGATGTTATTGTGACAGGAACAATGTCACAATACATCCCTACTCTTGATTATTACAGCAATGGTCTTCCTTTGGTGTGTACTATGTATGCCTCCTCTGAATGTTATTTTGGTGTCAATCTTAACCCACTTTGCAAACCTAGTGAAGTGTCTTATACTCTCATTCCCACCATGGCCTATTTCGAGTTCTTGCCTGTGCACAAAAATAATGATACAACCAATTCTGTTCCACTCTCCAAATCCCTCAGTGAAAAGGAACAACAAGAATTGGTTGACTTGGTTGATGTTAAGCTTGGACAGGATTATGAACTTGTTGTCACCACTTATGCTGGTAAAACTTATTAAGCTTCCTCTGTTTTTTTCCAATCTGAAATGGATTAAAATTAGTAATCTGTTTGATTATTTTCAATATTTTTATTGCAGGGCTTTATCGTTACAGAGTTGGAGATGTTCTTCGAGTTGCTGGATTCAAGAATAGTGCCCCTCAATTCAACTTTATTTGCAGGAAAAATGTGGTTCTGAGCATTGATTCTGATAAGACAGATGAAGTTGAGCTACAAAATGCTGTGAAAAATGCAGTGAGCCATCTAATCCCATTCGATGCACATCTCATCGAGTACACGAGTTATGCTGACACCACAACAATTCCAGGGCACTACGTGCTCTACTGGGAGCTAAGTGTGAATGGCTCCACCCCGGTCCCTCCTTCAGTTTTAGAAGACTGTTGCCTCACTATTGAAGAGTCCCTCAACAGTGTCTACCGTCAAGGCCGCGTCTCCGACAAATCAATTGGCGCTCTCGAAATCAAGATTGTCGAAGCTGGGACCTTCGATAAGCTTATGGACTATGCGATTAGTTTGGGGGCCTCGATTAACCAGTACAAAACGCCCCGGTGTGTGAAATTCGCGCCGATTGTCGAACTTTTGAACTTCAGGGTGGTGTCTTGCTATTTTAGTCCAAAGTGCCCCAAATGGACTCCTGGCCATAAGCAATGGATTAATATTGATTGAGGACATTTGTGACCCTTGGTAACACAAAAACAATGAACTGTTTTACTTTAACTAATCATTTTAATGTTTTCTTTATTTATTATGGTAGAATCTGAATGAGTAATGAGTAGCCATGTACAAAAACAGTTCCTATTTCAAGGTAGGCTCTTTGTTTCATTGTCCAACTTCAAATGTGCCAGCTGTTTATGTTGCAAATCTTGCCACATTTTGATTTTTGTGGGAGTTTCTGTCTTATTTCCAGCCAGAAATCCTGCCCACTGAACTCTCATGGAATGGGTACTAAAACGGTAAGTTACGTGCATGTTTGGCCGTGTTTAATAAGCTGAACTTACTTTTAAGTTACATTTTTATTTATTTATAGAATCACTTTCTAAGAAAGTTATCTTCTATACACAGTTAAACATTCTCTTATCAATTTTATTCAAAGCAAAGTTAACTTTGTCTCTATTATTTAAGCATATGTACTGTTATTTAGCAGTATATAGCCAATATTTACCACTCATCTCGTGTCAATTTGTTCAGTTAAAGTAGATTAATCAGCAAAAGGCCGCCTAAAAATTGTTTTTTTTTTTTTGGTCGATGATAAATTTTATGAAAAATGAATTTTTGGAGTTTGCATGGTTAATAATTAATAAGTATGAATTTTTTTTTTTTTTAGATTAAGTACAGAATTATGCTATATTGAGATAATTTGTTATTGAAAATAAATTTAGAAAATTGAATTTTAAAAAATGGGATCAAGGACTTTATTCAATTAAAGATGAATTAATGGATAGCTTCATTTATCCTTTTTTAGACCCTAAAAAGGGCCTAGCTTAGCTAGGTTACACAAGCTTCTAGAGGTGGGTAGGCTAAGGATCCATCTAACATGACTTTTGAAAAATTAAAGGGAACTTTTGAAATTCAAAAATTATTTTTGAACCCATTTGATTAGTTTTATGAAACCCTTCTTTTTTTTTTTTTATAGGAATTAGAAGAGTTTTGAAAGGAAATTGATCTAACGTGACTTCCTTTAAAAACATTTTCAAAATAAGAAGCTATTTTAAAATTTAGTTATCAAACTAAAATTGAGGTAGTTTTCTACCAAAATAATAATAATAAAATAAAATAAAATAAAAATAAAAATGAACCAGTCTTCTACAGGAAGCACAAGTAAAAGCAAAAACTATGTCAAACTATCTCTAAAACATTTCAATTTGAAGTATATTTATTTGAACTTTCAAGAATCTAGTTTACCCTACATTTTCTTGTGTTTCGAGTTTTTGTTCGAACCGACTCCATTAATATTGTTAACTTCACTTTGTTTAAGACCTCTAGATAACATACATATGTAATATGTTTATCTAACAATTTAAATTTTTAGATTAATCGATTCATCATGATATAAAAACAGAAGAAAAATCACGGGTTCAAGTCTCATCGTTACTCCTTTGTAAAGAGGCCAGAGTGAATCTTTGACTGAAGTATGGCAATAAACGATTTTGCTGTGAAGGACGGATAAGATAATGAAATATATATTTATGCAGAAATTGTTCCTGCCAGGCTCAACAAAAACACACAGACAAGACAATTACTGCACAACGAGATCTTCATTAAAGCTGTGATATCATGTTGATTTCTTAACTTACCTACGAAACATAATAACTTAGGTTTTTGTAATAATAAGCTTTGTCCACCTCAATTTTCTCGACCTTCAATTCGAAAACACCATCCAATGTGTGGATTAAAAACACGAGAAATTGTTAGCGACTCGAGAAAAGGGATCGTAATGATGATAGATACTCTGATACTTAAAATATTGTAATTCAAACTCAGTGTACCTTTGCATTTTGATATTTGAAAGACTATCATATGTTCTATAATAACACAAGTGACCATGTCTCTACTCGAACGTTGTGGCCATTTAGCTATTGTAATTTCAATATGTACGAGAAGCTATCTGATTCTAACAAATGGGATCACTAGAATACACAATTCATAATTCTAATCTCGAGGTAGATTGAGATCAAGGTGTAACAAAGTTTCTGGAGTCGATTAATGGACTCAAAAACTTTGTCATCAACTCTATAGTAATGCTCGATGGTAAAGTTGTCAATTTGGCAAGTTTTGATCACATAGCTCAGCTCAAGTGAAGACAAAAAAATTGTATAATTATTGTGTGAGAAATTGTTTGAAAACAAATAACAATAATTAAAAATCAATTTCCTCACTGAATTGATGGTTCAATTAATTGGCGAGGAGCACACGCCGAAGATAGAGATGGATAAAGACCATCCACTGTCCACATATCTACAGAGAATTGGAAATAATAAACTATGTGTATGGGTCCACGCTCCATGTAGTAGCTTGTTTCATGTAAGCGTAAAATTCGGGATTAATATTCGGACCGGATTGGATATTTGGAGGGGACCACCTACGTGTCCGTTCACCGTATTACCACTTTTGGCCCTTCCCGGACGATTCATTCATGTCGATAAGTGTGAAGTTGCCAGCGGGGCTACGACTCCTTTTTAAAAGAGCCAGGATCCAGGCCGAACACAAATTTTAGCCAAGTGAGCCAAGTCGAGGCCATGTGACTAGGCACGTAGGCTTGACGGATCGACTCGCTAAACTTATTCCTATATATATATATATATATATATATATATATATATTTGTAAATCTATCACATATTTGTAATTTTTTTATACCATTGACATTTTGTCATATTTCTTATGAGGAATTCTTTGTTTTATTTTTCAATAACTTTAAGGAAAAAAAAAAAAAAGGGTGTGCAGAACTCGTGGCCCTGCTTGAATCAACTCATGAAGAGCTAGGACTACAAGCGCAACTTTTAGGCAACAAGTCATGGGGCTCGGCCCGAATCTTGGGACCAGAAGTATAAGCTCATTTTGATAATGAGCCAAGTTGAGCCTATAGTTTGAACTCATGGAACGACTTGATTCGACCCATTGCCATACATACCAACACACTCAACTTTATTAAATAGCTGAGATAATTAGTGATAATAGTATGATAATAGTATCAAGGTCATCTAAATTACAGCATTGAGTTACTTGAGTGTTGACATGCCTAATCTTCTGCAAATTGTCCCCAATAAATTGGACATATATTAAAGGTGGAATTTCAATATTCCAAGTACTGCAAAATAATTATGATAGGAAATTAACCAATTTCCACATTTTCGATATTAAATGGCCTGGTATTTTATCATCTCAACAATAATAGAGTTAGAAAGATTAAAATGGAAAAAACTTTTTGTTTCATAGGGAGATAGTTAGTTTTAACTTTTTCAGGCAATCCACACAGCAATGAGGGTGACAGCAATGAGCCACTTACTCTAAAGTTAATGATAATCCATAAGATGAATAATTGCTCATAAGGTATTGGTGTCGTCATGTTCGAGCAACTATTTAGTTGAGTCTTACTAGATTATGTGACTTTGATTAAGTAGTACATCTTTACTGGATTATCGCTCCGTGACTCATTTGTGTTAGTTAGATTCGGGCATCTAGATGGTACTTTAATGCATGAAAGTAGGTTAATTAGAACATACTCTTCTTTATACTCTCCAACTCTTCCTCTCCTTCATTTCTTAATCCACTAATAATTAGGGTTGGTCCATAAACGATGTTGTTGTGGCAAACGGTGAAAATACTTGTGAACAAGTGACCTTTATGATGCGTTCTAGACGAGCTTGTGGGTTTTAGTTTTAAACTTTCCGCATCATTTGATGAAACCAATGGGTTTCTTTCTGTATTCCAAATTTGATTTGTAGTAGTGATCATATTATACCAATATTGTATGCCAAATAATTGACTTGTTTTCGTTTTTCAAATTATTTTGTTATTTGTATAAATTGTGTATGAACATAACATCAAACAATCAAATCAATTATAGGACTTATATTTTGTGATGTTGGCCCGAACTGGGGATGCATGAATCATGGTTATTCATAATTTTACTGACATTTTAATTAAGAGACAAATTTAGCCAAGCAAAGAAACAAATCACCAAAGTTTCCGGAAATGGGCCAAAGAGCCCACGTGGAATTGTCCCATTTTAGTGAGTTAAGGCCCGTAGTTTTGGGTGGCTGTGAAGGCAATTTTATAAGCGTCACCACACACGTGTCTGACCTTGACAAGACATTGGACGCTTGCACGTGTGGACCCCAACCCTCAAAACCCCACCCACACGTGAGGGATATCTTCTGTGTTTGCTTGTCGGGCCTCCACACGAGGCCCATTCAGGTTAGTTAATGGGCCCAATAATTTGTCACCAATAGTGGAAATTGTTGTACCCGACAATGGCTATTATGGCTTCATAGCAGCTTCAGTTTGATAATTCAAGGACAAGTGCTTCATGTACGGGAAAATTTACAGATTGGTTTACAGGTGGCGAGATCTCATTGAATTTCGGACAAAACAGAAAGTTAAACCAACCAATCAAATTTGTCACATCAACCCCCTAAGCCAGTGTGTAAAATTTCCTAGTGCAAGTAGCATTTTTGTAATTCCAGAAACTTCTCTTTTTTTCTCTCTATTTTTATTTTATTTTATTCATATATCTATTTATTTCGAAGAGGCTTTGACAAGAATATCATCATTTAATATTTGAATTAATTTGGTAATGGAGACTCTTCCACAAATATCAAGTTACAAGAACTCTTCCAAATCGAAATCAAGTAATCAGGCATTGTGCAATACTCATTTTTGTACTTATAAGCAATAACAAACACCCTCTTAATACATCAAGATAAATGGCTTTATAAATTCAGATTGAAGCTTGTATAGTTCTAACAATGGCTTGAGGGTCTAGTGAAGCATCCACTTTCATTATCTCTTCGGCTTCCTCGATCTGAAGCAAAGCCAATTGAGATTCCAAGAGCTTAGCGGGCATGAAATGATTCCCCTCCGCAGCTCTTTTCTCTAGTCGAGCAGCAAGCACCTCAGCTGGAACCTCCAACAGAACAAACTTTACCGTACATAAATAAGAACCTGGTATATAATCTGGATCAGCTGATCTAAGAATTTCTCTGTACCGCTTTTGCAAAGCCGAACATCCAAGAATTGCAGTTTCTCCATTCAACAAGCCAACCCGTAGGGAATCGCGTAGAGTTTCTAACCAAGGAATGCGATCTTCATCTGAAAGAGGGATCCCATTCTGCATCTTCTCTGTGTTGTTACAAATGTTATCATACTATATTCTATCTGGATAAGTCCCCAACCTATGCACAATGTAGCACTTGGTGACCTAACTTAAGTTTATCGGCATCTAGGTCCTCACCATTTCAATTTTGTAGCCAGTGTTTCAGGTGTGAAACATCTGAGCTTTTAACAGTCAAATGGAATCAATGGATGGAAACTATCCACCAGTGTGATAAAACTGAAAGGGAGTGAACCAGATATCATGAAACATATGTTAGGGACCTAAGTACTACATCACGCATTGGTTGGGACCTCTGTTACAATTTTTCCTATATATATCTGACGACAACGTGATCTTCTAATGCAAATCCCTACCTTTGTTTGATTGTGGATGGTAGTCATCAGCATCAAGAAAGTGTCCATTGATTACTTTTGCCAGCATTGCGCCTACTGTTCTGGAGAAGAAATGACATGATAAGTCAAGTGCGAGCAGATACAAGTGACAGAACATTTTGTTCTAAGATTTGAATTAAAATGCAAATTACAGAAATGGAGACAAAGAGGTTTGAAAATGGAAATGATTCATTTGAAAAGGAACTAAATTTGAAAAGGAACTAAATCATTAGTTTTAAGCTATAATTATTAATTTGAGAAACTTAAAACAGAAATTTAAGGAAGAAACAAATGCAAAATTTGGTTACAAGAGCTGTTATAGTGGCTGCTTATATTTGCTAAACCCACAGTGAACCAATAGTTGGAAGAAATCGTGATGATCCAACTTCATGTGAAACTTGCATTGTAAGTGATAACAAATTTGCAGGAGCCATTTAGTCTTGGCTATAGTTTTTCATAAATCTAATTTACCAAATTGCAGTTTAGGATACAATGCTTCTAATCATAGATGCTGACTGTTGAGATGGAAATTCACTATTTCCCATGTCACATAACTAGGAAATGGATAGAGAACCAAAATCTTATGGAGTTCGCTTATATTTATAATCACAATTTTACTGTGGCTGGCTTCAGCACTTGTACAAATAAAACACAGAGATAAGAAATAGTGAGATGATTGCAGCAAATGGATAACTAACTAAGGTCGGTATCAACTGAAAAAGCAAAAGTACACGAAAAGGAAAAGGATAGTGATGAAACTATAGGCCATATCAAATGGAATTTTAATACTCACGATTTTCCAGCACCACTGACTCCCATAAGAACAATAGCTACTCCTGTGAAAAAATAGCAAACAAAATGTGAGACAACATAATCAAATGACATCAAAAGAAAAAGTTTAATGTTTTTAGGTTTTTATATAAAGGTTGTTGAGATATCAATCATGGAGTCAATAGGAAGGGTAAAGTAAAAATCTGGAAAACAAACTTAACCTTTATCAGATGCCATCTTTGAACAAATACTTAGATATCTGAGAGTTTGCCTTTATCCAGCAAATGACAAATGTATCAAAAGCCAATGAAAATAACGGTGTCTGCTGAACAGAATACTAGTTGCACACCTACAAATTGCATGGATGTTGGGAAACATGAGATTGTCATAAGAATAATAGATTATATTTCCAGGATCATTATAAATAAATTTGCAGCAGGAGATTTATTTGTTGTAAACATATTGAAGCCCGTAGTTGCAATGGAAAACAAAATGAGAACAAAATCCTGATATATAATGCTTAGAATTGTTGCACATCAATTAATAGTACCATAATATAAGACTGTTACTCTTGATACAATGTCCACAACTTTGAGCGAGGTCACGTGTGTATGTGCTTGAAAGATAGGATTTAAAGAGGCAACCATGCGCCAATCCAAACAGAAAGTGACTCATAAAGCAAACAGTTACTGTAAAAGTCTGTTGATGACAGATGTCAAGCCCCAAGAAAATGATCCACAAACTGTTTCAGCAAGAAAGTATTTCTAAAAACAGCTACAAGAAAATGGGTCCTGGTTACCTACATTGAAGTTCTGTCAATGTATCAGTTTCAAACAATTGTTTCAATGAGTCCACCAATTATGCAACGGCCAATTTTAACTCCTTTAAAGCACACCACTGGAACTGACGAATGGTTGCCAGTTGCAATGCAAGCAATCAAACAGATCTCAAAGACAGACATCTAGAGAGGGAAGCCAACAAATTATCAGAGCATCATAAATGAACATTAGTAAATTACTTACCGGTACGCCTCCCTCACTTTGCTTCTTTACCCACAATATTTTGTTCCAACCTTCTACTATTTACATGAAACACTTATTCATCAAACCTTTTTTTCCCTTTCAAATCCAAAACTCCAAGATTAATTTCAACAGCATCTTTATATTATTTGGTAAGACTTGTTGATGTAGGGAGTTGCAACCACTTTTAGCAAAATCTATAGCTAGCAGGTGAGGTACAATCAAACCCTTTATCAGCCATGATTAGGCCCGATAATCCACCCCCAAGCGCTATTCTTCTAGGGTCAACACCTTAAAAAATAGTCTCACCCCCATGTTCAAGTGATGTTCTGCATCAATTATTCATTTCATATAGTAATGTCGTTTAAAAAGAAAACCAAAAAGTTGTTCGCGTTCTTTCGGATGCTAGGAAAAAAGTAGCAGAAAATAAATTCTCCAGGGCTTATTTGTGAGCAATTGCTTAAACAACTTTAATGTGTTCCGGTTAACCTGATATATAACCCTATAACTTCACTTTTTTTCTCTAGGTCATGATACATATTTGACTCTAATCTCCCACATACTATCACAATCAATGATTCTGTACAAATTAGCTTCAACTTCTGCCTAGATCAAAAAAAAATTCCTCAGTTAAAACTTAAAAGATATCTCACCCTGTGGGCTTTGATCCAAACTACCCAAGCACAAGGCAAAACATACATTGTATTATTACTTTCAATTTTTATACTAGAATCAAAATTCAGTAATTACCCATAAGTACTAACAATTATGTGAAAATTCCAAGCATCAAGGACTATAATTTCACATAGTGTCTGATGTAGACCATACAAATGGAAGCTTTCTTTTCACACATATGCTTTGCTAATTTGTGTCCTTATTTTTTCCAGCAAAATATATGATTCAGCTTTCTACATAATGACAACCCTTTCTGCTCTGTAAAGATAAAATGCACGCAGTTTCTACCCTCAATATTTTCAAAATTTTCCACGGGTTTCACAAGCCATATAAAAAATTTGGAATGCAGTTACCCCCACATCTGCAAATTTACTAAGCTCTCCAAGTCAAACTTTGGCCTTGATCTACATCATGTTAAATACTACCAACATCTACATGGAACTACAAAAAAACTGATTGAACAAAATATGCAATCCATCACATTTGATCAATTTAAGAAAGTTATAATAAATTAATAAAATAACGACAAACCTCTCTTACTGAAACGAGAATTGCCCAGAAAATTAAGAATTTGTTGGTGGGTTTCAACTCAATTTTCCTTGGCTTCGTCTTCTTGATACGTGGATATGAATCGGGTAGGTAGGACTTAGTCGTTGAGAAGAATAAAATTATCCTTCATCATTCATGGATGTCAAAAATAATACTCTTGTGAAGAATAAAATTATCCTTTATTAATCTGAGGGCCTGCGGAGAATTTTCATGGAAATTTTTTTCCATTTTTGATGGTTTGATTGCTAAATTTTTTCCTCCAATTCATTTTCCAACCGCAACCACCCCCACCCCGCGACCCATTTTGTTTGATTTGATGAAATTTCAATTCTCATGGTTTTGGTAGAAATTCACTTTTTAAGGGTTTTTTTTAGTCGAATCGAACAAAAATTTTCGAGTATTTAGTAAATGGAACCGTCGGGTCCAAATATAATTATGGAACCGTTCGGGTTCGGTTCCGTTTGGTTCAGTTCGGTTCTTTACTATAGTTAAATTTTTTAACATTTATAACAACATTATATAAATACAACTAATGACACGTTCAATGATTTTGAAATGTCAGAGACTAGTAGACTACCTTGTTCAAATGATCGCTACGGTCAAAATTTCGGTTGGCGAAGGTTACAGCTTCGATCGGAAGTCATAGCGTCGGTCGACGATTGTATAGGTTTTGGAATGTCAGCAAGACTGCGAGAGTCGAGATAGTGTTATGCACTTTAGTGTAGGTGTTTAGGGTTATTTAGTAGGTTGGATCTTGTTGGGCTAAGAAATAAGACAATAAAATGGGTAATTGGGCCAAAAATTAAAAAATTAGAAATGAAACAAATTATTGTGCCAAAAATTTGAATTTAGAAATTGTTAATTTGTTAATTTGTTTAGCAAAAATTAAAATTAAAATAATTTGATTTATTCAATATAAAAAAAATAAGAAAGATTCGGTTCTTATTCGGTTATTCTGTTCTTGGTCTAGAATCGAGAACCGAACCGTACCCATCGGTTCTCAATTCAGATACCCGTTCGAGTATTTAATTTGACAAGAACCGTCGGGTTCGGGTTCGTTTCGATTCGGGTTCGGTTCGAGAGATTTGCCCATCCCTAGTTTTTCCTATCCCTTTAATTGATAATTTTTATGAAAAATAAAATCAAAAGAATATCAAAATATCCAAAATTTTCACATTTTTCAAATAAAAAAATATACCAAACAAATACATTTAATTGACAATTTTCAGACAAAACAAGTTATAGGCAATTTAATTCTTTGTAATTCGTTTTCTTTCCATCTAAATTTCATTCTTGCAATCAAGTGGACCATAAGAAAATTATTTAAAACAGTTTATTTAATTATGGGATTGTTTGAGTCCCTTTTTTTTTTTTTTCAAAAAATACATTTTGAAATAGCATTATATTGAAAAATGTGTGGTTAAAAAATAAAAAATAAAATTGAGTTTGCATATAACATTATTTTATTAAAAAATGTGCGATTAAAATAATGTCAAATCACTATAAAAGAATGTATTTTGATTGAAGAATATGGCTTAAACAATGGTTATATTTATAATATCAGGAGTGCGAATTATCTATTTTAGATAAAATGAAAAATATATATATATTAAAACAGTTCATTCTAAAGACACCATGTGTAACCACACAATTTAACGCAAATTCTCCTAAAATGAAGGGAAAATTGCAGTCATGGTATCAAATCTTTCATTTATTAGCAAACTTTGCCCTAACATTTTATTTGTGCCACAAAAGATGCCATACCTTTAAAAAAATCTTAGCTGAAGTCCAAAATTATGGAAACCATCCGTTTGACCGTTAGTTGACCAGAATAATTAATTTTGACCAAATATAAAAGGGTAAAATAGTAACTTTACAATAATAACATAAGGTAACTTTAAAAAAATTCAATAAAAAAAAAAGGAAAAAAATGGCTACCATTGTTTACCTCCTCCTTCATTAACCCTTCCCCTTCCTAACCCACTAGGAAAATCTGCTGCAACACCAATATCGCACAGCCATCGGCACCGCAGGTTTATTCTTCTCAACTTTCGAACCCCAATCAAATTCTTGAACATTCTTTTCCATTCCATTTTCAATTTTTTTTTGCTATAAGCCACCATACTCAGGCCATAACCACCACCGAAAAATGCCACCTCCGCCTCTCATTCCCCTCTTACTAATCTTCTTCATCCCATTCTCCTCCGTCGCTTCTACAGCGGTCCTTCTTCACCAAACTCAAATTTCACCTCAACATCAAATCAGATTCGTACCAACAATACTTTGAAATTACACGCCGAGCTTATCTGCACCAGCATGGATTTAACTTTCCGTTGTCATTATTAGCATTGAACCAAAAGTGAACTGTCATGAAATGGGGAGGAAAACTTTTTCGATTTATACGCTAAGCGAACATATTTGATTTTTTTGATATCTGGAATTGAAGATGAAGGGTTTTGGTCCAGAATCGATAAGGATTCCAAAGTAAAATACAAGGGGATTTAGATTCTAGCAAATACATACAAGTCTGTGAAAGGGTAATGATGTTGGTGGTTGATTTTCATGTTGCGGTGGGTGGGGTGGGATGGGGTTATGAAGGAGAAGGTAAATAGTGGTATTCATTTTTTTTCTTTTCTTTATTGAATTTTTTAAAGTTATCTTATATTAAAATTGTAAAGTTACCATTTTGCCCTTTTATATTTGGTCAAAGTTAATTATTTTGGTCAACTAACGGTTAAACGAATGGTTTCCATCCATTTGGACTCTGGCTCAGATTTTTTTTAAAGGTTTGGTACCTCCGATGGCACAAATGAAAGGTTTTGGCAAAATTTGCTAATAAACGAAAGGTTTGATACCGTGGCTGCAATTTTCCCTTATATATATATATATATATATATATAGCTAGACGATAAAAATGCCAAATTCCTAATGTATATATATAAAAAAAATCTATAGATGGAACTTCTTTACAGTACTTACCCGCATATGGCATGGCATGGCCTACTTCATAGTATACTACGAGACTTGCTTTTGCCATCCGTCATAACGGTCCCTTCCATTCCGACTACTATCCTATCAATTGAATCATCAATTTATTTAGATGAGATTGCAGACTTTCCACATCAACCCACAGCATAGCAGCCTCGTTTAAGAGATTAGCAAGATCTGCTCTACTAAAACCAGGTGTCCTCATGGCTATCACTTCAAGAGATACATCAGAATCAAACTTCTCGTTTCCAGCATGGACCTTTAAGATCTCTGTTCTTCCATGAATATCTGGGACATCAACAATTACCTGTAAAATGATTAAAAATTGCAAAAGTATGAGAACACTAAAATTAGAGACAGACATAAAATGTATCTTTACCTGTCTATCAAATCTTCTATGTCTAAACAATGCAGAGTCAAGAATATATGCACGGTTGGTTGCTACAATTACAATAATACCAGTGTTTCCTATCAATTTGATTTCAATTGCTTCTCAATGGAGGATTTACATTTCAATATATAGAGAGTCATGGCTCTATACATGACTAATATACAAGAAATTACATCAATTTGTCTCCCTCTAAATATAGAAAGAATATATTATTCTATATAAAAAAAATGCTAATTGAAGTAACAAGAATAATCCTATCTAACATCCCTCCTCAAATTGATGCTGGATGATCAAGAAACATCTATTTTTCAATCATCATCTGATGGTGGTGGCGAGATAAGGCTTTGTTAAAAATATTAACAGTCTCATGTTCAGTGAAAATGTGAGGAAGTGTAATTACCTACTGATCAAGACCTTCACGAATATAATGACAATCTATTTCAATATGTTTGGTGCGTTCGTGAAATATTGGATTTATAGCAATTTGAATAGCACTGGTATTATTAGCATAAAAAGGAGCAGCAATAATTCAGGGAATGCAAAGTTTGCCTGACAAACAACGAAGCCAAACAATCTCTGAATAGACTGATGACATGGTATGGTACTCAAACTTAGTGGAGGACTTCGAAACTCTATCCTGCTTCTCACTCTTGTAAGAAATAAGAGCATTTTCAAGAAACATGAACTAGCTAGTAACTGACCGACGAGTATCCATACAACCAGCCCAATTAGGATCACTACAACCCATTAACTGTAAGGAGTTGCCAATAGAGAAAAACAACCCACGACCAGATGAACCTTTTAGATAATGAAGAATTCGTCGTATAGTGAGACTGACGAGGACCCTGTATATATTGACTAACCTATTGCACAGCAAATGAGATATTAGGTCGAGTAATCATCAAATAGTTCAAGCTCCCTACAAGTCGTCGACATAGAGATGGATCAGATAAAAGCTCCCATTCATCCTGACTAAGCTTTACATTCACCTTTAGAGGTCTAAGTACGGAATTCAGCAAGTATAGGAAGACATGCACATCACATGAAACTTTACATCAAATGCCAGCAGAGAGTCCCTGGCCTCGAGAAGAGAAGTAGAAACCATGAATGTGCGGTTGGGTATGTACGTCGACCGGGTGGACGGTAGCCAGTTGAGAGTAAATTAGACATGGGACCTTTTAGGCAACTTGGAGTTCAAGATATGTAGGCCGAGCAGGCCCAGTAGTCTGAGTTGATGAGGCAGATCCTGACTCGACAACCCCATCACCAGGAGACGACACTGCGGATCCCAACTTTCCATCACCACCACTATACTGATTAGAGAAGTATTGAATAGCCCACTTTTGTGCTTGCATTTTGATATTGTCCTTAAATTATTTAAACTTACACTTATTCCTACATTGAGGATAATGTATTGTACAAGTTTGGGTAGAGATGGTATAATTTTGGCATGGCACCTATTATTCGTCACGTTGTATATGTTCATCAATAAATGTGTTTAATTACGGTATTGCATGCATGTCGAGTGTTTCAATAAAAAAATCATAAAATTTGGATGTTTTATTCAGTTTTTATGTCTTTGTGTGCTTGTGTGGGCATAATAGTCTGCCAACTACGATGTGAATATTGAAATAGTTATGCTTTAGGAATTGTGGATATGGTGCAAAATTTGATTAACTTGAAATTGTTGATATTATATTTGACATTTTTTTGCACACGTACTCATGCTTACATGTTAGGTTAGTTAGTGGGACCATGAATAAAGTAAGAAAACCAAAAGCCCTCTATTGTATAACCCTATAAACCCTTTTTTAGAATATTTTGGAGATGGTTAAACAGTTACAGGGGAACTTTGAGATAGGTGAGGACTCCATACATGAAATTTTATTGTGTAGATTGCCTAGAACACTAAGATGAAAATTACGTGAGCCTTAAGTTGGGGGGTGGTTTTGGAGACTGAATGTCTAGAAAATAAAAAGGACATAAAGCCAGGTTTGGTGAAAATAACACTTCACTTTAAGCTTTTATGACTCAAGCAAGTAAGCCTCCAAGGATATTTTAAAACCTGATGTCCTAAAACCAACTAGTTTAGGAGTCACCGACCTAAAGCTCGATACATGGGTTATATAGAAAGCAAGAAAGGGAGAAGTTAATAAAAAGTCATCTTATCGAACCTTTATAACTTAAGTGAATAAGTTTGCAAGGGTTTAAAACCTGGTGCACTAAAGCCAACTGTTTTGAGAGTCACCTACCTAAAGTTCGCTACAAGGGTTATATAGAAAGCAAATTAGAAGATGACCCCAAAAAAATTCAAAAAATAAATGAATGAAAGATACAATAATGTGAAGAAAGCCCTTGGATATTTGGTTGATAAAACTATATTTTTGATGCGAGGCTAGTAGCCTAGTTTAGTCTTAAGGGTTGAAGCTATCAAAACATAGGAGAACCTCTACTTGTTAACATGTGAACTTGTAATCGTGATACCTATCCAAGCTAAGAGAGGGAAAGGACTGCATTAGTTTAAACTCCTAAATCTAGAGCACACCTCGGGATAAGTGAGTGAAAAGAATAAGTTTAGGGAGTGTGCATCTCTCGAGCAGGGAAAAGATATATTTGATCACCGTGGGTTGGGAATAATCCGATCATTAGCTTGATATGTTGACATGAGTTTATACACATACGTTGAGTTTTGCATCTTAGAGGTAAAGGTTGATTTTATTCTTGCACTATTGAGGCCATTTCCTGCTTTAATTACTGAATTCCAATCTTGAGACACGAGTTTATCAAGCCATGTTTTGTGTAGAGTTAAATCATTATCTTGTTTGGGGACAAACAATAGTTCAAGTTTGGGGGGTTTGATAAGTGCGTTTTTACACACTTATTTGGTTCACAGAACATGACTAATTGCTGATGAAATTGGTTGAATATAGTTTAATTCTATGCAATTTTATTTTTGTAGGATCATATTGATGGATGTGACGGAATTTAAAAGAAAAGATGCGAAAAGGGCCAAAACGAAAGAAAAAAAGTTCAGGGACCGCAAATAATCTAAAGTTGACCCGAAGGACGAATCTAGAATATGAACGCGCTAAGTACCACTTCAATGATAGTATGAGGCATTAGAAGGAAATTTGAGAAAAAGGATCAAGACGGAAAAGAATAAAAGTTTAGGGACCAATATGTAAATAATCAAAAGATGAACTGGAGGTACAAACGAAGAAGTGAAAAATTTAAGGATCAATTTATGGAAGAATAGTGGGAGAAGAACAATGGAGAAAAGAAGTCATGACGCGAGAAATCGGAAATCAGGGTCCTAATTGTCAAAATTAGAAGAAAATGGATCACCATGAGGTCACATGGTGGCATTAAGCAATTCAGAGTCAGGCAACACACAATACCATGCGATCACATGGTACATTCGGGTTGTGCGATTTTCAGTTTCCTTCTTCCTTTCAAACTCTTATGGAAACAAGCTGTGGCACCCATATAAAAACCCTAGAGCCATCAATTGAAAGAGATAACACCTCGGGAAAGAAGAAAATACATATTGAAGAAGATTTTACACCACAATCAGGAAGAGAAACACGAAAATCAATGAGATTACACGCCAAATCCTACACCGGTGATGTCATTTCTTAGAGTTATTGTGTATTTTGTTATTTTCTCCATCCTAGGCTAGGTTTTCATGTACTAGAAAATCAATGAACCTCGTGATGTAACTTTTTAATTTCTAGCTTTGCAAGTTTGACCTAAAAACACGTTTCTTGAAGTTTAAATGATTTATATACTATCAATTGCTTCAATAATTTTGTGCACGTAATTATATGAATATGGTTACTTATTTCCAGTATTCGAAAGAAGGGAAATGAATTCGACATGGTATAAATCATCGTTGGGTCCTACAGGGGATAGAGATATACTATCTCGTATGAATCTTTAAGTGCTCGCAAAACCATATACATTTTTGTATATTTACACCCGTCATAAAGATATGACCGGTGGTATATGAGAATATGTTCAACTTTACTCGAGAGAGATTGTTGATTAGAAGCATTGATTTTTCAAAATATCAACGTGTTAAAATTTGTGAAACTAGGGTTAAAAGTGAACAATGCTTGGGGATTCGTGATCCTAATGTGATTCATATTCATTGATTACACCAATTTTGCATTCAAACATCACTTTTGCATTCTAGTTCAACCGAGTCATACGGATTTGCATATTAGGTTAAATGGTGGCTAATTCAAAAGTCTTGTTTGAATTATCTAGTTTCGGTTAAGGCCGAGTTAGATAGAATTAAACTACTTAATATCCACGGGATGACATTCAGACTCTAATTTCCACTTTATTACTTATAAAAATGATTGACTCGGCAAACTGTTAAGTGACTATAGTCTTTATAAAACGATGTACCACTTTGGTTACTAGAAATGAATGACTATCATCTTGTTTCCTTTCCATTCTTACTATGATAAAAAATTTCATGTATTTTTCAACTTTTAATAGCTTATGTTATTATTTTTTACTTTCATGTTTCAAAAAAGCTTCATTTTTGTGCATTTTGTACTAATAATTTACCTTGCTTCATATTAAAGACTGGTGTCAAGGACAAATGAAGAGAATAAGAAAAAGGATAACAATATTCTCACTTAATGAAGATTATTTATGGTATCAAAACATTTTCTTACACCAAAAATTTTAAATGTTGTCTACTTAAGGATTTTGGGGCCACAAACACAACTACAACACACTGCAACACAACAATGGAAGCCAAAAGAGTTTTAAAATCTTTAGAATGATAGCCAAGTTTCCTGCAATAGAAACATCTAATAAGCTTTAGAGATTAATATGAAATAGAAAATAGATTTTGATTAACTTATCATTTTTTTTTCTGTTTTCATTAAGAACCAAACCTTTTTATCTTGTTCCACCTCTGTTGTGCTTTAACAAAATTAAGTTTTAATCTTCTTGAGCCTCGCTAGAACATCTTTAGCATTGAGCCTCTCTTCGGGCAAATCTGTCATGCATTCTAGTGCTAGTTCCATGATTAATGTGAAGCAGCTCTCCTTAGCTCGAATATTATCTTCAACAGCATTCACTAAATCAACATCCACTATCTGTGCTATTGCATCTGGAAATGATTCAAGCACCCAATTGTGAACTTTCCGACAAACATATCATCCGTTGGCTTCTTCTTGGTAAATGTTTCCATCAGCATAATCCCATAGCTATAAACATCTGCCATAGTTGATACCAATCCAGCTGATCCATATTCTACAACATTGGAACGTGGGATCAAATTAGCTAGTGAAATGATAAATGATGGATAAATAAATAAGAACTAATAAGTAATACATGGTTACATTGTTAGCATTCGAAGATACATAAATAGATGTCAGAACCATTTACCTGGAGCCATATATCCAATGGTGCCCAACGTTTTGGTAATCGTAATTCTCTGGTCTTTCGTGAAAAGCTTAGCAATGCCAAAGTCTATAATGTGGGAAACCATCTATCTAAAAGTATGTTGCTCGATTTCAAATCACAATGGACAATCGAAGAGTAATGCCCATAATGTAGATACTCTAGTGCAAATGCCACATCTATCATTATTTCCAATCTTTGAGCTAAATTTAGGAAATAGTTGATTGAAGATAGCCATTTGGTAAGGTTTCCATTATGCATATATTCCAGCACCAAGGCTTTAAGATCAAGGTTAGAGCAACTACTAATTTCCTTGACAAGATTTCTCAAACGAATGTTGCACATCATTTGGCACTCAATATAAAAAGTTTGGTTTATACCTTCCAAATCTAGATTAAAAACCTTAATAGCAGCAATCATTCCATCTGAAAACATTCCCTTGTACACCGAACCAATACTGCCTTTGCCAATTAGACTCTCTTCACCAAATTTATTTGTAGCATTTAGCACTTCATAATATGAAATTCTCTTGACAGTGACAGGGGGAGTAGACTGGGCTAGAAAAAGTGTATTTCTATTGTGGCGTCTTATTAAATAAACCATAGTAATGGCTAGACTCAATACAACAGCAATTGATGGTAAAATGTACTTCAAGAATTTTGTATTGCTTGATAATCGAGTTGTATCACCTTTGCATGACTGGACCTTAAATTGAGATGCTCCACACAATTCTCCGTTTCCAGTGAAAAAACTTGAGGTAAAGTTCTTGAAAGGCCCTCCATTTGGAATTTTACCTGTGAGTTCATTGAATGAAACATTGAAATACACAAGATACTCAAGTTTCTCCATTGACTTGGAGATTACACCATCGAGTTCGTTCTTCGATAAACCCAATATTTTCAATGAAATCAGATTACCAAACGATTCAGGTATAGAACCATGTAATCGATTGTTTGATAATGTTAGATTTTCCAAATTTTGAAATTGCCATATAGTGTTTGGAATATCACCTGAGAATCGATTTCCCGATATGTATAACCCTCTTATGCTTTCAATGTTGCCAATTTCTGTTGTCAGCTACCCATTCAACAAATTATGAGAGAAACTCAAAATCTGAATTTCCTTGTTATTCCATAGTGTGGATGGCATAGTAGAAGTCATTGAGTTGTAAGCTAAATAAATTGCTCGTAAAGACATAAGATTTCCTAAACACTTTGGCAACTGTTGAGAAAGCTGATTATCTTCCAAATTCAGATAATACAGATATACCAAATAGCAAAGGTTGGCAGATAATGACCCCCGTAATTTATTTACACAGAGTATCAACCTTTGCAATTTTCTTAATTGATCCAATGTGTTAGGAATTCTTCTGGTCAATTCATTGCCTCCAATGTCTAACTTGATCAAGATGCTCAAAGTACCAATTTCGTTCTGAATGATATCTTTAATACCATAATGATCAGCATCAAAATTTTCAACGAATGTTGACAAATTACCCAAGGATTTTGGTAATATTCCATCAAAATAATTGCTTCCCATCCATATGATCTTCAACTTCCTACAATTTTGCAATGAAATAAGAAAATCCAATTTGAGCATTGAAGGATCATTTGTCAACTGATTAGATTGGAAACTTAGAAATTGAAGGTTCTGTAAATTCCCAAGGTTCTCGGGTACTCGCCCACAAAAGGTGTTAAGACCTAGATCCAGCTTAACAAGCTTTGAAAAATTGGAAATAGAGGCAGGGATTTTTCCACTCAACTGATTACCACCAAGTAAAAGACAATCAAGATTAGGGAGACCATTGGCAATTGACGATGGAAGATTGCCGGAGATACTATTGCTACTAAAAGAAAGTGCTTGTAACATGGAGAGATTGAAGATAGATTAAGGTATTTGACCCAAAATTCTGTTGCTAAAAATGAGCAACTGAACTGTCAATTGAATTTGGAATTGTGCCTGCATTATGGTGTTTGTCAACACAAATTGATGAATACCAAAAGTACTAATGAGTTGTAGATGGGTACCTGTTAAGATATTATAACCCAAGGACAAATATTCAAGTGCAAAGGAGTTTTCGATTTCATATGGAATGCTTCCTGTGAATACATTTTAGGATATTAAAAATTGAAATCAAAAGTAAAATATTAAAAATTTTATATCAGCTAATAATACTGAAATTTTAAATATTAAATATAATCAAAATACAAATTCAAAATAAATTATTAAATTAAGAATGATACTAGAATGACAAATGTATAAATTAATTTAGAATATTTAATTATTTAGTAAATAGGGTGGTGCACGCAATAGGAACAATATACAATAATGAAGAATAAACCTCTGTGAATTTAAAAAATCAATAATTAGTTGATCCACAATTGAATGACGAATAATTTATCTAGGTCGACAAATCATTAATTCCATAGAAAAGCATTTCATGTAAAAAAATGTAACAGAAAAACTCTCACAACTTTTACAATGTTTTAATCAAAATACTCCAAAGTACAAAGCTCATCTTTGCAGCTAACAAAGAAACACCAAATCATTAATCATAACTAAAATTACATCCTAGGTCCTCAAACTACCAAATTTATATTAAAAAATTTAATCCAATTAAGGATGAAAAGATTATAAAATACTAACTAAAATTATAATGAGGCTAGCCAGTAGCGGTATTCATCTTCATCCCACGTTGATTGTGTACATAGGATTTGATGTTTGTATTATTAGTAATTAATAGGTGAATGCCATACATTGTAAAATAACATTTGCCAAAAGAGTGTGAAATGCCGAGATGGTAACATAAAGCTTGGTCTTGACACTTAGCCATGCTTTACACTTTTTAAAATATTGAATAAAATATATAAAATAAATGTAGGAGAACTAGATATGAACCCATGAAACCATTGCGTTTCAAATATACATGTACAAGAACTAATAAGTTTCCAGTTTCATTTGGAAAACATTGTGTCAATCTATTTAAACATATAGAAATTGAAATATAAAATGTTCGATTAACATAGAATAGCTCTCATGAAAAAGAGGAACTGCGGACTAATTTGAAGATGATGATTAAGTAACAATAAAGTGACTGTTGCATGATATTTTTATAATAATTTTTCAAATATGCCATGCATGCTGAAAAACATTTGTCAAAAGAGAGTAAAATGCCTAGGTGGTAGCCTAAAGTTCATTAAGATTTTCCTTCAACATAAAAATCTTTATTATAGGTGACCATTTTAAATTTATAGTTTTTGTTGCTTAAAGTGCATCATAGTTCCTCAAACTAAATAATATAAGAAAAAATTTCGATTGACATTGAAAAGATTAACAAGTACTAACTAAAAAATATAATGAGGCTAGCCACGAGCAGTATCCATGCATCTTTATCCCGGTCATATTTTGTAATACTCCGAAATTTTATGCACGTTTAATTTGCTCATTTAATTTTTAAGCTAGCAATTTAACTTTTCAAAAATTTAGTATGGCCAAGATTATTAATGGTTGCCAAATTTGCATTGGTCGATTTATTAAATGTTTACCAAGATTAGTTAATTAGGGGTTTAGAATAATTGTCAAATTCTATACCTTTTACATTAATATATTTTCCCTTTGTTTCTATCACTTTGCCGCCACCTTGTAGAGGATTAATGCAATTAACTAATACATGGACAAGTGGGAATACAAATTAAACCATTTCTCTCATTTTTTTTATACACACACATATGCAATATACATATATAAATGCAGCTGGACGGCAGATTAGAGAAGAGTTCAAGTAAGATTTAACTAATGCATGCATGGGGTGTTAATTGTTGAACAAGTAGGAGGTGTCAAGCTATCTTTGTAGTAACATGCATGCATGAGGTGGTTTAAGCAGGTAGGAGGTGTTAAATTATGGCACAACCTGACCTTAGGTGTTGAGTTAAGTTTATGAGATACATGCATGCAACCACGTGTAGATGTAGGCACCAATTTTGGTTAATTATCTTCACTTTGCTTCTATATATGTATAACCAAGAGATGAGCAGCCTATATATCTTTGCAAAGTCAGAATTTTTATGGAGAGATAGAGAGAAAATCGTCAGGAATAAAGGAAGGAAAAAAAAAAAGAAAAGGAAAGGAAGAAAAAGGAAAACAAAGCCTACACTCTCAAGTTCTTGTTTTTCAACCGAAGTTTCTCCAAGTTTTATTGTAAGATACATTCTTTGCTTAAGTGGTAGGATTTCATGATAATATTTTTGCCTAAACTATGTGTGAAAAACCATAATGAATGTGTGGACAAGTCCACAAAGTTAGATATCTATGCCTTAGGACAAGTCCGAAGGGCACCGGCAAGCCGGAATGTGCAAGAATGTGTTTGATTGCATTCTTTTGTGTAATATTAACATGTTAAATCCAAGCATGGTATCTTACTGAGTATTCTTTATACTCATAGTGTTCTATACTAAATTTTCAGATCCATAGATGTGAAGTTGGTGGAAGTTAGTTGGCATAATCGATGATGGATTAAGGACGAAGGTTATTTTGCATCGAAGTATTATTTTTGCATGTTTGTTCGAGTGCTCTCCAAATGTTTTTCTTATGGTGTTGTATAAAAACTTGTATAAGACATGATCTACTATGGTACCGGAAGTAAATTATGTAATTATATCTTCCATGTTATGTTAAGAGACATTATTATAAACCTTTTTCTTGAATGATAAAAAAGGGCAGAATCCGGGCAGTTTCTGGGTCATCTTCAAAACATTATTTCTAACTCTATAGACATCCATTTGAGAATCTAAAAATATTACTGCGTTCGTCTTTTAGTTTTCTAAATATGGGCGCAAGAATCACTCAATTTGGATGTCCGTGGCCTGAGATATGAATTTTTAAACGTTGAAGAGTCAATCTGGATTTTCTGTGCAACACTACATTGTTTTCAGTAAAACGTCCATACTATATGATCTCAGAAAATTCTCATATTTTAACCTAGGAAACTACTTGAAATTATCTTTCTAATGCCAAAAATTTCATAGAAAACGGAGTTGGGATGAATTTTATAAAAATAGTTGAACTTGCTGCCCTAACTAACTGTGGCAGTACCGAGTCCTTTTTTTGTAAAGTTTAATTCCACGTCGACTTGCACTTTTGCTGGCCATTAAATTTCATGAGAGATATTTTACGAAATCGAAAATAGTTTTCTAACATGTAATACTTCTATTTAAGAGTATTTACATGTATCAAAGGCAGAAGTTACTATATTTAGTACGTGACCCCCGAAACCTAAGTTCGGGGCATCACATAGTCTCTATAAATTGAATTAATATTGAAAAGATTAGCAAGTAGAAACTAAACATTATAATGAGGCTAGCCGCTAGCAGTATCCATCTTTATCCCTAGCATATTGGGTATTTTGGATTTGATGTAGTTACGTTGTATTTATGTCAACTACTTGGAAATTACCATACATTTCAAAAACATTTGTCAAAAGAGTGTAAAATGCATTGGTGAAAACCTAAAGTTCATCAAATGTTATATTAACACAAAAAAGATTTTATGAAAGACTCGATGTACCAACTAATTTGAAGTTAATTATTACGTAACTATTAGTTATTGTTGTATGATATATTTTTCCTAATTATTTGGAAAATGCCATAAATGCTGGAAAAACATGTCAAAAGAGTTGAAAATGTGTAGGTGTAAGCTTAAAGCTTATTTAGATTTTCCATCAATACAAAAATCCATTTAAAATGGTGACTATTTTAAATTTAGAGTTTATGTAAGTGAGACTGTAACCTAGGTCCTCAATCTAAGAAATTAAAAATAAAAAAGTGATTTCAAATAATATTTAAAATATTAGTGAGTGCGAACTAAATAGTATAATGATTAGCAGTATACATCTTCATCTCAAGTATAATAGTTACTTTGGATTTGATGTAATTATGCTGTATTTCTAATATTTATTTGAAAAATACTCGACGTTTTGAAAAACAAATGTCAAAAGAGCATAAAATGAATGTGTGGGAACCTAAAGTTCATTAGATGTTTAAATTAACACAAAATAAATCTTACGAAAGGGAGAAAATACCAACTAATTTGAAGTCAATGATTAAGTGACTATAATGTTATTCTCTAACAGATCGCAAAAGACTAAGTGGTAACCCGAAATTCATATAGATTTTTCAATCCACGTAAAAAAATCTTTGTTTTAGGTGACAATTTTAACTTCAGAGTCTTCACAACTGAAATTGCATCCTAGGTCTGCAATCTAAAAGAAGTTTAAATAAATAAATAAATAAATTCAATTAATATTGAAAAGGTTAGCAAGTACTAAGTAAAACATTATAGTGAGACTAGCCGTTATTATTATCCATCTTCATCACAAGCATATTGGGTAATTTGGATTCCAAGTAATTATGCTGTATTTTTAATAATTACATGAAAAATGTCATATATTTTGAAAACAATTTGTCAAAAGAGTGTAAAATGCATAGGTGGAAACCTAAAGTTCATCAAATGTTAAATTAACAGAAAATAGATCTTATGAAAGAGGGGGAGCATCAATACCAACTAATTTGAAGTTGATGATTAAGTAACTATGAAGTTATTGTAACATAATATATTTCTAATAATTATTTGAAAAATGTCAAACATGCTTAAAATTATTTGTCAAAAGATTGTAAAACGACTAAGAGATAGCCTAAAGTTCATCTGGATTCCATAAGCATAAAAATCTTGGTTAAAGGTGACCGTTTTTAACTTAAAATTTTCATAACTGATAATGCATTCTAGGTCCTTAAACTAAGAAATTTAAAAATAAATAAATAAATAAATTCAATTAATATTGAAAAGTTTAGCAAGTATAAGCATGTTGGGTACTTAGGATTTGATATGATTATGATGTGTTTCTAATAATTATTTGGAAAATACCACATTTCAAAAAATAATTTTACCAAATGCATATAAAATGCATAGGTAAGCTCATTTAGATTTTCCATTGGCATAAAAATCTTTGTCATACACGACAATTTTATAGTTAAAGTTGTGGTGTAAATCTTTGTCAAGACACTAAATAAACAAATTGAATAGATTTAATTAGTGTTTTAAAAAAAGTGTCTAAGCACAAAGTTGAGCGCTGCCACCAAACCACACTTTACGCTTTTATTTGCTGGCACGATTTTTAAAACACTTGATTTAATATATAACATAAGTTTAATAGATGTAGTTACATACCACTCAAACTGTTGGACACCAAATCTAGATATTCAATTGCTGATAGGTTTCCAATTTCATTTTGAATATTTCCTGTCAATCCATTTGGACATATAGATTTTAAAAGATCAAATGTTAAATTAACACAAAATAGACCTAATGAAAGAGAAGTAGTATGTACTAATTTGAATTCAATAATTAAGTACACACGAAGTTACTGTTCCGTGACGTATTTCTAATAAATATTTGGAAGATGACATACATTTTGAAATTTTTTTGTCAAAAGAGTGTAAAATACCTAGGTGGTAACTTGAAGTTCATTTTGATATTCCACCAGCATTAAAATTTTTGTTGTATTCGAAAAATTTAAATTTAAAATCTTGATATAAGTCTTTGTCATGAAACTAAATAAACAAATCGTATGGATTTAATCGGTGTCCTAAAAAATGAGTTTAGGCATAAAGTTGGCCCTATCACCTAGCCACACAGTCACTTTTGTATGTCTAGACTGTTTAGGCTTGTAAAACTCCGAAGGCTAATTAACCTTGACCTCGAAGATCTTGTTACGTGCCGCTAAAACCATTTGGCCCCAAATCTCGATACACAAGGCTTCAAATTTCATTCGGAACATATTTTGTCAATCCATTTAAACATATAAAATATCAAATGTTAAATTAACACAAAATAAATCTAATGATAAACAAGAAGCACTAACTAGTTTGAATTTAATAATGATGTCCCAATGAAATTCTTGTCACGTGATGTATATCTAATAATTATTTGGAAAGTGCATACATGCCGAAAAACATTTGTCAAAAATTGTAAAATGCCTATGCGTGAACCTAAATTTCATTAAGATTTTCCATCAACATTAAAATCTCTGTTATGTATGAGATCTCTAAATTTAGATTTTTATTATAAATATTTGTCATGACTGAACAAAAAAATTGAAATATATTTAATGGGTGTTTTGAAAAGATCGTCCGTGCATGAATCCGGGCTTTGACACCAAGCAACACTTTATATTTATTATGCCTAGCACATTTAGGCTTGTAAAAGCTCGAAGTTTGGCATTCATGACTCTTCATACTTTATGCTTTTTAGGCTTCTGAATTTAATATATTAAACAAGCTTGGGAGATCTAGTTACGTATTATTAAAACCATTGTCCACAAAATCTAGTTATACAAGTGCTAATAGGTTTCCATTTTCATTTGGAGTATTTCTTGTCAATCCATTTAAACCTATAGATTTTAAAATATCAAATGTTAAATAAACACAAAATAGATGTAATGAAATAGAAGAAGTAGAAACTAATTTGATTTTGATGCGAAGAACCTACGAAGTTATTGTTGTATGATGTATTTTTGACAATTATTTGGAAAATACCATATATTTTGAAAAAGATTTGTCAAAAGAGCGTAATATGCATAGGTGGAAACCTGGAGTTCATAAAATGTTAAATTAACACAAAATAGATCTTATGCTAGAGGGGGAGTAACAACTAATTTGAAATTGATGATTAAGTTACTATGAAGTTGCTGTTCCATGATATAGTTCTAATATTTATTTGAAAAATGTCATACAAGCTGAAAAGTATATGTAAAAAGATTTTAAAACGACTAAGAGATAGCCTAAAGTTCAGCTAGATTCCTATCAACATAAAAATCTTTGTTAAAGATGAGCATTTTAAATTTAAAGTTTTCATAACTGATATTGCATCCTAGGTCCTAAAACTAAGAAATTAAAAATAAAAAACTAAATTCAATTAATATTGAAAATTTTAGAAAGTATAGTCATATTGGGTACTTAGCATTTGATGTGATTATTTTGTGTTTCTTATAGTTATTTGGAAAATACCACACATTTTGAAAAATATTTGCCAAAAGAGTGTAAAATGCATAGGTGGATACCTAAAGCTCATTTAGATTTTTCACCGGCATAAAAATCTTTGTTATAAATGACAATTTTATAGGTAAAGTTGTGGCATAAATCTTTGTCAAGACACTAAGTCTTTGTTTGTCAACCATTCTACCACATTCTACCATATTATTTTTCTACAGTACTCATTTTCAACCACACATTCTTCATTAAAATGATATTACACATAAAAAAATAAAAAAAACTTTTTCCTCTTTTTTAACCACACCAACATCAATCACTATTCTATAAAACACTTTTTGAAATTAAAAGAGCACAAACAGGCCCTAAATAAACAAATTGAATAGATTTAATTAGTGTTTTAAAATGAGTGTCTAAGCACGAAGTTGAGGCTTGCCATCAAACCACACTTATAGGATGAGAAAGAAAAGTTATACATTGAAAAATCAATATAAGATTTATTTTTTATTTTTTATTTTTTAAAAAACGCCCTAGTGACACTGGGTTTGATTTCATGAGTTGAAGGATATATTCATTCACAAGTGATTTTTGCATATCCTTCTCATTGATTTAAGGTTTTGAGACTTGCTTGCCGTAGTTTATGCCACTTATCACACGAGTAGCTTATACAATTTACTCCATTTAGGTTTAAAATAAGTTATATGGGAAAAGTTTTCTTTTTTATGAGCTATGCATGTATAAGTAAGCAAATAACTGTTCAAGATGAAAATCAATTAAAAAAAAAACAGTTGGTCTCAAAATAGAAATTTTTTTATTTTCCTATCACATGTTTTTGCATAATCTTTGCATCACTATACATGTGCATATTTTTTACTCATTCCTCTCTGTGTTTTACATCATTATTGTATCTTTCCTCTATTAGTCGTGGGATATATATATATATATATATATATATTTCAAGGAGTTGATTTTATGAGTTAGGGGGAGAATTTTAAGAAATTTGAATCTGTTGATTGATAGATGACTTAGAGAAAGCCATTTGATATATTTGTTGAAATTTTATTATTGATATAGTGATGTCTTTTGTCTATATTGACATAAAATTCTATGATTTATTTCTAAGTTTATAATTCGCATGATATTGTACCTTTCGGTGTCACACATATTTATTATGTTGTTTTATTTAACTTAGTTATATAATTTTTGTTTTGGTAGTTTCCTCTTACTTTTCACTTGGTATTATGGTTTTTGTGTGTTTCAGGAAACAGGTCAGAAGTGTAGTTTGAAAAGTGTTTATTACGTAGAGTGTAGTGGACTTTTGACTTTGAAATAAATGATTTTATCATCGAATGCCAAAGGCGAAGATTGTTAAGTCCGAATTGTAATTGGCAATTTTCTAAGTCAAAATTAAGTTCTTGTTGAATTGTATTAGAAGTTTATCCAGTTATAATCAAAGTCAAAATAGTTAAGGATTGATAGTTTAGGTCCTGAAGGAGTCCAAGATGTCCAAGAAAATCAAATATGATCAAGAGAATGCAATTAGAAGTCTAAAAGGTGTCAAAGAGCCGCATAAATTATACTCCAAATTCGTAGTCGCTACTTTGAACGCATTTTTCACATAGACACATTCAAATTTGGAGAATACCATTGCTAAAAGAATTGTAGTCCTTTGAGTCAACTTTCTAATGTATTTTGAATGACCTCAATCTGATATCGGAAAAGAAAGTTATGATAAAAATACTGAAAACTACTCAATTGCCGCTCATCTATTGCTAGCCCAAAGCTCAAGCGACAGGTCGATGTCCAAAATTCGATTTTGCTTCAAACACTGATTTTTCAATTCCTTTTCATCCCAAACACTTTCTCTTGCATATATCCTTCCCTATGGACATCCCAAAGTGTGTTGAATCATATTGTTCCATAGAGATGGTTCCTTGAATATCCAATCATCACTCTTTGATCTCTAGATTCAACCACTGTATTATTTGATTCATAGATTCATTCAAACTTAGATTTGTTGATTGAGCTACAAATTTTAATATAAAACCATGTTAACTCTTAAAAGCACCTAGAATTTTAAAAATCAATACTTCGTCGATTCACAATTAAATAACGAATAATTGATCTCAGTTGAACAATCGCTAACTCCGCAGAAAGCATTTCAAGTTAGAAATTTTAAAAGAAAATCTCTATCGACTTTATAATGTTTTAATCAAAATACTCTAAAACACAAGGTTCATCTTTGATGTTATTACATCTAAAATACTCCAAGAAACACCTAATCATTAATCGTAACTGAAACTGCATCCTACATCCTCAAACTAACAAACTAAAATTTAAAAAAAATCCAATTAATACCGAAGCAATTACAAAATACTGACTGAACTTTATAATGAGGCTTGCTGTGAGTGGTATCTGTTAGGTCTAAAAGTGTAATTGGCGATTCTGTGGACAAAACGGACTAAATTGTATAATTATAAAAGTTAGAGACTTAATGACCATTGGTGTAAAAGTCAAGGACTTAGGTTGCAATTTGAATAGATGAGGTAAATTAATGTTCAGTCGTTGAAGGAGTCCAAGATGTCGAAGAAGATCACACAAGATCATCGGAATGCAATTGGAAGTCTAACGGGTATCAAAGAGCCACACAAATTATGTTCCAGATTTTCAGTCATAACTTGAAATGTATTTTTCACATAGAAAACGTTGGAATTTGGACAAGGATAATTCTAGAATAATTATATCCCTTTGCGTTAGCTTTCCAAAGAAACTTGAATCACCTCAATCGGACATCGAACGAGAAAGTTATAATGAAAATACTGATAACTGCTCACTGTCGCTCGCTTCTTGCTGGCATTTCGTTCGAGCGACAAAAACAGAATACATCTCGCTCGATTCTCGTTGGCTCTTGCTTGAGCGGCACTCCTATGCGGAAAAAACCCTATTTCGCATTGTTGAAGTGTTTTACTCGGCCCATACTATAAATACTCAAGCCCTAGGACGAAATTTTAGAGGTTGCCACATTATTCTTTGAGTACATAACATCTTCATATCTTTGTTCAAGAGATCTAAGGCAAAATCAATTGGAGAATTCATCAACATAATTCTTTTGATTTGGCAACCATTGTTTTGGGGGGAATCATCGAATCTACATAACCCAAAACACCTTGCTTCCTTAATTTATTGAGGAAGGGACTCCCTCATTGGAGGATTGAGAGAGGTGGATTGAGGCGCAGTTACAAGCACAAGAACGGATGGTTGTTCCACTCGGTGATACAATTAGCTAAGGACCAGGAGGTTGTAGTGGACAGCAGATTGGGCTGCAGGAGGTAGATCAGGAAGTCTAGCGAGAGGCTAGAAGTATCTACAGCAGTAGATCGTGAAACTGGAACAGTGGGTCTGATTGGGTACGGAGTTTGGTATAACTTGTACTTACTGAATTGGTATAGTGGAGGTAACTGGCTTGGTCCCGGAGTTTTACCAATGTTGGGGTTTCTCCGTCATCATATTATTTGTTATTTACTACTTTGCATAATATACAAACTGCAGCATTCCAACATAGGTTAATTGACTTGTATGATTAATCACCTAGACAACTAATTAAAGTGACTTGTTGCTTTAGTTAGATTAATTCCGCACGTAAAGTCAAATTGGTTAAAGTGAAATCTAGAACGTAAACTTGGTAATGCATACAATTTGAACTTGATACTGTATCACGTTAGTCGAACTTTCTAGCGTATCTAAGCGTTCTAGGTCAAATAATTTTTTTCAGTATCCATCTTCATCCCAAGCCGATTGGGTGCGTAGAATTTGATGTTATTACATCTAATAAATATTTGGAAAAAGCTATACATGGTGAAACACATTTGTCAAAGGTGATTTTATTCATTGTACCGTAAAGTCAAATTGAATTTTGCGTCCCTTTTTTTTTATTTTTTAGAAAAAAGGAATGCATCTTTAATTCTTTATATAAGTTTGTTGGTGGACTTTTCTACATGCTTTTGCAAGAAAATTTTATGGGCCAAAATTGGTTCCCAGTTTCAAAATACATAATTGAGGTTTCGGATATGCCTACTTTTAGTGTAGCTATGTAAAAAGACGTACTCCATTGGCATCAACACGAAGATCACTATACATGTAAGAGATATTTTGTGATGTGAATGGACAACAATATTGGTCAATTTTCAAAAATTTAGGAATACATTATCTAGTGCATTGGAAGATGTATGTATATGAACAGTGCTTTAAACGTACCTATCAAATTATTTCGATGGAGATAGAGAATTTGAAGCTTTGACAGGTTCCCGATTTCCATTGGAATGGTTCCAGAAAAATTATTGGATGATAGGGAAAGTAGTTTAAGATTCATGCATCTGCCCAAGCTTGGAGGAATGTTGCCACTCATTTGATTATTTGAAATCCTTAGGCTCTCTAGCTTTGGAAGATTGTAGCAAATATCCATAGGTAGACTTCCAGAGAGACTACTTCCTCTTAAACTAATTTCTGTCAAAGAAGAGAGGTTGAAAATGCTATTAGGAACTTCCCCATAAAGTCTGTTCTCGCTGAGATTTAACTTTTGTAGGTTTCCAAGAAATCCAAGACTTGCTGGAACAGGGCCATTTAGCTCATTGCCCTGCATCTCTAGTTCTTGAAGCTGGCTTAAATTACCAATTTCGTCTGGGATAAATCCATGGAAACTATTATTGCTAATAATCAAGGATCCCAAAAAGAGAGCTCACCGATTTCTTTAGCAATAGTACCTCCTCTACCCATATTTGCTAGATTCAAGCCCCTAACTCCTTGATATCTCTTGCCACAAGTAATGCCAATCCAACTACAGAATGAGATTCCTTGTGACCAATTTTTTCCCAAAATTTTATTTGGATCGAAAGTTATTTGAGATTTGATGGATAGAAGAGCATAATGATCAGTGGAGTTATTTAGAGATGCAACAACGTTGATAAGTAAGTAAAGAATTGCCAGCAATGTAAAGATGACATTCTTTCCCATGGCTAATTTGAAATGGGCTTTTAATGATGCGTTCGATACAAGTGTGCGTATATATTAAATAAAAGTTTCCTGCTAATTTTACTTGGTTCAACTTACAATATATAGACATAGATAAAGCACAAGTACTAATCATCATTGGTCTTTTCGCTAAATTTCCAATAGCTTTTGTCAGCATTTTCCATACGGTATTTGGTAGTTGATATGACCATCTTAGTCAAGAAAAATTAATATATTAAATATTTTTGATATTTATGGTTGGCGTTCAACAAACGGTGATTAAGTTGTCTTGTTTAAGTTTTTTAATCGTTTACTCAATTTAAAATTCATTAATTCCACAACACGGTTTCAACAATATATAGGAGTGGTGCTCATCACACCATTATGCACTCCACTTTTTCCATTAACAAAACAAGCTTGGCTTGACTATCAAACCGGAGAAACGATTCCATTGGATGTGGTATCTTTCATTATGGAAATTATGGAAGTTTTTCCACAAATGAAAATTGCATTCTTCTAATAATCCAAAAGAATTTATTAACTTTAAGAGACTTCAAACTCCACTAATGCCCCTTATTCTCTAGTAGAACGTGGAGATTTTATTAAGAAGATAAAATTAGATTGAAATGTGCAAATCTTAAACTGCAAATGGTGAACAGTTTGTCTTATGTATGGCTAGATATAGCTTGAATTTTCATTGGTAGAAGAAAGGTTTGTATTGTTACTAAGAACCTAAATTTGAATTATTTTGCGTAGTTCATATGTGTTCAATAGAAGTGTTCAAAATTGCTTATAAGGCATTTAAACTTAAAAAAACTTGTTGCATGTATAAATGAAGGCAATGACTACCCTTATGAGGAGCCTAGAAAATATGGAATTTGATGTAAAATGAAGCGATGCATATGAGATCTAGTGCTGGATGTTTTCTTTAGTTATCAGTGTAGTACTAGACTCCTTAATTTTCGCTACTTCGTTTATCATTTAGTAAGGTTTGTCTCCTTGACCACCCAATTGTCTAACAAATGAATGAAAAAAAAAAAAAAAAAAAAAAATTTGTCGTTCCAATTTGGTTTTATTTCTATAACAAAAAAAAAAAAAATTTTAAAGTCTAAAAAAAAAAAAAAAAAAAAAAAAAAAAAAAAAAAGGAATTTTGTCGTTCCAATTTGGTTCTACTTCTATAACAACATAAAGAATAATTTTAAAAACAAAAAACACTAAAACGACAAAAATACAATAAAGCATATGTTGGCTTAGTAAATGTTTATTAAATCGCTTAGTAAAACTATCAACCACTAACATTGATTGTTGGGTATATTTATTTCCTTGAGCGCTTTATCGCCTTTCCAGGATAGGAGATGCGATTGATAAGTGCATTTTGTACACTTTTTTAGGTTAGAGTATTTGTTAGTGATTGAATGAGTTATAGCTTAATTATCTATTAATTATGTTTGATAGGTTGAACTCAATACAGATTGGTGGAATTGAAAGAAAGGAACGAAAAACGACAAAAATAAAAGAAACCCAAAGTTTAGGGACCAAAGTGTGAACATTCAAGTTTGATTCGGACCATAAAATGACGATTGAAGATCACATATGATCAATTGGATGCAATTGAAGTCAAAGGACTGAAACATAGTTGAAGTATTTTCACAAATAAATTTCCAACCGAAGAAGTTATGCTCCAAATTTTTAGCTTCAACTTGAGAACCATTTTTCAGATGGCAAACGTTCAAATTGGAAAAAAATTGTATATCTAAAAGAATTAACCTTCTAAGCTAGCTTTTTATACATTTTTAATCATCTCAATCAAATATCGGAAGAGAAAATTATGACCAAAATATAGAAAATTGCTCAAAGACGACACAAAGCAAGTCGGCGCGCTGGAGCAATTATGGCGAGTGCGTGAGACACAAATTTCAGCTCTGATACCAACTAATGCGGACCTACGCAGTAATTGAAGCTACTAAACTCACACGAGGTTACATCACAACCCAAGAAAGTCAATAAATCATAGTTTTGAGATTGATTCAAAAATATTGAACCAAGCAACCAATTAATCGCCGACAATATGTTAACTTCTGGATCTCAAAACTTGAAAATCTTACCCGGATTGTTTGAAAGCTTGACCGAATAAATTATTGAACTAAAGAACCAAAACAATCGCAAACAATATATTGGCGCCGTGATCACAAAACTTACAAATCTAACTTGAATTGTTGAACGCGACAAAGAGTATCAATCTTTGATTAAGTTTAGATAATTTGAACGCCTCAAATATTAAAAATATTTGATAAATTCTGTTCAGTTAAGAACAAGATAGAAAGTTTCACATTATGATTAATTCCTAAAAAATTAATATCTTTGTTGTACAGTGAATGTGCCTTTTATAGGCATAAAATAAACTCCTAATCAAAATAAAACTCTAATTCTAAAAATAAATCCAATTCTCTTAAACTAATTCAAAACATAAAAGCACAAAAATAGACCCCTAAACAACCGAATTTGACCCCAATAGTTTGACATCATCATCCAACAAACTTTTGCAGAATCGAAAGACGTTTCTGGATTGTACTCATGGACGAAAATCCGATAACTGAGCTAAAAGTTGAATACATTGTTGTACGTCTGTGCGTTTTTGCACATACTTTATATTCCTTTCATTTTCTAATTGGTTTATGCTCTTCTCTTCTAATTGATGTGTATCACTCTGAAATATGCAATGGGTCCTTGTTAGTTTGCCCCATGATTCTCATCACTAATCTTGTTCACATCTGTCCTCTTGAGTAGAATGGTGGGCCCTGCCCTTAGGAATAGAAGTGGGCATGGATGGAGTGTATGGGACTATTTTTGGCTGGGGTTTTATCTCAAGGGACGGGTGCTATTGTGGACTCCACTTTTTCCAAAACTAAACAAACTTTGCTTGACTACCAAATTGGAGAAACTATTACATTGGATGCATAAACTTTTCTTTATCTTCCACTTTCGAAATTGTGCAAGTTTTTCCACGTATGAAAGTTGCTTTCCTCCAATAATCTAGGAGAAATAATTAGCTTTTAGAAACTTCAAAGTCCACTAATGCCAGTGTATGACATGTTGGTTTCTAGATGATTAAGGTAATTAATCTAATTAAAAATCTCAATTTAAACAATCACAATCATTCAGATCAAAAGCAATAAAGTATTTAATGAACACCAAATATGATCAAGGAGGAATTTTTTTTGAAGAACTCTTCACACAAAGGAATAAAAAATCTTCGAGCAAACTTCTAGTAAAATTCACTAAAAAGTTAACTTACAATTAATCCAAGCACTACTAAACTTTAGCTAACTCAGACCACCTAACTCGTAAATCACTAAGAAATTCCTTTAGTTGTGTGAGTCAATCTTACGAGCTACTCTGTGCTATTTTTCTCTCCTCTCGTTTCACCAAGAACAAATTCGTTCGAAAGTGCTGAAACTCCAAGCGTCTCTTTCCAAACTTTAGAACTTTGAAGATTTATTCGAGAATGTAAGTTTTTGTTTGGTGTTTGATCTAATGATCTTCTATGTTTTGATCCTTAGGTTGAATATAGAGATTTATGGCAAAAACCAATAAACCAAAATGTGTGAGAGCAAATATGAAAAATATATTGGTGATTGAACCAAGAGATCTTTTGGAAAGAGTTTATGATTTTTAATAATGATCTATATAATGAATATAATGTTCAACCGCACTTTGTGACGTTCCATGGCTTGTATATTTATAATGGAAGTATTTTAGGTTGAATTGGATAGACAAGTAATAGTTTTATGAAAAATAGGGCTTCTGTCAATTGAATCGCCATTCAAACGCCTTCCTGGCGGCAAACAAGCGATCCCTAAGCAGCAGTTAGAATTTTTGTCATAAATTTCTTTCTAAATGTGCGATCGATGTACATTGAAAATCTAACTCAAAGAGCTATAAGTCATAAAGAAATAACATTTTTCAAATTCGACTATTTTCTATGTAAAAAATGCATCACAACTTGTAACTGAGAATTTAGGGCAGAACGTGTGCAATACCTTGATACTCCTTTGACTTCGAACTATATTTCATTGATCATATGTGATCTTGAACATTTTCGAATCCTCCAAGGACTATACTACCAACCCTTAACTAATTTAATTTTAATTACAACTCCATTACTTTTATTTTGTCTATGGAATAACCAATTACGAATAGAGACCTAACAAACTAGATCTTTGTAATTGATTTTGAAGGGATATAATTCCACATCGAATAAAAATGTAAATATAGACTAACTTATAAGATTTTAGACTACTTCTCTTAATAAAGTTGACCTTTTAAGATGGAACCCAAAGTCTTAATATGATATCAGAGTTCATTAAACTCCAACGACCAGTTCGATCCAATTAAGACTCAAAAATGAACATACGGATTTCAAGATTGGTCTACTCAAATGAGCCACCATTCTGCGAGGGCATATTAAGGGATATAATCCCACATCGAATAAAGATGTAAATATAGACCAACTTATAGGGTTTTAAACTACTCCTTTTAGCAATTCACTTTTTAAGATGGAACTACAAGTCTTAACGTTGATCAAGTACAGCTCAACGACCTATAAATATGGAGTTGGATAATAAATGAGAAAAATATTAAAGATAAAGAAACAGAGGAGATGATGAAATTAGTTGGAAGCCTACAAAATTCTTACTGTTTAGCAGTGCTTATTAATTGTTGTTGGTTGTCTCTATAACGTAGTGGTAATAATTGATGTTGCACTTCATTTAAGCATTAGTTCTATCTATAATTTTCTATCCACGAAATTTGATCTCTAAAGAATAACAAAAACTTTCCTTTGAAAGATCGAAAATTTTGCATTTTTGATTGGTGATGGAGATGTAAATTTTTTTGCTGCCATCCTTATCTTGAAACGAAATTCAGCCAGACGAGGGGCGGAGCTAGGATAAAAAAAGGCGGGGCAAATTTCACAAAATTTTACTTTTGGGCAGTGTTTGGGCTCCATTTTAATGGAAATTTGGAAGAATCTTGGCCTGTAGTGGTTTCTAATACCTTACATCTCTCGGTAGTTGTGGAAAAACGAACCAGAATGACCAATATGGTTTCCTATAGCTGATCCCAAATTTATTTGACGCTTTGTTTGTTAATGTAGCTAAAGGAAGAAGAGATTATAAATGGTTATATTCTAAGCGTGATCACATGCATTCCCAAGTAAAGCATTTTTAACTTCTCGTTTATACATCTACTAACATAACAATAGAGTGTTATTTAAATTCCAGATAATCAACTGCCACATGCATTAAACCCAACCTCTGTTTACCCAAGATAGGAAATAATTTTTTTTGAGCTTAGTCAATAATCATTACAAAATTTTCAAGTACTCATCCCAGCAAATGCTTGTCTCGAAAAGCATGTAGGTTTGGTCCAGTAAGATGTTTACCAGGTCTGAGAAATCCATGATTTGCTATAACTCTTAACATAACGAGCCTAGGGTGTGGCACGGTTTGTAATAGTAAGGCAGCAAGAGGATTTACTTTAAAGCTCACAGTCCACAGAAAATAGGAGACAAAAACTACAGCATAAGATTGCTTCAAGATTTAACTATTATATATAGGGAAATTTGTAGTCATGGTTCCAAATTTTTCGTTTATTAGCAGACTTTGTCCAAATCTTTTATTTGTGCCACTGAAGATGCCAAACCTTTAAAAAAATTCTTAGCTGAAGTCCAAAATGATGGAAACCATCCGTTTGACAGTTAGTTGACCAGAATAATTAATTTTGACCAAATATAAAAGGGTAAAATGGTAACTTTACAATTTTTACATAAGATAACTTTAAAAAAATTCAATAAAAAAAAAAGTAAAAAATGGCTACCACTGTTCACCTCCTCCTTCACTAACCCACCCCCACCCCTTCCCCTTCCCCTTCTTTTTTTTTTTTTTTATAAAAATTGCTTTTTATTTTTCAGGTAAATGATAGACCAAATTTAACAAAAATAAAACACTAGGTTTTTCTTTGTCTAATTAGTGGAGCATTTTATTCTCAATTAATACTGAGTAAATAGTTATTTCATTAATAAAATATATTGGTGAATGTCTCAAAGTCAAACCTATTTAGCCGACACACTCTTATAGATGTCTCATATCTACATTATAAATTTTAATATTTGTTCTTTTTTTTTTCATTAAATAGATACCGTTTATTGTGAAATATGAATTTTGAATTGCAAGTTAGAAAGAGTTGTATGGGAGAAAATACAGTAATTTAATTTAAATTTTTTCATGAAAAAACTGAGATAATTTTTGAATGAGTAATTAACACGAAACGTCCCTACCTTTGGAGGTTTTGTGGACAACGTCGTTATTTTTCATTTTTTGACAAATTTCACCCTCACTTTTACCTATTTTCTGCAAAACGTTCTTCCGTCAACTCCCCATTAAAATGCTCCGTCAAATCAAATAAAATGAATCTTTTTCTTTTCAAAATGTAGGAGTAAGATTGTCCAAGCCAATTTGCTCTTCACTATGGCTTCACGCTCGCCTTTTTCATCAAATGTTCATAACTAAAAAAGTAAAGTAATATAAAAAAAATTGTACAAGATTATTTCATTCAATAAATAAGGGAAAATGATGCAAAGGACTGTATTTCTGGTTGAAATGGATCATGGCTGATGTAATGCTTAATTGCTAAAAAAAATTTGGAATGGTATATGAGAGAATGAATATGTTATATGTGGTTAATAAACTTGGGATGACCATCCTCATTTCGTGCTTACGAAGGGTGTAAATAAGGGGTAAAGTGAGAAAACCAACTAAAATGTGATTCTATGAATGGTCAATACATAAGATGGAGAAGATGATGAAAGATGAACAGGTATTCTTCCCATTTTAGCATAAAATTGAATTGGTGGTAACAATCCCTATCTTTACATTGTATTCACGAAAAACATCCTTACCTTTACATTGTCTTTGCACAACACATCCCTACCTTTGGTATAAATTGTGCAAACCGTTCCTACTTAACAATCAAGCTCAAAACTAGGGATTGTTTGCATAATTTTTAACAAAGGTAGGGATGTTTTGCGCAAAGAAAACGTAAAGGTATGGATGTTTTTGGCAAATACAATGTAAAGATAGGGATTATTACCACGAATCCGATTTTATGCTAAAATGGGAAGAATACATGTTCATCTTTCATCATCTTGTCCATCTTATGTATTGTTCATTCACAGAATCACATTTTAATTGATTTCTTCACTTTACCCATTATTTACTCCCTTTGTAAGCACAAAATGGGGATGGTCATCTCAAGTTTATTAACCACATATTTATTCTTTTCATATACCATTCCAAAATTTTTTGAGCAATCAAGCATTATAGCAGCCATGATTCTTTTCAACCAGAAATACAGTCATTTGTGTCATTTCCCTTGTTTATTGACTGAAATAATTTTGTACAAATTTTTTTTCATATTACTTTACTTTTTTTAGTTATGAACATTTGAAGGAGGAGGAGGGAGTGAAGCCATAGTGAAGAACAAATTGGTTTGGAGAATCTACCTCTACATTTTGAAAAGAAAATATCCATTTTATTTTATTGGACAGGGCATTTTAACGGGGAGTTGACGGAAGGATGTTTCGCGCAAAAAAAGGGTAAAAGTGAGGGTGAAATCTGCCAAAAACGAAAGGTATGAACGTTTTCCTCAAAAACTTTGAAAGATAGGGACGTTTTGTGCTAATTACCCTCATAGAATCCACAACTTGTATCAATTTTTTAATATACACAAATCGTCAATTTTTATCGAAATTTAGCCCTTGTATTAAAAATTAAATTTTAATCTAAGTCAAAATAAATAATTAATTTTAACCCCATATTTCATGGATTTTATAACTTTTCAACAATACATTTCACCAACGTTTAACAAGATCCTCTAAAAATTTAATTTTAATTCCCATCAAACAGGGACTTACTAAGAATCATATTTTTAACTACACTAAATAGGGATGATATGTTATAAAGTATTTTTTTTTTATAGAAAATATAAAAGTTAAGACTTGTCTTTATATTTCTCGTTCAACTCAATAAGTGAGGGCTAGTTGGACGAGAAACATACTCGAATATCCAAATTCATCCAAACTCATTAAATTGCTTCATTTGATGATACGGATTCTTATTTCTCAATGATATTCCACAGTCAAGACAATTGGTTGAAGGGATCTGCCATTACCAATTATATAGGTGGTATGCTTCATGATTTCGATGAAAGACTATTTTAAAAAGGTCTAGATTAAATTTAATTTCCTATTTTTAAATAAGAGGAAAAAAATGTTAATTGTTACGTGTTTGCACACTTGGGCAACCCATCGGGGCCCACAACCAACTCATGTCGAACCACGTGGCACTGGGAGTTTAGGTGATTTGCATGGATAAGGCCCTCCAACCGAGATCGACAGATGCCTATGCCAATATATGCCGAGGCCCATATATATTAGCCTTTTCTAAAGCTTCCGAAGCCCATATACCGAGGCCATGTGAAAGTAGCCGAAGCCCTGAAGCTAAAGCAAAAGCCTCCAAACCATAAAAGAGCGTCTTCCATGATCACTTCTCCTAAGAGATCTTCTGCATAAAGATCTTAGTTGAATGATTGATAGGACGTTTGTAATGAGTGTAAATGTTAAGTCTTGTCACTAGTAGAGGTGGCTCTGCCAATCAATAAATGTATATCAGGTTAGGTGCGGCTGATACCTACAATTTGACATGTAAATTGTCCGGATGAGGCCACGTGTACCCCGAACCAAGGGTCAAGATCTAACTGGTGACATTATAAATACTCCCCCATGTACCCCATACAAAGGTTAATGCAAGAATCAATACAAGAAACTACACTTTACTCAACTCTCTCTCTCTCTCTCTCTCTTATTATCTTGCAACACAAACGAGTTCATACAAATTTGGATACACGTTTATAAACATCGATTGGTAATTATTGTACAAACGATGAACGAACATCCAGTCGGATTCCGAACGCTTTCGTCCCGCGTCGTTGAGTTATTCCCACGCCCTTGATCTTTCCGTTTTAGATCGTCCACGTGTCTTAGCATGTTGGACTTTCGCTCACGTGTGCGCATGTGGGTCCGGCATCTATTGGTAACATTTTTTGAGGTCAACAAATTGACACTGTCTGTGGGAAGCCATTCCATAACCACGAATAACCTTGTGGTGAAAGCTTATTAAAGAGGAGCATTTGGACATCTCATTTGAAAAAAGATTTGTTCTTGAAAAAGAACAAGAGGAAGCCCCACGATTTAGCAAAAATCTGAAGGGTAAGACGCAAAGAAAATGAGTTCAAACGAAGATACACCCCCAGGAGGGTAAGAGAAAATGCTGATGTGCCCCCTCCAGCAGCTCGGCATAGACTCCACCACAACCATAGAATAGGTGGAACGCGTCCGACGGCCCGACTGTCAAGAGAAATGCTTGCCATGGCAGCTAATATGAGGGACATTGCTAGCCAAAACATGGCTATGAGGGAACTTATGGCCCAAATGCAGGGCCAGGGAGGCTTCCCTATTCCTCTTTACGCCCCTCAAGGGCACTACCAGCAAGAAGATGAAGTTCAAAGCTGTAGAGCTACCTTATCGAACTATAGCTGAGATAGAAGCCCATTTGAAAGGGAAGTGGAAGTTGATGTTTCCTCTAACTACGCTTCTGGTCGACCCACCGAGGTCCCTTTGAACCATGATAACTTCCCACCTCCGTAAGAGCGAGAGCAAAGACATATGAGGTCAGACAGTGTATTTGACAGAATTAGCCCCGCTGAACTAAGGCTCAGACAACAACAACATCACGAGCCTTGGACAAGGCCACAGCCTCCACCTCCAATGCCTCAACAGTCGGAACGAAGGCTTGAAAATGCCCCCTGTGCTGTTCCGCTAGAAATAGGCGCCAAAGAAGGGAGGAAGAGGCTAGGAATCGTCCCGGAACCTCTCACCAACAACCAAGGTATAAGGCCGAAGAAAACGATTCAAATGAGCAGCAAAGGTCTTGTGACTTGGACGATGACGATGAAAACCTGCCATTCTCAAGGGAACCAAGGAGCGCCCAGGTCCCGAACCACTATGTTATGCCAAAGATACCAAAGTATGACGAAAGAGGCGACCCAGAGAAGCACCTGAATGCTTACAAAACTCACATGAGCCTAAGGGACGCCACCCCAGCTGTGAAATGCAGAGTTTTCCACTTAACACTTATCGTAGCAGTTGAAATTTGGTATAATAGGTTACCACCTAGGAGCAAAGGAAGTTAGTCTGAATTCAAGACGACCTTCTTGAAGAGGTTCTCTGTGAGCAAAGAGGGAGAGGTCCCCATCCAACGTCTCCAAGACATGAGACAGGGAAATGGGGAGTCCCTAAAGAGCTTTCTATCACGCTTCACCGATGAGATGACATATTGTGTGCAAGTCACCAACCGTGAGGCGCTATCTACATTGAGAGGAGGTCTGAACATGAACACCCTGTTCTGGCGGGACGTGCAAAATCAAGACCCCACCACCCATGATGCCCTACTCGAGATGATGAGACGGGAGATCATCAATGAAGAATTGATTGAGCATAGGAACAGGGCAAGTAGAGGCCTTCCACCTCCTTAAAGGTAGCGTGTTACAGGGCCGACCTCCCACTTGATGGACTACCAAATGAACCAAGCTGGTAATGAGAGTTCTGGGCAAGCACTTGCCACCACCACTCTTAATGTCGTTCCTACATTGGTATATGAGAATATCAACCTAGTCGCTGACACCCAGTAGATGGGAACTTCGCAAGGATCTCGTAGAGAGAGAGGCCGAGGTTGGGGTTCGAGACCTAGAAGTAGGTCAAATTAAAACCTACCTGGATACTGTGTATACCATCGGTCCTATGGACACGACACAACAGATTATCAAGACTATGCTCACCGCTCCCAACAGAAACCCCCTAGGGACAGAAATGAATCGTCCCAGGCGAACAGGCCCCTGCCTAGGTATGATAACCGACCTGGGCGTGAAGAGGCTGCTCCTCGTCAAATGGATGTTTCTTTGCTACGAGGGGAGCGTGATGCAAAGCGGCCCAGGGAAGGGCACAAGCACTGAAGAAATCGACAAACTCAGGATGAGGCCCCTATCCATGAAATGGATACCATATTTGGAGGCCCGTATGTTGGCGGTGAAATGCAAAACACCAAAAGGAATTATGCCCGGGAGGCAAAACACTCCCCTCTGACAAGCTACATTGTGGACAACAGCTCCCAGAGGAATTAAGTTCCACCTATTGTTTTCACCCAAGAGGATGCCGAAGGAGTTCACTACCCCACTGCGATGCACTTGTGTTAAGTCATAGCCCGGAATGGGCTCAAACGAATGTTAGTTGACAATGGTAGCTCCATCAACACTCTATTCGAATCCACCTTTGACAAGATGATACTGGACCATGAGTTAACATCCACTACCACTCTTTTGTACGGATTTACTGGAGATATCATCACTCCAAGAGGAAAAATCACACTTGCTGTAGAGATGGGGGAGTCTCCCCAAACCACAATGAACTTCATGGAATTCCTTGTTGTCGACAGTCGATCGGCCTACCACGGAGTATTAGGTAGGCCAGCCCTAAAGGAATTAGGAGCCGTCATCTCTATCCACCACCTATGCAAGAAATTCTCGACAGAAAATGGGGTGGCAACGGTAAGAGGCGACCAAAGAGGCTCAAGAGAATGTTATTTTTAAATGCTGTTGAGGAATTTGAGAGCTTCTCGGTGGACCCCCGAGACCCATCCAAATGGTTGAAGGTGGGCAAGGGCTTGTCCAGCACTTTGGAAGAAAAGCTCAAGAATTTCTTAAGTAGGAACCTCGATATCTTTGCTTGGAGGCATGAGGACATGGTAGGCATAGACCCAAGGTCAGTTGTCAACACCTGAAAATTGATCCTAAAGTTGTCCCGCATAGACAAAAAAGGAAAGTCCTCAATCCTGAGAGGTACGAGGCCCTGAAGGAAGAAGTTCAGAAGCTCATCCAAAATGGCTTCATCAGGGAGGCCACCTATCTGAGGTGGGTCTCCAATCCAGTTTTAGTAAAGAAACACAACGACAAGTGGAGGGTGTGCATCGATTTCACTAACCTCAACAGAGCTTACCTGAAGGACAACTTTTCACTTTCAAGGATTGACCAACTGGTAGACTCCACGGCTGGGCACAAGTTATTGAGCTTCATGGACGCATACTCCGGCTACAACCAAATTCCCATGCACCCGGCCGATGAGGAACACACATCTTTCATCAAAAACCGAGGCATTTATTGCTACAAGATGATGCCCTGCAGGTTGAAAAACGTCAGAGCAACATATCAAAGGCTGGTTAGCAAAATGTTTGTGGACCTCATCGACAAGACAATGGAGGTCTACATAGACGACATGCTGGTAAAGAGTTTGGAAGCTGGAGACCATTTAACGCACCTCAACAGCACCTTCCAAATCTTGAGAAGATATAGGATGAGGCTCAACCCCCTCAAGTTCACCTTCGGAGTGGCCTCCGACAAATTCTTAGAATACATGGTCAACCAACGTAGGATCGAAGCCAACCCTGAGAAGATTGAGGCCCTATGCAAGATGAGGTCCCCCCAAAAGCTAAAGGAGGTGTAGAGTTTGACTAGGCGAGTGGCCGCGCTCAGCCGCTTCGTCTCCAAAGTTATAGACAAATGTCTCCCATTTTTCAAAGTGCTAAAAGCTGGGAAGAAGTTCCAATGGAATGAGGAATGTGAAGAGGCCTTCCAGGGCCTAAAAAGGCACCTAGGGCAGGCCTTCCTCCTCTCCAAATCGAAGCCTGGTGAAATTCTACAGCTGTATATGGTCGTCTCCAATGAGACCATCAGTGCGGTTCTAATTTGAGAAGAGGGGACCACCCAACTCCCCGTTTACTATACAAGAAAAGCACTCCTATCGTCGGAAACTCGCTACCCCGATATAGAGAAGCTCGCTTTGGCCTTGATCACGGCCTCTAGGAAGTTGAGACCCTACTTCCAAGCCCACACCATCCATGTGCTGACAAACTTTCCCCTAAGGCAGGTACTCCGAAAGCCCGATGCCTCAGGAAAATTATTGAAATGGCCGGTGGAGCTAAGTGAATTTGACCTTATATTCAAGGTTAGGGCAGCCATCAAGGGCCAAGCCTTGGTTGACTTTTTGGTAGAATTCGCCAACTTACCCGAGGTAGATGAAATCATAGAACAAGCCGAGCCTCCTATGTGGAACTTATTCGTTGATGGCTCGGCTGGGGACGCCAGCTCAGGTACCGGAGTTGTCCTCATCAGCCCGAAAGGTCACAAGATGAACTCGACGGTGAGGTTTGGGTTCAAGGCCACCAACAATGTAGCATAATACGAGGTACTTCTTGCAAGCCTCAGGTTAGCTAGAGAAATACAAGTAAAGAGGTTACTCATCAGTAGTGACTCCCAGGTGGTCGTTAGCTAGGTCATCGGTAACTTCTCAGCCAGGGACAATGAGAATGGTGATGAACCTCATCCCATCCTTTGAAAAGTTTGAGTTGATCCAGATCTCTCGCATCGAAAATGCACATGCGGATGCACTCTCCAAACTTGCAAGTAGCAAGGATTCCAAACTACTCACAATAGCCCCTATAGAGCACCTCTTCATGCTGTCAATGGAAGCCCCCAATGTGATGTGGGTCGCTGGGACTCCTACTTGGATGCAGCCCATCGTGGAATACCTCAAGGACTAGGTACTTTCCACTAACAAGCATGAGGCCTATAAGCTAAAGAGGAGGTCAGCCCATTTCCTCTTCATTGATGATGTACTCTATAAGAGGAGCTTCTCCTCTCCACTCTTATGATGCATTGGAGGAGAAGAGGCTACTTACATATTAAGAGAAGTCCATGAGGGTCAGTGTGGCAACCATTCTAGAGGTCTATCTTTGGCACAAAAAATACTGAGGCAGGGGTACTACTGGCCTACCTTGAAAAGGGATGCCCTCGAGTTTGTACGAAAATGTGACAAATGCCAATGATTCTCTCCTATCCAAAGACAACCATCGCAAGATTTGATCACGGTCTCCAGCCCTTGGCCTTTCTCGAAGTGGGGTGTGGACCTCATAGGTCCCCTACCAAAAGGCAGAGGAGGTGCAAGTTTCGCAATTGTGGCCATTGATTACTTCATGAAGTGGGTTGGCGCTGAATCCCTGGCAAAAATTACAGAAGCCAACACTTCCAAGTTCTTGTGGAAGAATATCATATGTCGGTTCGGGATTCCCTGCTCGATCTCAGATGATGGTAGACAGTTCGATAACAAGAAGGTCAAAAGTTTGTGTGAAGAACTAGGCATCAAGAAGTACTTCTCCACACCTCACCACCCACAAGGAAATGGCCAGGTTGAGGCTATGAACAAGACAATCAAGCACGTCCTAAAAAGGAAGCTTGATGTGTCAAAATGGGCCTGGGTGGATGAGCTACCACAGGTTCCTTGGGCAATCCGAACTACTGTGAGGACCCCAACAGGGGAAACACCTTTCCTCATGACATATGGAAGTGAGGCAATGAGCCCCATCGAGGTCGAACTTCCATCTCCATGACGTCTGCATTTCAGTGAGATAACAAATGATGAGCTTCGTAGGTGCGACCTCGACTTCATTGAGGAAAGGAGAGATGACGCCCAGCTGAAGCTCGATACATATTAAAGAAAGATGACGAAGTACTTCAACTCAAAGGTAAAGAAGATGTCATTTCGAATCAAAAACCTAGTCTTTAGAAGAGTCTTCCTCTCCTCAAAAGAACATGGTACCGGTTCCCTAGGCCCGAACTAGGAAGGTCCATATAAAATCAGAGAGGAGATCTGACCTGGGACTTACTGGATTGAAGACATGGAAAGCAAGGCACAACCCTGTCCATGGAACATTGGGCACCTCCGAACCTATTATCAATGAATGTACTACCTCGTTGGACGATCTTTCCCAGCTTAGGTAACATTTTCATGATTCAATAAAATTATCCATGATTGAATTCACGTGTCACATTACGTCGTCATCTCGGAGGAGAGGCCATCGTTCCATCTCTGGGCCACATCATTTGAAATTTAAGACGCATGTACTTGCCTCCCTTTGGCGAGACTGAACACCACTGGGAGAAGTCTCAGCATGGCTAAACCATCCACCATGTTGGGAAGCGTCGTCACCTCGGAGGAGAGGCCAGAGTCCCATCTCTGGGCCACTTCGTTTGAACTCCGAGGCACATGCACTTGCCTCCCTTTGGCAAGGCTGAACACCACTGGGAAAAGCCTTATCATGGCTGAACCATCCACCATGTTGGAAAGCATCGTCGCCTTGGAGGAGAGGCTAGCGTCCCATCTTTGGGCCACCTCGTTTGAACTTCGAGGCGTATGCACTTGCCTCCCTTTGGCGAGGCTAAACGCCACTGGGAGAAGCCTTAGCATGGCTGAACCATCCACCATGTTGGGAAGCATTGTCACCTCGGAGGAGAGGCCAGCGTCCCATTTCTGGGCCACCTCGTTTGAACTCCGAGACTCTGGAAGGCCTCAACAAAACAAACTTTTATACCCATTTATTCACAAGGCTCAACCACTACTAGCTTTACGCAACTATCTTTCGAATCAGACAGCAATATTCCCAGTTCTACCGAAACACGGTCTAGTTAAGATCCATTCAGGTTACAGTTATTAAGTTTAAGTACAATTCATTTGCTTAAGTCCAATATTGGTCATGGCTCGTGAGGCTTGCGTGCAATTTACTTGCTCAAGTGATTGGAGTTAGGATACCAAGTTAATGTTATTTAGTTCTTCAATCAACATTAAGTTCAATTGCTTGATGAGGCCAATGCACTTAGGAGAAAAACAACATTGAATGAAAGAAGATATTATATTGATTTTCAATCAAGATTACAAAAGGGGGGCCCGAGGCCAGTACATCAGAAATAACTGAAAAGAAAACTATCCTAAGCCTAGGATGATGATGGAGATGCCTCAGCAGTTGGGGCCTTCGCAGCCTGAGCATTAGAACTTCCTTCTTCTACCTCTGCTACTTCATCTCCAACCGCTTCATTAGCTGGGGTTTGAGGCACTTCATCCACAAACTCCGACCTCAATTGTAACAGGTCTTGATTTGGGTAGAGTTCCTTAGCCCTCCCCATCATCTCGGCATAAGCATAATTTCTCCTGTACGTGTTGAAGCTCTTGTACTCCTCCATATTGTGGAAGTTGGCAATGTAGTCTTTCATCGCCTCTTCCCTCGCCACATTGGCCTCCTCCTTAGCCTTGGCCCCTTCATCAACATACCACTTTATCTGGCCCTCCAAGAACTTGTACGCATCTTGGGGCCCAGCTAGCTCCAAGTTTGCCTTCTCCAAGGCTTCGGCAGTCACCTTCTGGTGGTCATTGGAAATCTCCACTTTCTTAGTCAAGGAGGCCATCTCGCACTGAGACTCATACACCTCCTTCTTCAACGTCTCGATCTGAGCCAAGGTAGACTCCAGCTTGGCCGCATCTTCAAATTTATGGGCCCTCGCTTCCTCTGCCTCGGCTCTAGCTCCCTTCAGCTCCTCTGCAAGGGAGGCCATCTTTTTCTTTGAGGACTAGGTCATCGTTTGAAAGTCAGTAAGGGCCTCCTGTACTCCAATGCAAGGCCAAAGGTCTTCACACTTTGGCTGACGAGGCCCTTGTCAAGTCCGTGGCATCACATGAGGAGGCATGCAACTGCCACCGATCTGTCCAGAATTTGTAGAAGCTTTTTGTAGCACTTCGGATCTCAGGTGGCAAAGCCTCCACCAAAGCTGGAGCCAGAACCTCCTCCTTTTCGACAAGGAAGTTCGGAGACTTCCCCTGCACTCTCGTAGGCCTCTGCTTGGTGACCTCGTGTTCTGCCGCCTCAGCTGCCCTTCTCGCAACCTCTTCCTTAGCCTCTTCAGCCTCGGCTAGTCGAACCATTTCAATCTTTACCGCTTTCGAGGTGACTGCAAGGAGCTTCGGCTAAGTGACTTCTTTGACTTCATGGGACACAGAGGTCCCAAACTTTCCTGACGAGCTGGTGATGTATACCAGCTTCCTCTTCTTCTGCTCCTCGGGGACCTTCTCCTTCCATCGAGGCTCTTTGGCCTTGTCTGGCCTCTGAGGTGTCCCCTCTTCGGGAACCCTCGAACTGTTGTTCTTAGAGAGGTGCTCGACCCTGCCCCGAACCTCTTTGGCACCAGTCAACCCCGGCTTCAGGGTCCTCGCCTTCACAGTGGATATGGCCCTAAGTATAGAGGTCATGTTAGGGGCTGGATATTCCTTCCTCTTGAACTTGTCTGCAGAACATGTCAATGCATCAGCATCAAAACAACACACAAGAAATACACAAGTATAGGAGCTTCTTACCCTTGGAGGCCATCAGTTCAAAATTAAGGAAGTAGAGACTTCGGTCGATGAGATGGTCGAAGTGGCGAAGCTTGAGAGGTCTCTTGTAATTGTCCTCTATCACTTCAAACTCCTCCTTACCCAACTCGAACCTCGTACTGCTATCTGTAAAGGAAGCCTCAACAGTTAGAAAAAGAAATTTGAATACAAAATGCAAACTACTTAGGCTGAGAGACTCACGAGCTTCATAATACTGGGTCGGTACTGTGCAAGCCAGGGCTGTGTCCCCCTTCACCGTTTGCCACCTGCCCCTCACTTGGAACCACGACTCCTTCCATCCTTAATGGAAGAAGGAAGCCCCACCACAAATGGTGCATGAGCCCTCCAGGAAGTTAAGTAATACCACCCCCCTTGACTCCTTAACTATTACCCTAGGCTGGAATAGGGTCATGAAGACGTGGAGAGGCGTGTCCTCTCCAAGTGACACTTCCTTCCATAGGAAGTACGAGCCAACTAACTGGCTCCACCCATTTGGCAGAACCTGGGTCAGCGACAACATAAAGTTCCTCAGCATAGTCCTGAAGAAGGGGTGCAGAGGAAGACGCATACCTGCCTTAAACAGGTACTCGCTCACCACTACGCATCCAGGCCTCGGATAGCAGGCTCGCTCATGGGCCTCGAGTATTAACATCTCTACATAATGAGGTACACAGTACCTCTCCTTAATCTCCTCCAACCTTTTCAATGTCATATTTGAAGGGACTCTAGACGCCCTCCACTCTTCACTGTAGTCTACTGCCTCTTCAGTCATAGCATACTGCTCAACCTCGGAGTCCCCCCTATAACTAGCCCCCTGACCGAATGACGCGAAGGTGACCAACTCCCTACCTGAGGTGGACTCCATTTCAGAAAAGGACTAAGAACGCAATACAAGGGATTTTCTGTGAAAATATCTACGGGAATAACTACGCCAACGGAATGGTGCCGGAAAACCAGGGAACAAAGAGCTTCAACACCGGAAAACTTAAGCTTTGGAATCAATCAGATTGCAAAGGTAGAAAATCTAGAAAAATGGGAGGTCTCTCGCCTTTTATAAAGGGCCAGGACGAACCCCAACCGTCTCATCAAAGCCCATCCAATCTAGACCATTCATTCTAAATCAAATCCGAGGCGTAGAGTTCAAACAGTTTTTCAAACCTACACCTCAGATTTAAGCATGTCTCCCACGCACCTCCCCCAACACATCTGCTTCTAGAAGCTCCAGCTGTTCTTATGATTACGACTTTAATTCGACGGTAGTAGTCGCCTTGGAAGTTGTAACAGTTCAGCCACCTTTCCACGAAAATATGCGTAAAACATCAAATCATTGGCACAACTGCCTAGGAACAATTATTGTCAATAAGCCTCAGATTTCAGCCATCAAGCCTCGCGGGTTCGATTCCCTAACCATCTTGGCTTCCTCTTCATCATTTAGCCACCAAGCCTCGCAGGTTCGATTTCCCAACCACCTCGACTTCTTCTTCATCATTTATCTACCAAGCCTCGCAGGTTCGGCTTCCTCTTCATCATTTAGCTACCAAGCCTCGCAGGTTTGGTTTCCCAACCACCTCGACTTCCTCTTCATCATTCAGCACCAAGCCTCGTAGGTTCGGTTTCCCAACCACCTCGGCTTTCTCTTCATCATTCAGCCATCAAGCCTCTTCATCATTCAGCCACCAAGTCTCGCAGGTTCGGCTCTCAACCACCTCGGTTTCCTCTTCATCATTCAGCCACCAAGCCTCGTAGGTTCGATTTTCCAACCATCTCGGCTTCCTCTTCATCATTCAGCCATCAAGCCTCACAGGTTCGATTCTCAACCACCTCAGCTTCCTTAGCAAAAGGTAATAGAACATTTCTAACTCTAACCATGATATCAATACCTATACTTGGACTTGGGGGACTATTATTTGGGGTTCAAAAATTTCTTTCGATTTAACCAATTGACTTTACTTCACCGAAGTCCTCGCATTACGTAAATGACTATATTCGGACTTGGGGGACTATTGTTACATGTTTGCACACTTGGCAACTCACCGAGGCCCACAGCTAACTCATGTCGAACCACGTGGCACTGGAGCCGAGGTAATTCGCATAGACGAGGCCCTCTAACCGAGGTCGACAGATGCCTATGCCAATATATGCTGAGGCCCATATATTAGCCTCTTCTGAAGCTTCTGAGGTCCTTCATGCTGAAGCCCATATACCAAGGCCATGTGAAAGTAGTCGAAGCCCTGAAGCAGAAGCCTCCAAACCATAAAGGAGTATCTTCCATGATCACTTCTCCCAAGAGATCTTCTGCATAAAGATCTTACTTGAATGATTGATATGACGTTTGTAATAAGTGTAAATGTTAAGTCTTGTCACTAGTAGAGGGGGTTCTGCCAATCAATAAATGTATAGCAGGCTAGGTGCGGCTGATGCCTACAATTTGACATATAAATTGTCTGGATGATGCCACGTGTACCCCGAACCAAGGGTTACGATCTAACTGGTGACACTATAAATACTCTCACATGTACCCCATACAAAGGTTATGCAAGAATCAATAAAAAAAATCACACTTTACTCAACTCTCTCTCTCTCTTATTATCTTGCAACACAAACGAGTTCATACAAATTTGGATACACGTTTACAAACATCAATCGGCAATTATTGTACAATCGATCAACGAACATCCCGCCGGATTCCGAACGCTCTCGTTTCACACGGTAAAGTTACTTCCACGCCCTTGATCTTTCTATTTTAGACCGTCCACGTGTCTTAGCGTGTTGGACTTTCGCTCACGTGTGCACAGGTGGGTCCGACATCTGTTGGCAACATTTTTTTAGGTCAACATTAACAAAAACACTATGAAGGCTATCAAAACAAGTCATTTCATAAAATTTCTCTATATTTTTGGTCATTAGAATAAAAAAATTTGTTGATAATACAATTCACAGGCACATTTTTTTCAACAAATACTAAGAAATTAAATTATTAATAACTTTTACGTGAGAGGCTGCGATTAATAAGATAGCAAATCTCGTTACCTAATAAATCAAGCATGTAAGGCTTTGATACCATTGACGAACTTTTATGCTTCCTGTGCTACTATATGCTAAGCTAATCTGTAGTATTTGTATTTAACTTAGCTTATAACTAACATTTTTATGTTTTACATATTTGTTTTAATTCATAGCTTATTTTTACTTATTATAGAAAAAATTACGTATTTTTCAAAGTAAATAGTTCAGTAAATGGGTTATCAACATGAGAAGAAGATTGGAAAAACTCGTTGATTAACAAAGACCAATTTCTTGATTTTTGGGAGAGGTGGGGGGATTTTCAGTTAAACGAGTTTGGGATCATTGACTAATTAACAAAAATGGCCTAAATATTTCTCTTCTCACTCTCTATTTCGCTCTCTGCATTCGAAAAATACTGTCTCTGTAAATTTCTTTTAACAAAGAATTATCAATGTTGCCGGGGGAGCCTTGTTCATCAACTTCTGGCCTAAAGCCTGAAAAAAGTACTGAAGATAATCCCAATGAAGCTGATGTAGATGAAGATGACTCAGAAACTGGACAGAGTCAATATTCTGAAATGCCCAAAGGAGGAACTGTGAATGATCAACAAGTAGAAGCAGATCAAGAACATGGTGATGATCATCAGGCAGAGAAAGAAGAATTGGAGGAGCCAACTGTCAGTACTCCTACTCGACGGCAAATTGAGTGTGGTCTCATATCCTCCACAGATGAAGAAAAAAACACGGAAGATGAAATAGCAGAAGAGAATTCTCCACATTCTACCCGCAAAAGGGAAAGAGAATCCTCAGAAGAGGAAAACGAAGAGCAAGAACAAGAAAATCAAGAACTGCAAGGAGACAAAGTAGAACAACAACAAGAGCAGCTTGATGGTGAAGGAGATAATGCAGATCAAAACCCACCTGCAAATGTTCCTGAACAAGGAGGAGATGGTGGTCAAGAAGAACAAGAAGTAGAGAAGAAAGTTATGAATGAAAAAGGAAAAGCGATAGCAGAAGAAGAGAAAAAAGATGATGGTGTTGTAGTAGACCCAAAAACTCTTCAAACCATTGTTGAAAAATCCGGTGGTTCTGATCATTATGATGATAGTGATTCGCGGGACATTGAAATCTTGAAGGCTATGCTTGTCTACCAAGTACATGAAAGGCGTCTTCCTTTCAACGTTGAATTGCTCGAGTTACTCAAGAACTCCAGTGAAGTTGAAATTACGGAGGAGGAATTGGAGATGAAGTATTTGGTGTTACAGGCCAAGTTCGAATTGATTGTCGAAGAGATGGGTGAGGGACATGTATTCGATAGACCCTATTGTCAAGAGATGTTTTCTCTCTCAAAAAGTTTATGGGGTAGTGGACTTTGATTGAGAATGCTAGTATCAGAAAAATGGAGACAGACTTCGTTTCAGAATTCAGATTTTAGGGTTTGTTCATAGAGATTGTGTAGCAATGGAAATTGTTACTTCAGAGTTAGGAATTAGGTCTAGCATTCTGATTCATTCATTCAAGCATCACAAGATTTTGTACTTCTGTTACCCATTCTTTTTACTGAAAAACAAGAAGAAAATTAGGCATTCAACTGTGTTTTTATTTCAAGAGTTTGATACTGTTAGATTAATTTTCTTTTTGTTGTACTTATATTTTTAGAATGATCGAATGTTTTCATCAAAGTCATAAATTAGTGACACCAAAAATTGAACCTAAGAAATTTTCATTTTGGCGCTTTAAATAGGGGATCAATTCACCCAAACGCCCCAAAAGATCTCTCTATATAATTTTTCTCTTTGAATTGGGATAAAATTGTTTCTCACACTAGACACTTGCTATGGTGCAAGTAAACCGTGGTTCACCATATTCTGCCTCAGAGCACGAACAAAGTACCGATAATCTCAATCAAGATCAGAATGCAGATAAATATGAGCTGGAAACAGAGATAGGGCAAGAGCAAGATACTGGGATGCCCAAAGAAGAGTCTGAGAATGAACATTTGGTAGATGATCAAGAAACAAATCAAGAAGATGGTAATGATGATGATCAAGAAACAAATCAAGAAGATGGTTATGATCATCGAGAAGAAGAGAATAGTCAAGAAGGATTTGATGAAGATCATCAAGAAGAAGTGGAAGAAGAGAAGCCACCTGTCAGCAGCACTGCTATACTACTAACAGATGAAGAAGTAAATCAAGAAAACAATTCAGAGGCTGACTCAGTGGAAGATGAAGGAGCAGAAGATAGCCGGAAAAGGGGAAGAGAATCCTGCACAGAGGAAAATGAAGAACAACGCGCAAAGAAGAAAAAGAAGAAGATGACGGGAAAGGACAAGAAGAAGAAGATCAACAAATAGAACAAGAACAACCACAAGAGCAGCATCCTCCTGAAGTTGATGGGCGCTTTTTTGATGCAGTTTTATACTCTTCTGCTCCCCCTTCACCACAAAGTGTAGACTATGCTAGATGGGTCCAATATCATTCACAACCACCATAAAATTTGCTCCGATATGACCAATCTTTAATTGAACGATACCACTCGCCTGAAAATATTTCTGAACAAGGACTGGGAGGAGGAAATGGTAGTGAAGATGAAGAAGGGGAACATCGAGTTAATAGGGAAAAAGGAAAAGCAATCCTAGAAGATGAAATGGAGGAGGATTATAAAGAAAACAGAGAAATTTATATGATGATTGAAAATTGTTATGATAGTGATGATCCCCGAGACAGAGAAATCTTGAAGACTATGCTTGCCTACCGACTAGACAATAGTGTCATTCCCGAAATTAAACAATTGCACGAATTCATCAAGAATGAGAGTATATTTGAAATTTCTGCTGAAGAATTGAGCATCAAAGTATTGATATTGCAGGAAAAGTTCAATCTTATTGTGAAAGAGAAGGGTCTAAGACCTGCATTTGATGAACTCTATTATCAAGAGATGTTTGATCTCTCAAAGCAAATATGGGGGTGAAATTGGAGGCAATTGAGATGACAATATCAGAAAGCTGGAGACATTTGAAGGTTTCAGGTTTCAGATTCTGTTAACCATTCTTTTTACTGAAAAACGTTTAAGAAAATTAAGCATTTGTTTGTATTTTCAATTCAAGAATCTGAAATGTTACACGAACAATTACTTCGGTTCTTCTGAAAATCTGGTTTGAATCAATTTTAGGTCATTTTTCAGTTAATACAATTAACAGATACATTTCCACAAATGATCAATTCCAATCTCCAGAGCACAGTTATGCACTTAATTAATTAGTCTATATTGGTTAGCTGTATTTTGAAACACAAGAAAAATTATTGACTTAACAAATTATGCGATATTATACATTTACCAAATGTACTACAACAGTAAAAGCCTTACATATAATAGCCTGCAAGGTCATCTTCCTTAAGTAAAACAGACCAGCAAACTATACAGGGAAAATGGAAATTCTTGAAATCCACGATATAGTCTGGACCGGACAGTATATTCTAAGTTCCATTCTAGTCGTCAAGCAAGGACCAAACGAAATAACAACGAATGTCTCATTTCCATGGATGATCAATTTCAAATTGCAGATTATCCCTGTTGCGTCCATTGCTTGCAACACTTCAAAAGTAGTAACTATCAGAAGGCAAATGCATGAAAATCCAGTACCAAGCTCAAAAATGAGCCCACGAATTCAAGATTGGTCTACTCAAAAGAGCCACCATCTTGCAGGGCATGTTAAAGGATAAATTCCACATTGGATNATGAGCCCACGAATTCAAGATTGGTCTACTCAAAAGAGCCACCATCTTGCAGGGCATGTTAAAGGATAAATTCCACATTGGATGATTACCAAATTATAGACCAACTAATAAGGGCTTGGATTACACCTCTTAATAAGATTAACCATTTAAGACGGAACCCCAAGTCTTAATAGACATTGCATGCTTTTAGTTTGGAAACACCGAATATATATATATAGGAATGATCTTCTAAACACTGGTGCTTAGCTTATATTAAGCAACGGTGACATAATACACCATTTAATTAATGAATCATTAAATATATGGGATCTATCATTAACTTATTCACTAATTAAATATTGCACCATGTCATCGGTGCTTAACATAAGCTAAACACCAGTGCTTAGAAGATCATTTTCGTGTATATATATTCCCCCCCCCCCCTCAAAAGTCTAGCATGTAAATCTGTCATAAACGAATGAGCTTGAGACTTGAACTTAAGAAGTAAATTTTTTATCTACTTTGATATCGTGAACTACATATTAAGAGTAAAACCCCATGCTGGCTAAGTATGGAAATACTAACCAATATATAAGTGAGCTTGGGTTATGCACTGTAAACTCGAGTTTCTAAATGAAGAAGAAACTTTTTCATAATATTTTATCTTCCACACGTATATAAACATCATATCCTTCGTTTAACTCAAATTTTATCTCAGGAAAGAAGAAATAACAAGTCTTCGGAGTTGTGATTGTAAAATGGTGCTTTATATATATATATATATAAAGAAGAACAAATGATAAAGAAGGACAGATGTTCTGCTGTAAGAAAATACTTTGTGTATTACAATTGTTTGGCTTTTGTACACAGATTGCAATGAGGGCAGCAAGCTATATATATACATAAACCAAAAAGGTATACTAGGAAGCCTATTAATAGTGAATCAATATACAAGGAATAGCAACAAATTTACAGCAACCGTGTCCATGATTTGTGGCTGTAGACTGGTTGATTATCCATGATTTTAGAGCTGAGATTAACGTGTCCATGATTTGCTC
>NC_036242.1:7256475-7257845 GCF_002742605.1 Olea europaea var. sylvestris | reverse complement strand
TCTCTCTCTCTCTCTCTCTCTCTCTATATATATATATATATATATATATACAACCTGAATCACTACATGCTTTCCCAGACCACGAACAGATTATTGATAATCACAATGTAGATGAAGATGAACCAAAAATAGAAACAAGACAAGAGTAAGATATTGATATCGGGCAATTTCACTTATTGCAAGAATAAGTTTACCGATCTAAACAATTAACTATGGTGATTAAATATGCAAGTAGCTGATGAAAACAAAACAAGAGAACGCAATACCAAATTTTTTCGTGGAAAAAACTCCCTAATGTAGAGGGAAGAAAAACCACGGGCCAACTCTGACCAAAATCCATTATCATAAAAATATATATTACAATATTCAAGTTTATGGCCTAAAATTTGAATTCTCAACAAATTGGAAGTACCATAATAATTAATCTCCAAGACAACAATTTATCTCTCCACAAATCACCAGTTTGATTAAACTTGTGAGAACCCACTTTGAATGCAACACCTATGAAGTACCCAAATACACCTTAGAGGATATCTTTATTTATATTATGTAAAGAAGAAAGAACTATGTGAATCCACACCAAATTTAAACGAAATCTTTCCCTGACAACCACAATTTCTTCTACTGCAGCCGCCGTGACAACCACAATTTCTTCTCTTCCAGCCAGTTGTCTCTCTACAATTTCTCTCTAATTCCTTTCAACAGCAACGGTTTCTATTTTTCTCAATAGAAGCCACAGTTTTTTACTTTTCACAATGCCAGCCTTTGTGTTTCTCTCTCACAAATTGAAAGCTACTACAATTAATCCTCACGGGCTTATGTGAACTTAGTGGGCTGCACCAAATATAACAATTGAGATGCCCCAAGAAGGGTCTGACAATGAAGACTTGGTAGATGATCAAGAAACAAATCAAGAAGATGGTGATGATCATCAAGAAGAAGAGAATCGTCAAGAAGGAGATGGTAATGATCAGTAAGAAAAAGAAGAGGAGCCACTCGCCACTATTTCTACTACACTGCAAAGAGATGAAGAAGTAAATCAAGAAAACGAAAAGGAGGTCATTCATGGTGATACCTCCTCCTCAGACTCGTTGGAAGAAGAAGGAGTAGAAGAGAGCCGCAAAAGGAGAAGAAAATCCTCCACAGAGGAAAAAAAAGAAGATGATGAGAAAGAAGATCAACAAGTGGAAGAGCAAGAACTACCACTTGCCTGAAAATATTTCTGAACAAGTTCCGGTAGGAGGAGATGAAGAGGAACATGGGAATTAATAGGGAAAAGGAAAATCGATCATAGAAGGTAATTCAGATGTTAATATTACCGGACTGTAGACACTTGAAGCTTTAAGAATTCAAATTTTAGGTAATGTGGG
>NC_036242.1:7226169-7248144 GCF_002742605.1 Olea europaea var. sylvestris | reverse complement strand
CGAGTGGCACTGATTCTTTGATTCCCTTGCACGTAATGGTTTCTTGAGTTACATAAATGGATAAACAAACAATTGAAATAAAAGGAAAAAAAGGATTAGTGCACCAATAATACTTTGGAATCTTTATGGGGCAAAAATGGTTGACACCATGGACATTCGACAATTTTAAATAAAATTAAAATTATTACCGTACTATTTAAGTTGAATTGAGCAAGTATGATCAACTAATTTAAAAAGATAATTCCTCTTGACTCAATTCGATTCACTTATTCTAAAGTTTCTGAACTCTGGTACAATCGAGAAAAGCTCAAACTTGTTATTCTTTGTTCAATTGTTTTGCCACATTGCATCGATAGCACGATGAACAACTAATATAGTGCATGTTTGGTAGTGATTTTTCTCTCCAAAAAATTAATTTCTTTTATTATTATTTCACTATTTCAATCGTCATTTTTGACTTTTTTCTTACATGTAGGACTCACTTTTCTCCTTCACGATCAAAAAATCAATTCTCAAAATCACTACCGAACAAGCCCATAGATAGTTTTTGATAATTTTTAGTTTGTGATAGTGGAATAACACGAGAATCAATGAATCATGCAAATTAAAATGGGGAAGATATGATGTGAAAGGTAGATAAATTTGTTGTTAGATGATAAAAAGAAAAAAAGACTGAAATTATTTTAAAAAATTGAAATATATATAAAAAAAAATGTCAATTATTTTATCTTATCATTTTAATGTACTAATGATTTTATATTGATAAACAACATTTTTAGTAGAATTTTCACTTATGTATATTTTCCATTTCTTCTTTTGTCTAAATACTAGGGCATTTTGTGTTTGTGAGGACACATTGAATTTGCACTTATGTTTTAATAGGAAAAGTTAAGCTTGAGGTTTCCGACTTTTCATGTAGAGCGTTTATGGACCACAACTTTCAAAAGTAAAGTTCTAGGTCTCTAAAAATTTAAATACTTGAGGATCCTCACACAATCGATAACATCTATATAGACATTAATCTCTATTGAATCGAAAGAAAGTCCTCCAAGTTCTAGCTTTAAGTCACGCGAAAGTCGCGTGCGATTTATCAATCATATTGATTATTTCGACTATCTGGAGACCTAAATTATATATTTATTTATGCTAGGAATTCTTAATCTTACGGATCCATAATTACGTCACGTGAAAGATTGAAGGAGTTAAATATTTTATATTTCAATATGCTTTTTATATTAAGTGACTGTATGACATTTTTCACTATTAAAAGACAACTAAGAAATGAAAAATTGTAAGTGGAGAGTGAAACCAAACTACTTTTTCTCGGTCGGTTTTGATTCTTGCCTCTCATCATAAGTAATTATTATTTTTATTTCTTATTTTCTCAAAATGTGCCAAGCTTTTGGACCTTCTCGGCCCCTTTTCATAATAATGGGCTTCTTATCTTGGGCCCATTTGAGTTAACAAACAATACCTAGGGTTAATTCGGCTCTCTAAAACCCTACCTATAACCCTACCTATCTCCCCCTTTCTTAATCTCATTTCATCGCTTCACCGCAGTCTGCTTCCCATCAGGCACGCAGAGATACCGAAATGGGTCGTGTAATCCGGGCGCAGCGTAAGGGAGCAGGATCCGTTTTCAAGTCCCACACCCATCATCGCAAGGGTCCGGCCCGATTCCGTTCCCTGGACTTCGGAGAGCGCAATGGCTACCTTAAGGGTGTGGTGACAGAGATCATTCACGATCCTGGACGAGGTGCGCCACTGGCCCGCGTCACCTTCCGCCACCCCTTTCGGTACCAGCACCAGAAGGAACTATTCGTGGCCGCCGAGGGTATTTACACTGGTCAGTTCCTTTATTGTGGTAAGAAGGCCAATCTAGTGGTTGGTAATGTGTTGCCTCTTAGAGCCATCCCCGAAGGTGCCGTCATTTGCAACGTCGAGCACCATGTTGGTGACCGTGGGGTTTTCGCTAGGGCCTCTGGGGACTACGCTATTGTTATCTCACACAACCCCGACAATGGAACCTCTAGGTATGTTGTTAAATACTTTCTCCTCTTAATTTATATGTTGTTTGTAAATTAATATCATGCTTGCAAATTATTGTGGTTCTGGATCTGAATTTTAACAACACTGGACGTTTCGAGAAGTTGGGAATTTATAATCTGTATCTGTGTTGAGTGGTTTACAGATTTCGTTTTAAAGTACTCATAAGCATTACCCCGATCTGTTTTGCAATTTGTTTATAGGGTACCTTTGGGAGTTGTTATTGGTGGAAAAATTATTGCTTTCTATAATTTGCTTGGTCTTCACGCATCCAGTTCATTTAGTTTAGTAGTCGTTTGATTGTATAGACATGAAACTCTAGGAAACAAAGTATTGTCCCAGTTACAGTGTTTCTTAATTTTATTCTAGCTTCTTTTCCCCTCCCAAGTGGTTTTGCAATAATATGATCAACCTGTGGCTTCCGTTTGTCAGAAAATTGATGAGACTACTAAAGATTTAACAATCTGCTGCTCAGATATTTTGTCCTTTTGATGATTTTTGTGGTACATGTGATTATGGCAGTTTTTCTTTTAGATTTGAGACGAACTTAAGAACAGGAATGGTGCATTTATGATTGAAGTAGTTTCTACTAATGCAAAAGGCCTATGTACTGCCTTTTTATTTATTTATTTATTTATTTATTTATTTTCTCTCTCTCTCTCTCTCTCTCTCTCACCGTGGGTGTTCGGGCCGCTTATGCGCATCTTGACTAATCCTATGGACCTTGAAGTTTACAGTCAGGTATTTACCTTAGTGCCCCCGAGGGGGACTCGAACTGGCTTTAAAACAAATCTCTTTAATTTTCGTACTCATTTTTCAACCACACATACTCACAATAATATTTTGCATGTAAACCCAAAATTTTTCCCTACCTTTTAACCAAACGCTCTATAAAGATCACTATTCAAAACATTTTTTCTCACTAATGTCCATCAGACAGGGGCTTATTTTGCTGTGACAACTAGTAATTTTATTATGGAAATACCCTCGTGGGCATCAACTTTGCTTAGCTATATAGTTGGTGATATTTCTTAATTTATGATTTTTATGAAACACATTTCCTTGTTCCAGGCTTCCACATATTATGGACTGTCGATTCTGAAAGGCTATTCTCAATTTAGTTTAAATCTTAAATTATGTCATAATGAACTTTGGTGATTTTAAGAATAACTTTCTAGTGATAAACCAAAACTGAGAAACTATGTTATGGAGCATCTGCTCGTAACATCGAGGTTTGACAAGTTCTTATTGTTGTCAGGATTAAGCTTCCTTCAGGAGCTAAGAAGATTGTGCCCAGTGGATGTCGTGCCATGATTGGCCAGGTTGCTGGAGGAGGACGTACGGAGAAACCACTGTTGAAGGCCGGGAATGCCTATCACAAGTTCAGAGTGAAGAGGAACAGCTGGCCTAAGGTTCGTGGTGTTGCTATGAATCCTGTGGAGCATCCCCATGGTGGTGGTAACCATCAACATATTGGTCATGCGAGTACTGTTCGTCGGGATGCACCACCAGGGCAAAAGGTTGGTCTTATTGCAGCTAGGAGGACTGGTCGTCTACGTGGTCAAGCTGCTGCTACAGCTTCTAAAGCTGATAAGGCTTAGGTTAATAATGAATGATATGCGGATTTCAAATTTGTTTGCTGTCTTCTTTTTATTATGTCTGAATCAGAATCTTTACATGTTCAATTGTGACGGCTATGGTAAGGATTATACTAGATTTTGTTTCAATTTGCTCTATTAATTTCTTTCAGTAATCGTTAATTGGAACCTTTTATCTTCCTTCAATGATTTTTGTTTGGGAAATGATCATTTTCTCATTATACTGTTGGTTTGAGTTGGTTAGCTAATATTCGTATCGTTTGTTGAATACTGTGCATCTAATGTCAGTGATGCCATGTCTGTGGCACTGCCAGAAGATTACTGTGCTTGTGTCTTTAAGATTTGATCAAATGATTTAATTGAATTTCAACATTTTGCTACAATGCTTCAGTAGTTGCTGATATGTGTCACCATGGGGAGCAGTGACAACTCCATTTCCCATTCTTTTAATTTCCTAGAGTGATCTCTTTTTTTCTGCTACAATGAAGTTAGTATTGCAAGCCTTGGTTGTGCTTACTCTCTTCTTTATCTGCTTATGATGGAAATTGTTCTCTCTCCTCCCTAAACATTCACAATTATAGTTGCATTTTGTTAATTTATGTTGCATATCTTTCAGCCTGCAAATCTGTGACCTGTTCTCATTAACCACCTGTTAGAATCTGCCCTTTTTTGATGTCAATACAGCACCTAATTGCACCTGTGCGCATGTATAATTCTATAATTCAGCTCACAATATGGATGATAACGGACATTCTCTTGATTAGGAATTTTGAGGTTACATTCTAAAATTAGCTGTGTTCAACCTTTTCTAAGGTTTGACAAAATTTTAAGTTTCCGTTTAGGGAATTGTAAAAAGGCTTTCTTTAAATTTTTTTGATAATACTTTTTTTCAAATTCATTTTCAACCAAATTCTTCCTATAAATCGTTACATGTTATTGGATAAACTCTCACTTGACATAACGAGTAAATTCGATGAAAAAACAAGAAAAGGCAAAAAGGAGAAGGAATTGTACGTTTTAAATGCATTTCTTAGTATACCTTTTACATATTTTAATTATGTATTCAGATCTTGATAAGGTCGACATATTGATAATTAATTCAAATCTAATTGTCAAGATACAAAGTGGTAGATTTGCTAATCTCATGTCTCTCTTTCAATTAACAAAATAATAATAATGCCATTTAGCATTCGTGTTTGGGCACCAGTTTCTGTGGTTACAAGTTATGAGATCAATTAAATGAGTCATTTAACTTTGTATTTAAATGAATATATTATTTAATTTCATGTACGGTAAAATCTTGATAAATAAATGTTTGATAAATTTATAATCTAATTTAAGTTTGAGCCGCATTATTTACATAAGAATACATTTTTGAAAAAATTTTAATTTTTTTTTTTTTTTTTTTTTTTTTTTTTTTTTTTTGTGGATCAAACATGGCCAAAATTCTTGTGTCCCAATTTGGGTCAGTGTACTAAATTAATAACTTCGTTAAATACATGAGATAATAATCATTTTGAGATACTTTAGGGCCTGACAAATATATAAAATAATAACTGCTTGAATTCATGAAAGTTCATTCTAATAGCTTTAGAATTTATGTTCCATGCATATATGAAATAACTTGAATAGTTGATTTTTTAAAATATTAAACTTTGAAGTCAATGCATTTACATTAATATTTCTATTTAATGTATGTATACGTGTGCTTACAAATTAAATTTTGAATTTCACAACATTTAATAATTTTTTTTAAAAAAAAATCCAATATGTATTATGGTAAAAGATGATATAAATTAATAATAATTTTCTCGATACCAACACTATTGTTTTATAGAGCTTTTACTGTAATTTCCCACCCAATAGTGATGAGTGATTAATAGTATCACTCAATTAAAAAATAGGAAAATGGTTGTTGGTCAGGCCCAAAGCCAGGGTGCCGAGGTGTTTTCACCTCGACCCTTGGATCTGAAATTAAAAAAAAAAAATGTATGAGATCGGGGGCTGAGGTGATGCCACCTCAACCCCTTGTCCCTGAATCGATTATTGAGTCGGGCTCAGTAGCAGAGTTCTAAAAAATATGTAATTCATCAACTATATTTTTAAAGGATAACAATTGTTAGTGAAAGGGAATATTGCTATTGAGATCTCGAAGCTAAAAAAAAAAAAAAAAACACCACTTAGGTCCTCAATCAATTTATTTACGCAACATGCTGATTTATTTTCGTTTTCAAATTTTTTTGGTGTTTTCTAATGTTTTTTTATTTTTGGAGTGACACAATGATGTTATACCGCAGTGTAATGCTATTCATATACATGGGAGTCAAGCACTAGTTTATATAATAATGACATGACATTAAGTAATATTTTCGTTTAAATACAAAGTCACATGACTAATTTAATTAAACAAAAAAAAAGTACAATCATCTAAATTGGTGTTAGATAATATTATTTTATTCCATAATACGGTATTTGTCAAAATGGTTGGCTATGCTAGGTGTACTTAAATTGGACCTAACCAAGGGTTTATACTTGACTATTTGATTGTGTCGAGTTCGATTTTTTAGCCATAAAGTTCGATCAACCTTGAGCTGGACTTTCACATATTTAACATCCCTACCGTAATGATCCCTTAAATAAAAGGATTGTGTAAATAATGCCACTTTAATAGAAAATGGATGAATTCGTATATCAAATTTAGACTTGTTTGATACACATTCTCTATTTTTTTTTTCAAACTTATTTTGAATTACACATTTTATGGGATCTATAATTTTTACCAAATTTTGTTAAGAATCTTTTCCTTTTGTTTAGCTAAATCAAACATGGGCTTGATGTTAGGACGCATATGCCAAGAAAACTTAAATAGGGATTTAAGCAGTACATTTTATAAAGTTTGGGTTCTCAATCTGTAATTGCCACTCTCCAATCACCAAAAAAAACTGGATCTTTCCCGCCGGCGATTCATGGGACCTCCACCATTTAAAAACGGGATTTGCACGGAATAAAATTGAGATATGGTGGAGCATTAACTTCGATTATATGATAATGACAAAAAATATTTTGGTTGAAAAGCCGAGCCACCCATCTATAAATTACAAATTGCACAGTTGATTTTCGAAAAAAGAAACACAGATGAAACACGCACAAAAGCAGAAAAGATAAATCAAATGGTTAACACTAATCACTATTTTTCGTAGATAATATAATTACTCATAGGTTGTTCCTAATCTTTGTTGCTATTGGGTGTTTTGTGTATAATTATGAAGTTCTTCTTGTGTTATGGTTCTTGCTATAGTGGGTCAGGGGCTCAGCAGCAGCCGCCGGAGAAGGAGATTGCTGGTGGCGCCAGAAGCTCGGCCCCGCGTAGGGCGGAAGTGAGGAAGGGCCGCCAAGGAGAGGCGTTTTGGGGTTATTGATTGGCGGCCATCTCTTTCATCAATATCGGGGGACAACGTCTTGCTGGAGAGGGTTATTCAACAGCCGCCGCAGCGGAGCCTTAATAGGAAGGGTGGTGGAGCACCCATTTCACACAGAGATCGTGCCCATTCGTCGCATCAAAATAATGCCCGGTAACATTTTTCTCCAACTCCTATTTCAATTTTATTGAGAATAATGCTTAGTTTGTCGTGATTATTGTCTCGTAGATGCAGAATTTATATATTTCTTAATATTGTTTTAGGATCAATCATTTGTTTGAGTTAACTTGGTAATTTTACGGTGAATTATTTTACGTTTTGATTGACAGGCGAGCTCCAGTTCCAGCAGTATTGCCTACAAGTTACCCTATTATATACATATAATGGAATCGTTCAATTTATATCAACATAGAACTTGTTCTTGTTTCTTTTACATTGTTTTAGTTTTGTATTATAGATCTGCAGCATCTGCTTACGTCGGAATCTGTAAACAAAGAAGGGAAGCTGATACAAAACACTAAACAGGACTATACGGAGTACTGTACAATATTTTATGAGTAGATCTAGGTACGTCACATTCAATGACCTTAAACAACCATGCTCGAGCTTTCTCCATCTTGTATTCCTGCCATTGTGTCATACAAAGGCTTGTTTAAAGTTTCTGGCAAGTAAAATGCTAGAGTTCCTCCTGCAATCCCACATATCCCGAACACCACAAAGGGTATTCTATCGCCAATCACCACCACGAACGGTGATAATATGGCTCCCATTTGGGCAGCCTGAGTAGCGCAACCTAGTGCTGCATTCCTTACGACCGTAGGAAAAAGTTCCACCATATAAACGAACAACAGATTATAAGTTCCGGCCATGCCAAAAATTCCCAGAACACCACAGACCATTCGGAGAATCTTCCATGTTCCATAGCCTTTTAACAAGCTCCCCACAATGCAAAATATCCCACTGAACCATTGTGTGCCAATAGCTAGGGGCTTTCTGCCAAACTTGTTTAACAGAATAGCTGTTAAGAAAAATGCAGGCATTTCCGCTACAGCATTAAGGAGAACGTTAAGATATATGTTGGTTCCGAGGTTGACCACATTCAAACTTAGGCCGTAGTAAACAACAGAACACAGGAAGTTGATGGCCACTGCTAGGAGTAAACGAATTCGTGTTAGTGGCAAGTGAAGTACATCTATGAGGGATCCGGTTATGGTTGATTGTGATTCCGATTCTGCTTTACTTTCACTTTGAACATTATCTGGAACACTGTTTGCTTCTTCATCAAGGGCAAGAAGGGTGCCATCAGGGAGGTGGTTTCCATTCGTTTTAGCGATTCTGTGCATAGTCTTCATGGCCTGGTTCATCTTTCCTCTAATAAGACACCATCGAGGGGACTCAGACAAGAAAGGAAGTATGATAGCAGCGAACAGAGCAGAGGGAATGGATGATGCAATATAGAGGGATCTCCATGATTGAAAAATATAAGCTATACCAGAAAGCGTAGCTATTCCCCCCGAGAAAAAATAGAATGTGGACATGCCGGCAATGCCACGCATTGTAGGGCCAACAGGCTCTGTGGCTAGGACAAAAGCACAGAGGCCAACCCCTCCGGTGCTGAAGCCGGTCAGAAGGCGTAATAGGGCATAAGTCCAGTAAGCTGGAGAAAGTGCTGTTAGACAACCGAAGATTGCATTCATGATACAAACAACTAATAGAGAGCCTTTCCTTCCCAACTTGGAGTCTGAGAGATGACCAAATACTCCTGCACCTGTAAACATGGGCACAAGTATTACATTCACGTTCCAAATTCAACACTTAGGCTATACTTGATTAATTCTTCTATTCATTATGAACTATCCTCCTGGAGTGTTGCTATTGGACATGCAAAACTTATGGACTTTTTCTTTTAAGGAAAACAAAACACAAATTCAGTGGGTTTTCAGGCTCCACCAGGGACGGCTGATTGGGGTTTGGATTCCCCAACCATATATATAAAATTAAACTTTCAAAAGCACGACGAAGTGGGCATAAACTTGACCTCCCGAAAGCGAAGAAATGCTGCATATGAAGGAAAGGATTAAGAGGGCATAAAACCTACAGCAGATTATACTAAACTTAAGTTCCTAAAGCACATTAAGAAGTCTGATTAAAATAATAATAATAATAATAATAAATTAGGCTTCAAATTTGACAGCAGATTTGAGTGGAAAGAATTTATGTTTATCATTCGAGTTTAAATACATCCTTATGCTCTTCTTTCCCATTTATGTAAAAGTGAAAATGAAGAATATAGTCATTACGGGCCCCACACAAGAGATAGAAATTCAAATATGGTGGTTTGATGTGGTGAATAACGATAATATTTTTCATTTTAATGGAGAAAGAATATTGAGAAACAAACAGGGGCTTAGAAATAATATAATTAAGTGATAAGTGCATATCTTTAAGATAAAACAACATTCCATTGGGGCATCTCAGACTCAAGTTCAAAATGGAGTAAAACGTCAATTTGGTGTGAAAATGATGCTCCAACCAGACTTCAAATCTTCACTCCAAATTAAAGTAATGAACAGTGTCACTTTTCATTTTTGTAACACATAGTTTTAATTATTTTCCATTTTGCCCTTCATTTTATACTACCACATATTAATTTCTATTATATCAAATTTTAAATTCTTTTATTATTTAGAGTGCATTTGATTACCAATATTTTCCATGAAATATGTGTTTTTTTTTCACATAATTTCCTACTTTTGTACTGTTTGATTGACAAATTTTTTTTTTTGTGGAAAATATTGTCCTGCATCTGGTCACACGATCATATTTTCCTTGAAAAACAATGAAAATATTTTCTTTAGGGAGATGTGATTTTTATTTTTCAGGTAATTTACTTTCTTTCTCTCTTTCATATATTCATTCTCTCTTATCTATCCACAAAAAAAAAAAATGATAACTATAATATTTTTTAGGTTAATAACTAAATGGACCAAATATATTTAATTAACATTATTCATATAAATAAGTTTCAGGCAATTGAATTGTTTAGGATTTATTTTCTTTCCATGTAAATTTCATGCTCGTAATTAAACACACTTTTAATAATTTATATTTATATTTATTTTAGTTAGATTATTATTTTTATTAACATTTATAATTTTTGAAAGTTTTATGTTATTATAATTTTTTTTATTGTGACGTTGATGGTAATATATATATATATATATATATATATATATGGATGTATGTATGTATGTATTAAGCGTAATGCTTTTTCTAAATTTATTATGAATTTGATACTTAATTAAATGTAATTCAAAATGGCCAGACTCGCTCTAATGGTGAAATTGAGAATCATCCAAAAGCTTAGGGGCTGTTCTCTTTACTGTTTTCAGGCTCTTTTCTGTTTTCTATTTTTCAAAATGGTCAAAACGTATTCTCTTTCTTATTTTCGAAAATGAGTTTTCACAAAAAAAAAAATCGACTAAAAACTCAATACTGACTTTTAACCAATTTTGAGTGTTTTTCAGCCAAATAATGAAAACACGAGAAACAGATTGAATCCACTAAAAACAACCCATCTCTTTTCCTTCTCTCCATGCCTTAACAGCAGATGTAAGGCACTGCCTAGGGATTACCCTGCCTTCCAAATCCCAGATCGAAGAATATCGAAGGCTCTGTAAGAATAGTTTCCCCTCTCTTTCTTGCAATCACGTTTTCTTTAGTGAAAATTGATCAACGATTCCCTGTGCTTTGTAGAAAAAACAAAGTAGATCTTTTAGAATGTTTTCTCCCTTTTGATTTTTGATTCTTTCTCGTTACTGAATCAGATGGCACCACGTCGCTTAGGTATTTTCTTCTTGGCAGTTTTCTATTTTTTGGAGTCTCCAACGCAAGCCCAAATGACTTCGATTAATTTCTTCTTGGCAGTTTTCTATAATTTGCATGTCCAACTGACAAATTGCTATTTTAATTTTGTGCTGCAAGTGGGCTTTTCTTTACCGAGCCTATTAACTTCAATTGGTTGTGTGGTAACAGTTTTGCAATCGGCCTTTTCTAATTAGTGTTTGCAGCAATTTCAAATGAGTTTTTCTGTTGTGAATATTAATTCTGGCTTAACAATACATGGGTTCTTTGTAATGTTAACGTGTAGGCCAAGATTTGATTGGATAATGATTGTTGCATTAATTTATTTTTTTTGGAGACATTTGTCTTTCTTTTCACCGGATTAACTTAAATGAATTAAGTTGCAGACATTGTCCTTTGGTCTTCAATGCTTAGATGATCATATTTTGTGATAATTCCAACTGTCTTTTTTGAAATTGGTTTTGTAATTATAATTCAATAGATTTGATTGTAATGGTTCATGTTCTTATGTCAGGGTTGTGTTTTGGAGATTTTATTTTAATTTTTTGTTTTTGGGTTCGCTATAGGCTATAGTTCCATTAAGAGGTAGTTCTCTAAGTAGGTATTCCTTTAAGAACCTTATAGCAATTGAAAGACTATAGTCTAGCAGGAGCTTCTTAACTCAGTGATCTCCACAGGAAAATTCTGACACTTTCTTGCTAAATATTTACAGGCTATAGTTCCATTAAGAAGTAATTCTCCTAGTAGGTAATCCCTTAAGATCCTTGGCCAATGAAAAGAAATAGTCCAGCGAAGGCTTCACAATTCAATGACCCTCACATGAAAATTCTTGAGAGTTTATCGCTAAATATCAGCACAATCATTGGCCTACTCTCATAAATTTCCAGGAAAGCTTAACATAATTTGCTAGAACATTAACTAGTAAAGATAAAATGCACCAAAGCTGTTTATAAGTTTGTCAACACTTGATATTTGCATGAATAGGATGACCATAGGGAAAATTATAGTCAATGTTCTTTATATTTCATTCTATTAGCACAATGATGGACTAATAGGTTGTTGTTTATATTCCTTTCCAATAGGATGACCATAGGGAAAAGTATAGTCAATGTTTTTGATGCATTCTTGTTTTACTTACCTGACCCATGGTTAGGAAAGGTCACAAAGCTTTAAAATCAAATGCTGTCATTGAGGTTTGGTTGGTAAGAGAATGGAAAGTGGGTTTGTTTTCTTTGCTGCCTACTAAGCTACTTGCCAAGTTTCTTAGAAAGGAGAAAGCAATTGAGATTCAACAATTGTGGTGTTTTCTATTCGAGTGCTAAATATTCTTCTTCTTTTTCGGGGATTTTGTTTGCAATATCCAATGTTTCTTGGTTAATGGATCTATGCAAATTAGTACTATACGCATCTAATGACAATTGATGGTATGTGACTATAATTAAAATCACACAATATGTCCTCCTCAAATCGTCCATGGAAGGTCTTATGTATTTCTTGATAATTTTATGTATATTCAATATAGTTTCAACATGGGTGGTCACAAAGTTAGGAATAAGGAACCAATGTCATGGTCAGACGAGAATGAACACGTTTTTATCGAAATTCTTTACGAGAAAGTCAAATCAATCGCATTGCAATGTTCTACATTCACGAAAGACCAATGTGGCAGAATCAATGAGACCATGATAGGTTCAACAAAAATGGATTACGGCATAGATAGATTAAAGGGAAAGTGGAACCGCTTACGTAAAATTCATCGCATGTTTTTTGAACTTTTGGAACATACAGGTGTTACATGGGATCCAAATACCAATAAAGTTAATACTGCACAGGAATTTTGACAACACTTTTATATGGTATATATATTTATTAAAGAATATTTAGCAGGATTACAGTTACTGGAGGATTAGGCAATGCCTCCACTCATCTTCCAAACACATCAGAGGAAGAAAGACAGCTAGAAAATGATTTCTTAAACAGAGGAGTGCATGTATGTGTGAAAAATGATGATGAAGTCGATGAGGTTTCCTTTTCTCTTCAACATGATAGAATTGGTACATCGGGTGAATGTCGACGTAAGGAACCTAAGATCAGTAAAAATGATAAACTTGAGGTCTGCATGGCACAGTGGTCACTTGTGTAAAGTTTGAGGAATGAGAAAACTAAACTTAGAACACTTTACCTAAAAGAAAAGCTTGCAAAGATCCAAGGAAAATCATGTAATCAATCGGATAATGAAGTTAATAGTTAAGAACAAGAAGTTATACATTTAGATGCTAGTCAAACAGCTCAAATGGGACAAGTCAGGGATCAAATTGTTACTCAAATGTGGAATGATTACTCAAGATATCGTACATTTATATTTTGTGTAGTGTCTACTTGTTTTGACATGACACGTAAACTTCTAATAGATCTATTAATCCGTGTTGTCAAATTTAATTTAGGTTGTGTTTTTTATATCTGTTAAAAATATTTCAAAATTCACCAATTTCAAAATTTATATGTTATTATATTATATTAACATTAAACTATTAAAATTTATTGAATAATCATATTTCTTGAATAAAATATTATAAAAATATTCTCAAAATTTCAAAGTAAACACGTTTTTCAATTTTATGTTTCCAAAAACAGTTTTTCAGAATGATATAAAAAAACGTATTTTCATTAATTTCAAAACAAGCATTCAAAACACCAAACTCAAAATGAATTCAAAACTCAAAATCACAAAATTGGAACACAAAGAAAACAACCCCTTAATCTGTTAGGCAAAAAATCCATCTATTATAAAATCGCTCAAGAACTTGCTGACTTGGCCGATTGCAAGAAACCCGTTACAATTATGGTTTCATTGGTTTAAATTTATAAAACACGCCTTGAAATTCATCTTTTGATTTTTATTGTAATTTTATTTATTCTTTTCTAAAAAATCACTGGATGGATCCCATTTCGACCCATGTTTGTCCCTTTTTTTTTCTGACACTTTCTTGCTAAATATTTACAGGCTATAGTTCCATTAAGAAGTAATTCTCCTAGTAGGTAATCCCTTAAGATCCTTGGCCAATGAAAAGAAATAGTCCAGCGAAGGCTTCACAATTCAATGACCCTCACATGAAAATTCTTGAGAGTTTATCGCTAAATATCAGCACAATCATTGGCCTACTCTCATAAATTTCCAGGAAAGCTTAACATAATTTGCTAGAACATTAACTAGTAAAGATAAAATGCACCAAAGCTGTTTATAAGTTTGTCAACACTTGATATTTGCATGAATAGGATGACCATAGGGAAAATTATAGTCAATGTTCTTTATATTTCATTCTATTAGCACAATGATGGACTAATAGGTTGTTGTTCATATTCCTTTCCAATAGGATGACCATAGGGAAAAGTATAGTCAATGTTTTTGATGCATTCTTGTTTTACTTACCTGACCCATGGTTAGGAAAGGTCACAAAGCTTTAAAATCAAATGCTGTCATTGAGGTTTGGTTGGTAAGCGAATGGAAAGTGGGTTTGTTTTCTTTGCTGCCTACTAAGCTACTTGCCAAGTTTCTTAGAAAGAGAAAGCAATTGAGATTCAACAATTGTGGTGTTTTCTATTCGAGTGCTAAATATTCTTCTTCTTTTTCGGGGATTTTGTTTGCAATATCCAATGTTTCTTGGTTAATGGATCTATGCAAATTAGTACTATACGCATCTAATGACAATTGATGGTATGTGACTATAATTAAAATCACACAATATGTCCTCCTCAAATCGTCCATGGAAGGTCTTATGTATTTCTTGATAATTTTATGTATATTCAATATAGTTTCAACATGGGTGGTCACAAAGTTAGGAATAAGGAACCAATGTCATGGTCAGACGAGAATGAACACGCTTTTATCGAAATTCTTTACGAGAAAGTCAAATCAATTGCATTGCAATGTTCTACATTCACGAAAGACCAATGTGGCAGAATCAATGAGACCATGATAGGTTCAACAAAAATGGATTACGGCATAGATAGATTAAAGGGAAAGTGGAACCGCTTACGTAAAATTCATCGCATGTTTTTTGAACTTTTGGAACATACAGGTGTTACATGGGATCCAAATACCAATAAAGTTAATACTGCACAGGAATTTTGACAACACTTTTATACGGTATATATATTTATTAAAGAATATTTAGCAGGATTACAGTTACTGGAGGATTAGGCAATGCCTCCACTCATCTTCCAAACACATCAGAGGAAGAAAGACAGCTAGAAAATGATTTCTTAAACAGAGGAGTGCATGTATGTGTGAAAAATGATGATGAAGTCGATGAGGTTTCCTTTTCTCTTCAACATGATAGAATTGGTACATCGGGTGAATGTCGATGTAAGGAACCTAAGATCAGTAAAAATGATAAACTTGAGGTCTGCATGGCACAGTGGTCACTTGTGTAAAGTTTGAGGAATGAGAAAACTAAACTTAGAACACTTTACCTAAAAGAAAAGCTTGCAAAGATCCAAGGAAAATCATGTAATCAATCGGATAATGAAGTTAATAGTTAAGAACAAGAAGTTATACATTTAGATGCTAGTCAAACAGCTCAAATGGGACAAGTCAGGGATCAAATTGTTACTCAAATGTGGAATGATTACTCAAGATATCGTACATTTATATTTTGTGTAGTGTCTACTTGTTTTGACATGACACGTAAACTTCTAATAGATCTATTAATCCGTGTTGTCAAATTTAATTTAGGTTGTGTTTTTTATATCTGTTAAAAATATTTCAAAATTCACCAATTTCAAAATTTGTATGTTATTATATTATATTAACATTAAATTATTAAAATTTATTGAATAATCATATTTCTTGAATAAAATATTATAAAAATATTCTCAAAATTTCAAAGTAAACACGTTTTTCAATTTTATGTTTCCAAAAACAGTTTTTCAAAATGATATAAAGAACGTATTTTCATTAATTTCAAAACAAGCATTCAAAACACCAAACTCAAAATGAATTCAAAACTCAAAATCACAAAATTGGAACACAAAGAAAACAACCCCTTAATCTGTTAGGCAAAAAATCCATCTATTATAAAATCGCTCAAGAACTTGCTGACTTGGCCGATTGCAAGAAACCCGTTACAATTATGGTTTCATTGGTTTAAATTTATAAAACACGCCTTGAAATTCATCTTTTGATTTTTATTGTAATTTTATTTATTATTTTCTAAAAAATCACTAGATGGATCCCATTTCGACCCATGTTTGTCCCTTTTCTTTTTTCGAGTCAATGCTCAAAACATTAATAATTTTAATAGTAATAGAATATGTAGTTAAATAATTTTTGAAATACACTAGTTGTTGAGTGAAAAAAAAAAAAGGAAAAAAGAAAAAAAATGGACTTTCATTTCGTATAATCCTTGATGTAATGAGTTGAAAATGACTAAATAAGATGGTGCGAAAGCATAGCACGATGATTTGAAAGTATCATTTAAATTGGATGATGAAAAGGACGATAGCTATGCAATAGTGGATTCTTAAAGTTTCTAATTTTATCCCAAAAGCAAACACACCTTTATCACTCCCTTCTTCGCCAAAAGACTTTGTTAATTAATATTTACACGCTTTTGCCCCTTCGTAGCAATTACTTTCTTTGCACAATCACTTTTAGTTCAAAAAGTTCACATTTAGAAACTACTAATAGGACATGGATGAAAATAACATTTCAACAAGAGGTGTAAAGAAGTCGAGTTGAGTCGACTCGCAAGCTGAAGTTTGTGGCTTGCGTGTGGCTTGAGTAAAAATCAATCAAGTATTTTTTGGTCCAAGTCCAGTCGAACCAAAAATATGGGGCTCGGCTCGGGTCTTTTCGAGTTGAGCAATCCAAAGGGAACTGTGCCTTTTTTAAAAAGGCAGCCACATATTAAATGGCAGCTGTCTTTTCAAAGGTAATTGTGGCTGCCTTTAAAAAGTAGTTGAAATTCAAGACAAGGGCCGAAATGGCCCGTGTTAGTGTGGTTGACAGGGGACATCGTATGGCTCGATTGGCTCGAGCTCAGGCAAACACTTGAAAATGAAGTTTGAGCCGAATCGAGCCGAGCAGAGCAGAGCGCATAGCTCGCTCAGACTTTTTTCGAATCGAGCTGTGGGCAGCTCAAATCGGCGAACCAGATTGACATCCTTATTTATCACTACTTTAAGCCCCTTTTTGGGTAAGATTAAAATCAAAATTTAAGTAAATTTTATTTAAAATTGATAAAATATATTGTTAAAAAATCGATAGAAATTATGAGTTCCATGAACTGTTTGACTCCAAATTTGGAGAGTTAAATTCAATATCTATTTTAAAAAGTTAAAATAGAAAATTTCTTGAAGTTTATTTTTAAATATTAGTTCTTTAAAATAAAGAACGTTTTGTATCTAGATGATCTCATCCATGAAATCATGTGGGGGAGGTTCTCTAGGATGTGGTGCAGCTCTTAAACTATATATAGATGGTGAAAGTGATTGATCAAGAAACATGATAGAAAGGAGAGAAACTTCAATAAAGTGGTTGCACCATCCATCCAATGTCGAGGCGCCACCTCGAGGGTGTGTGGTGGCTACCCATGGAGGTGGCGCACCTTTATAGGATGGTTGCACCACGTTACTTAGTTTCTTTCGATAGATAGACATGTCAAAAAGTCCATTTAATTACCAAGTAATAATAAAATATTTGTACTTCTGATTTAAATCAAAGAAGTAAACTATTTTTAATTAGCTACTACTTGCTTAAAGATTTGTACTACCTCCCCAATCAGGATAGAACTAGACACATTTTCATTTTAATAATAATTTGAGGAAAATAAGAAAGGAGTTGGAAGGGTCACTGACCTATCATGCAGCCACCAAAAAACAAGGACTGAACCAATCCAACCTTGTATTTCTGCCCACAAATCAGTCCAAATTCAGCCACCGTGGAGCTTCTTGCACCACCAATCCATTTCCACGAACCGGGTTCAAGCTGGCACACGCTCTTCGACTCGGACAAGCATCCGGCGGCAGAACACTGCCACGCCGGTTCACGGTCGGCGAAGATCATGACCATGGTGTGGAAGGCCTCTAGAGCCCAAGCCAAACTTGTTAATACGAAGTGCCTCAGCTGCCAGTAACCAAACTCTCCACAGTGTTTCTGCAGCATGTCGTCTATGCATATTTTCTCCGGGTTGTTGGACACTCCGGCGACTGGACGGAGAAGCGGTGACCGGAGGTCAGACTGAGTGGGGCCCAAAGATCCACAGTCCGACGTTGTCGACATAGATGTTAGTCACCTGCAGGTTTCTTCTTTTTACTTCACCAGGGCCTGAAGGCAATTAAATGAGTGCAGAGGCAGCAGTTGTTTTGGGGGCTTAAATAATAAATAGTAACCCCAAAGTCAAAATCAATAATTAATTTTAATCACATAATTTATAGATTTCATCAATTTTTATCAAAATTTATTAAAAATTTGATTTTAATATCCTAACTGGCTAAAGAACAATTACTAACATGTTGACCAAATACATTGTGGGTGGGGAAGACTGGGGGATGAGTTCTATGTTGACTCTATACATCGCTAGTCCGAGTGGACGTCGTGTCTGGATAAATCCGATGAGTTCACACAATTATTACAAATTAATGCTGAAACCCCTAGATTAGTGCTAAGTAATTTAAACTTTAAACATGACTCATTTATATTTTTTTTTATAATGTTACTTAATGAACCCTAAATTAATGCTAAGTACCAATGATGCTGAATAATATTTTTTTATAATGTTCAATTTGAAAAGACCTTCACACGAATAAGCTTAAAAAATGAAATTATTTTTCCATGTCGCTTATATAAATTTCACTGTCACAGTCTTCACCACCTCTTGTAACATATCGTGTTACATTGTAATCACTTTCCAGTCACTACTATTGTTGGACATGATCCGGTTCGGATCGGATCGGATCGAATCCGAAATTCGTAGGTATTTAGTAAGCGAAACCTTGGGTCCGAATTTAATTATGGAATAGTTCGAGTTCGGTTTTCAAGTTCCGTATTATAATTAAATTTTTTTAATATTTATAAAGTTACATTAATTCAACTAATGATATGTTCAATATTAGCTTTTACAAAATAACGTACTCTAATCTTATGTGTATTTTGCTTCTCTCTTTGTTGAGTTTTTCATAAATTTGATTGTTAAAATCATATAAAGAGGAAGATAGCGACCTCAAAATAATTAAGAGAGACATTGTCGAGCTCCAATTCGATTTCTCTAAAACGGTAGAAATAACACTACGGTAGAATAACAGATTTAGATAAAATTTAGGCCAATTTGATTAAGTTAGCTTTGAATTGGAAATTAGAAATAGGAAAAATCATATTTTTAGGTTTGAGCTAAATTAATTAGTAAGTAAATTTATTTAGAAAATAAAATAATTTGATTTATTTAAAATAAATTAATTGAAAAAATTAGGAAGATTTGATTCTTATTCGATTTTTCGGTTCTAGATCTAAAATCGAGACCCGAACCAAATTCTTTAATTTTCGACTCAGATACTTGTTTCGGTATTTAACATAAGAAAAATTGCTCAGTTCGATTTGGGAGTTTTGTCCACCCCTAATCACTACTAGTAATACAATATGTATCACCCACCATCAATAAGACCACCTCCACCGCAATCTACATCATAACGCAATAATCACTTAGGGTTGAACAAAGTTTTGTTTGAGCGATTTTTAAATTATACTCAAATTAAACCATTTTCAAAGGTTTGAAAAAATTCAAAATCAAACCAAATCGTTTAATTTTGCAAATCAAACCATTTTTTGTAGCTTGATTTGGTTTCAAACAATGATTCTAGTGATATAAATATAACATATTTTAGCATCTGTTTGATGATCATTATTTGAGAAAAATAATGTTTCGAAATAGTGATTTTTAGGAGATTGTATGGTTAAAAAGTAGTAAAAAATTTTAGGTTTATATGTAGAATATTTTATTGTGTGGATGTGTAGTTAAAAATGAGTATGTAAAAAAGAGTTTTTCAAATAATGATTATCGTTTTAACGGATTTATGTGGAGATTATATATTGCAACCGCTCCGATGAACGCTTTCATGCAATCGAGCAAGAATGGAGACATTGTTAAACTGAATTACAAATATGAAAAACTTCCAACTTTCTGCACCCTATGCTGGAAATATATTGACACTTTTCTTCAATGTATGGAGGAGGTTTTACCCATCCTTCGAAATCCAGAACACTAGTTTGGCGAATGGCTAAAAGCTCCATCGGGAAATCGATTTAAATTCCGAAATTAGAAAGCTTTGCTTGAACCACCGCCTGCTTCTGAAGTCCGGGCTACCTCTTTATAACCAAAATAGTACATATTCTGATAGGGGATGTAATCTCGCTGTGCAGGTGATGCCACCCTCGATCACACCTGACAATTACGTACTTTGCCCATTGGCAGGATCAATACTAGGATAATTCAAATTCTTCTTCGTCTTTTTCTTCTACTTATTATTTTTTTGTGTGAGAGAGAAGATTTTTTTATTTTTATTTTTTGGGGCACAGCGGGCTAGAGCAAATTGGTTGTCAAAAGAAGCCAGAAAATGGTTGATAGATAAAATGTCACAATAGGTGCTGACAAGATGCAATTGAATGAAAAAATTGACTGTATTTAAAATAATCCAACGATAAAGTGCCGTGTACCATTATGTCAAGGATCATGATGATTGTATTTGGAAAGATAGCCTCATTTGCTGACCTCCGATGTTCAATTCGAAGGGAAGCTAATGCTGCTGCTCTCTCCCGATTTCAAGGTAATGTGTGACTTGATAGCTCCCTAATGAGCATTGTAAATGTTCTTTCAGTTGATACAGATGAATAATATATTACTATTGTTGAATACCCCCCCCCCCCCTCTATTGTAATAGTCTTTCAAAGTCTAATGAAGTTTATAGAAGCCCTTAAAAGTAAATTTACAAAAGATATGAAAGATTTTCATGAAATTTATAAAAGTTAATGTTGTGGAAGCTCTCTCAAAAGGATCTTCAAACGGTGGTTTTCCAGGCTCAGTCCAACGTACTTTTCTCTACTAACAACCAATCCAAACGGCTCCAAACCACAACAAATTGATTCACCTTGGTTGCTATACAATCTTACCCACGTAGGACAAGAAGGGATGATGATTTATGATCACAAAGGATAGGAAAAGACATCACAAAGATATACTATGAAAGAACTACCAATTGCACACGTTATACAAGGGTTTTGGACATTTCTGGAGACCTTTTTCTCACACAAAAAGGGGGCAGCCGGGATTCACTAGTTTCTTCTCTCAAAATCATACAATCATCATATCAAAGAGGCTAGGGTTATATTCATATATATACTCTAGGGTTAGGCTTTAAGTTGGGCTATTAAAGGGGTAAACGAGCCAAGATTCAAGCCATCCATAAGGAATACAATTGGGTAGGGTGTAGCTCATGGACTTGGTTGCTAGACTTATTTCATTCATCGGCCTATGCCTATGAAATAATATTAACCCACGTTAACATCATAGCCCGGGATTTATTGGGTATAAAAAACCCAACAAATCTTCACCTTGATTCCCAATAAATCTGCAAGCAATCAAAACACACAGTTAACACTTGCATAATCAAGGTAGCCAATAAAATTAGATTACAGACCTTACCTCGTGTTTCCAACTTGAAACACATACCATACCTGCTCCATGACTGGGGCTAAGGTCAAAAAACACCAAGTAGAAGCAAATATTTAACAGTAAACAATCAAGAGCAAATACACATGTGATGACGATATACTATAGGATAACACACACAGATCTTTTCAGAAACATGTTCACATAGAACCATAGATTAACACCAAGTGAATCAAACCACGGTCAACCACATATGTAACACATGCATAAATGACCCTAAGAAAAGATCTCACCACACTTATCCTATCCCATTCCGTGTTGCTCACACCTCAAGAACACATATCTCCTCTCATCGCCCACCACGCTCACTAGACAGATCACTCAACT
>NC_036242.1:7165731-7225815 GCF_002742605.1 Olea europaea var. sylvestris | reverse complement strand
ACCAAAAGACATCCAACTCACTGCTAATGCATCTCAAACTCACTATGGCAAATCAACACCTTTCGGTGCCACGAAGATTACTCCAATCACCAAAGTTCCAAAAAATTCACAAAGAAAATAGCGAAGGTGGCACTCACAAAGAAAAAACCGAAAAAAGAGTCGGTTACTTCACAACACTCACAAAGGAGGCTCACAAAGAGGAAGAATATAACCTTAACATGGCTGCCTTACATAATCTTACAAACCACACAGGCTCACAAAGATAAAGGAGAAAAACGGCTGCCCAACTTTCTTCTCACTACCACACTCTCACACCACTCACAGAGCAAATTGAGTATGCCACAAAACTTAACCCACTATGCATGTAAACATATTACACAAAGTAATAAGTCACTCTAATTCATACAATTACACATATCAAACATATTGAAAGTGTAAAATCAACATCGCAACAGAATTAAGTGACCACATACATGCAGAAAGGATTACACACAGATACAATACAAGAACCTGGTTTATTCTCTCAATAAACCTCACTAGGATCACTGCTCGACCCTAAAGTCATATTCGCCTTGTCTCTATCCTCATCTTTCCTTTTATTATCATCCTAGGACAATCTTTTTTAATTATGTCCAAATTTCACCACAGTTAAAATATATGTTATTTTTTGCATTTACCTTAGACCCACATTTGCCAACAATGCCAAATAATAACCACAAGTAAAGTATGAACATAATTCACATAGAATAGTCTAGTAAACTTTCCTAAGGCCACATGCAATTCTAATAATGTAGAAAAAATTGACAGCAAATTCACAAAGAATTTAAGGCAAATAATTAACAAATAATTCCTAGGTCTAGCAACAGGCAATGGTTACCCCTTCATGGTAACCCCAAACCTAATGTCACCCCACATGATGACCTCTAATGCAAAAAATAAAATATTCTACACATTTATTTCAACTGCAATAATAAAAACAAAGAACACGATACCGAGCGGACCACGTCTGAAGGTTCGTAAATATCGAGAGACGCGAATTCATCATTTTAGGACTATCACTATTCGTCCTAAAGTCTCTGAAAATTGTAGTAACCCAAAAATCACGATCGAGTCCCGAACGCCCGAAGAACAACGCTGTCCAGATTCTACTGTGTACCCTGAAACAGAAAACTTCCAACACGAAAAATGTCAGAAATAATATGAGGAACAAACTGCCTGAAGAGACCGTCTCCAAATTTATCCTCACGCGCCCTCACGCGCGTCCTCTCTTCTTTGCGCGTGGGCCTCATGCGCCACCACACACGGCGCCTTAGTCCAACATGCGCCAGCCTGCAGGGTTCCCCTCCTCCTGCACGTCACGCCAGTGGTCTCCGTTTCCCCAAACTCCTTCTGGATTGATCAGAAAACGTGAAAAATGGAGACTGATTTAAACAGTTTTTGGACAGCTTCTTCGATCTGATTTCTGCTTATTTTCTGGACGATTTCTGGTAGATTTCACGAGCCAAAACCTTCATCTTGAAGCTCTAATACCAATTGTTACGGAAGCTCTTTCAAAAGGATCTTCAAACGGTGATTTTTCAGGCTCAGTCCAACGTACCTTTCTCTACCAACAACCAATCTAAACGACTCCAAACCACAATCAATTGATTTACCTTGGTTGCTATACAATCTTACCCACGTAGGACAAGAAGGGATGATGATTTATGGCCACAAAGGCTAGGAGAAGACACCACAAAGGTATACTATGAAAGAACTACCAATTGCACACGTTATACAAGGGTTTTGGACACTTCTGGACACCTTTTTTTCACACAAAAAGGGGGCAGCCGGGATTCACTAGTTTCTTCTCTCAAAATCATACAATCATCATATTAAAGAGGCTAGGGTTATATTCATATATATACTCTAGGGTTAGAGTTTAAGTTGGGCCATTAAAGGGGTAAACGGGCCAAGATTCAAGCCATCCATAAGGAATACAATTGGGTCGGGTGTAGCTCATGGACTTGGTTGTTGAACTTATTTCATTCATCGACCTATGCCTATGAAATAATATTAACCTACGTTAACATCATAGCTCGAGATTTATTGGATATCAAAAACCCAACAGTTAATACAGGTTTACGAATTTCACAATAGTCTTTCACTTGAAGAAAGAAGTTTTTAAAAGTCCAAGTTGAGTATTTTCTTAAGTGATAATTATGCTATAAGCCTTCTTTTCATTAAAAACTGAAAAATAACTATTTTAAAAAAAAAAATACCTACATTTAATTAAAATGTTTGGAAAATTACCCATTGTCAAACATTTAAATACTTCTTTTATAGTGTATAGATATTTAGCAAACCTAACTTTAGGTTTGTTTCAATTTTCATACGATTAAGAAAATATAATTATTATAGTCAAAAAAATAAAATTTTCTTGTACTTTTCCTAGTATACCCTTACATTAAATAATGATTTAAATAAGATTAGTTCATATTTGTTGATAACAATGCACATTAAATAGGGATATATTAGAAAAGGGAAAATTTCATATTTAAGAGATTAAGTATTATCCATTTCAAAACTAAGAAACAAGGTTTAAAACTTCAAAAATCAAATATTAATTAAATTTTATTTGTAAAATAATTAATTAAATATATTGATGTTACAATTCTATACAATTGGTAAAAAATTATCAACTTAATTGATTACAAATTATTTCATGGTCACAAATCAAAATTTTTATAAGTCATAACTTATTTAATAGTCACAAATTATCAAATTAATTAGTCACAAATTATTTTTCGATCACAACTTAATAAATTGCGAGTTACAATCACATTTTTAGGTCACAAATTGACAAATTTATTGGTCTCAATTAATCAAATAATTGGTCACAAACACCCCATACCATTTTCCACCCATAACCATTGCATCACCACCACGATCGTCACTGTCATCGCCACCGCCACACACCACAACAATTACAACGCTAATCACAACCATCTCACACCAAAACAATGCAAAAACCACAACAACCACCAACCACACCACAATCACACCGCACCACAAGCACAAAAAATCGCAAAACAACCACTACAACATCGTACCATCTGAATCGTCGTTATCTGAACCCATCGACATCTCTCAGATCATGTTTCTCTGAGATCTTAGATCGACGCTACTCTCCAATCAATGGGCGATGTATTGCGGTGGGCATGATAGCGGCACAATGGCATACGACAATGGTAAAGAGAGAATGGAGGGTGTACTGGTATAGAGAGCAAATATTAGTTATAGTCAACGCCACTCAGATCGTGCTGGTATACGATCTTAGATTGACAGGCTACGCAGTCCGATGAGCATTGTGGCTATTGCTGTAGCGGCTGTAGGCAGTGTGGCAATTTTTGTAAGGAGAGAATAAAGAGAGAGCAGAGAGAGAGAATGGATAGGAAATAATTAGATTTTGGGAGGGTAGATGATAGTGGGTTGGATATGTAAAATAATTTTATTTTTGTAATATTATTATTAATGTTTATAATAATATATTATCATTTGATATTTGTATATAAAAACTTTAAATTTGATTTTTGAAATTGAATCTTAAAAATTCTAATTGCGTGCAATTTTTATGAAATTAACTATACCATTAACAAGGACAGTGCCTATAATTTTGGGACATATGTAAAAGAAAAACAAGCTTATTTTTATGGAATGGATGGAGTAGTCACAAACATCCACATGCCGCTACTACTTTCAATATGTCCAACGTCTATTGTCGTTGACACTTTTGCCACCAATACATCACCTTCTTCAATTGCCAACATCGTGAGATCTAAATTTTGTTCCCCTTTGGATCCTGTGGAGTTTGTTTCTCAAGCCACACTTTCATAAGTGAAAATGTGATTTGTCCCACTTGTATTCCTCTGGATAATTGGCCCTTGGGCATTGGCTAATGGTGGTCACTCGAGTTGTGCTTTCTCTTGGCTATTGTGGACAGTTGATCTAATCCTAAGGCTGAGACTTAGTCTTCAATTATTAATGCCTTTGGAGACTTTTGAGGCATTGATCTTCAATCAGTCAGCCACTTTTGAAAAATAACCTCTTGGGTTTTCTCTCTCTTGTTCTATCGCCTCTGTTCTTCCTTTCTTCTTGGATTTGGAGATCCTTGGTGGTTTTGTAATAATCTTTGTAGTTATCTGATGATAGTATAACGTTTGTAAAGTGTTTTAGGCCTTGATTGTGGTTGGTAAACCTGTATTTTGTTCTCTGCAAGGTTCTGTCTAATATTGTGGGCTAGGGTTCGAGTTATTGAGAGATCCTTGTGGACCGATGACCATACAACGAGTCTGATTTGATTTTCTCAACTATTCGTACACTCTCTTGAAGGTTTCTTGCTAGTGACGGGCTTACCTCTGACCCCCAGATTAGGCCGTGTTTGGTTGAATTGAGTGAACAATTTGTGTATTTGATATCTGTTCTTACTTTGTTTTTACTATATTACGATTGCTTGTGGGGTTTAGGTCGAAGATCCTTACAAATCTGGTATCAAAGCCCAATTTTCGAGGCATCTGCGTGATATACCTTGCCTTGAGGATACTCTGTGAGTTAAAATTAAGAACTAAATGTTGGTCAGCTCATGACCAGTTCCAGTTTTGGCAGGGGATAGGGTGATCCTTGAAATTCTTTTTATTGCACTGTTGTCCACCAGTGCTATGGGTGAGATCTTATCTTAAAAGAACTTGTATAATTTGGTGCACAAAATTACATGTCTATTGTACTGTGGATTAATTACTGACATTGCATATTATGTATTGATAATTAATCTGACAATAGGAGCATGTTTATGTATTATACAAAGTTCTTTATATTTGTTGTGTAATTCTTTGAATTCCCAACACATTGACTGTTTGTGTATACTACTTCAGTTGTGCAAGTTAGGATAGTTGTTTTTCATTCAGTGATCTGCATTATTTTAAATTTGTTAGGAAGTTTCTTAGTATTTTGGTAATCAAAAATTGAGGTGTCTGTCATGGCTTCCAACAGTAACCACCCTTTTACAGAACCTATGATGGGTTCGAAGGTCGAATTATCACAATTTGATGGAAAGGGGGATTACTCTATCTGTAAGTAGAAAATGAGGGCCATATTGGTCCAACAAATGGTTGCTAAAGCCCTGGATGACCCTGATAAATTTTCTGACGAACTTAAAGCCAGATTTGATGAGATTCTTGAAATGAATAAAATAGCTTATAGCTCGATTATCCTACACTTATTTGATAAGATAGTAAGGCAAGTATGGACAGCCTTAGATAATTTTTTTGACCAAGACTTTATCAAATAAAATTTATCTCCTAGAAGAACTGTTCAGTTTTAAAATGGATGATCGGAAAGACCTTGAAACCAATTTGAGTAATTTTAGTATACTGGTGAAGAGTTTTGCTCTAATGATAAAGAGTTTGAAGATGAGGATCTTGCAGCGATTCTTTTAAACTCCTTACCTAATTTTTATAAGGATATCAGAAATGCTATAAAATACACTAGAGATGCTTTAACACAATCAATCATAACAAATGCCCTAAGATTTAGGGAATTGAAAATCAAGAAAGAATCTAAACTAAATTCAAGAGATGAGAGTTTATTTGTGAGAGGAAGAACAGAGAAGAGGGAAAATAATTCACAGAATAAAAGATTCAAGTCCAAATCAAAAACCAGATCTAAATCAAGAGACAAAAGCAATAAAAAATGCTATCACTGTGGAAAACTTGGACATTTCGAAAGAGATTGCTTTGAGTTAAAGAAAAAGCTAAAAGAATCCAGCAACATTGAGTTAAATAATGTTGTTGTGAGTTCTGAACTTGACACCCTTCTTGTAATAACTGTGACAAATGAAGAAATATACACTGACTGGATTTTAGACTCTGGATGTACTTTCACGTGTGTCAAGATAAATTTTGGTTTCATAACTTCAAGGAGATAGAACCTAGGAAAGTATATATGGGTGATAACAATTCATAAAATTTTCTTGGAATTGGTGACATTTCAGTCAAAATGTATGATGGAATTGTCAGGCAGATTGAAAATGTGAGATATATCCCAAATCTAAAAAGAAACCTCATTTCATTAGGAATTCTTGAAGATGAGGGACATACATTTAAATCTGAAAATAACACATTGAAAATCTTGAAAGGATCTCTTATAATCATGAAGGGGCCCAAAAGGAATGTGCTATACTACTTAATGGGAAAAACTGTTAATTCCCAGGACTCAAGATCTTTAACTATAAGTGAGTGCAAATATGAATTGTGGCATTGTAGAATGGGTCATATTGGAAATAAGGGCTAAAAGAATTTTAATGACCAGATTTTGTTTGGAAAAGATAAAGTAGAACCCTTTGATTTTTGTGAAACATGTGTGTTAGGGAAATCTCATAGAGTGAGTTTTGAGACTGGATCACACGACGAATAGACCATTAGACTATATCCATGCAGATTTATGAGGGCCAGAAAACCACCCAACCTTTGGTGGAAATAAATATTTTCTTTCCATAATTGATGATTATTCTAGAAAGGTCTGGACGTATCCTTTGAAATCCAAAATTGAAACTTTTCAAAAATTCAGATTGTGGTTAAAGATGGTGAAGAACCAATTGGACAAGAAATTAAAAACCTTAAGGATAGATAATGGGCTGAAATTTTGCAATGTTGAATTCGATACTTTTTGCAAGCAAAAGGGAATAATTAGACATAGAACTATTAAGAACACACCCCAACAAAATGGGGTTGTTGAGAGAATGAATAGAACTCTCATGAATAAGGTAAGATTTATATTGATCAGTTCTGGGCTTGCAAAAGGGTTTTGGGCAGAAGCTCTATGCACGGCTGAATAAAAAATAAAAATTGGGGCAAATAGTTTTGTTTGGTTTCAAATGGGTTTTAACTATCAAAATCTAAACCTAATAATTATTATGTGGCACCTCAATTTGAAGCTGAAATATTAACATCCACGTGGAACAAACCAACCGCTTGATGGGCTGCGAGAGAAACCATAAACATATATTTGTGCGACAACCATTACAATTAGTAAGTTGTGGATTATACGTAAAATGATCTTTGCATTTAAGGTCATTGAGTATCCACATTATTCACAAAATATTGTCAATATTTTCATGGCCTTCTTTAATGAACATAAACTCATAGTTTTCACTTTTGAAAATGCAAGTGCTAATAATAACGTCATAGAAATATTGATTAACATATTTCATCCTGATTTTGATGCCTAACTTTTCCATTTGTTCATTGTTTCTCATACTTTAAATTTAAAGGTACAAGATGATCTTAAGTATTTAATCCACAGTAAAAAATTTAGACATCTTTTAAAAATATCCCCGTTTTAAATTTTTGTGTTTATGTACCCCCCCCCCCCCCCCCAAAAAAAAACCATCACCAAAAAATAAAAATAAAAATAAAAATAAAAATAAAAATACCATGTTACTTTGGTTCACAAAATTTAACGTACTGTGTTACTTTTGTATTAAAATCAAAATTTCAAATCTACATTTTTTATTACATGTTACAAATCACATTTCACGCGAGTAATATGTATGTTACTGGGTTACTTTTATATATTACTCTATTAAATATTTTTTATATGAGAGTAAGATACGTTGCTTGTTTTACTCATGTTATTGCTAATCCAAACTCTTAACACAATCCCATCCAAAACAGTTTCCAACCATTACTGCAACCTTCCGCTACCGCCATCACATCCCATCTCCAATTATTAGGTTCGATTTCTCCGATCTCAACCAACACCATCCGAATCAAATCATTCGAACTTACTGTTGGAAAAACAATTAGTTGCAGCAACATTTAGAATAATAAAATGCAGAAATATAAAACTTATCGTCCGATCGAGCCTCGTGACAGCACGATGTCCTAAAGTGAAATTGCTCGTCGATAACTGTTGCGACATCCGTGGACAATTACTCCCAGGATACAACGATCGTAAACCACTTGTGCAGCAATCACGAATGATTTTCAGAACTCTCAAAGGTATTCCAGAATATATGTAAAAACCGAGAATAAAAATTCAGAGGATGAAAAATAAGATTTCTTTTCAAATGATTTTCTGATTTCTTTGATGTGTCTCTTTCCCAAATAAAGACATGAGTTTATATAGGCGAAATTGGAAGTAATCGTCTTCTCCATGACTAGAGAATAATTGCAGAATATTAATGGCTATGAGTAGTGGGTATTTTAATGACTGTGAGTAGTGAATTGTTACAAAAAATGGTCAGAAAATATTGGCTAATTTGACCCATTAAATAATTTCGAAAATAAATAAACTAATAATAAAAATTTTTATTTTAGTCAAGGAAGCCCACGAGCAATCAAGACTTTTTAATAATTGTGTGGGGAGTGATCCGAACCCCTAACGTCCCACACAAATATCACATTTCCCATCACTTGGGCACTTTATTTAATTTGATTATTTCTTTCGCGTTTTATACTTATACAATAAATATGTAACACTCACTTCAAATTAATTTCAAGTATGGCGTTAGCACAGGAAAAAGTTACAAGCAGAATTTGCAATTTTTGAAGTCTAACCCAGCCATTTAGGAAAAACAAAAATAAAATAAAATAAAATAAAAATAACGATTGAGATTGAAATTTAAAAACATATAGCATGAAATTCAAATTTGAATTATGGAACTGCAGCTTTGTGTTTCACGGAGCGAGAAAGCAGATATTGAGTCACTTTGGTTTGAGCAAAAGTATGCCACTATTTCATCCAAGTCCATTTAGTCAACACCTAGAACGTCCAGTCGATCCAAAATAGGAGAAAATGGTGCAGATCTGGTTGTAAACGTGGTGACAAGTGACGATCAACGATGTTAAATTTGCGGTGGGATGGTGGCGTATTTATTGGCCAACCCAGAACCGGATCTGTAAAACCCCACAAGCAATAGTGAAAAAAAAAAAAAAAAAAAAAGGAACGCCAAGAACAGAAATCAAACACACAGATTGTTCACTCAATTCAGCCAAACACAGCCTAATCTGGGGGGCTCCAAGGTAAGCCCGTCACTAGAAAGAGACCTTCAAGAGAGTGTACGAACAGTTGAGAAAACCAAATCAAACCAACTATATGGTCATCAATCCACAAGGATCTCTCAATAACTCGAATCTTAGCCCACAAGACTAGATAGAATCTTGCAGAGAACACAATACAAGTTTGCCAGCCATAATCAAGGTCTAAAAAACTGTACAAACGTTCTACCAGCATCAGATAACTACAAAGATTATTACAAAACTACCAAAGATCTCCAGATCTAAGAAGAAAGGAAGAACAGAGGCGATAGAGCAAGAGAGAGAAAACCCGAGAGACTATTCTTCAAAAGTGTTGGACTGATTGAAGACTCAATGCCTTAAAAGTCTCCAAAGGCATTAATAATGGAAGATTAAATCTCAGCTTTAGGATTAGATCAACGGTCCACAATAGCCAAGAGAAAGCACAACTCGAATGACCATTTATTAGCCAATGCCCAAGTGCCAACTGTCCATAGGAGTACAAGTGGGACAAATCACATTTTCACTTATGCAAGTGTAGTTTGAGAAACACAACTCCACAATTCTTCACCTTGGTTCTCAAACCGTGCACTTCCTCTCTTGTTGCTATAATGCTAGTGACGAAACCATACCCTACATCATCGCCCTACTACCTGCACAAAAATCAACCTGTATCAATATTAAGCAATGATAAACAAGATCTGAATTTATTAACAAGCAATATTTTAGTCTCCATATTAGTAGGGTTAAAGTCAGTATGAATTTTCTCAATAACTATTTCGCCAGATGAGAATTTTTCTCTTATGAAATGATACTTCACCTCAATGTGTTTTGACTTTCATGATAGACTGGATTTTTGCTTAAAAGTAGAGCACTTTGACTATCAGTTAATATTACGAGTAGAGTATTCAAAAAATTCAGTTCAGTCAAGATCCCTTTAAGCCATATGCATTTTTTTACACGTTCAGTAATTGCCACATATTCAACTTCAGTGCTGGACAAAGTTACAATTGATTGAAGTTGAAACTTCCAAGTAATATAGTTATCACAAAATGTAAAAAAGAAGGTAGTTGTTGACTTTCTTTGATATTTATCTCCAACAAAATCAAAATCCACATAACCTTTAAGAGTTAATGGTTTTGATCCCTTTTTGAACATCAATCCTTCATTTAGTATCCCAACTATGTATCTAAGTAGCCACTTTAACCCAACCCAATGCAGTTTCCCAAGGTTTGCCATAAACCTACTTAAAAAATTGATTGAATATGCAAGATCTGGCCATGTTGTAATCATGGAAAACATAACAGATCCAATAGCACTGGCATATGGAATATTTGTCATATCTTTAATCTCATATTCAATTTTAGGACACTGGGCAGATGAGAGATTCATATGAGCAACAAGGGGGACATTGACAGACTTAACTTCTTTCATGCCAAACTTCAAGGTAGGGTTCTTGTGATATAGTTAGCATATTTTCTTGCCTATTTCGATTTATCACCATCCCTAAAATTTTCTTGACATTTTTCAAGTCCTTCATGTCAAAACCTTAATAGATTTTTCAGCCTTATTATTTCAGCTTTACTAGGGCTGGCCAGAAACATATCGTCTACATAGAGTAGTAGATATGTTTCAATGCCAGTTTTAGATTATTATAGTATAAATAATGGTCATATTTACTCCCTCTAAAACCAAATTTCAAAACATATGTATCAAACCTTATATACCACTGTCTTGGACTTTATTTGAGTTCATACAAAGATTTTTGCAATTTACAAACAAAATCAGATTTCTCATTTTCTTCAAAACCTTGTGGTTGACACATGTAAATGTCCTTTTCCAATTTCCCATGTAAAAAGGCAATTTTCACGTATAATTGTTCAAGTTCCCAATCAAATCAAACAACTAGAGCCAAAATGAGTCTTATAGTTTTATATTTAATTATAGGTGAAAAAATTTCATTGTAATCAACTCCCTCCCTTTGAGTGAACCCTTTGGCTACAAGCCTTACCTTATACCTCAAATGATCAAATTCTGAAATCCCTTCTTTCAACTTAAAGATCTACTTACATTGAACCACTCTTTGATTCTTTAGCTTCTTTACAAATTTCCATGTTTTATTTTCAAGAAGGGATTTCATTTCCTTTTTCATTGCTTCTTTCCATTCTTTTAACTTAGAACTATTCATTGCTTCTTCATAACTTAGGGTTTCAGAATGTTCTAAGTTTTCACCAGATATGGGCAAATTCAGTTAGATTATTCATTTCATACCTAGGGTTAGGTTTAATCTGTCTCATTTTCCTATTTCTCACCAATTGATAATCTTGGGTACTAGCTTCATTTCCCGGGTTGCTAGATGCCACATTTTAGATTTTGTTTCAGCTTCAGTTTGGGGTGGATTAACTTCACCTTCATCAGTGTTTTCTACACTTTCACTAGCCTGTACAGGTTCTGGTTCAGTTATATCAGATTTGTTATTACTTAATCTTGCCAACTGCACCTCATTTTGGGAAGTACCCTTTTCAGCCATATCTAATTTATCCATTTTATTCTTCAAGCAAGGCATCTCAATCTCATTAAACACCACATTTCTGTTGTTAATGATCTTTATTCCCTTAATACCAAGTATCCATAACCTGTACCCGTTAACCCCTTCAGGGTATCCAAGCATAACACACTTGGTAGCCCTTGGGTCTAATTTCCCCTCAATCTGATGTACATATGCAGCATATCCAAAGACTCTTAAATATGATAGATTTGGTGGTTTTCTAGTCCATAGTCCCTGTGGAGTTTTAAACTCTACAGAACTACAAGGAGACCTATTTATAAGGTTTTAATTTAGAAATACTTATATGAAGATCCTAACTGGGGTTCCATCCTCTATAATCCATTAGAAATTTTGTAGAAAGTAGAAGACAAAAGGCTATAAAGGGTAGGAGACTGGATAGTAGAGAGAAGTTGAAACAATAATTGCAAACAAATGACAAAAGTAAGACCAATTGCAAATTTATAATACTATTGAGTGGTATACGAAATTTTGGAACAATGTCGAAAGGTATGAAGAAACTGTTTGAGAAATTGCAACATTTGTAGACCAAAAAAAAAATGCAAAAATGAGGCAGAAAATGCAAACCGATATAGATGGGACACGATTTAGTATGTAGCACACTGTAATCAATGCATGACCCCAAAACAATTTTGAAAGGTTTGCATGGTTTGTTATTAATCACACTATATCTAAAAGTTTACGATTTAGTATGTAGCACATTGTAATCAATGCATGACTCCAAAACAATTTTGTGAGGTTTGTATGGCTTGTTATTAATCGCACTATATTTAATAGTTTAGATTATTCCTTTCAGATACACCATTTATATTGCAGTGTATATGGAGTAGTTCAATGCAAGATAATCTCATTCCCTTTTAGATAATCTAAAATTTCATCTTTAAAATATCTCACCTCGATTGAATTTTAGTGTGAGGATGTATTTTATCTAATTATTTCTTTACTTCTAACTTGAATCCCTTAAACCTTTCAAGAGCTTCATGCTTGATTTCATCAAGTATACATAACCATTTCTGAAATAATTGCAAACAAATGTGAAGAAAGAAGAGAAACCTCATCTAGTATTAATTGATATGGGTCCCTATACATCACTATGTATTAGGCCAGCAATTATGTAGACATTTTCCTTTTCAAGTAAAAAAATATTTGATCATTTGCCTAACAAGCATGATTCGTACATGTCAAATGAATCAAAATCAATTGACCTCAAATATACATCTCTATGCAATTTTGAAATTGTATTTTCATTTATGTGACCAAGTCTACAATGTCATATATAGGTGTTATTCAGATTATCATTTTTATGTCTTTCAATTTCCATACTTATTATAAAATAAATAATATTTAGAATATAAATGTTACTTTGTAATTTACCATAACCATTAAGATCTTATCAAGATCAAAAGGAGCAACAATTGTCCTCAGTATTAGAGCAATTCATGTCCAAACATGAAATTCAAATAATATTCTTGGTAACGATGAGAACAAAATAATATTTCTCTAATTCTAATACTAAGCATAAAGAAAATGGCAAAAGTATGCTCATACATGCAATATAGTAACTTTTGCTAATCTTCAACATACAGGAAGTAAACATATGCCTAGTAATCTTTCTTCCGATGACCTTTCATTCTATAATGGTAATAAGTATAATTAGATTTGATATTGTCATTCTTTACTTTGACCATCTTAGCCATCTTGGATGCTTGCCTAAAGCATCCTTTAGACTTTCTCTTACAATTCTTAGAGGAATCAATGACTTGCCCAACTTTGATATTGGACTCAACTGTTTTAAGCATATTTAGCAACTCAATAAGTGTGTACTCAAGTTTATTCATATCAAAATTCATAATTAGTTATGAATAACTCGTTGGCGAATATGACAGAACTAAGTTAATACTTGGTTCATGGTTCACGATTGAACTTAATTGAGACAACTTCTCAATGTCAATCATATTTAATACATGAGTACTAACTGAAGATTCCTCTGTTATTTTGCACCGGTATAGTTATTTGGAAGTCTCGTATCCTTCCACACGCGTTTATTTATCATACAACTCTTTTAGATAAAAATCATGTGTTATCATCTATACCATCATGTTGCTTTTGTGACGCATGTGACATAATACAAGCATCACACATATTGCAGTACTATCGTCACCACTTTATTAATTATAGTAGCAACCTCTTCTTTAAACAAGTCGTTAGCAGGTGTCTATGGAAAGAGCTACTCAAGAACACAACCAATTTTGTTATGCTTGAGAACAATTCTTAGATTGCGGTGCCAGTCAAGCAAATTTAATTTGGTTGTTAGCATCTAGTATGCCACTTAAATACACATGGTTACTCATGATTCAATAAATATAAATGACGAAAAGTAAAAGAATAATACATTAAATGTATAAATTAATTTAACATGGCCTTTTATCAAACTAATTATGCTCTAAATGTTTAACTCAAATTTATGACCCTCTTGCATAGATTCATAAAATCTATACTTGACTTTCAGTGGCTTGGGATCCCATTTGTTATATTAAAATATTAAGTGTACTCAACAAATCTTAATAAAACATTTGGATAAATACTATTATCAATTGTATTTCCATACAACTTCTAGATCATTAAGCTGACAACTCTTTGTCTTCACATACCTTATATATTAGCTTAATATGCCTCTAAAATTATTTTTTTTGTTAAAAATTCATTTCCTGGAGTGTACTTAACAAGTTTTTTTTTTTAGTTAAGTCAAATCCATCATTAAAAAACATCTAATATTACAATGCCAAACATATCCCTAATAGACCAGTCTTGAATGTACTCAATAAGTTGAGATGATTTAGGACTCTTGTTTTTCACTATAATGATGGAAAGCGGATAATAATTTGACTTAATATTTAATGAGGGGTTTTGCATGCAAATGTCTCATCATAATACACACACACATACATCTAATATGCAAATAATGATCATGAACTTTTACTATCTAGTCTTCCTGAACCATAAAAAAAGACTAGTTGGTCGATTTTCCAAGGAGTATTGCATTGATTCATACAATGCTCCATCTCTATGGTCTCCTTCTCTTCTTGTTTCTTCAATTAGTCTAGTTGCAATCTATATCCATACTAGTTGGCACGCAGGCCTAAATAATTAGACTTACAGGCTCACAAAATCACAACGGACTCATAGGTCCAAAATAAATAAGAGCTCATAAGGCCATAAAACAACAAGAATAAAACTAATCATTCAACACAGTCACATGGTCGAGTCCATAATTATTCACTAATAAAACAAATATGGTATAAATGCTTTCCTATATAATATCTAATATTATAGGCAAACATGTTTTAAGTTTCTAGCAGTTAAGGTCGTCCAAACTAGTTTCGACAAATGGATCAGAACAATTAAATAATTAATCAATCAATTAATTTAATTAATATCAAATTTTAATCATATATACGAAATTAGAGTCTAACTCTAATTCCACTATTATAGGGCGAGACTATTTAATTAAAATCAAATTTTAATCAAATATCAAATTAGATTCAACTCTAATTTCAAAACTTAAGGCGGTTAAATTTAACCAAAATCAAATTTTAATTAAATAGAAAAATTAGAGTCCAACTATAATTCCAAGATTTAAGGCGACCTATTTAATAAAAATTAAATTTTAATTAAATACCAAATTAGAGTCCGAATCTAATTTCAAGGAAAAATTTAGGGCGAGACAACTTAATTAAAATGAAATTCTAATTAAATGTCAAATTAGAGTCCAACTCTAATTTCAAGATACTTAAGTGGGTTTTATTTAATTAAAATTAAATTTTAATTAAATATCTAATTAGAGTCCAACTCAATTCCAAGAATATATTAGGGTGAAAATTTTAATTAAAATCAAAATTTAATTATATACTAAATTAGAGCCTAATTAAATTGAATTAAGATTTTAATTTAGGATAAAGCTCATAAATGAAGTAAAATTCAATTTGGGAACAAAGTTTTATATTTAAGTTAAAATCCAATTTTAACGAAAATATAAAAGTCCTCAATTTTAAATAAAATTTTAATTTGAGTAAAAATTAACAATACAGGTTAAAACTTATTCAAAATCAAATTTAAAATCATTTTAATATTTAAATTCAAAACTCCTTTTTGAAAATTGCAAACTGGCCCATTTTAAAATTATTAATAGGGCCCTCAAAATTTCTAAAATTTTATAAAGGCCCCTTATTTAATAATTGCACATTGACACCAGAATCAAATATTGCAGAAGGCCCCTCGCAATTTCATAAATTGCACGTGAGGCCCTACTTCCAAATTGCTGACCAGATTAGCATACCCTAGAATTGAAAACCCTAATCCTTCTTCTTTTCTTGGTGGATTGCCGACGCTTCCTCTTTCAACCAACCTGGGCGTCGTAGACAGCAATGGTACTTGCACTAACGGCAATGTGCAGGTTTGTTGTTGCAACTCCGCGCCCTGAAGCAACAAGCAATCGGCACTGCTGTTGATGATAGTGGCAACGACCGTCATTGCTGCTGTAGTGCTCCGTGGTGTTAGCAAGCAATAGCTGCGCTGTGTCGCGCGCGTTCCCTTATCGTCTCGTCGGTGGCAACTTTTGTCGCTAGCCTCATCCAATTTTTTTACTTTTTTTTTATTTTTAAAATTTAATTGCTAAAAACAAGAAAAATATGAACAATCAACTTTTGACTACTCCAAGATGCAAAAAAGCTTCTAACAAATACAAAATAGGTTCTGATACCATTATTGGGAATTTACTTAATCATGCACTGTAGAATTTAAACAAAATTTCAATTCTCACCAAAGATTTGCTTTATATTTAGATAGAAACTGTGATAGAAATCATACCTTTATTGAATTCTGCAAAATTATTTGCTTTTCTTGAAATCCAACAATTACGATCTGCAATCCACAGCTGTCAAATTGTGCAGCTTTCAATGAAAATCTACACAGAGAACAAAATTAAGAGAATGAGGATTTTTAATTTTCTTGTGCTAGCAAAAATATTAAATTTTCTATCTACAGTCTTCAAACCATAACAAATTATTTATATAAGTTCAAACGGGATTGGCCTGTCTCTTAAATTTAACCCCGTTAAATATTTAATTAATCCAATTAATTAAATCGGGTCCATGAATTAATTAATCTCATTCTTGTCAATTAATTAATTGGTAAATCTCATTCTTCTAGTTATTCTTTTGTATGTAACCCATTTTGTTTCCAATTAATTTATTATCTGACACTTGTCAATTAATTAATTGATAAATCTTGTTCTTCTAGTTCTCCTTTTGTGTGTAATCTATTAGGTTTTCAATTACGATTCCTAACGATATGAATTATTATTTTGAATTAGTCAAAATACCCCTTTTTAATTTATCACAAATTCACATTCATCGTCCCTGATTAACATCGCGTCAGAAGAATATATGTGAAGGAAAAATGTCACGTGGTATGACAAAACCAAATTTATTCATTTACTGTGAATCTATTATCCATTCGTTAATGTGATTCGATCAATTACGAGATATGGATACGTGTCAATCTCAATTATCAATCATATTTTTCATTCCAATATTAAGTCAATATAAGTCGAAAACTCTTTTTCGACTTATTAGTACATCTTGGCCGAGGATTTTTTTATCAACTTAATTGAATGAAATTTAGATCATAATCTCTTACTATCGAAGAGTGACGAATCCTCTATTGATTATTCACAACCTTCATATGATTCTTGACATACTAGAACGATGACGTATTAGCGACTCTTGGTAGAGCAACATCCAACATCACCAAAGTATGACTGTCCTTATATAAGGTATTATGATGATCTCAAGTTAAATGATCAATTCCATTACCAAACATTAAAGATTAACCATTAACACTCAAATAGTTACTTATATGAAATCTCCTAGCGGGTCTNCACACGTGATGGTCTGTTCGTAATAACGATATCTATAACTCGTTATTACTTATGACCATGATTGATTTAAGATTCAATCATATATAATTTGTATGTCACAATCATACCTCTTTGTGAATAACAAATTATCAAGATTTGAATCTACGGACTCATTTATTTAATTTATTTTAATATTAATTAAAAATAGATCTACCATAAAATTGCATCAATTATATATTAAAAATGTTTATGTCCAAAGTTGTTTGGACCTAGAGTATAACACTTACATGAATGATATGTGACAGAACACCATGGAATCTCCATGCCACATTTATGGAAATTATGGGAGCAGTCGATGGAGGAATTTAAATGTTCATTCCATATTCTTTTAATTGACTTTTAGTCTTAGAATATGGATAGAAAATGGACTGTGTTTTGAATACAAATACCTACTTTTAGTCTTAGAATTCGATCAGAAAATGAAATGTGTTTTTAATATAAAAACAGCATCAATCTTACTTTTTTTAAAAATGGAAGTTTGTGTTGATGGTGATTTATTTCAGTTTATTCAAGTTAAAAAAACAAGTGCTGTTGTGACCATGTATAGGATATTGCATTTTAAATTCAATGGCTATACTTGCTTTCCAACTATCATAAAGACAAAACTAATGTCTCAAATTTCTGACCACACATTAATATCATTATTTAGAACATTTTACAAAACAAATTGAGAACTACTAAAGATTTAGCCTATCATGCTTAAATTACAAACATTCATAATAAATTGAGAATTTATAACCCAGAATATGTAATTGCAAGAAGAAATTTCAGGATCAAATTTTGTCTATTTCAATGTCTTCAATAGAGTGCTCAAGAAATCCCAGTTCTCTCTTGCTTGGAACAAAGCTCTTGATGGTTAAAATGTATAGAATGTATGTTTTTGTCTCCCTCAAAACTCTCTTCCCCTTTTGCTAGATGAATAATTGTCTTTGTAGCCTCTAGAATTAGGTGAAATTTGTGCTCTAATCCCATTCCATGTAGAACTTGATTTAAATTAAGAAATAAAATCTTTGCTACCTTGTAAAACCACGTGATTGAAATCAACACGATAGCAGGGTAACGTTGATTGTGATCGTATGATAATATTCTTGAACTTGGTAAAACTTCTGATCACATAGATAGAGCCTTGCAATTGCAAGGTGCATCCATTTCTCTTCCGATTCAGGTTAGTCACTAAGTTTTCCTATCGATTCAGCTCGAGTCACTTCCTATTTACATTGTTGGTCCTTCATCGAATATTTATACCTCAGTCCCAAATTTCCACAAATTGTTTCTTCTTAGTCCTTATCATTCAATTTCTGCCTCATTTCTTCATGTGCCATACAACATCTAGTTTCTCCTAAATAAATCAATATACAATAAAAACTAAGTATCAATTGAATAAAAGTCCTTGCATATGTCCATCTTTTGAGGTTGAGATCCATAAATACAAAATCATACTTAGAATAATGCAATTCACAGTCACTCACTACAACAGTCATCTTATGTAACATACACATGACAATGCATTAAATAATCACCAACTATGTATATAACACGTAGATTGACTGTCGTAGTAAGCGACCACGAATAACATTACTCACTTGCTTATGATTAAAGTAAATAATAAAAATCTCTAATGAAAATTGATTTCTCATTTTAAAAATGAATAAATAAAAAATAGATCTAAAATATTGGCTTAAAAAGAAACTACAAATCTTTAATGCCAACTTTATTATGATATTATTAGTTTGATTTTCTAAGTGTAGTTTAAATTTTAAGAGTATAAATGAGTAAAAATTATAGAAAATGCTACTAAATCAAGAAATATAAAATATTTAAAAATTATTTTCTTTCTTTATTATATTATTCTATAACATGTTTTTATTTTCATTTTTTAAATATTCGTCAATCATATTAGCCAAAACATATAATGTTTTTAGAAAGTAAATTGTATTTTAAAATCTTTTAAGATATTATCACAATTCATAATGATATTCTTTTAACTAAGGCTAATAATAGTATGTAAGGTATTTTAAGAAATTTAAAGAAATAATGGAAAAATAGTTTAATTGTATGTAATAAGAATTTCAAAATAGTACAATGCAAAGGGATTAAACAAAAAATATATTTTTGCTTTTTGTTGACAGGGAGAATATGTAATGAAAACCTTGTTGGAGGTTTTTCAAATTTTTTTAAAATGGAGAGGCTGTATTTGTAATAGTCACTATTTTCAAATTTCAAGGGATGTCTATAATTTTCTAATTTGTCATCTATTTTTAAATATTATTAATTTTAAGCTTTTAACTATTTTTGTTCTATAAAATACTAACCGCTTAGGACTGCTGCTGTAAATAAATTTGTGGTGCATCAAAATACAGTTTTTGTAGAAATTAATTAAATGCCTAAATATTGTATCTAGAGCAATGCATTATTTCCAGAGAAAGGGACTAATTAATTATATTATGGGGTCTAGAGTATATGCAATGAAATATTGTGAAACGGTTGAATGATATGTGACAGAACATCGTGTATTCTCATTTCCCATATATTTTTTGTGGAAAGCATGAAGGAATGTAAATATTCATTTACTTTTAGTCTTTGAATTTGGACAGAAAATGAACAGTGATTTCAATATAAAAACTAACAACAATCTTGCTGTTGTAACCATGTGCATGGTATTGCGTGTCAAATTCATTGTCTATACTTTCTCCAACTAATGTCTTAAATTTCAGACCACACATTTTTCCACTCCTACGCCATAACTAATTCTTCACTGTAGACATTGGATGTAGGGATGGCAGTGGGCCGAGTCGAGCCGGCTCGGTTGGTTAACCCACGAGCTTGGTTCGGGCTCGGCTCGTTGCTCGTGGGCGAGCTCGGCTCTGCCCATGAGCTCGTGTACTCACGAGCCACAGGCTTGTGGGTCGAGTCGAGCCCACGAGCGGCTCGCGAGCTCGTGAATTTATTTTTTATTATTTTTTTTTTTGCAAATTTTATTGATAAAATTTTATTTTTTTCCACTTTTTTAGACGAGCCGGCTTGTGGGCTCGGCCCATGAGCCGCTCGAGATCGACGAGCCGAGCGGCTCGGCTCGGCTCGTTGGACGCGACCCCCTGCTCAGCTCGAGCTCGGGCTCGGGCTCATCATTTGACGAGCCCGAGCAGCCCACGAGCCGAGCTTTGACGAGCCGAACCGGCTCTGCCCAATTGACATCCCTAATTGGATGAAACAAGAAGGTAGTGAGCGAGATATCCTTATCCATTCTGCTTTGTTAGTTCCACGGAAATGATCACAAAAATATTGGTAATGAAGCATTCAATAATGATGAAGACAATGATCCCATTAATGGTGGTAGTGAAGCAATCAATCACCAGAATTAAGCAAATCAATATTGCTAGAGTAATCTGCATCTAATCTATATAAATAGCAAACATTTTATAGATTTGATTCAGCATTTATAGCTCGTAGAATCATGGATTTTCATATAAGATTTGTCCTGTATTTTGTATGTAAGTAGTTGAATATCAATGAATCGCAACATAGCTTCCAGTTCTAATTATTCGTAAGAAAATTTCAACATTAGTATCATTATTTAGAACATTGAACAAAACAAATACAAAGTTTTTAACTACTCAAAGGGCTTTCCAGTAGATATAACGTTCGATTCCATACGAGGAAATTCAACGTTTGGATAACCTTAATTAAGACCTAATTGAGTCGTAGAATTTGAGAAGATAGCACTAAATATGGATGACAATAAGGTGATACACTAGAATGAAAGTCTGCACCACAACTATGTTCAGTTGGACATTGTTGCTGGTTGAATGAGTATCGACGTTATGAAATCTTTGAACTTTGTTTTAGAATTTGTGTATCCATCACTGTCTTTGTATAGAAGATTGATGACACGTGTAAGATGTACTACTTGTACAAGAACAGCCATTGGTACTGCATCTGAATTAAGGCATTCTTGGTTTATATCCTTCCACGCGTTCATGACTTGCATTTGAAATACAGCAAATGCATCTTCTTTTGAAGCCCCTTTCTCTTTTATGTAACATTCAACAGCCGTTATTTTTTGCTCAAACTGCATAAAAGTAACACAACCCAAAACTTGTAAATCTAATGCTAAGCAGGCTATTCATTTTTCTCATATGTTGACGGGCATAAGAAAAAAAAAACCCCATCTAATAAACTTGTGTAATTTAAAGAAAATCAATTTATAAGAATTCAAACTTCTTACCCCATGACTTACCATATCGTCCATTAGTCTCCAAATTATTGATGAAGCATGAACTGATAATGGTTCACTTGAAATCCAATCAAAGGCTTCCTTAGTTACCAGTTCTCCTATACCTACCAAAGCTGTTGTAGATAGCATCACGCGACCCCTAGATTCTAGTGCGACTCTCATATACTCTTCAAGTGTTGGAGTATATCTGTTGTAAGTCCATTTTGCCTCTTCGAAATATGCACGGACTAATTTTTTCATCTATAAATTGAAATTGTGATTAGATACTATTAATTGGATGTAATTGTCCTTAAATTCTAGCAACTTTATTAATATTGATTACCTCATCAATTGAGTAGAGAACACGATACGATTTTCCTATCTTTCCTAACTCTTTCTCAGCTTCAAGATAAACATCTAGAAGAGATTTGTAAAAGTATTTCATGTACGATGGTTACTGATCTACGGCACTAAAATCCCACCTGCTCACAAAAATATTCAATATCAAATCGGAATTTATTTGAATTATATATTTCACTATGAATAAATATGTTATTAGATATTAAGACACAAAGAATAACTCAAAACTCACATTTCAATTGCATCTGTGAAAAGTTTAAGTTAATCTAGGGTCCCATAAACATCATAGGTGTCATCAATAATAGAAGTCATGGCCATCACTTTGGTCAGAATTTTCCTTGCTAGAGAGTATTGGGGCTCATAGTAGACACATAATATCCAAAAGTAGCATTCCACCAGCCTATCTCTTGCAAAAGGCAATTTTTTTCCAAACTCTAAAGCCTTCCACCACCTGCAATTCACATCTGAAAGTAAATAAATTTTACTAATATACCGAGTGAAGCTTCACATAACAAACTAACCTTGTAATGTCACTGAACTCTTTCTGGTGGATCTTCTGCACTATGTTGAAGTCTAATTTTGCAAAATTCAGGAGCACGTCTTTCTTAATGGAGTTTTCAGTAGATAACTCTAGAAGGAGCTGCTCAAGGACATACCCAATTTTCTCATACTTGAGAATGATTCTCAAATTGCAGTGCCAATCAAAAAAATTTGGTATGGTCAGTTTGTTGGCATCTAGTATGCCTCTCAAATTCATATGATTACTCATGATTCGAAAACTGTTAATGACGAAAAATAAAGAATTAATATATATTGTAATGCATTGAACAAATTTAATATGGAATTTTATTAAACGTGCTCCCAATGTTTAAAATGAATTCATCATTTGATTCCCAGTAGGCTAGGATCCCATCTATTACGTCAAGATTTTAAGTGTACTCAACAAATCTTAATAAAACATTTGGATAGATACTATTATTAATTGTATTTCCATACAACTCCCCAATCATTAAACCGACAACTCCTTGTCTTCACACAACTAATATGTTAGTTTAACATGCCTCTAAAACGAGTGTACTCAAAAAAAGATAAATTTTAGTTAAGTCAATCATTCAGAAATATCAAATATTTCATAGTTTCAAACATATCCATAATAGATCAAACTTGAGTGTACTCAACAAGCTGAGATCGATTTAGGATTCTCGTTTTTTACTATAATGACGGAAGGCAAATAATACCAACTTAATATTTTAACGAGGGATTTAACATGCAGTGGTCTCATACATATAATCATGCATCAACTATGCAAATAAATATACAAATAATAGTATGGATGATTATGTACTTATTTTATCTAATTTTCCTGAGCCAAGAGGAAAACTAATTGGTCAATTCCTAGGAGGTATATCATCGAATTAATATCAATGCACCATCTACATGATTTTCTCATTTTCTTGCTCCTTCAATTAGTCTAGCTGCAACATGTATCCTATACTAGTTGGCATGCAGACCTAAATGAAATTGGACTCGCATGACCATAATAATAACAACAACAACGAACTTGCAAGTCCAAAAATAATATTGAGCTCGCAAGCCCCATAACAACAATAATATTAACGGACTCGCAAGTTCAAAACAATTAAGAGCTCGTAGACCCGTAAAACGACAAGAACTAAATCAATCATTTAACACATCCACATGGTCGAGTCCATAATCATCTATAAATAGACATTCATCACATAAATGTTTCCTATATAATATCTAATATTATATGCAATGTCTCAGGAATCTAGCAATTATAGTCGTCAAAACTCATTTAAATAAATGGATCGAAATAATTAAATAATTAATTAATCATATTAACTAATTAACTTAATTGGCGGGCCTATTTAATTAAAATCAAATTTTAATTAAATTTCGGATTAGAGTCCAACTCTAATTCCATGATCATAGGGGGAAGTTATTTAATTAAAATCAAATTTTAATTAAATTCTTGATTAGAGTCCAACTCTAATTCTATAAAAAATTAGGGTGTGATAATTTAATTAAAATCAAATTTTAAGTAATTATTAAGTTAGAGTCCTACTCTAATTTCAATATTTGTGTGGGGGAAGTAATATTAATTAAAATCAAATTTTAATTAACATAAGATTAGAGTCCAAATTCTAATTAAATTGAATTAATATTTTAATTTAGGACAAAACTCCTAAATAAAAAAAAATTCAATTTAGGGTTAAAATTAAATATTTAAGTTAAAATCTAATTTTAACAAAAATATAAAAGTTGTCAATTTTAAATAAATTATTAATTTTGGGCCCAAATACAAATATGTGTCAAACTCAATTAAAATTATAATTTAAAAACCCATTTAGAATTCAAATTTAAAACACATTTTAACAATTGCAATTTGACCCAAGTCAGAATTAAAAACAGGCCCCTCAACTATGCAATTTACGTGACAAGTCCTTTATTTAAAATTTGCAGGACAACTCCCCAAAACAATTTACATGTGGGGACCTGCAATTTCATAAATTGCATGAAAGGCCTCCCACTTCAACTCTCCCCAAACCCTAATTTTTTTTCTTTTATTCACTTCGGCGCTGCCTAGCAACCTAACAGCTGTCCTATCCAGCCTCCAATGGAATTCTACACAGAGAACATATTGTAGCCATCGAGGTTTTCTTCTCTTGTGCTAGCAAAGAATTATGAGAATCTCTACAAATTAAAAATCCTAGCCATGTATTTATATAAACCCAAACGGGCTTGACCTGACCCGATCCAATATTTAGTTAATTTATTTAATTAATTCTGGTCTATGAATTAATTAATTTAATTAATTCGGGCCTATAAATAACCAACCCAATTAATTAATTTATCTAATGATTGTTAAATTAATTAATTGACAAATTACAATATTCCAATTCCCTTTTTGTGTGTGATCCGTTAGGTTCCCGATCATGATGCCTAACGACGTGAAATATTATTTTGATCTAACCAAAATAGATAAATTAAAATACCCTTTTAATTTATCACTAGTTCACACTCGCCGTCTCAAATTGATATCTAGCAATGTGTTAGGATAATACATGTGACGGAAAATGTCACGTGGTATAACAATACCAAACTTGTTTGTTTATCGTGAAACTATAATCCCATCGTCAATATGATCCAATCAACTACGAGATATGGAAGTGTGTCGATTTCAATCATCGATCATATCTTTTATTCCACTACTAAGTCTATATAGGTCGAAAACTCTTTTTCAATTTTTGAGTATATATTGGCCAAGGATTTCGTTATCGACTTAATTGAATGAAATGCAGATCATAATATCTTACTATCTAAAAATGACAAATCATCTATTGGTCATTTATAACCTTCATATAATTCTTAACATACCCGAACTATGTCGTATTAGCGGCCCTTGGTAGAGAAACATCCAACACCGCGAGTATGACTGTTGTGATACAAGGCACTATGATGACCTCAAGTCAAAGGACCAATTTCACTATCGATCGTTAGAGATTACCACTGAAACTCAAATAGTTATCTATGTAGAATCTTTTAGCGGGTCTCCAATGTTTTGTTCTATAACAAAACATCCACGCGTTCATTTAAGTGTCTCCACATTTTAGATTGTGAGATCAGCTATTTACTTCACAAGTAAGAAATGTCACACGTGATGGTCTATATGTAAAAACAATATTCATATCTTGTTATTACTTATGGCCATGGATAATTAAAAATCCAATCATATGTAATTTACATTTAACAATCACAACTCTTTGTGATTAACAAATTACTTAAACTTGAATCTTTAGATTCTATTATTTAACATTATTCATCAGAATATTAATTTAAATAATAATAGATCTTGTCAAAAATTAATGCATTAAGCATATTAAAAGTGTTTACAACTTAAATCGATTGGATTTAGGGCATAACATTTACAAGAAGTATACGCAAGGAAATAATCTCTCCAAATGATAGGATGATACGTGACAGAGCGATGAGTATCCCTGAATGATCATATTTTTGGTGAAAAATGGGGCAGCAGATGCATGGATTTGGATGTCCATTTCTGTATTTCACTCTTGAAATTTGGACAGTAAATCGAAGAAATGCTTCTCACTTCAATGGTCTTGTTTGAATTTACAAGTTCCTTTGAAGGGTATTTGTAATACTAGGATATCAGGAGTACGTAGGCCAAGATAATTTAGACCACGTTTTCATTACTTTGAAATATTGAAAATTTATAAATCCATTTGTATAAAATGCCAAAGGAATGTTGAACTAATTTTATTTTTTTTTAACCGTTAATAAATGAAAAATACAACATAGAACTGCTAGAACCCTTCTAATTTACTCCTTCAGTGTCGGATTCCAGCCGCATCCCAGATACACCCATTTAACTTCTTCAAAATATACAGAAAGTAATTTCCAATTTTTTATTTTATTTTATTTATTTATTTTTTTCCCATTTGCATATAGTGAAAAATATTTTTGACAGCAAATATAACATGTTCATTGGGAATTGGATATATCAATTGTGAATGTATATATTTTAGTGCAATGTCAAAAAAATTTGAAAATCACTCACACTAAATTTTAGCATTTAGTCGGATTGGACCAATAGTTCCACTTGAAAAACATACACGGCTATACATCATTGTCTGTACGACAAAAAATTATTTGCTTGCTTAGGGTGTGATAATTTAATTAAAATCAAATTTTAAGTAATTATTAAGTTAGAGTCCTACTCTAATTTCAATATTTGTGTGGGGGAAGTAATATTAATTAAAATCAAATTTTAATTAACATAAGATTAGAGTCCAAATTCTAATTAAATTGAATTAATATTTTAATTTAGGACAAAACTCCTAAATAAAAAAAAATTCAATTTAGGGTTAAAATTAAATATTTAAGTTAAAATCTAATTTTAACAAAAATATAAAAGTTGTCAATTTTAAATAAATTATTAATTTTGGGCCCAAATACAAATATGTGTCAAACTCAATTAAAATTATAATTTAAAAACCCATTTAGAATTCAAATTTAAAACCCATTTTAACAATTGCAATTTGACCCAAGTCAGAATTAAAAACAGGCCCCTCAACTATGCAATTTACGTGACAAGTCCTTTATTTAAAATTTGCAGGACAACTCCCCAAAACAATTTACATGTGGGGACCTGCAATTTCATAAATTGCATGAAAGGCCTCCCACTTCAACTCTCCCCAAACCCTAATTTTTTTTCTTTTATTCACTTCGGCGCTGCCTAGCAACCTAACAGCTGTCCTATCCAGCCTCCAATGGAATTCTACACAGAGAACATATTGTAGTCATCGAGGTTTTCTTCTCTTGTGCTAGCAAAGAATTATGAGAATCTCTACAAATTAAAAATCCTAGCCATGTATTTATATAAACCCAAACGGGCTTGACCTGACCCGATCCAATATTTAGTTAATTTATTTAATTAATTCTGGTCTATGAATTAATTAATTTAATTAATTCGGGCCTATAAATAACCAACCCAATTAATTAATTTATCTAATGATTGTTAAATTAATTAATTGACAAATTACAATATTCCAATTCCCTTTTTGTGTGTGATCCGTTAGGTTCCCGATCATGATGCCTAACGACGTGAAATATTATTTTGATCTAACCAAAATAGATAAATTAAAATACCCTTTTAATTTATCACTAGTTCACACTCGCCGTCTCAAATTGATATCTAGCAATGTGTTAGGATAATACATGTGACGGAAAATGTCACGTGGTATAACAATACCAAACTTGTTTGTTTATCGTGAAACTATAATCCCATCGTCAATATGATCCAATCAACTACGAGATATGGAAGTGTGTCGATTTCAATCATCGATCATATCTTTTATTCCACTACTAAGTCTATATAGGTCGAAAACTCTTTTTCAATTTTTGAGTATATATTGGCCAAGGATTTCGTTATCGACTTAATTGAATGAAATGCAGATCATAATATCTTACTATCTAAAAATGACAAATCATCTATTGGTCATTTATAACCTTCATATAATTCTTAACATACCCGAACTATGTCGTATTAGCGGCCCTTGGTAGAGAAACATCCAACACCGCGAGTATGACTGTTGTGATACAAGGCACTATGATGACCTCAAGTCAAAGGACCAATTTCACTATCGATCGTTAGAGATTACCACTGAAACTCAAATAGTTATCTATGTAGAATCTTTTAGCGGGTCTCCAATGTTTTGTTCTATAACAAAACATCCACGCGTTCATTTAAGTGTCTCCACATTTTAGATTGTGAGATCAGCTATTTACTTCACAAGTAAGAAATGTCACACGTGATGGTCTATATGTAAAAACAATATTCATATCTTGTTATTACTTATGGCCATGGATAATTAAAAATCCAATCATATGTAATTTACATTTAACAATCACAACTCTTTGTGATTAACAAATTACTTAAACTTGAATCTTTAGATTCTATTATTTAACATTATTCATCAGAATATTAATTTAAATAATAATAGATCTTGTCAAAAATTAATGCATTAAGCATATTAAAAGTGTTTACAACTTAAATCGATTGGATTTAGGGCATAACATTTACAAGAAGTATACGCAAGGAAATAATCTCTCCAAATGATAGGATGATACGTGACAGAGCGATGAGTATCCCTGAATGATCATATTTTTGGTGAAAAATGGGGCAGCAGATGCATGGATTTGGATGTCCATTTCTGTATTTCACTCTTGAAATTTGGACAGTAAATCGAAGAAATGCTTCTCACTTCAATGGTCTTGTTTGAATTTACAAGTTCCTTTGAAGGGTATTTGTAATACTAGGATATCAGGAGTACGTAGGCCAAGATAATTTAGACCACGTTTTCATTACTTTGAAATATTGAAAATTTATAAATCCATTTGTATAAAATGCCAAAGGAATGTTGAACTAATTTTATTTTTTTTTAACCGTTAATAAATGAAAAATACAACATAGAACTGCTAGAACCCTTCTAATTTACTCCTTCAGTGTCGGATTCCAGCCGTATCCCAGATACACCCATTTAACTTCTTCAAAATATACAGAAAGTAATTTCCAATTTTTTATTTTATTTTATTTATTTATTTTTTTCCCATTTGCATATAGTGAAAAATATTTTTGACAGCAAATATAACATGTTCATTGGGAATTGGATATATCAATTGTGAATGTATATATTTTAGTGCAATGTCAAAAAAATTTGAAAATCACTCACACTAAATTTTAGCATTTAGTCGGATTGGACCAATAGTTCCACTTGAAAAACATACACGGCTATACATCATTGTCTGTACGACAAAAAATTATTTGCTTGCTATTTTCGAAAATGATGAAGATCAAATGTCTTATGATTTAAATATAAAAAGCAAATTTGCATGATGAAGCTTGCGATCGCATTCTAGCTGGATCCCACATCCAAATTATTCGGCTGCCAAGAATACAATTTCTAGAATTTGCATTTCGTACTTAAGCACACTTTTCTATTTAGTATCTGAATTTAACTCTTCCAGAATGAACAGTACGTAAGTCATTCTTATGAAAAAGTAAAGGGTTTAAATCATGAGGATGCCATAGAAATTTGTGAAGGGTAAGATGGACTCAAACTCTTCCAAAATGAACAGTACGTAAGTTAACAGCAAGGTATGAGTACAGGAACTGAGTCATTACAAAAAACAAAAAAAAATACAAAAAAAAAAACACGCATTTTAATGACCCAGGCTTCGTGTCCAAGTCGTTATATCATACATACTGATCAATTTGAAAAATTCTAAACTCATCTTACCCTTTAGAAATTCTATCGTGTACCATGATTCGAACCCTTAACATTTCAAATTAAGTAAGAGAGCGGATAATATGTATAATACAACGAATTGGGCACGAGGCCTAGATCGTTACATATGGGGTATTCATACCTATATTAGTTTTCTCTAATATCCCTTCTATCAGAAGGATTTATTGAGGGTGGGGCGGGGAATTACTCTTTCCCTTAGTAACATTTAAGTGTAATGACAGGTGGACATGAGTCTCTTATTGAAACTTGTGTAAGCTTTGCTTATTTTTAGTCTTGAAATTTGGGGATGAGGTATAATCAGTGTGTTTGAAGCACATTATTTTGAAAGAATATATTTTGAAATAGTAGATTAATGAAAAATGTGGTTAAAAAATGAGAAAAAATTTTGAATTTGCGTATAATATTATTTTATTGAATAATGTGTGGATGAAATAATGTTTAATTACTGTTTAAGAATATATTTTTTAAAAGAATGCGGCTCAAATAGGACCTCGATAACACTTCTAAAGTCTTGACATTATATTCGAGCCCCATTTTTAGTGTAGAATGTATTTTGAAATAGTAAATTGATGGAGAATGTGTGGTTAAATTGAAGGAAAAGTTTTTGGGTTGCGTGTAATATTATTTTATTGAAAAATGAGTGGTTGAAAAGAAAAGAGAAAATATATATTTCGAAAAAAATGGAGATCAAACAAGCTAAAATGTTGTTGAAAACTTAGCCCCCGTTTGGCGCATTCTTTCCAAGTTTTAATGGTTGAAATAATATTTTTTTTTTTAAATGTGTGGTTGAAAAATAATGAAATTTTTTTTATTTGCGTGTAAAATTATTTTATGGAAGATTGTGTGGTTAAAAATAAGAGAGAGAAAAAGAATGAGAATGAGAATGGTGGCCAATCGGAGGTTTAATTTAGTTAAATAAATGAGATTAATTTTGAATAACTTAAGCTTTTAAATATGATAGTTCAACATAATATCAAAGGTTGCTGAGTTCAATTGTTGTCGTTACCCATTTATTTTATTGCTGAATCAAAGTACTATTAATGCCTAGACAGTATTTCTAGGCCTCCACATAGATCCAATGGGAATTTCGATTCTTTGACCGTGTCTTCTCATAAATAAACAAGTCAAGTACAAGAGGGGTTGGAGGCGTGTTTGCCTTACCTCCGGAACAATACAACGAGAAAAGAAAAGAAGGTTTTGAAAGTGCTAAACATATTAATGCTACTTCAACTACATTTTTATTTAAAGACACAACAAACTTTGTACTAATTCGAGAAAAATTTAAGTAGAAATATATAGTTATACTAGCGATATCAATACAAAAAAAATGAACTACACAAAAGAATACATGGTTTTATTTTGTAACTGCATTTGAGAAAAGTAAAAATTCATTGAGGATACCATAAATATCATAGCGAAGTCAGTGATAATTTGGTTTATAGTTAGGGAAATTAATCATAGTGCTTATTTGGTCTAACATTTCCTGCAACAACTTATTTACCTCTTCTCGTAGTCTTTTTCTTGTTCTTTATGAAAAAATATTTCCTGCACATGTGTTTTAAAGCTTAAAACATTTTAATATGCACGACAAAAATTATATTTTAGTGCAATGTGCATATTTTTTTCTTCAGTATCCCACAGGTAAGTTGAAGCATTTAGGTAGATGGACCACCGGTACCATTGTGCGACACAAACACCGCAAAATGAAAAAGCTCAATTGTGTGCACGTTTTTAATTTGAAGACTAAGATATGTAGGCCTAGAAAGTCTTGACCACACATCAGTTATCTGCTTTTTGCTAGGTAAAAACAATAATTGATAATTATAAATTTTAATTCTATATCACCGAGGGAAATAAAATTTTAGAATGAAAATAGACACACAAAAACACGTAAAATTTATAGAGGCTTGTCTCAATGTGAGACTACATCCTCTTCTACCGATGATTCAATTTAATGAAAAGAAATGTATAAGAGAAAAATCACATACCCTATTTTCTCTAATATATTTCTTTTGATGATGATTACAAAACTCCAATGATGGTTCCCCATTTATAAATACAATTAGAATAAAATCTAAATTACAAGTGTAAATTTCTAAACCATCCATAATAAAACGTTGGTCATTTTCTGCTACAACTTATTTAACTCTTCTCGTAGTCTTTTTCTTGTTCTTTATGAGAAAATATTTCTTGCCCAAGCATATTAAAGCGCTTAAAACATTTTAATGTGCAGGACACAATTTATACCTTAGTGCAATGTGCATATTTTTTTCTTCAATATCCCACAAAGTAAATTGAAGCATTTAGGTACGTAGCTGAACCACCAGTACCATTGTGCAACACAAACACTGCAAAATGAAATTTTATTTGCTTCCCATTATCCAAAAAGACAAAGCTCAATTGTGTGCACGTTTTTAATTTGAAGACTAAGCTATGTAGGCCTAGAAATCTTGACCCAAAAAAAAAAAAAAAAAAAGAGTAAGTCTTGACCACACATCAGTTATCTGATTTTCTCTAGCTAAAAACAACTGATAAAAAGTTGCTATAATAGATAATTATAAATTTTAATTCTATATCATCGAGAGAAATAAAATTGTAGAAAGAAAATGGAAACATAAGAACACAAAAAATTTATAGAGGCTCGCGTCAATCTGAGATTACATCCTCTTCTGCCAATAATTTACTTTAATGAAAAGTAGTGTGCAAGAGAAAGATCGCATACCCTATTTTTCTCCAATATCTTTCTGTTAATGATATTTACAAAACTATAATGATGGTTCCTATTTATATATAAAACTAGAATAAAATCGAAATTACCAGTATAAATTGCTAAACCATCCTGAACGAAATTTTGGTCCAGAGTGTCTACTCAGACATGATGCATGCTAACACAATTTCTAGATAGGACTAATTCTATGGAGCAAATGAAGTCGGCAGGTGGGTAGTTCGAATTATTGGGAAAGTGTGAAGAAAATCCCATATATCAATGAAGTATGAGATAGTATATGGGCATATAACATGAGATGCACTACACGTACAGGAAATTGCAACAGATTCCAACAGGGGACCTGTACCTGCAGTTTTTTTTTTTTTTTTTTTTTTTTTTTCTTTTTCATATAACATTTAGGGATTGAGCTTCAATTCCTTGTACAGATTATTCTTATTGAAATGACAACTGCAATAAACTAGGTTTGACTCAACAAACACCTAGACAGGTGATTAGGTATAATATGCGGAATTAAAAATTAACCAATAATAACTTACGACAAGTTACAATTATTAGTCCTAGATGAATTAATATCAATTTAAACCCTAGCAATCAATCAAGCATAAATATCAAAGCTGTAAATTAAAGAACGCAAACAATGATTTACGAAGGAAAAATTTTGAAGAATTCTTCAAGAGAAATAATTTAATTGAAAATTTGAACTTACAATACTGTTTCAAACACAACTAAACCTTAGTACACTTTGACCCCAATATGTAATTACCAAAGAACTCCTCGATTGTGTTCTCCAGCACTAGCTTTAGAACCTCTGAAATTCTTTTCTTCAAGTGTATCACTAAGAACGAACTCGTTCTTCACAAACCATAACCCCAGTCACTTCTCTAGATCTATAAAACTCTAAAAGATATTTGTTAGAGGTTTATTGGTCTTTTTGATCTTTTGGTGTTTCGTTGGTTTGATCTTTTGGTCAATGCAAGAGAAATATAGAATCAATGTTTGATTTACAACGGGATGTTCTCTTTAATGAATAATGGCTCAACACTCTTTTGGGACGAAATTTGACTCGGTATATATAGTATTAGATAGTTATAAGGGTAAAAATCGCGAACTAGGTTTTGCCCGAATGACACAACCCTCTTGATCACCCTTGGACGTCAAGCAAGAGGTCAACTCCGGCTAAAACTACTTGAGCAGCTCACTTGGCAATTTCGAGCATTTTTTGCCATGACTTAGTCTTATTGAGTTGATTTTGATCCTTTTCAAAGATACTCCTAACACTTGACTATTTAACCCTAAATACAACTCGATAAAATGACATTTTGGACACAAATTTTTGCTAACACACTGTAGACCTAAAAAACTCTCCCGTTGACTTTCCGTGACAAATTCGTTTATGTCATAATTAAATAATGAACACAACCTAATGCATATCAACTCAATTACTCGAAAGTAGAATTGCGTCTCAATTGTTTTGTCATGCATGTATCATGAAATAAATCAACTCAAACAATACCAAGTACAAAAGTACATGAAAATTGATAAAATTTTACATGCAACAATCAAGATAGAATCTATCAAAATATTATATCAATAAACTGAAAAATATATTGAGCTAGCAAAATCAAAATATGATATCAACATTATACAAATACGAAATATAATATCAATAGACTACTGTTAGGACCAATATTGTAATTGACAATTCTGTGAACAAATGGGACTAAATTGATCACTTGTAAAAGTCAATGACTTAGTTTCAATTTTTAATAGATGAGGTAAATTAGTGTTCGAGTCATTGAAGGAGTCCAAGATGTCCAAGAATATCACATATGACCATCGGAATGCAATTAAAAATCTAAAGGATATCAAAGAGACGTACAAGTTATGTTCCAAATTCTCAGTTGTTACTTGCAATACATTTTTAACAAAGAAAACATTAGAATTTGGACAAAGTTCTAAATAATTGTATCCCTTTAAGTTATCTTTCCAACGCAAGTTGAATCACCTCAATCAGACATCGGAGGGATAAAGTTATGGTGAAAATATTGATGACTGTTTAGCTGTCGTTTGATTCTCATTGGCTTTTCGCTCGAACGAAAAAATAGAATGGCTCTCGATCAATGCTCTCTATATCTTTGCTCCAACGACATTCTTATGTGGCAAAACCCTTAGTTCGAGTTTTTAAGTGTTTTACTCAGCACATACCACCAAAACATCTTCAAATATAAATACCTAAGCCCTAGCACAAATTTTGAGTGGTTGTTCATTGTGTCTCTCTTAGTAAACATATTCATATCATCTTTTTGAAGATCCAAGAGCATGTCCAAGCATTGATTCATTTTATTTATTCTTGAGATCCAACAACCACATATTGGGGAAAACATCAAAGGTCCGATAATCCAAGACACCCGTCTTTCTTAATCTTTTGAGGAAGGAACTCTCTCATTGGGGGATTGAGAGAGGTGGATTGAAGCGCAACTACAAGCACAATAATAGGCAGTTCTTGGTGGTCCATTTTGGAGAGACATTCAGTACAGACTAAGAGACTGTAGGAGACAGCAGATTAGGCTTCAGGAGGTAGACTTGGAGGTTTAACAGGAGGCTAGAAGAATCTACGACAGTAGGAGGTTGCAGGAGGTAGGTCAGAAGTTCTAGTGCTAGATGTGTCTATGGAAGTAGATCATAAGGCTGCGGCAGCGGTAGAGAGGCACATTCAATTCTTGTTTGTCTATTAGTTTTCACTTCTTCTCTTCAGTGCGGGGTAGAGCAGTTTGGTAGCTAGCAAGGCTTATAACCTTGAGGTCATGGGTTCAAATCTAAATGCTGTTAATGAAAACAGTAATTCATTACTCTTGACAATAGGTCCTGGATACTTTTTGGTTCATCATGCTATTGCTCTGGGTTTACATACAACTACATTGATCTTAACGGGTCCAAGGATAGGCTTGTTATTGTATTATCTGAATTGTCTATAGTGAAGGTAACTAGTTTGGTCCTAGAGTTTTACCCACATTGGGATTTCTTCATCATCATATCTTGTGTTATTTATTACTTTCTACAATATTATAATTGCAGCACTTAAACTTTAGATTAAATTGAATTGTATGTTTAACCATCTAGAAATTAATTAAAGCGACGTGTTGCTTTGGTTAGTATAATTTCGCACGTAAGGTCGAAATAAATTGGTAATCTAGAATGTAAACTCCATAAATCTAAAAGTTGAAGTGGTATTAGAACGTTTCAGATTTCTTTGAAGTGGTATCAGAGCCTGAGTTTGTGTCCTGACCTTACATAGTCTAGATGAGTACTTCGTTGAGTGTGCCACCCCATTTTGACGGGAATAATTATGCTTATTGAAAAGTGAGAATGAGAACATTTTTGAAATCTGTGGATGAGCGGATTTGGTTGAGTGTTTGTGAATGGTTGGTTTATCTCTAAGTACATAGTAGATGGTGTTGTCACTTTCACCCCCATAGAGAATTGGTCTAAGGTTGAATTGGATAGATGCAATTAGAATAGTAAAGCCTTGCATGCCTTTTTTATGACTATTTCCCCCAAAGAATTTAGGAAAGTGTGTGAGATTGCTAAAGAAGTATAGGATATTTTAGAAACCACATAATTTTATTGTAATTCCCAACCAATGGTGATGACTGACTACTAGTATTAACCAATAAAAAAATGTAATTCATCAATCATATTTTTAAAGGATAACATTATTAATGAAAGTGAATATTGTTATTGAGATCTCGAATCTCAAGCAAAACACCAATTTGGAGCTCAATCATTTTATTTAAGCAACATCCTGATTTATTTTCTTTTCTTTGTATTTTCTTACCTTTTTTTTTTTTTTTTTTTTTTTTTTTTTTTTTTTTTTTTTTTTTTTTTTTTTTTTGGAGTGAAATGAAGATGTTATACTATAGAGTAATGCAATTCATATGCATTGGTGTTAAGCACCAGTTTATATAACAATTACATGGTATTAAATAATAGGTTCTATTAATTGCAAAGCCACATAACTCATTTAAATAAACATAAAAATTACGGTCACCTAGACTAATGTTAGATAATATTGTTTTATTCCATAATATGGTGTTTGCCAAAATGGATGGCTATGCTACGGGTACTTAAATTGGACCTATGCACAAGTTGGTCTGTCTATTATAGCGGTCTGTGTGACTGTGTCAGGTCAGTTTTTTTTTAGCCATAAAGTTCAATCTAGTTGACTCGATTTAGCTACAACCTTGAGCTGGACTTTCATATATTTAACATCCCTACCGTAATAATCCCTCCAGTAAAAGGATTGTGTAAATAATATCACTTTAATAGAAAAATGAATGAATTTGTATACCAAATTTAGACTTGTTTGATCCACACACTCTATAATTCGTTTTTTTAAACTTATTTTCAATAACATATTTTACGGGATCAATAAATTTTACTAACTTTTATTAAAAATCTATTTATTTTTTAGCTAAATCCAACATGGGCTTGATGTCAGGACGCAAATGCCGAGAAAGCTTAAATAGGGATTTTAAGCAGTACATTTTACAAAGTTTGGGGGCTCAATCTGTAATTGCCACTCTTCAGTTCCCCAAAAAACTGGATCTTTCCCACCGGCGATCCATGGGACCTCCACTGTTTAGAAATAGGAATTGCACGTAATAAAATTAAGATTTGGTGGAGCATTAACTTCGATTATATGATAATGACAAACAAAACTTTTGTTGAAAATCCAAGCCACCTATCTATAATAACACCAGATTACCAATTCCACAATTGATTTTCGAGAAAAGAAACACGCACAATTGATTTCTTTCTGCTTTTCTTTCTCCTCTCTCCTCTTTTCTTTTCACTGTTTTCTACCCTCTATATCAGTTCCTCAGCTTTCTGTGTGTATACATAAAATGGAGGAAATGAGTTATACAAATGACAATTGTAGTCCAGTAATACCAACATTTAAAATTAAGTCCTCCAACTTTCATATACTATAACATTAAATCATTAACTTACAAAAATAGGAAAATAAATCCCCAATTATAAATTTTATCCATCTTAAACCCTCGAAATATTTTTCATTATAAAATATGCCTCAATAAAATAATTTATTCAATTTTAGTTCCATTTGACTTTGACTTTGACTTTGACTTTGACAAGTTGAATCTTTGCCTTTGAACAAAAGCTTGACTTTTGACTAGTATAAAATGGGCCATCACACGATCACTTCCTATTTGGGTGTTCTTAATCATCATCAATCATTAGAATTTCCAAACGATAAGTAGGTGATGTAATGACGCTTATTCTGATGGGTTAAATTTCCTAGAAGCACCAATAAGTAGAGGCCTATAAGTTAATGTAACGTCATCTTCGAAGTGATCTCAAAAATTGTTGCTAACTGTTTCTGCATTCAAATATCATTTCACCATATGAGATTGCTTTCATCCTGGTACGGCTAATTTCTTATAATATCATCTTGGGTTTTGAACTCATGCACTCGCTTAAAAGACGGACAAATATAAGGATTAGGTACATGGCTATGAAGCTAGACATGAGTATAGTGTGTGATAGAGTCACGTGGGATTTCATCATATATGTGATGGAAGAACTCGGGTTATCGAGTCGATGGAAACAACTGATTTTAAAATGCTTAACCACATTAAGGTTCTCTTTCTTATTAATGGTGACCACCATGGACAATCGGTTCCATTGAGAGGACTTGGACAACGGTGTCCATTGTCCCCATATCTAGAATTATGCTATTTTGCCAGAGGAATTTAACAAATTAGTTGACAGATGAAGTTGTAGCAAAAAAATGATTGGATGGCAATGTTGACTATTTCTAAAACAATCAAATGATGTAACGCCATGAGCATTTTGTTATCCAAGGTGTTAAAATCCTCTAGCAAGATTGCTATATCTATTATCTTTGTGCACAAAGTGGTTCTTGAGACTTCTTCAAAGAGCTGAAAGATAAGGGTTCAGTTGTTCTCGGAATGGACCATTAGTTAATCACCTGTTTCTCGTTGATGATAGAACTTTGTTATATGTACACTATGGTGTACACTTTAGTTTACACTTTATCATATAGCATTATTATATTGAACAGTATAAATTTCAAATAATTTTTCCATTCAATTGACATTTGACGACAATGTAAGTGTCAACCAACGTGTCAAAAATCAGTAGACAAATAACAAAGTTCCTGATGATAACCTAGTGTTTTGACACATACAAGTCATCGTGGGGACAGAGAGTTAATATCACGAAATGAGCCATGACTTTCAGCCCTAACACAGCATAGTTATCCAGCAGTCGGTAAAGTATAATGAGTTAGAACAAGTTCAATTGCAGGGCAATTACCTGGGGCTACCATCGGTAACTGGGCGCGCAAAAAAAGTGTTTATGATGGAGTTGGGGAAAGAGTTTAGAAGAAACTGTAGTTTTTGAGGCATAAGTTTTCTCCATTTAAGGAAAAGATATTCTTATAAAGGCTGTAGCACAGTCGATCTCAATTTATACTATGACCATTTTTCAGTTGTCAATTTGTTCAATGACTTGAGAAGATCAGATGCAACTTTCTGGTCGGGAACAAAAGAGGGTAATGAGAGGAATCCATTTCAAGGACTTGATGCTCTTCAATGTCGAACAAAGCTGGCGCATTATAATAAACCTGGACACCTCATCGACTTGAATTCAACGTGACAATTATTTTCTCCACTGTCATATTGTTTATCCGTGTTTAGCTGTCATTGGGTTCCTGACACACCCTTTACCAATTGATACGGAGCTCATTCTTATCGTACTATGTGTTAGAGATACCAATAGAATAATGCTAAGTGTACATTGTTTAGTTGACATCATTCTTTACATTTCATTGGTTTTCAAAAAGTTGTGGACGAGAATTTTTTATTTTTTATTTTTTTGAAACTGACTAATTGTGTGTTGCCAAATGGCACAACGTCAAAAATGAAGTAAAAAATAATGTATGCGTAGCATGATTGTATACAAATATGGTATTTGACAAAAAGGTAATTACACAATTAAATTAGGAAATTGGCTCGTAGTGTCACTAAAAGATAGGAAATTCCCAGGCATGCTCAAACCCATTAGTAGGATGGTGAAGTTTGTTATGGTGTGCAAATATGCCGAGTAAATCAAATTCTTCATCTGAAGATAGTTGGAGATATGTAAAAATGGGAGTGGAGGGTACTACGCTCCTTAATCAAGTGTGAAAGGATTGTCGAGGTTTGGAAAATGAAATTGTTAGCCAAATCGACAACAGTCTAGTGTAGTGTTTTCAAAGCTTGTGATGGAACATTGTGGTATTGTTGGTACAGAAAAATTAAATTTTTTTTAATGGAGTCCAACATAAGAGTGAGACTGCTAGAATTCTTAAAGGGACGACTGGTTTTCTTGCTTACTGATAATTGATAACCGCGGTACTGACCCGCAACCTCAGGTAGATGTTTCAATGCGTAGGTGGCTACCACCACTGAAAAATAAGCTTAAATTAAAGGGTGACGTTGCCACAAGGATCTAGGGTCAGTTTATATGGCGTGAATGATCATTTGAAGGAACTATAAAGAGGTGATTCAAATGCTGCAATGTCAAAATCATTCTGGGTAATATGTCTCCATTTTTTGAGGATTATATTGCCATTTTAGAGGGTCTCAAATTTGCTGGAGTTCACAATCTAATAATTGTTGGGTTTATGTGCCAAATTAGGAAAAAGAAAATTGTTTCCTTATTTTCGCGTGATTTTATTGGAAATATATTATTTCCTTATTTCACATTATTTTCATTTTTATGGTATGGTATATACCTATAAATAGTGACTTCTTCTTTCAATTTAGTTAAAGCCAAAATTACTATGATGTAATTTTTCTCTCCATGTCGTCGTTATAATAAAACATCATTTTCTCTACTTAACTCTCTTTGATTATTATTATTATTATTATTATTATTATTATTATTATTATTATCATTATTATTATTATTATTATTATTATTATTAATCTTGTTTCATCTTTGTGATCTTGTTACATATTTCATGCACCGTCAGTAATCCCAATCCTTGTGTCGTCTTTGGGATTAATAAGTGGTATCAGAGTTAGGCTGTATGTTCTTTGTGATTTGGTTGGGATTTTTAGAGAGGGCTACATTGAAATATGATATATCGCTATCGGATAGCAATACAAGATTTTTTCTGTAGCAAGTAAAGATGAAGGCTATTTTGGCGCAGTTTAATTTGGACGATGCATTGCTGGGTTTTGAGAAGATGCTAACTAATTGGACAATAGAGGAGATACAACGGAGGGCAAAATGCTTTATCGTAGATTCATCTTCATTTATCAAATAATATTCTATAGGACATCTTAAAGGAGAAAACAACGGCTGCTTTGTGGCTGAAACTGGAGCAATTATGCATGACTAAAAGTCTCACTAGCAAACTGGCTCTAAAGCAAAAGCTATATTCCCATTGCATGGCGGAAGGAGGGCCACTAGAAGACCACATTGTTGTGGTCAAGAAAATAGTTGCAGATTTAGAGACATTGGAGGTTAAGTAAAATGAGGAGGACCTAACTTTGATCTTGTTGTGTTTGCTGCCACGCTTCTTATTCGCCATTTCGGGACACCATCCTATACAGCCGTGATACTTTGACCATTGAGGATGTCTACGATGTTGGAGCTACTTCGGGGGATGAGGAAGCTCTAGTATTTTATGGTGATCGACGGAAGGGTAAATCGAGGACAAAATTCAGCAATTTGTACTACTTCTACTGTAGGAGGAAAGGACACGTTAAGAAAGATTGTAATAGGTTGCAAGCAAAAGGTAATTTAGCTGCAAATCACAGGGGAAATCACGCAATTCGGACGAGACTAATGTTACTGAGGATTTTTTAGATGGCGGTGCTGTGATGTTGACCGTGGTATCTGATTGTGGAGTCTAAACCTGATGAGGAGTGGATTCTTGATTCGGCATGTTCGTATCATATGTATTCCAATCGAAATTTCTTTAAGACATATAGAGCTATCAAGCAAGGTGGAGTTTTGATGGGAAATAACCAGTCTTGCCCTGTTGTTGGAATAGGTCGAGTTAGATTAAGTTTCCAGGATGGGACGGTCTGAATAATTGATCAAGTTCGACATTTTTCAGACTTGAAAAGGAAACTCATCTCGCTAAGTAGCCTAGGGTATAATTTTTCTGGCCAAGGTAGAGTCTTGAAACTCCGAAGGGGTGTCCGGGTTGTATTGGAGGGATGGAAGAAGTCACAATTGTACATCTAGTAGAGAAGCACGTAACTAGTTAAGAGACATTTGGAAAAGTTCAATACCGTTGTGGATGTTCAATTTAGTACAGTACCTCTTGTGACGGGCTTTGGGTCGGCTCAGAACATTGCTTAGGGGAGCATTGGTGATTCCACTTTGCCACCAATTTTAACAGATATACTGTATTCAGTTGCTAGGGTTGGATTCATGGAGAGTAGATACAATGGTGTTAGTGATGTCTATAACGCTTTCAGAATCGTTGAAGGTGACAGTTCTACTAAAAGTCCTTGTGATCAGGCATTTGGTGTGATTTCTGCTACCGGTGTGTGCTTCAACCCTGTTTGCTCAATAGTAATTCCTTTGTGGAATTTTGGGAACTCGGAAGTTGGGTTTCAGTATCGCTTGTGGATGTTGGGCAGAGGAAGATTTTTTATTTATTTGTTTATTTATTATTATTTTTTTTGCGTGTGTGTGTGTGATGGGGAGTTTTGGTTATTGTGTTAAGTTTGGCTATTTCAATGCAGACAGACTTATTTCTCAGGTAGGGGAATTTTTTTAACTTCTTTCGTTGCATCGGAATTTACATCAATGTGGAGATTGTTGGGTTTATGATTCAAATTAGGAAAAAGAAAATTGTTTTATTATTTTCTCGTGGAAAAATATTGTTTCTTTATTTTCACATGATTTTATTGGAAATATATTATTCCATTATTTCACATTATTTTTATCTTTATGGTATGGTTTATACCTATAAATGGCCCTTCTTTTAGTTTAATTAAAGCTTAAATTATTGTGTTGTAATTTTCTCTCCATGTCGTCATTTTAATAAAATATCGTTTCCTGTGCTTGACTCTCTTTGATTACCTTACTTTAAATCTTGTTTCAAATTTGTGATCTTGTTACATATTTCATACGTCATTAATCTCAATCATTGCGTTGCCTTTGGGATCAATAATAATCTCTTTTATGAAGTCAGTAGAGGCCGTGCATAACTTATCTTTATACGCTCAAGAAGAGCCAGTTCTTTTGCGAATATCTAGAATGATAGGCTCCTTAATGACCTCCGATGATCAATTCAAAGGGAAGCTAATGTGGATTCTCATTCCGAATTTCAGTGTAACGTGTGGCTTGATAGCTCCCTAACGAGCATTGTAAATATCCTTTGAGTTGATACGGATGAAAAATATATTACTGTCGTTTACTCAATGTTTATAGTTGCATATGATCTTTTATTTTTATTTTTCCATAATTTGGTTACATTAGTAGCGGTTCAAAATAGTATTACATTGCAACATATAATTAATAAAATAAGAATATGCAATAATTAATATAACATTATGTACAAGGCCTCTCTCTCTCTCAAAAGTAATAGTCTTTCAAAGTCTAACGAAGCTTATAGAAGCCCTTGAAAGAAAAATTTGAGAAGTGAATGAAAGATTCTCATGAAATTTACACAAATTTGTAAAAGTCAATACACATTTACGAATTTCGCACTAGTCTGTCACTTGTAATAAAAAAATTTTAAAAGTCTAGATTGAATGTTTTCTTAAGTGATAATTATGCTATAAGCCTTATTTTCTTTTAAAAACTGGAAAATAGCCCATTTAAAAAAAATCACCTACATTTAATTAAATTTTTTGGAGAATTACCCATTGTCAAACATTTAAATACTTCTTTTATAGTGTACAAATATTTAGCAAACCCTAAGTCTAATATTAATTACTCAATCCATCCAATAAAGTTTGGTTTGTTTCCATTTTCACATGATTAAGAAAATATAATTAATATAGTTGAAAATATAATTTTTTTAATATATCCGTACATTAAATAATGATTTAAATAGGAGTAGCTCATATTTATGGGTAACATGCACATTAAATCGGGATACGTTAGAAAAGGAAAAATTTTATATTTCAAAATTCAGAAATAAGGTTTAAAATTTCAAAAATAAGATTTTAATTAAATTTCATTTATAAAATAATTAACTATAAACATATTTTATTAGTTAAATATATTAAGGTCACAATTTTATACAATTTGGTCAAAATTATTGAATCACTTGATCACAAATTATTTCACGGTCACAAATCAAAAGTTTTATAGGTCATATTTTATTTAACGGTCACAAATTATCAAATCAATTAGTTACAAGTTATTTCTTGGTCACTGATTAAAAAATTGTGAGTCACAATCAAACAAATAATCACCACTATGTCCGTCCTTGCAATCACCACACCACGGCAACCACAACACTAACCACAACCATCACACACACAACAATGCAAAAACCACACCACCACAAAGCACAATCATGACTACCACCACCACCAACGTCAACTAACCAACCAACCACACCGCAACCACAAATCACACAATCAACTACACCACACCGTACCGCAACCACAACAACCTCAAAACCACCACCACAGCACCACACCATTAGAACCCATCGATGTCTCTCAGATCGTGTTGCTCAAAGATCTCAGACCAACGTCACTCCCAGATTGATGAGCAACGTATAGCGCTGGGCATGGTGGCGACACAGCGGCATCGCGATGTGGGAGATGAAAAGAAAATGGAGGAGGCACTGGTACAGAGAGCGAAAAAATAGATTCACTTGTTGGCTCTCAGATCGTGCTGCTATGAGATCTCAGATCGACGGATGATGCATTCCCATGGGTGTGGTGGTAGTGACAGTGATGGTGGGCAATGGGGCAATTTTAGGAGGGGGAGGGTAGAGAGAGATGTGAGAAGAAGAGAAAATGGATGGTTCACCAGAGAAAGAAAGAATAGATTGGGAAATAATTAGGATTTGGGATGGTAGATGATAGTGGAGCGGATATGTAAAATAATTTAATTTTTGTAATATTATTATTAATATTTATAATATTATATTATCATCTGATTTTTGTATATAAAAATTTCAAAATTGATTTTTTAAGTTGAATCTTAAAAATTATGGTTGGGTGTAATTTTTATGAAATTAACTATACCACCAAGGAAAGTGCCTAAAATTTGGGACATACATAAAAGAAAAGTAAGCTCATCTTTATGGAATGGAAGAAGTAGTCACCAAACATAATCCTCCAGACATCAACCTGCCACCACTACTTTCACCACCTCCAACGCCTATCGCCGCTGACACTTCTCCCACCAATTCATCACCTTCTTCAACCACCAACATCGTGAGATCTACACTTTGTTCCCCTTTCGATCCAGTTTTTGTTGGCCAATAAATACGGCACCATCCCACCCCAAATTTAACAACACTGATCGTCACTTGTCACCACGTTTACTACCAGATCTGCACTATTTTCTCCTATTTTGGATCCACTGGACGTTCTAGGTGCTGATTAAATGGACTTGGAAGAAATAGTGGCAGACTTTTTGTCCAAACCAAAGTGACTCAATATCTGCTTTCTCGTTCCATGAAAGCTGCAGTTCCATAATTCAATTTTGAAGTTCATGCTATATGTTTTCAAATTTAAATCTCAATCATTACTATTATATTTTTATTTTTTTGGTTTTCCTTCAATGGCTGGGTTAGACTTCAAAAATTGCATAATCTGCTTGTAACTTTTTCCTGTGCTAATCCATACTTGAAATTAATTTGAAGTGAGTTCGAATGATTTGATTCGGATGGTGTTGGTTGAGATCAGAGAAATCCGACCTAATAATTTGCAATGGGATGTGATGGTGGTGGTGGAAGATTGCAGTAATGGTTGGAAACTGTTTTAGATGGGATGGTGTTAGAGTCTGGATTAGCAGTAACATGAGTAATACAAGTAACACATATCTTACTCTTATATAAAAAATAAGTATTAGAGTAATATATAAAAGTAAACATGGTAACACGCATATAACTCATGTGAAATGTGATTTTTAACATGTAATAAAAAATGTAGATTTGAAATTTTGATTTTAATACAAAAGTAACAAAAATATGTTAAATTCTGTGAACTGAAGTAACATGGTATTGTTTTGAGAAAAAAAAATAGTTACACATACACAAAGATTTAAAATGGGGTTATTTTTCAATTTTTTTTTCTAAAAGATGTCTAAACTTTTTGCCGTAGATTAAATACATAAGGTCATCTTGTACATTTAAATTAAAAATATGAGAAACACTGAACAAATGGAAAAGTTGGGCATCAAAATGAGGATGAAGTAGGTTAATCAATAAATCTTTAACATTATTATTATCATTTGCATTTTCAAAAGTGAAACTATGACTTTATGTTCACAAAATAATAATAATAATAATAATAATAATAATCTCTAAAGATGGCAATGAAAATGTTGATAATATTTTGTGAATAACGTGGATACCCAATGACCTTAAATGTAAAGATCATTTTATGTATAATCCACAACTTACTAATTATAATATATTTATGGTTTCTACTTCAGGTGAATAGAAATCGCAACCCATCAAACTGTTGGTTTGTTCCATAAGTATCCGTTTATATTTCGGCTTCAAATTGAGGTGCCGCATAGAAATTATTAGGTTTAGATTTTCATAGTTAAAAACCGTTTGAAACCAAACAAAACTATTTGCCTCAATTTTTTTTTCTCTTTTTCTGAAATACTTATTTGGACATCCTAACTGGGGTTCAGTCCACTATAATCCATTCGAAATTTCGTCGAAAATAGAAGGAAAAAGCAATAAATGGTTGGTAACTGGTGAGTAGTGAGAAGTTGAAGCAATAATTGCAAAAAAAAATGACAACAGTAAGAATAATTGCAAATTTATAATACTATTGAGTGATATACGAAATTATGGAACAGTGTAGAAAGATGGGAAGAAACTGTTTGAGAAATTGCAACATTTTTAGACGGAAAAAAAATGCGAAAATGAGTCAGCACTTGCACGGGAAGTTCTCGACTTTGCTTACCCTAAGACTTGCCTCAGAGTTGAGCCAAGGCATTTATAGGCATGAGCCAAACAAACAATTCGATGACAGCTTGCGCCTATTGACATTCCGAACTAAGAGCTAGGTCGCAACGTTAATGAAAAGTTGAGAAGTTATTTGCTCAAATTTGAGACCAACTTGCAGGTGGAAGAGTAAATTAAGTACCAAATCCATACTATTGGTACTTAATTATATATATATTATTTTGAAAACAAGGAGAATATTTTTTTTAGAGGAGTATGTTTTTATTTTCCTAGTAATTCACTCTCTCTTTATCTCTTTCATCTACCAACCAATAAAAAATGGAAAAATATAATATTTTCTAGGTTGAAAATAAAATCAATCAAATACATTTAACCAACAATTTTCATGTAAATACTTTCTAGTCAATTCAATTGTTTAGAACTTATTTTCTTTCCATGTAAATCTATGCTCGCAATCAAACACACCCTTAGTATTCGAAAAGGTGGAAGAAGCCTGTGGGGTCTAGTTGAGCCTAGTTGTAAAACCAATAATAATAATAATAATAATAATAATAATAATAATAATAATAATAATAATAATAATAATAATAATAAATAGATTAATAAATAAGAAGAAAAATTATAGACTTGAATTTCTTGTTCTATATGCTATATTTTTATTAGTTTGAAAAGTTGGGGGACTAAATTGATGTATAAATTAATTCAAATTTTGGATCAAATATTTAGATATTGATAAAGCGATGAAAAATAAATCAATATGGGGCTCATTGGATAGTTCGTATTTAATTATGTATGGTACGTTCGATAAAAGTTAATTCCAATAAGAGAAGCTAAAGTAATTGAAGTTTAAAGAAGTTGTTATTACTTGTTTTTGATAAATAAAAATTGGGTTTGAAATGGGTAGGACCCATGTGTAGAATTAGATACAAATGAGATTTATTTTTTTATTTATTATTATTTTTTTGAATGGGATAATGATGAAATATTAACCCCGTTTGGTCTCCATTAAATTTCATTACATTACATTCCATTTTTTCTCCCTTATTTTTCAACCATACAATCTTCAATAAAATAATATTACACGTAAATCGAAATCTTTTCTCTCTTTTTCAACCATTTATTTTTCAAAAAAATACTATTCCACCCATTTTCATTTCCAGAAAATGGAGGCTAAACGGGGGCATTATCTTGATAGTGACCTCTGCATTGTGGCACACGGCTCTATGTAATTCTATTTTACCAAAAAATTCAATTGTTTTTTTTAACTTAAAGACTATTCATTTATATCTTTATTCTATAGTAGAATATTCATACGCACACGACTGCAGTGGTAGGCAAAAAAATGAATATTGGAAACCTGCTTTCTCCTTTCAAAATTTGATTGATCAAGCAAGATAGGATAATGAGGAGCCATTGATTTTTATCCCTTTTAAATTGTTTTTTGCATGTTGTTAAATTATTATGTTTATGAAAGTTAAAGATATGATATAATATGATATGTATGATATGGCCATGCGGCTCCAAAGATCTGATATGTATTGAGCTCTTACTAGTTTCTAAAGATATGAAGACGGTATGATATTTTTTATGCATGTTTTAAATATTTTTATTTGGGATTGCACCACCATTTTCGTGTCCTATTGAGTATTTTCACATACCATTTTTCCCTACTCCTCACATGTTAGAACGGATAGTTTGTTGACGAGCGATGATGTGCACTTGAGGTGCCAGAATTAATGGGATTCAATAAAATAATCCGATGTAAAGAGACAATTTTAATTTCTGCATTATCTTAGTTATTTCATAATGATTTAGTTATATATTTAAGATATGTTGTGAAAAGAGAAGAAAAGTGAAGAGAACAGAGAGAAGTCAATAAGCTTGTGTGTTTTTTATTAAAAATCAAAGCCCTGTATTTATAAAACATAATTAGAGATACAAAAATAATTATTTCTAGGGCTGCAGGGGTGTAACTGTCATTTGCCTCTAAACCCTAATAAATTTTCCTTTTAAAATAATTTCCCTTAAATGACACATTACAAAATTCTGCTTCGTTAAAACCTTATTTGATAAAAATTCAATGGAAAAAAATCAAATGAAGGTAAACGAGTACAATTATTTTGGAGTACTAAAAATAAATGTTGCATCATTAAAACCTTGTTAAGAAAACCCAGTGGGATAAAATCTAAGCAAAGGAAAAAGAGTACAGCTACTCCCCCTGATGTTGATCACTGAAGATCTTTGAGTCAACGCATTCCAATCTCTTGAACTAATTTCTTAAATGTAGATGTTAGCAGTGCTTTTGTGAATAAATCGACCACATTGTCACTTGAGTGGATTCGTTGGATATCGATGTCGCCATTTTTTTGAAGATCATGTGTATGAAAGAATTTTGGAGAAAATATGATTCTTCGCGTCATCTTTGATATAACCTTCTCTGAGTTGTGCAATACATGCTCCATTGTCTTCTTACAAAATTGTTGAACTATCTTTTATTGAAGTTAACCTACATGATGTTTGGATATGATGGGTCATGTTTCTCAACCATACACATTCTCAGCCTTCTTCATGAATTGCAATAATTTTGGAATGACTTCAGGATGTAGCTGTCAAGGATTATTTCATAGATTTTCATGATATAGTCGTTCCTCCACGTGTAAACACATAACCTGTTTGTGATTTAGCTTTATGTAGGTAAGATAGATAACCTGCATCTGCATATTCCACTAAAGTAGACCTTAACTTTTGAGAATAAAATAATCCAAAATAAATAGTACCCTTTAGGTAACGAAAAATATGTCTAGCACCATTCCAATATCGTTAAATTGGTGTAAAGCTATATCTTGCAAGGAGATTTACAGAAAAAGCTATGTTGGATCGAGTGCAATTCACAAGATATGTTAATACTCCAATTGCACTAAAATATGATATTTCAGGACCAAAAACATTTTCTCCATCTTCAAGTGGACGAAATGGATCATTTTTCACATCAAGTGATCAAACAATCATAAGTGATGCCAATGGATGTGCATTATTCATACAAAAAATTTTTAAAACTTTTTCTTTATACGTAGATTGAAGAACAAGTAATCTATCTGCGAAATGTTCAATTTTCAATTCGAGACAAAATTTGGTTTTTCCCAAATCGTTAATCTCAAATTCATTCTTCAAATAATCAGCAATTTTGTTGAGCTCTTCAGGAGTTCTAATTAAATTTAAATCATCAATATAAATTGCCACTATTGCAAATCCAATATTTGTTTTCTTTATGAAAACACATGGATAGACATCATCATTATTATAACCCTCCTTCAACAAATATTCGCTAAGGAAATTATACCACATGCGTCCGAATTGTTTTAATCCATATAATGATTTTTCGCAATTTAATTGAGAACATAGTTCTCGGGCATATATTGTTTGTTCCTGGTACTTTAAGTCCTTCAAGGACATTCATATATATGTCACTATCAAGTGAACCATACAAATATACAGTTACTATATCCATAATGCGCATATCAAGATTTTGTGACATAGTCAAACTAATTAAAAATCTAAAAGTGATTGTGTCCATTACGGGAGAATATATTTCCTCATAATCAATTCCTAGCCTTTGTGAGAAATCTTGAACTACTAGTCGAGCTTTGTACTTTGTAATTTCATTATTTTCATTTCCCTTTCAATTAAAAACCCATTTGTATCCAATAAGGATTACATTTTTAGGTGTTTGAACAATTGGTCCAAACACTTTTTATTTCTCCAAAGAATTTAATTCTGCCTGCATGGCTTTTTTCCATTTTTGCCAATCATTTCTATTTTGACAGTCTTTAAACAACTGTGGTTCATGATCTTCATTTTGCATAATATCAAGAGCCACATTAAATGCAAAAATATTGTTTGTAACAACAGTATTTCATTCCCATAATTTACAAGATAACATATAATTTATTGAAATATCATTATTTTCGAACAGTTGTGGTTCTTTAGGAACCATATCTTCAATATTTGATTGATCAATTATTTCTGATGTGACTTCTTCCAAATTTTTTGGTTGGTTGTTCACTTGTACTTTTCTTTTTCAAGGTACAGAGTCTTTTGAACCAACTGGTCGACCATGCTCTTCGCTTATTTGAGATTCATTTGCCACAATAAATTGTCATTCAGGAACATCAATTTTTGCTGAAATATTTTTCTGCTGGTATCTATAACTTTGACACTTTTTCTTGTGTCAACAAATATATCAGGTAATTGATTTACAATTCTTTGCAAATGAATAATTTTTTCAACCTCTTGCTCACAATGATTGTTGCGAGGATCAAAGTGAGATATATTTGTTTCAATCTAATAAATTTTACCTTGTTTTTCAGGATATAATTTTTTTCCTCCCAAAGTTGGGAAAGTCATTTAATCAAAATGACAATTTAGAAAACGTACAGTAAATAAGTCACTCGTTAAAGGCTCAAGATACCTAATAATTGATGATGAATGAAAACCCACATAAATCCCAAGTCTTAGTTGAGGACCCATTTTAGTGCGTTGTGGGGTTGAAATAGGGACTTGGATAGCACAACCAAAGACTTGTAGATAAGAAATATCAGGTTCATAACCAAATGCCAGTTGCAAAAATGAATATTCATAATAGGCAATTGGTCTAAGATGAACCAATGATGCAGCATGTAATATGGCATGACCCCAAATAGAAGTTGGGAGTTTTGTTTTCATAAGTAATGGTCCATCAATGACATTTGATAAATGACCCCATCAAACTATTTTGTGTATGGACATGTGCAACTGAATGTTCAATTACAATCCTGATTGACATACAATAATCATCGAATACTTGTGATCTAAATTCATCAACATTATCAAGATGAATAGTTTTAATTGAATAATCCAAAAATGGTTCTCGTGATTTTATAATTTGAGCAAGTAGTCTAGCAAATGCTACATTCCTGGTGGAAAGTAGGCAAATATGTGACAATCTAGTAGAAGAATCAATTAATACTATAAAATAACAAAATCATCCACATGGTGGGTGTATTGGTCCACATATATCTCCATGAATTCTTTCCAAGAAAGTTGAAGATTCAATATTGACCTTTATAGTTGAAGGTCTAATGACTAATTTGTCTTACGAATAATCTACACATGGATAATCATTAGGAAAAAGAATCTTCTGGTTCTTTAAAGAATGTCCATGTGAATTATTTATTATTCGTCTCATCATTATAGCTCCTGAATGTCCAAGTCAATCATGCCATAGTATAAAACTTTTTAGGTCAACGAACTTCTGATTCATGATAATATTTGATTCAACCATTTTTATAAATGTATAATACATGCCAGATGTGAGTGCATAAATTATTTCTTTTATCTGCTTCTGATCAGATACAAAAGAAGTTATGCAAAGATATTCAGTATTATTTTCTTACATCGTCTCAATATGGTATCCGTTGCAGCAGATATCTTTAAAACTAATTAAATTTCTTCTGGATTTACTAGAATAAAGTGTATCGTCAATAAATAATTTTCTATTATTTGGTAAAATAATACAAGCTCTTTTAAAGCCCTAAACGATATTCGATGCGCCTGATATTGTATTTACATTATTTTCTTTTAATGTTAAGTCCAAGAAATATTTTTTATCTTGAAGAGTAGCATGTGTAATTGCACTATCAATCAAGTAGGTTTCTTGACAATCCATCATGAATATATCAATATAACAAAATAGACACATTTAAAAAAAACTTGAATTTAAATTCAAAATGATAACATAATGAATACTGTAAAATTAACGATGCATAATAAAGTTCAAAAGTTTTGCGAAAAGTAAAAACATATTTCAAAGTAAATTTCTAAAATAAAGGGAAATACTAGAAATATATATAAAAAAAGAAAAAAAAAACTATTCTATATCTTCCATCACACAATCCCTAATCAAATGGTAAATATTTTCATTTGGATCAGCAAAGAAATCAAAGACATCCAAATGAGTCATATCAATTGGACCATCATAATCAACAAAATTTGTCTTCACTTTTCTCTTTCTCTTGATTGATTTTTGATCGGGATCCACAAGGTGTTTTGCTGTATGACAGGTACGTGTCCAATGCACTTTCATTCCACATCTAAAGCAACTTTCTTCATAGCTTTTTTAATGTACTACTTTTGTCTGCTTTGTGCCTTTAGAAATTGTTGCATTGTTGTTGAAAACTTTGTTGATTATTTCGTCCATTGTTTATTCTGCGTGCACGTCCAAAACCGTATTCAAGTCCACGTTCTTGTTTTGATATTGTATTTGCTTCAGGTAATATAGTGCCATTTGCTTTAGGCAATTGTTCGACGTAATCCATGATTTTTTATCAGCAGTTCATTATTCTATTCAGCAACAAGTAGGCAAGATATAAGTTTTGAGTTCTTTTTAAAACCACGCTCACGATATTGCTGCTGCAAGAGCCATTCGATGCATGAAAGGTGGAAAAAGTTTTCTCCAACATATCTTTATTAGTGATTTTTTCTCCACACAATATCAATTTTGAACATATTCTGAACAATTCACAATTGTACTCAATAACAGTTTTGAAATCTTGCAAACAAAGGTGCATCCACTCATAGCGGGCTTTGAGGAGGACTATAGTCCTTTGATGATCAAATCTCTCAAGTAAATTTTTTCCGAAAAACCTGTGGATCTTTCTCAGTGAGATATTTAATTTCAGTCCATCATGAAGATGATAGCGAAGGAATATAGTGCTTTTGTACGATCCTGCGGGATTCTTTGTTTTCTTCTTTTATTGTCTCCCTCAAATTTTTTGAGACAAGATGAATATCATCGTCAAGTATCCATGATAGATAGTTTTTGCCAGAGATGCAAGTGCAATAAACTCTAGTTTTGTGGTATTTGCCATTTGATTAACTACACAGTAAAGTAAAAAGAGAATACAATTAGTTTCGAAGAATATTATTAGACATCACATAATAGTTAATCATGAAATAAGTTGCATGTTTTCCCTTAGCGATAAACATTAATTTAAAATAATATGTTCTTCAAAACATGTGCTACTTCAGAAACACGTATTTTACTGTCACCTTTTCAAGAGCAATATTTTAGTATTCTTCTGGAATATTGAAAAATATAATTTATGCTCTTCAGGAGCAAGTAATATTCTCTAAGAATACTAATTATAATATTGTGCTACTTCAAAAGCATCAACAAACTATATATAATAGATAGATTTTCAATTAATATGCTTCTGGAATATTAATTATAATGTTGTGTTACTTTAGGAGCAACAACATGATAAATTGTTAAGTTAAAGTTTATATAAGAACATCCAATATATTTAATTACCATATAGATATGATATGAATTTACATGCAAGCATTAATCACAAAAAATGTATAAGTAAAGAAAAAAAATCTTTCAAGCATGCACGTGAAAATAATATTTAATTACCATGTAAACATGAATTTCTTTTTTAAAGTACAGAAACCAGTTCACATATTATGACGTGAATTCTAAAAAACCTATTATGAAGTGTCTGAAGCAATAGCTAATTTTCATAAATTAATTAACGTGCAAAAGTCAATTAAAGTAAATAGAAGTTTGGCACAAAGGTTACCTTGGGAACACGTGTACATAACTAAAAAAATTGAATTATTGGATTTAATTAATAGCAACTACTAATTACCGAAGAATTTCCTTTTAGGCGCAATAACAGATTTAATTAGTAGCAACAATATGCAGAATCAAATTTGCGTGAATCATTGAATTTGAAAGAATCAAGAAGCTAGGTACTGGCGGCGGGTGCAATACCATAACTAGGATATTTAACTGTGTATATGTAAAAGAAATTTTACATGTAATCAAATTAGTTTTGATACACGCAATAGATGATTATGCTTTTAAAAGAAATACTATCTTCACTAGACCTTGAAAAAATTAAGCTTTTATGCTGATAACACGTTGTGAAAAGAGAAGAAAAGTGAAGAGAACAGAGAGAAGTCAATAGACTTGTATGTATTTTATTAAGAACTAAAGCCCTGTATTTATAGGGCAGTATCAGGTATACAACAGTAATTATTTCAAGGACTACGGGGGTGTAATTGTCATTTATCTCTAAACTCTAATAAACTTTTCTTTTACAACAAATATGATTTATTGGGTTATAATTTTCAATCTATGTCAAGCTATATTAGTGAAATTAACATTTTATTATTTATCTAATAAATGTGATATGCATGGTTTTTAGCATTTGTTTGGAATATATTTTATTAGGGTATGAGTTTCTTCTATTGATTAATTTGTGCTAGTTAGTTTCATGTGCTTGGGTCGTTACACTAGTGAAGAAGGCGCGACTCATTCAAGCCTAGGCATGCACATTATATATATATATATATATAAAATAAAAAGAAATATTATAAATAATCTTAGAAAAATTAAAATCACGTTAAAAACAAGAAATTTTTTTTTTAATATATTGGATTCATAAGGCTTGAGGGTTGACATTGATGCCATGCACGCCTTGCGTCGAGAACCTCATTGGTAACAATTTCGATAATTTTTTATTTTTATTTACTAAATTTTGAAGAAAAGCAAATGAATATTTTCATAAATCAAATCACCGTGAACCGTGTATGAAGGATGAAATGGAATACAAAAGAGAATAGTCATAAAGGCTCACGAACCGCATATTCCCAATTCTATATATATATATATATATATATATATATATATAACTGTACATGCCTAAAAATACTTGAATATTTAAATAAATCAAATATTTATATTTTAAACAAATATTTGGCACGATTCAAAAGGTAAAGTAGCAAATTCTAGTTGTTTTCGATAATCATATTATGGACATAAAGGACTCATGAAAAATTTATCTTGTATAAAAGTAAACTACTGAATTGTAATATTGCTTTTCAAATTAAATCATATTACCATAATAATATTAGACTTGTTCAATAACTCATAATTAATCATGTATATTAAATTCAAGAAAAAATTATTTTGGATAAGATCGAACTTTGATAGAATCAACCAAATAAATTATTGTTAAATAAATTTTTAATCAATCCATCTTTTTAATCAAGCCAATTGTTGCGTAGGTTGTATAGTTGGCCCTAACTCCAGGTGAATTGGCCGGAATTTCTCTCCAAAATTTGCCAATCGCACAAACCAAAACTATTGACAGCTTCCTTTTTGACGATTCCTAACCCAAGCCAACATATTGGTAGATTCCCCTCATCATGATGAATCAAACCATGATCCCCAAACACCTATTCAACCACCCAATCAACATCTGAAGCCAAACATTTTGAACGCAATCATCACCCAGGTTTTAGGCGAAATTTTGGTGAGTGGTGAACATCATGATCACGGACCACCATATTCAGCAATCTCTCATCATGGTGAAGCTATTACAACTCTGGGTCTTCAACAATTTTGTACAAATCACGCAATTGATTTAATTTGGGACAGTTTGAAGCATACGAGTTTAGATCCCATTTTAATTGAGTAGTATTTGTATCCAATTTTTATCATAAGTGTTTGGGGTTGATGTCAACAGTTTATGGTGTGAGTTTCGGTGGTTTAGGAGATGGCAATGGTGGTGGTGGTGGTGGTGGAGGAGGCGTAAGCAAGGGGAGGTGAAGAGAATTGAGAAAGATTTTTTTTTTTTATTTTAATAATTTATTTGGACTAATTTGCACTTTTCAAAAAGTTTGGGCTTATAGTTGCAATTTATTCTTTCTTTTTGTTGTTTTATTTAAATAGGATGGTATATTAGTCATTTTACGATAGAAATTGATGAAAAGGACATCCAGCGCAAAAAAATGTGAAAAGTATGGGCAAAAATGCCAAAAAATGAAAAATAGGGACGTTTTTCACAATAAACTTAAAAGGTATGGACTTTTTTGACAATTACCCTTTGTTTAATAAAATACTGTTTGCTAGAAAACCATATGTTGAAAATAAATTTGTTGTGCATCAAAGTAAAGTGTTTGTGATAATTAAATGCCTAAGTATTAGATCTAGAGCAATGCCTTATTTCAAGATAGGGGAACTAATTAATTTTACTGTGAGGTCAGAATTATATGCAGGGAAATACACTTAAAGGGTTGAATGATATGTGACAGAACACCAATGTCACATTTGTGGTAATTATGTTAGAAGTCGATGGAGGAATTTAAATATTCATTCCATATTCTTTTAATTTACTTTTAGTCTCAGAATTTGGATAGAAAATGAACTGTGTTTTGAATATAAATACCTAATTTTAGTCTTAGAATTTGATCAGAAAATGAACTGTGTTTTTAATAGAGAAACAGTATCAATCTTCAATTTTTTAAAAATGGCAGTTTGTGTTGATGGTGATTTATTTCAGTTTATTCAAGTTTTTAAAAATAAATAAATAAGAAAAATCCAACTTTCAAGTGCTGTTGTGACCATGTGGAGGATATTGCATTTTCAGACCAACTATCATAAAGACAAAATTAATGTCTCAAATTTCGGACCACACATTAATATCAGTATCCAGAACATTGGACAAAACAATTTGAGAATTACTAAAGATTTAGCCTATCACATTTAAATTACAAAAAATACATAATAAATTGAGAATTCAAACCCAGAATATGTAATTGCAAGAAGAAATTTGAGTATTAATTTTAGTCTATTTGAATGTCTTCAATAGAGTGCTCAAGAAATCCCATTTCTCTCTTGCTTGAAACAAAGCTCTTGATGGTTAGTGTACAGAATTATGTTTATGTCACCCCAAAAACTATCTTCCCCTTTTGCTAGATGAATAATCCTCTTAGTAGCCTCTAGAATTAGGTGAAATTTGTACTCCAAAATCCCATTCAATGTAGATCGATCTTGATTAAAATAAAGGAATAAAATTTCTTCTACCTTGTAAAGCCATATGATCGTGACCAACACGATTGCAGGGTAATCTTTGTTGCGATCGTATGATAATATTCTTGAACTTGTTGGTGAAACTAGTGATCGCGTAGGTAGAGTCTTGCGATTGCAAGTTTCATCTTTTTTGCTTCCGATTCAAGTTAGTCACTAAATTTTTGTATTAATTCAGCTCAAGTCCCTTCCTATTTACATTGTTGGTCCTTCATCGTTTAAATATTTAAACCTTAGTCCCCATTTTCCATAATTTGTTCATTCTTAGTCCTTATCATTCAATTTCTGCCCCTATTTCTTCATATGCAATACAATATCTAGTTTCTCATAAATCAATCTATATACAATAAAAATTAAGTATCAATTCAATTAAAGTCATTGCATATGTCCCTTTTCTTATGGCCGTGATCAATGAGTACAAAGTTATACTTATCGTTAAAGTAAGTAATAAAAACCACTAATTAAAATTAATTTCTCATTTTAAAAATGAATAAATTAAAAATAGAACTAAAATACTGGCTTAAAAAAAATAAACTACTAAATCTTTGATGCCAACTTTATTACGATATTCACTATTAAAAAAATGGCTTCCGGCACGAATATATCCATTGCTATTACTCTTTACCAACAAAATATTTGCAACCTCAAATCCGTTGCTAATTTGAGGGTCGCTGATAGTTAGCAACGGATTCTGCCGTAAGTAAAGAATAAACATTTTATCAATGAATTTTTCGTTGGTAAAGTGTGAATCTTTTACCAATGAAATTTCCGTTGGTAAAAATCTTAACCAATACCAACTGACTTTCCGTTAGTAAATGTCTACAATTACAATTGGAAAAAAATCAATTTTGTAAATAGCCGCATAGATGTGAGGCATGGTAATTTTTTTTTATTGTCATTATTATTTATTTAATAATTTTAATTTTTTTAACTTTTAGCCAACCGAATTGAAAGGCCAAAAGATTGTTTAACCAAAAACTGGATCACAAATTAATTTATAGAGGGCAATTCCAAAGACTTTGTTGTGAACTTTCAATGTAGGATAAGTGAATTCCTTTTACCAACAAATAATCTGTATCTAATTACCAACAAAATATCCGTGGGTGAAAGATTCAAATGTTAAACGATTATATGAGGCATGAAATATTTGCTGGTAAAGAGATATCGTCGTTACCAATGAAAAATTCATTGCTGATTATCGTAGTTGAAAGTAAATTATTTTTACCAACGGTTAATCAATTTCTAATTACTAACGGATTGCATCCATTGGTAATATTCAGTACGTTATCAACAGATATTCCATAGGTGAAAGATCCAAATGTTAAATGATTATATGAGGCACAAAATATCCGTTGGTAAAAAGATATCATTGTTACCAACGGAAAATTCGTTACTGATTATCGTAGCGAAAGTAATAACTTTTACTAACGGATAATCCATTTCTAATTACCAACGGATGTAGGTGAAAATCTGATTTTTAGTACTGAATTTTAGTTTAATACTCTAAATGTACTTTAAATGTTAAGAGAATAAATGAGTAAAAATTATAGAAAATGCTACTAAATGAAGAAATATAAAATATTTAAAAATTATTATTTTTTCTTTATTAAATTATACTATAACACGTGTTTATTTTCATTTTTTAAAAATAGCTGTCGGTCATATTTGCAAGACATATAATATTCTTAGAAAATAAATTATATTTTAAAATCTTTTAAGATATTATTACAATTTATAATGATATTCTTTTAACTAAGACTAATAAAAAATATGAAAAGAATTTTTAAGAAATAAAGGAAAAATTGTGTAATTGTATTTAATAAGTATTTCAAAATAGCACAAAGCAAAGGGTGTATCTGTAATTGTCACTATTCAAGGTCTGTCTATAATTTTCTAATTTGTAATCTTTTTTCAAATATATTAATTTTAAGCTTTTGAATATTTTTGTTCTATAAAATACTAATTGCTTAGGACGGCGACTTTAAATAAATTTGTTGTGCATTAAATTACAAATTTCGTAGTAATTAAATGCCTAAATATTGGATCTAAGGAAATTAAGCAATCAATCACCAGAATTAAGCAAATCAATATTACTCATATTGCTGGAGAAATCTCCATCAAATCTGCATAGAGAGCATACAATTTACAGATTTGATTTAGCCTTTTACAGCTCCCAGAATCATGTATTTTCATATATAATGTGTCCTATATTTTGTACATAAGTAGTTCCAGGGATGGATTTGGAGGGGGGGGGGGGGGGG
>NC_036242.1:7098032-7165544 GCF_002742605.1 Olea europaea var. sylvestris | reverse complement strand
GGGGGGGGGGGGGGCAGGGCAGGGTTGTAGCCCCCCCCCCCCCCAGGCCCAACAACTTTTTTTTAAAGGTACTTTTTATTTATTTTTTGGTAAAAATCAGTTTTTTATGTGTAATTTTTTTTTTTTTCACGTTGTAGCCCCGGTCTTGGAGGATCCGTCCCTGTGAATATCAATGAATTATAACAAAGCTTTCAATTCTAATTGTTCTACATAAACTTTAAATATTAATATCATTATTTAGAGCATTGGACAAAACAAATACAAATTTTTAGCTACTCCAAGGGCTTTCTAGTAGATATATAGTTCAATTATTGACACATTTAGATACGAGGAAACTCAATGTTTGAATAACCTTAACCAAGACCTAATTATGTTGTAGAATTTGACAACACAGCACTAAATATGGATGACAATGAGGTGGTACATTAAAATGGAAGTCACCTGCACCACTACTATGCTCATTTGGATATTGTCACTGGTTGAATGAGTATCGCTGTTATGAAATCTTTCAACTTTGTTTTAGAATTTGTGTCTCCATCACCGTCTTTGTATATAAGATTGATGACACGTGCAAGATTGACTACTTGTACGAGAACAGCCATTGGTACTACATCTGAATTGATAGATTCTTGTTTTATATCCTTCCATGCATTCATGACTTGTGTTTGAAATACAGCAAATGCATCTTCTTTTGAAGCTCCTTTCTCTTTTATGTAACATTCAACTGCCATTATTTTTTGCTCAAACTGCATAAAAGTAACACAACACAAAACTTGTTAATCTAATGCTGAGCAGGCTATTACATTTTTCTCATCTGTTGACGGCCATAAGAACAAAAAAAACACGTGTGACGAACTTGTGTAATTTAAATAAAATCAATTTCTAAGAATTAAGACATCTTACCCCTTGTCCAACCATATCGTCCATTAGTCTAGCAATAATTGATGAAGCACGAACTGATAATGGTTCACTTGAAATCCAATCAAAGGCTTCCTTAGTTACCAGCTCCCCCATACCTACCAAAGACATTGTAGATTGCATCATGTAGCCACTGGATACTAGTGCAACTTTCATATACTCTTCAAGTTTTGGAGTACATTTGTTGTACGTCCATTTTGCCTCTTTGAAATATGCTTGGACTAATTTTTTCATCTGTAAATTGAAACTTCAATTAGATATATTGGATGTAATTTTGATAAAAGTCAAGCAACTTTATTAATATTGATTACCTCATCAATCGCGTAGTGAACACGATACGATTTTCCTAACTCTTTCTCAGATTTGAGATAAACATCTAAAAGAGATTTGTAAAGGTATTGCATGTACGATGGTAATTGATCTACGGCACTAAAATCCCACCTGCTCATGAAAATATTCAATATCAAATCGGGATCTATTTGTATTATATATTTTGCTATAAATAAATATGCTTTTAGACATTATGATACAAAGAACAACTCAAAACTCTCATTTCAATGGCATCTGTGAAAAGTTTAAGTTCATCTAGGGTGCCATAAACATCATAGATGTCATCAATAGTAGAAGCCATTGTGATTACTTTGGTTAGAATTTTCCTTGAAAGAGAGTATTGGGGCTTAAAGTAGACACATAATATCCAAAAGTGGCATTCCACCAGCCTATCTCTTGCAAAAGGAAATTTTTTTCCAAACTCTAAAGCCTTCCACCACCTGCAATTCACATCCGAAAGTAAATAAATTTTACCAATATATAAGTGCATATATACACAGTGAAGCTTCACAAAACAAACTGTGTAATGTCACTTAGCTCCTTCTGATGCATCTTCTGCACTATGTTGAAGTCTAATTTTGCAAAATTCAGGAGAATGTCTTCACCGGATTCTTGGTAAATGGACAAGAATTTCTTAACTCCGAGCTTTGTCAAAGTTTTATGAATCGGCATCTCCAAGGTGTCACTAACTTGTCTGGAGAGACAATTGCTCACCTGGTGGATCATGGATCCGAGGTGAGAGGTAGAAAACTTCAATGCTTCTTCTAAAATTTCCTCCCCGTGTACTCCAAAGTGTGCAGCCTCGTACAAGCTTAACATCCCTGGTACATCGCGAATCAAAGAATCCTCAAATTCTCCTTGGCTGTCCTTGAATTTGTTGAACACATCTGCCTCAGCCCGAAAAATCATTAAATGTACCATATTCATGTTTGGTCATGTTAAAGAAAAGTTAATTTTGTAAGTAAAAAAGTAGCTTTAAAAATCATAACTAACTTGTATAAAGTATATTTGACTTGCTTAGAAGCATAAGAAAATAAGCATATTACAATCTTTTATTACATGTGCATACATATGTTATTGTCAATTCAATTTCCCAAAATGTTATGAATCACGTAAACAAAAATTACTTACCACATGAGACATAATATCCTTGTTGTCTAAATAACCGAAATCGAAGAGCAATAGCACGAAGATCATTGTTTTGTTTATTGTGACTTTCACGATAAGTTTCATAGATGTATTTTAAAGATTTTTCAATTTCTATTTCAAAATGGTAACCAACTCCAAGATGTTGGATTGCATCGATGAGATCTAGTTTATACACCGAACCATCTGGAGCAGCTGTTAGCAACATTTTCACTTCATCTTTTAATCTTTGACGTTCTTGCTCTTCGTGGGCCAATATATCCTGCTCAAGTAAGTGGAAGCATCCATTTAACTTTTTAACACAATTATATTTCAGTTAATTAACGAAGAACATGTGAGTGTTATGCCCTAGATTCAACCGATTTAGGTTGTAAACACGTTTAATATGTTTAATGTATTTAATTTTGGCAAGATCTATTATTTATTTAAATTAATTTTTTGATAAATTATATTAAATAATAGAGTACGAAGATTCAAGTTTAAGTGATTTGTTAATCACAAGGAGTTGTGATTGTGAGATACAAATTACGTTTAATTAGATCTTGAATAATCCGTGGTCGTAAGTAGTAATGAGATATGGATATCGTTATTACAGATAGACCATCACGTGTGACATTTCCTACTTGTGAAGTAAGTAGCTGATCTCACAAGCTAAAGTGTGGTTACACTTAAATGAACACGTGGATGTTTTATTGTAGAGCAAAATATTGGAGACCTGCTAAGAGATTCCACATAGATAACTATCTGAGTGTCAGTGGTTAATCTCTAACGTTCGGTAGTGGGATTGGTCCTATGACTTGAAGTCATCATAGTGCCTTGTATGAGGACAATCATGCTTTGACGGTGTTGGATGTTGCTCTACCAAGGACCACTACCACTAATACGATATCGTTTGGGTATGTCAAGAACCATATGAAGGTTGTGAATAACCAATAGAGGATTCGTGACTTTTAGATAGAAAGAGATTGTGATCTGCATTTCGTTCAATTAAGTCAATAATGAAATCCTTGGCCAAGGTATACACATAAGTCGAAAAGGAGTTTTCGACTCATATTGACTTAATAGTAGAATGAAAGATATGATCGATAATCGAGATTGACAGACTTCTATATCTCGTAATTGATCGGATCATATTGACGAATGGATTATAGTTTCATGGTAAACGAACAGTTTTGATTTTGTCATACCACGTGATATTTCCAGTCACATGTGTTGCCCTGATACATTGCTAGATGTCAATCTGGGACGGCGAGTGTGAATTTGTGATAAATTAAAAGGGTGTTTAATTTATCATTTTTATTAGATCAAAATAATATTTCACGTCGTTAGGCAACATGTGTTGCCCTGATACATTGCTAGATGTTAATCTGGGACGGCGAGTGTGAATTTGTCATAAATTATAAGGGTGTTTAATTTATCATTTTTATTAGATCAAAATAATATTTCACGTCGTTAGACATTGTGGTCGGGAACCTAATGGGTTGCACACAAAAGAGAATTGGAAGATTGTAAATTGCCAATTAATTAATTTAACAATCGTTGGATAAATTAATTAATTGGATTGGTTATTTATAGCCTTGAATTAATTAATTTGATTAATTAATTCACGGATCGGATTTAATTAAATGGATTAATTAAATATTGGATCAGATCGGTCCGTGCCCGTTTGGGCTTATAAATACATGGCTAGGATTTTAGATCCATATAGTTTTTCATAATTCTTGCTGGCACAAGAGAAAAAAACCCCAGCAGTTGCAATCTATTTTTTGTGTGGATTTTCATTAGAGGCTAGACAATTGGACGGCTGTGGAAAGTAGATCCAAGTTGCTGGAACAAAGATAATGCAAAGGAGTTCGCAAATTCAAGAAAAGTTATAATTCTCATCACAATTCTTATCTAAATACAAAGATGAATCCTGGTGTGAATTGAAATTGTTTTATTTCTGCTATGCATGTTTAAGTAAATTCCCAACAGAACAAAAGGTCAAGCTGATTTACATTAGAAGTATACACAAGGAAATAATCTCCCCAAATGGTAGGATGATACGTGATAGAACGATGAGTATCCTGAATCTCATATTTTTGGTGGAAGATGGAGTAGCAGATGCATGGATTTGGTTATCCATTTCCGTATTTCACTTTCAAAATTTGGATAGTAAATCGAAGAAATGCTTCCCACTTCAATGGTGAATTGACAAGTTCGTTTGATGGGTATTTATAGGAGAATAATATATAACTCCGACATATAAGAATCACATTTTAAAATTAGCAAACTTGTCAAATTATTTCAAAATTCAAGTGTAATTCCAATTAATTGTAAATAATATATATAATATACAATTAATTAGAATTAATTATCCCCACCTACTCCTACCCCACCCCCACCAACTCCCACCAAATTAATAATATACCAATTAATAAATCATGAAATTAGAGAAAATACTACTAAATCAAGAAATTTAAATTATTCAAACTATTTTTAATCTGCATTATTCAATTATTCTATAACAAGTGTTTATGGTGATTTGTTAAATATTTGTCAATCATTTCGGCAAAACATATAATTTTTTTGAAAAATAAATCGTATTTTTCAAAATTTTAAGATATTATGACAATTTATCATGATATTTCTTTTAACTAAAACTATTTATCTCATCTCAGTTAAAAGTGTGAAAAAGTATAATTAAGAATTAATAAAGGAAAATATAGTTTAAATCTATGTAATAAGAATTTCAAAATCAGTTTTCATACATTACATCATGATTGACAGCTTTGTTTACACTTCATGACATGTTACACATATTTGCCATTGATTTTAACAACATTTAAAATAATCAATGGCCTTGATTTTTTAAACATCTTGGAATGACATACGTGCTTGGGTGGTACACTAAAATAGGTGGCGTAATTAATCTTAAAATTAACCATTATTTTTTATCATCTATTGTAGTGTGCCACATTACTTGGTACTATATATATATATATATATATATAGAGAGAGAGAGAGAGAGAGAGAGAGATAGTGTCTTTATAATATTTGGTATTCTCAAGGGTTGTCTATATTTTTCGAATTTGTTATCTTTTTTAAAATGTATTAATTTTAAGCTTTTGGATATTTTTGTTATCTAAAACGTTGACCTCTGGGATCAAGATATCAAGATGAAGGCTCAAATACGATATCGTTGTCCTCAAACGATATTTGCGTCCTCTTAGATTGAGTAAAATGGTTTGAGGGATCTTGACAAATGGTTTGCAGAATTTTAACAAGCCTTGAAAAAGATTATCATCAAACACAAGTGAAATCTCCCAAAACTTGAAGAACACAAGGGAGGAACTTTGAATATTGAATAGAATATAGTTTTGATCTTTGTTTGTGAGTGATGTATAGGTCATAAATGTTTTTCAATTGTTTATGTGTTGAACATACTCACCTATTTATAGGCATGGATCAGTCCACACGAAATGGTGCCAAAATGTGGTGAAAAGCCTCCAAAAATTTAAATCAAAATGGTCAAAAATGGTCATCAACAATAACATATTTGTTCTATGTAACCGTATACCACATATAACAAACCTACACTATCACATAGAGCAAGGTCATGTAGGTCGTTTAGTCCCTGCATGACACCATGCAACCACATGGGCATCTGGCCTGTGCGGTCGGGTAGGCCAAACTTCCGACCATCAATTCCTATTTTCATTCCACACTTATATTTTATTAAGGTTGAACGACATTACAATAATTCCCCATTTGTTCAATATTCAATAAAATTTCATAATCAAAGTATACAATACTTATGCATAATGATTAAATATCTTTCGATTTGAATATAAACATAGTGTATTTTTTACAGAGTAAAGTTGGAATCAAAGGTAACATGAACGTTTGAACCATTTATTTCATGTGACAATACCGGTGAGAACACCTACACAAGTATCATGTGTTCTCGATTTCCTCAAACTCCCTTAGTGCTAATATGGCCTTGCGCTTATCATTTTCAACAAACTTTTAAGAGAGAAACTCCAACTCTTTATTTAGACAGCACCATCTCGAAGTTTATCTAGGTGAAATTGTTCCAGTATCTTTGTTACTTTTAAGGATACTTGTATTTAGTATTGAACTTCATTAAGAGCTTATAGCTCAACCCTCACTACGATAACAACTAGCATTACTTATTAGGATATGGTTATTGCTGATTTTAATAATCCTAAAACCATCCACATATCGAATGACTTATTGTTACCCTTTGAACTTGTAGATTACCTTTTGAGTGACGACAAGTAAGGTTGCTGTCATTGGTAGACCTTTTAGTTGAGGAGTTTCGACCCCATCATACTCGAAGTAGATGCTATTAAATCTCTATTTAGATGTTTAGTTAAAGGATCCATTAAGTTCTCGATTGACTTTACATGATTTAGGAAAATTAAATTATTCCATCATTGATTAATTTCCTTATATAGTCATGTCGAAAACTCATATGTCTAGACTTTTCATTGTATGCTTCATTATCTGCTTTTGCTAAAGTGACTTGACTATCACACATGATAGGTATTGATGATTTATTCTTCAGTCCTAAAGGTATCTTATAAAGATGATTCTTAAGCCACTCGGCTTCTTTCTCGATTTTTTTATAGTGCTACAAATTTAGATTCCATAGTTGAGTGTGTTATACATGTATGTGCCTTTTTTTCTTTTTTTTTTTTGTTTATTTCCAAGAAATAGCACCTCCTCCAAGAGTAACACCCAACATGAACCTATGCTAAATATTCAACTAGCATCGGTAAATCCTTCCAATACAGTCGAAAATTTAGTATATTGTAGGCTTAAATTCTTAGTTTTCTTTAGATATTCAAGAACCCTTCCAGTGACCTTTCAATGATCATTGCTCGGAATACAAGTAAATCTACTAAGTTTACTAATTGCAAAGGCTGGGCTATGTCTGGTCTCATGTATTGAACTGCATATGTAACGCCCCAAATTTTTTCATAAAAGTTGGAGTGTTACGAAAAACTTAATTTTCTTTTTAATAATTGCGGAACGACTCAAATAAAAGAAATTCTTTATTTTCAACCATAAATATTAATTTAAAATAAACAAAAACGAGTTTTTGAACAAATAAAATTGACAAATAATTTAGAGACATAAAAAGAAAAACTAAATATTTATTTTCCTTTTTCTTTGGATCCCGTTGGCAGTCCGCATCACCAATTCGTCACAGTTCCAAACAACCCGAGCTAACATGTAAAATTTTGTACGAGTGAGCATTCAAAAATACTCAGTAAGATATGTGCAGTTTTTACACACAATTATATAACAAATAAAATCTATACTTCATACCACTCTGCTCTTATGGAGTATATCGGTGACCAAACAATACATCCATCTTAGGTCCTCTTATAATCCCGTAGGATTTTTTCTCTCTTTTTATAGAACCTGAAGGTCCACTGACAATCCATGTATATTTAATTGAATATAGAAACATAAGGAAATGAAAATACTTTTAAAAGTATCTTACCTTGTTAAATAAAATGAAATATAATTGCTCGTGTCCTAATTCTTTTCTCAACTTCTCTACTCCGATGAAAGTGTACTGATTGACAATGACGTACGCAAAGTATTAGATTTCCAACACTATTCTCTCTCTCTCTCTCTCTCTCTAGTAAATGTATATTTGAATTTGGGTATGTAAAACTCTTCCATCATGCCTATATATAAGTGTAGGCTAGAGTAATTGATATATAAAAAATTTATTTGATAGAGTCAAATCCAATGTTGCGTGTATCATAAAAAAGATTGTACTTTATCATTGTTTTACTCCACCTAAAAGAACTACTATCCTTATCCAATATAGACGTGGCAGCCATTCTATCAAATTCAAAATGGGTTAATATTAAACTGAAAAAATGATTAAAAATTTAATACCCACCTCACACGTTTCTAGGGAGAGAAATTGAATTTAATTATCACTTATATAAAATTCTATCTATCCTGTTTTCTTTCAATTGGTTCAAACTTAATGCATTCTTATCCATAATAACTTTATTTTGAGTCGAAAACTTCTAATTAATTACAACCTACAAAATGAGTCCAATATTGATATACCAAAACTTATTCCATCATTATCTAATTATTTAGCCTAACTAAAATAGAAATTAAAAACTTATTCCATTTTAGTCCCCAACTTTTTAAAATATATATATAATAAAACAAATAATATATTTTTTTCTATTACACACACACACACACACATTTTTTTTCGGGGTGCTATAGCATACTTAAGACTTCCAATAGCACTCATATATTCCAATTGAGTAATTGCCCTTTCATAATTCTTTACAAGCTTTGAACTTGGATCAATTGGGATATTATATTCTTTTACATTCAAATGTTTAAACTTGTTTATCACATTCTCGATATAATGTGATTGGCTTAGATTGTAACCCCTACTAGTCTTAGTGACTTTGATACCCAATATGGTATCCACCTATGTAAGATCCTTATTTTTAAATGTGAAAAATAGAAACCTCTTCGTTCCTTCTGTTCCATTCATGTGATTACTTATAATCAACGTGTCATCAACATATAAGCATATAAATATCAAATAATTATCACATTCTTTCGAATATAAACCATTTGTTTTCGCTATTGTATTTAAAATAAAATGATACTATAGCTAAGTTAAATTGCTCATGCCATTTTAGGTGCCTGCTTTAAACCGTATAACAATTTCACTAACTTGCATACCTTATGCTCATATCCGAATAGTGCAAACCCAAACCTCCTTATTGAGATCCCCATTTAAGAATGCCATCTTGACATCATTTAATGAATATGCAATTCATATATTGAAGTCAATGCAAATAATATCATAATTGATGTTAGTCTAGCTACTCGTGCATAAGTTACAAATAATTTATTTCTTCCATTTGTCGATAAACTTTAGCTACTAGTCTAACCTTAAAGGTATTCAGATAACCATCAACATTATATTTTCTCCTAAATACCCATTTACAACCAATAAGTTTGGATTTGGTCGTCAATCGATAAGCTCCCATTTATTATTGGACATAATTGAGTCTATCTCATCTTTAGTTACTTCTTTTCCAAAAGATGCTATCACGAGAAGCTATAGCCTCTCTATAAGTCCTAGGGTTGATTTTCACTTGTAGAATAAAAGGAATCGTTCTTACAACATTCGTCTTTCTTCTATCTACTATGTAACAGAAAATATGTTGAGAGCCAATTTCATCCGGTCTTAGAGACTTCTCAATTCGAGTTCTTTTGCTCATTCAAGATTTACTAGATTCACTAACATCTTTAGAAGATGTTTCATCTTGTGTTCTACTAGAGTTTTGAATTTCTTTATGACTTTCCCTTAATTCATTATCCGAAGATAATGAATTCTCAAAAAACTCTGTCACTAGATTCAATTATCACATTGGTCTTCAAGTTTAACAATCTGTATGACTTGCTATTACTAGCATATGTATTAAAAGAATATTTAATGCCTCTTGAACCCAATATAGTCTTATTAGGGTTCATGTTCTTGCAATAAGCAAGACACCCCCACACTTTGAATTATCCAATGTTTCGTTTCCTTTCTTTTTCATATTCGTAAGGTGAAACCTTTGTAAATTTTTAAGGAATCCTATTAATCCTACATGCACTCAATAAAGCTTCACCCACAAATTAAATGGAAACTTAGCATAAGTTAACATGACGTTTATCATTTCACCATAGTTCTATTTTTCTTTCAGCCAAGCCATTTTGTTCAGGTGTCCTAGGTACATAATATTGGTGAATAATACCATATTGTTCACAAAACAAGTTAAAATCGCTAGAGATGTACTCGCCACCTCTATCAATTCTTAGTATTTTTATTTTTTTACTAAGGTGATTTTCAACTTCACTTTTATATACCTTAAACATATCAAATACCTCATGTTTGTGCTTTATCAAATACATATTTATTTACTTAGAGAAATCATATATAAAGGTAATGAAATACCTATTTCCATATCTAGTTAACATGCCATTTAATTCACATATATCCATATGAATTAATTCTAAAATGTTAGAAGTTCTTTTTACACTTTGATATGGCTCTCTAGTCATTTTAGATTTAACACATATTTTACATTTAAATAACTCATTTTCATTGTATGAAATCAAATAAGATTTCAACATTCTTTTCATAGTACTTTTATCCATGTGTCATAACCTAGCAAGCCACAAAGTAAAACAATCAACAATATAAGCAAAATCAACTTTATTATTATTTAATTTATCAACGGTATAGAGTTTGACCATTCCTTCACAGGAATCGCATTTACGAACAAATTTTTCGTTTAGCAATGATTCAAGTTTACCGGACTCATAAACACATTTGATGCCTGATTTTCCTAAAAGATTAAGTTCATATTCATGTCAAGAACATGTAGAACATTTGTCAAAGTAATGGTCTTGACGGAAGTGAAGATAATTTCTACATTTCCTTTCCCAACAACCTTAGAGGGGACTTCATTATCCATTTGAATCTCTTGACCTCCATCAACTTCATTATATGTTTCAAATAATGTCATATGATACATGTACGATTGTACATGTATCATACCACTAATCGGGAACCTTTCCCTTGATAGCGTTGATCTCGATTACGTTGGTCACAATATTGTCTTCTTTGATGGAGTTTACCTTTCCTTCAGCGTCGTTTCATTTCCAGTGTCGACATTCATTTCAATAATGCCCAGGTTTTTCACACACAAAACAACCACCTTTGGTCTTCTTCTTGGACTTGTTAAAGTTCCTTGAAGCTTTCCTTTGTTAGATTTAGAAGGCTCGGTCTTTTCCACGGCATTGGCCTTTGAAGTGCCTTCATAAGACTTGTCATTCTTGTATCTTAAACCTCTCTTTGATGCGAAGATGTTTCTACAATTGTTCCAAAGTGTAATCTTCGAAATAATGCATGATCTTCTTTCGATATCCTTTCCAAGTCCCCGGAACTTTTGCAATAATTGCTCCCACTTGGAAAGTTTCCAAAATTTCAATTTTGACAGCCTTTAATTTGTTGATAAACACTTGTAATTCATGGATTTGGAAAGGAGGGAAATGTTTTCAAGAAATTTAAAATCAAAATTGAAGGACCGTCTAGAACGCTCTTGACTACTTGTGAGTTCGGGTCTAGAAACAACTTCAAATTTTAGAATTACCAAGTTTACGTTCTAGACAATTTATTATTTCGACCTTACATGTGAAATTATACTGATTAAAATAACAAGTCACTTTTAATTAGTTTTCTAGATGATTAAACACACAAGTCCATTTTTCCTAAGTTTGAATGCCGCAATTGTAATGATATGGAAAAAAATAAGCTACGCACAATTTGTTGACGGAGAAACCCAATGTGGGGAAAAACTCCTGGAGCAAAACAGTTACCTCTACTATAGTCAATCAGGTTTGTAGTATGATTCCAAACTAGCAAGTCCCTCCAGTTCTAGCAGTTGTTATTTTTACAATCTCTAAGACCCATTGTCCATCTTCCAGTCTCACGATCTACTGTCGTAGATACTGTCTAGCCATTCCACTAGACTTCCTATTCTACCTTCTGTAGCCCACAAGATCTGCTATCTTCTTCTTCCAGCCTCCTAATTTTAAATTGATTGCCTCTTCCAAGTGGAATTTCCAAGAATCTCCTATTCTGGTGCTTTTCCTGCGCTTGAAGTCCACTTTTCTCAATCCCCAACGAGAGCGCCCATTCCTCAATGAATTAAGGAAGCCTGGTGTTTTGGATTATTTAATTGTTGTTGTTTTCCAAAACTTGGTTTCCAGATTACAAGAGCAATGTTGACGAATCAATAAATGTAGTATTCTTTGGATCTCTTAATGATGTTATAAATATGTGTAGAAGTGAAAGCACAATGTAACAACCTCTAGAATTCCGTCCATGACTTCAGTATTTAGAGTTGGGAAAAATAAGTGCCGTGGGCTGTGTAAAATTCTTCAAATTACGACCTAAGATTTGCCCACGTGACACTATCGCTCGAGCGACACTCTAGCAAAGAAAAGCAGGCGACAACTTTTTCACTTGAGCGAAACAGGGGTGACAAGCGAGCGACAACGGTTCTATTTCTAATGCTCAAGCAACAACTTGGTGAGCAGCTAGCTAAAATTTGGTGAGTCTTCTACCTTATTCCAAACTAAAACCCTAACCTAAACCATCTATACAAATTGCAACCCAAGTCCTTGACTATTACAAATGTTCAATTATGTCATTTTTGTTCACAAAATTCCCAATTACAATATAAAACCTAACAATCTCCCCCTTTGGCATTCTGTGATAAATCTATACAAAATAAGTCAAGACTTGAAAACAAATAACCTATTCTACCTAGTATACCCGATCACTGAGTCTTCATTCCTTGTTAAACATGTTTCTTGAAATCCAACGCTCACATACCCAGTATAAAACACGTAATACATGACATATAACAAATAAAGCACTTAATCACAAATCAACATGCTAGTTTGAGACATCAAATTGATGTCAACTAAAACACCAACATCAATAAACATCAAAACTCAAATAGTAATGGATATGATTGCATTAAAACTTAAACAGGAATGTAATGCAATGCTCTCCCTTCCTACAATCTCTCATGAATTTTGTTCAGTAACACAATGTATCTATGTCTTTTCCCAACGACCCCTAGACATAAAATGCAAAAATATTAACAAATGCAATGTAATCGCTCTCCCTATGTATATGCCTTTTATTCTCTCCCCCTCAGTTCCATATTTTCTCCTCCTTTTGTCACAGATACTGAAGGGAATGATATCAAATCAATTAAAGCAATAACAAATAACCATTTAGAAATGAAGTTGGTAGCATGCAAAAGTATAATTGACAAGCAGTAAACCTCCCCACGTACTCATTTTAAGTTAGAGTGGAGTAAATTATATAAGTGACTCATGTGTGTGTTAAGTGTCACTAATCCAATACAAGCAGAACTCCAAACCTTAATTTTGTGAGAAGGTACATGCTAATCACTATCAATATGTATATTCTCCGATTTATGAATGTCAAACCATGTGAGTGCATTATGATATATACTTATTATTCATTTTTCTCCCCTTAACTTCGAGCATTTATATTTTTAAAATTTTCACATTTTCTAGCTCGTTATATCTTTCACATTTTCCAAGCTCATTCATGTTTCATCTTAAGTACAAGTTCTTTTCCATTAGGTGATTATGATGACCTCTGTAACGAACTTTAGACCGATTAATTCAAGTCAGTTGACCATAGGCACCACGTTTTAAAGAACCCCATTGGCCCAATTACTCGAGTAAAGTAGGCCCCGAAGAAAAACATTAAGCTACTGAGCTTTTATATGATCGGGGAATATTTTTGAGTTTAGGTCTAATAAATTCGATCAATTCATGTTCAAAGTCACCCTACTAACATGTGACAACCATCCCAAATCTCATAGGTGCGATAGAGTCTTACTAACAGTGTCATAGTGTGTGCAGTGCAAATGATACATGAAAACACCTATACAAAGTACTCCACAAGCTCATACATGATCCCAACATACAAATTTAAGAATATTATACATTGTGCTGCAGTAAAAATTTCATTTCCAACATACCTTTTTTTTTTGTTTTTCATTTTTCATTTTTTTTTGTGTTTTTCTTTTTCAAAAATGAATCTCTCACACAAAAAAAGAAAAAAAAATTTAAGCACCCAAAAACACAACAAAATATGCATGTGCCAATGCAAACACGATAGAAATGCACATGTATGAAACCACTACAAAAAAAATAATAAATAAATAAATTAAACAACAAATAAAAGTGATGCATGCATAAATCATATGATAGTTAAAAACAAGCATGCACCAAGAATACCTCTTCATTTAGGTATAAGAGTGCTCTTTCCCTTAAGAGCTTCGTGATCTATCTCAAGGTTTTGCTGATCACTCTTCTTCACCCATACCTGTCTAGTGGGAGAATAGTTCCTAGACAACTATGTCACCAGCTTGGTCGAATGATTCACTTGATTAGTAAGGAATCCAATATGACCCACATACATCTAATTTTTATTCCTATTAAGGTTCATGTTCCTATTTCTATTCAAGTTCTAGATCGGTTACAAGGTTCATAACCTTGATTTCTAAAGTCTCATTCTTGGCGGTCAGCTCATTGACTTTCATAGAGGACCTCTCAAGCTCACTGGTAAGATTCTTAACCTGAGACTATAAAGATTCATTAATCATTTTAAGTTCACTCAGGATTGTGAAAGATTCCTTATTGCATGCTACTAACTTCTCTTTCTCCAGCTAAAGCTCCTTAACCATCGTACTTAAGGCTTTGTTCTTACAAAGAATTTTAAGACTCTCCTGATACATTTTCTCATATGCCTCTTAGATATCTTCCTCATTTTCAATTTCCTCACCACTAACCATGTCCTCATATCTCCCACTCCCTGGACGAATCCACTCGTAACCCTAGCAACAAAGGTAACATATCTTCCACTTTCCTCACGAGTGGATTTCTCACTCTAATTGTCCGAACTAGATTCATCATCAATGAGGGTAGAATTCATAGCCTTTTCCTCAACTCTTCTAGTACTAGGGTACTCATTCCTTACATGACCGAAGCCTTGACAGTTATGGCACCTCACCAATTTCATTTTCTCCTAGATTCATTCAGGCCACCTCTTTGTCTCTCCTGAGATTTCTTTTTATTCCTAATCATCTTTTGAAATTTCTTTGCTAGGTAGGCTGACTCCTTATCATTTGGTGAATCTGAATCAAAAGATTTAGTCTGATTGTTCTTCACAGATTTTAGGCTCAAAGGCTTATCCTAAACAGGTTTATCTAAAGTCCGCTCATTGGTCTGGAGGGATCCAACTAACTCTTCCACCTTGATAGTACCTATGTCCTTACTTTCCTCAATTTTCATGAATTTATGTCTGAAACGCTTAGGTAAGGAACTAAGAATTTTTCTCACTATCTTAGGCTCGGGGATTTTCTCTCCTAAGATGAAGCTAGAATATACTATGTCAGTTACGCTCGCAAAGAAGAAATTAAAAGTTTAATCATCTCTTATTCTAATTTCTTCAAACCTAGTGGTCAGCATCTGCAGCTTCGAATTCTTAACTACCTGAGTTTCCTCATGTGTGGTTTCTAAGATATCCCAAACTTTTTTCGCAACCTCACACATGGACACTCTCCTACACTCTTCTGGTGACACGACCATAAAAAGGGCATGTAGGGCTTTGCTATTCTAGTTACAATTATCTAGTTCAGCCTTAGACTAGTTTTCTATGGGATGGGAGTGACAACATTATTAACCGTGGTACTAGGAGAAGACTAACCATTAAACAAATTGCTTCTTCCAAGTGGAATTCTCAAGAATCTCCTACTTTGGTGCTTTCTCTACGCTTGAAGTCCACTTCTCTCAATCCCCAACGAGAATGTCCATTCCTTAATGAATTGAGGAAGCCAGGTGTTTTGGATTATTAAACTGTAGATGTTTTCCAAAACTTGGTTGCCAGATTACAAGAACAATGTCGATGAATCAATACATGTAGCACTCCTTGGATCTTAATTGATGTTATAACTAGGTGTAGAAGTGCAAGCACAGTGTAACAACCTCTAGAATTTCATCCATGATTCTAGTATTTAGAGTTGGGGGCAAATAAGCGTCATAGGCCGTCTAACATTCTTCAAACCGTGACCTAAGCTTTGGCCACATGATACTGTCCCTCGAGTGACACTCTAACGAAAAGCGAGCGATAGCTTTTTCACTCGAGTGACGTAGGGACGACAAGCGAGGGACGATGGTTCTGTTTCTAACGCTCGAGCAACAACTTGGCGAGTAGCTAGCAAAAATCCAGCGAATCTTCTACCTTATTCCAATCTCAAACCCAAACCTAAATCATCTATAAAAATTGCAACCCAAGTCCTTGACTTTACAAAAGTTCAATTATATCATTTTTGTTAATAGAATTGCGAATTACAGTATAAAATCTAACCAAAATACCTTGAAATAAAAAATTTCTTAGTACCTTCATCTTTAGCCTTTTACTTACTTTCGAATGCATTCTAAATCTCCTTTGCGGAAAAGGTATTGTTGTAGAACTCATATAATCTATAGATAACGTGTTGAAAATATGTCCACGACATATGAGTTCATCTTCTTGGTGCTTTTATCTTTCTGCTTTTATGGCTTCGATTTTTTCATTCATTGGTTCTGGTAGTGGTTCCAATTCTTGATCTAGAATATAGAATATCTTCAACGCTGTTGGTAGAAACTTCAATTTATCTTTCCATCTCGTGAAGTTTGTTCCATCGAAGCGATCCAATTGGACGAAATCTTGATCTATCAATTTAATTGTGACCATGGTGGTTTCGTTCTCTATTGCAAAATATCATTTGGGATTATTGGAAAATATATCTTTCACAAAAGAGAAATGGAGAAACGTATAACGACCCAATAATTAAGGGTTTGAATTGCTACCAAAAGATTTATTTATAAAATGGTCAATGTTATTTTAAACCACATATGATTCATTCATTTGAAAAGAAGAGGCTAAATGGTGACGTATGAATGAACTAATTTCTGAACCGTATAAATGGAAATAGGCAGAGGTCTCTACAAATACAATTCTGTATGTTAACTTAACAGACTAATAAATTAATTCATTTATTCTTAGGAAAGGCACACATTTTTATTATTTTATTGGGTACATCAACCACTGAAAGGCAAATTTTATTGGATACTATGTCCCCATCCAATTAATTAGTCAAAGATGGTAAGCAAGCAGGTGATTTATATGACTCTCATATCCTATGACCTACATCAAATGTCCAGGAAGTATTAAAGTTACACACAAGCCAACTAGTTCATCAAAGGATGTTCCTCATCCACAAACAATGAAATAATGCGTTGCTTGAGCATGGCCAAACATGTTATAATAAATATCAAATCATCTAAGTCAATTTAAGTAATTTAACTCCCCTTGTCTTGCACGTGAAAATCCAATTCAAGCAATAGTTGGCAATGACAAAAGAGATATAATTCATCGTTTTAAATCCAACAATAAGCACGAGCAATTGCAAAATCACTGCTATATTCCAACAAATAACATTAACGATAATTCAATCAAGTTAAGTGTCCACGACAACAAAAATAAAAGAGATAAAATTAAGTGTTAAATTTTTTCCAGCGAAAAATGAGGCACAACCGTACCATCGAACCATCACGCTCCAACACGATCCGATCTAAATGATGAGTTGTAAAGAAAATGGTGAGTACGTGGGAATACTCATTAGGATCTAAATTTTTAATGGTCTGATCCCGAATAATAATTTTAAAGACGTGTTAAAATATCATACCGTCTCATATCTTTAAGATCCGGTAAAAGCTCATATCATATCATTGTACCAGAAATGGCCATATCATTCATATCATAGCATTTCATATCATAACTTTAACTTTCATGAGTACAAAATTCATTAACATGTAAAAATAATAATTAAACGGGACAGAGAACATTGCACTTTAATATCCTACCTTATTAGATCGTTTTAATTTTGGAAGACAAAACCAAAGAAATCACACTCCAAAAATCCTTCTCCCCGCTTCAAGAATTTATATAGTTTGAAATTGACTTCTTATTTTAAATTTCAGTACCACAGGTATAAGTATCTATAAATTTTAAGGTACAAAGTAAGATTCCTTTTACACTGCATAAAATATGAAGTCTGTAATTTACCTGATTTCAACTTTCTTCTTTCTCCACAATTGTGTACTTATGCATATGTCTCCTTTTGATATACATCTATATCACCCCATGATCTAGTCTAGTAAGGTAGGTGTGCAGTTGGGGAAACATGTAGAAGTAGGATAGGAGAGTGGATAAAAATTGGGAAACGGACTTTTGAAATAAAATAATTGACCAAGTCTTGTCAACCAACTATACTACTCAACAAGCAATACATCTCATACACATGGCCAACAAATTGAAACTAGAATTAATAAAGTTTCTCTCTCTCTCTCCCCTTTTCTTTTATATTGGTGGTGGTTGGTGACTAATAATATATATATATATATATATATCAATTAAAATATAAGTTTAACGCTATATCTTTCAACCTTGATAACTTAGGCTTCGCTAATTCAAATTAACTTTTTCTCGCGCCTAACATACATGATTAATTACGATCTTTCCAACGAGCCCAATATTCATATACTTATCGTCCCTTTGTCAACATCTACATTTTAATGTCCGATAATATTGAAATTTACTTTATATATGTTTTAGTCCCTAAACTTCCAAAATGTTAAAATATAGTACACATAAATTAAATTCTAATCTATGAAATTTTGGGACATTACAATCTCCCCTCCTTAAAATAATTTTGCCTTTGAAAATTTACCTTAGTTAATCGAAGAGCTCTGAATATACTTGGTTTAGCTTCTCTTCTCTCTCCAAAATTGACTCATCAAATCCATGATTTTTCCATTGGACCTTGACTAGGGAAATTTCCTTGTTTCTAAGTTGATGCACTTTTCTATCATTCTCGGGATTTCTTCATTTGACAAGTCTTTTTGCATCTCCAACATATTTTCTGAGTATCGAAACATGGAACACATTATGTATAGCTGCAAGTTCAGGTGGTAAGGCAATTCGGTAAGCCACAACACCAATCCCTTCAAGGATCTCAAAAGGTCCAATAAATCGTGGTCTCAACTGTCCCTTCCTACCAAATCTCAATACACCCTTCATGAGTGTTATTTTAAGAAAAACGTTATCTCCCATACTAAATTCCAAATTCATTCTTCTATTGTCAACATAACTTTTATGTCGGTCTTGTGCTGCCTTTATTCTTGCTCTAATCTTATCAACTGCCTCAACTGTTCGTTCAATGATTTTAGGACCCAAAATTCTGTTATCCTCGACCTCATCCTAATGGATAGGGGATCTGTACTTTCAACCATAAAGAGCTTCATATGGGGCCATACCTATAGTGGCCTGAAAACTATTGTTGCAAGCAAACTCCACTAAAGGTAGGCGTGTCTCCCAACTACTACCAAAATCCAAAATACATGCCCTCAACATTTCATCCAGAGTTTGGATGGTTCTTTCTGATTGTCCATCCATTTGAGGATGACGAAGGGTCATAAACTTCAGTTTCATCCCCATGGCTGTTTGTAAACTTTTCCAAAATTTAAATGTGAACCTTGGGTCTCTATCTGAAATAATTGTGACTGGAACTTCATGTAATCTGACTATCTCTTTGATGTATAACTATGTGAGTTGTTCCATGTTGAAGTTTACTTTGATTGGTAGAAAATGGGCTGATTTCGTTAAACGATCCACCACTACCTAGATATAATTGTATCCTTTTGCTGACCTTGAGAAACCTACCACAAAGTCCGTTATTATGTGTTCCCACTTCCATTCTAGAATATTCAACGGTTTCAATAGTCCTGATGGCCTTTGATGTTCAGCCTTGACTTACTGACACATAATACATTTTTCAACGAGTAGACCAATTCCTCTCTTCATGTTTCTACACCAAAATGTATTTCGGAGATCTCGTTACATTTTTGTACCACCTGGATGTGCCGAATATGGGGGTAAAGTGAGCATCTTCCAATATTTTCTTTATTATACTTTTATCCTTAGGTACACATAACCTTCCTTTGAAAGTTAGCACGTTATCTGCAGATACTTCAAACCTTATACGTTTGTTTGAACCAATCTCAGTCTCTATCTTCCATAGAAATTGATCCTTATCTTGCTCTTCCTTAATTCGATCCTGAAGTGTAGGTTGAATCATGAACACTTTAATCATTGCTGTAGTCTTAGTCGGCGGTGTGATAACTTTCAATCTTAGTTTCTCAAAGTCCCGTATCAAGTATTCCTGCACCATGGGCAGAATTGCTAACTGTGATCCCGTCTTTTTGCTTAGGACATCTGCAACTACGTTGACCTTATCCGGATGGCAATGAATCATGCTGTCATAATCTTTCACTTATTTCAACCATCTTCCCTGTCTCATGTTCAATTCTTTCTATGTGAAGAAATATTTAAGACTCTTGTGGTGTGTATAAATTTCACACTTCCTACCATTCAGATAATGACGCCATATTTTTTAGGCGTGAACTACTACTGCAAGTTCCAAGTCGTGCGTTGGATAGTTTTGTTCATATTGCTTCAACTGTCTGGAAGCATAAGCAACCACTTTTCCATGCTGCATCGGTGCACAACCTAAACCCTGCTTGGAAGCATCACTGTAAATCACAAATCCCTCTAAACCTTCAGGTATCGCCAGTATAGGAGTTGAATCTAGTCTCTGCTTAAGTTCTTGAAAACATTTTTCACATTTTTCTGTCCACTGAAACTTCTTACCCTTTCTTGTTAGCTGAATCATTGGCCCTTCTATTTTTGAGAAGCCTTCAATAAATCTTCTATAATAACCCACCAATCCCAAGAAACTGCGAAGTTTACCCACACTACTCGGCCTTGGCCAATTTGTTACTGCTTCCACTGTAGCAAGGTCCACTTTGATCCCTTTGGCTGTAACCACGTGAACAAGAAAACCTATGCGATCAACCCAAAATTCACATTTCTTGAATTTGGCATGTAGTTCCTCATTCCTTAAAGTTTCGAGTATTATTCGAAGTTGTTCCTCACCCTGCTTCTTATCCTTTTAGTACACAAGTATGTCGTCAATAAACAATATGACGAATTGGTCTAAATACTGATGGAACACTCTATTCATGAGATCCACGAATACAGCTGGAGCGTTGGTCAAACCAAAAGGCACAACAGTGAATTCATAATACCCATAATGAGTCCTAAAAGCAATTTTCGATATATCGCTTGCCCTGATTTTCAGCTGGTGATATCCTGACCTCAAATTGATCGTTGAAAACACTGCAGCACCCTTTAACTGGTCAAACAGATCTTCTATTCTTGGTAGCGGGTACTTATTTTTGATGGTCAAATAATCCAATTCTCGGTAGTCAATGCACATCCTCATACTCCCATCCTTCTTCTTGATAAAAAGTACACGAGCCCCCCCAATGAGATACACTTGGTTGAGTGAAACTTTTCTCCAGCAACTCTTCTAATTGCAACTTCAATTCTTGAAGTTCCTTTGTTGCCATTCGGTATGGGGCTTTGGATACAGGTGCTACTCCATGAACCGAATCAATTGTAAATTCCACTTGCCTTCCTTAGATGCATTAAATTTTAGATACATTAAATAATCAATTAAAATATAAGTTTAAAGCTATATCTTTCAATCTCGATAACTTGGGTTCCGCTAATCCAAATTAATTTTTTCTCGAGCCTAACATGCATGATTAATTACGATCTTTCCAATAAGCCCAATATTCATATACTTATCATCGCTTCGTCAACGTCTATATTTTAACATCCGATAATATTGAAATTTACTTTATATATATTTTGGTCCCTAAACTTCCAAAATATTAAAATATAGTACATATAAATTAAATTCTAATCTATGAAATTTTAGGACATTGCAAAACAAGAATATAAATCTAGGATCAAGATATCAAGATAAAGGCCCAAACATGATATCCTTGTCCTCAAACGATATTTGGTCCTTCGTGAATTGAATAAGATGCTTCAAGATATCTTGGCAAATGGTTTGCAAGATCTTAATAAGCCTTGAAGAAGATTATCACCAACACAAGTGAAATCTCCCAAAACTTGAAGAACACAAGGGAGGAACATTGAATATGGAATAGAATAGAGTTTTGATCTTTGTTTGTAGAATGATGTATAGATCATAAGTATTTTCAATCGTTTATGCCCTGATCAGTCCCCACAAAATGGTTTAAACCAAAACGGTCACCAACGATAACATAATTGTTCTATGCGACTACATAGAACTAACCTATGCAGTTGCATTGAACAAGGTCATGCAGGGCATTTAGTCCCTGCATGACACCATGTGACCGCATTGGCATTTGTGTAGGCCAAACTTCTGGCCACCAATTCCGATTTTGATCTATACGTTTATGTGATTGTTTAACTTAGGGTTAATTGAATTAATTACTTGAAACATCAAAGAACAATAATTAAAGTGACGTGTTGCCTATTATTGATTAATTCCATGTATTTGGGTCTAAAATATTTTCCAACAGTGTGCTTGAATTGAGAATAACATTCTGGCACAATTTATATTTTGGTCATAAATAATTTATTCACCATAAATTTATGTGGGTTGACACATTGTACTATAAGGTCGTAGCACTGGTCAATCACTATTCAAGTTTTTTATATATATTTTCGTGAATTTAATGGTTCTTTGATTTGCAAATGGGTGATATCGGATGATGAAATCCTCGTTGCTAATTTGTCCATTGATAAATTAGCGATAAAAAAAAAGTTCATTGGTACTTACCAATGACAATTTTTGCATCTAATTACAACAATTTTAGCAACAATTTTCCGCCACAAATTACCTACGGCTAAAGTTTGTCAATGATTAGCAATGGATTACCTTATTTTCGTTTGCCTAAAAAAATTATGATTAGTATTTTGATTATTCTTTTTCGGGAAGTTAATATATTAAAGTTTAAACTCAAAAAACTAAAAAAATGATGATGTTAAAATTTTAATCTACAAACTAACAAACAACGTCGATGAAATCTTAAACATGTCCATTCAATTCCTTAATTTCAAAGTTTGAAACAATAGAAATCAATAACTACAGAAATAGTTAATACAACTATTGGAGGTTCTTTGTCTTCCACAAATGGAGTTCGAAGGAAGAAATGTATAAGCTTTACACACACACATCTTTACTCTCTTAAAAGAGAGGCTTTTGGTACTGTTCATTTATGTCACAGCCGTTTTCACACTTGATTCCAATTTATCCAGTTTTGCTACAGTAGTTTGTCCTGTTCTTTTTTTTTCCTCCTTTACATTGTTTTCCCACTTTACCCTTGAAAATCTCACCCTACACTAATTAACACATTGAGGACTTAATGGTCACTTGCGCCCACAGTTGTTGACTTTGCACAGACAAGTTTTTTTCTTAATTTTAATTTTAATTTTTTTAATTATACTATTAATATATTTTTTTGTAAACTTTTTAAGAAACGCGTTTGATGTAACTTTAACTATTTTCGATATTCATTTAGATCAATTCGATGAGTCCATAATATAGTTCTCGAAACAAGTTCGATAAAATATAGACAATATATTTTTTATAGATGTTGCGTTTAAAAAAAATGACGAGTTATACGCATTTTTTAAATTTGACGTCAAACTATAATTGGAGATTTGGAAGGGAAAACGGCGAAATTTGACCTCGAAAACGATGTCCACCAAGCGAAGCTAGGTGGCCATGACGTGCGTGTAGAAAAGAGCTTTTTGAATTGGGGTCCTGGACTCAATTCCGATAACTGTAGCAAAACTTATAGCCAAATTAAAAAATAATAATAATAATAAATTTAGAAAAAAAAATTAGTCCAAAAAAAAAAAAGCAAAAAGCAAACAGAAGAAGAAGAGTAAAATTAAACACTCCGCGCTGCGCGGAGTGCTTGCCAGTGAGCACTCCGTGCAGCGCAGAGTGCTTCACAATTTTTTTTTTATTTTTTATTTTTTATTTTTTTTTTGTATACGGATTGTTTTGGTAATTCGACCATAACTTTGGCTATGGTTGTCAGAATAGTGCCCATGAACCCAATTCGGAAAGCTCTTTTCGACGCGCACGTCGTGGCCACCTCGCTAGGCTGGGTGGACATCGTTTTCGAAGTCAAAATTCGCTATTTTCCCTTCCTCTTCATTTACGCGTTTGATGTTTGTTTAACTATTTTCGATATTCATTTAAATCATTCGATATGTCTATAATATAATTCTCGAAATGAGTTTGATAGAATATAGAAAATATATTTTTTATAGATGTTGCGTAAAATATTTTTTTTTTTGTTTTTGGCATAAAAATTCCTAATAAAATTATTATCACCCTACTTTTCTTAATTCCTTTACGTAAAATGTATAAAAAAATATATTTTCTATATTACATCGAAACTCATTTCGAGCACTATGTCATAGACATGTCAAATGATTTAAATGAATATCGAAAATAGTTAAACAAACATCAAACGTGTAAATGAAGAGGAAGGAAAAATAGCGAATTTTGACCTCGAAAACGATGTCCACCCAGCTTAGCGAGGTGGCCACGACGTGCGCATCGAAAAAAGCTTTCCGAATTGGGGTCATGGGCACGATTCTGACAACCGTAGCCAAAGTTACGTTCGAATTACCAAAACAATCCGTAAAAAAAATAAAAAATAAAAAATAAAAAAAAAGCTGTGAAGCACTCCGCGCTGCGTGGAGTGCTCACTGGCAAGCACTCCGCGCAGTGCGAAGTGCCTTAATTCAATTTTTTTTTTACTTATGTTTTTGTGTTCATTTTCAGGTTCATTACGGAATACCAAATAAAGTCGAAATATTATATTCTTAATATCGTTTTGAAGTATTCACGACATAGTATTGCACGTGGTTCACGGTGCGTGAAACGGTCAATTATAGCAAATGTTATCGGACGTCAAAGTAGGTATGTTCAAACTATATTTCTAAATTTTCGTTAATGCGCTAACTTTAAAAATTTATCGACGACTGTGCGATAATCGAATCGATAAATATTTTACATTTTCTCGAAACTCATTTTGAGAACTATATCGTAGAGACATCGAATGATTTAAATAGATATCAAAAGTAGTTAAACGGATATTAAACGTATGTGTTAAAAAATACGAATAATTTGTTTTTCTTAAAAAAAATCAATTATTTTATTATTATTTCGAAATTTTCGATAACAAGTTAACTTTAAAAATTCGTCGACGATTATACGGTAGTTGAATCGATAAATGTTTTACATTCTCTCGAATTTTTTTTTTACTTATGTTTTTTTTTATTTTCAGGCTCATTACGGGATATCAAATGAAGTCGAAATATTATATTTTTAATATCATTTTGAAATACTCGCGATATAGTATTGCACGTCGTTAACGGTGCGTGAAACGGTCAATCATAGCAAATGTTATCGGACGTCAATGTAGACATTTTCAAACAATATTTCGAAATTTTCGATAACAAGTTAACTTTAAAAATTCATCGACGACTGTGCGATAGTCGAATCGATAAATATTTTACATTTTCTCGAAATTCATTTTGAGAACTATTTCGTAGAGACATCGAATGATCTAAATAGATATCAAAAATAGTTAAACGGACATTAAACGTATGTGTTAAAAAATACACATAATTCGTTTTTCTTAAAAAAATCAATTATTTTATTACTATTTCAAAATTTTCGATAACAAGTTAACTTTAAAAATTCGTCAACGATTGTACGATAGTCGAATCAGTAAATGTTTACATTCTCTCGAAACTCATTTTGAGAACTATATCGTAGAGATATCGAATGATCTAAATAAATATCGAAAATAGTTAAACGGAGATTAAACGTATGTGTTAAAAATGCATTTTTTTTTAAAAAAATTATTTCTTTTTTCCTTTTTAATTCTTTTTTGTTTGACGTCAAATTTTTTTTTTTTTTTTTGGTTTTAACGTAAATTTTTTTAATAATAATTCTTTTATGCAAAAAATTGTATTAGATTATTTTAAAAATTAATTTATCAAGAAGAAAAAGTAACAATAAGAAAAAAAATTCCTAAAAATTACCGAATTTTTTTTATATATAAATTTTTTTTAGATGTTAAAATAATTAAGATAAAAAATTTGTTGGCTCAATTTCTTGTTGCTATAATTCAAATGTATTTTTTCAAACATTATTATTTTAGTCTAAGTGATTATTTTACTTATAAATGACGTATTTGATAATACTATATTCAATATAAGTAAGTCGTTTAATTAATCGAATCATTTTTTTATTGTTGAATATCTAATTGATATAATTAAATCGTTTAATTAATCGAATCAGTTTTTTATTGTTTGCAGTCTCCCTTTGTTTCCTTATTTAATATGCTAATATCTCCTTTTATAAAATTCAAGCCATGCATTGCATGGCACAAGACTAGTATATATATATATATATATTAAATCGCCTATAAATTTCATAAAATCTAAGTTAGAGGAATAGAATTGTAGAAAATCATGTTAACTATAGAATATCATCGACAAGAATAAGCCTATTTTTCTGATGATGACATAAAATCTAAGTTAGAGGAATAGAATTGTAGAAAATCATGTTAACTATAGAATATCATCGACAAGAATAAGCCTATTTTTCTGATGATGATGATGATGATGATGATGATGATGATGATGATGATAATAATAATAATAATAATAATAATAATAATAATAATAATAATAATAATAATAAACCCATTTCGAAATTTGAGATAAACCATTTCTAAATTTGAGATATACCTATTAGGTACAATGTACGTCCATATTGTTGATAGAAAATGATTGTTATCATACCTTGATGTGCAACTTTATCCATCTCGCTGTAGAGTTATAGCGAATCGTTTAATTTTTTTATTTTTATTTTTATTTTTATTTTTTTGTGTGGAGTGAAATGATGAAGTTATACCGTAGTGTAATGCTATTCATATGCATTGGCGTTAAACACCAGTTTATATAATAATTGCATGGTATTAAAAAATAGATTCAATTATTTGCAAAGCCACATAACTCAATTAATTAAACATAAAAAATACGGCCACCTAGACTGATGTTAAATATTATTATTTTATAATATGTTGTTTGCCATCTATGCTACTGGTACTTAAATTGGACCTATGCACAGGTTGGTCTGTCTATTATAGCAGACTGTGTGACTGTGCCAGGTCATATTTTTTTAGCCATAAAGTTCAGTCTAGTTGACTCGATTGAGCTACAATCTTGAGCTAAACTTTCACATATTTAACATCCCTACTCTAATAATCTCTCAAATAAAAGGATTGTGTAAATAATGTCACGTTAATATAAAAATGAATGAATTTGTACGCCAAATTTAGACTTGTTTGATCCACATTCTCTAAAATTATTTTTTCAAAACTTATTTTGAATCACACATTTCACAGGATCTATAACTTTTACCAATTTTTGTTAAAAATCTTTTTTTTTTTTATTAATTAGCTAAATCAAACATGGGCTCGATGTCAGGATGCATATGCCAAGAAAACTTAAATAGGGATTTTAAGCAGTACATTTATAAAGTTGGCTCAATCTGTAATTGCCACTCTTCAATCACCAAAAAAACTGGATCTTTCCCACCGGCGATTCATGGGAACTCCACTATTTAAAAACAGGAATTGCACGTAATAAAATTGAGATTTGGGGGAGCATTAACTTCGATTATATGATAATGACAAACAAAACTTTTGTTGAAAAGCCAAGCCACCAATCTATAATAACACTAAATTACAAATTGCACAATTGATTTTCGAAAAAAGAAACACGCATATGAAACACACACAAAAGCAGAAAAGATAAATCAAATTAACACTTATCACTATTTTGTAGAGATTATAATTACTCATAGGTTGTTCCCATTCTTTGTTGCAATTGGGTGTTTTGTGTGTAATTATGAAGTTTTTCTTCTGTTATGGTTCTGGCTATAGTAGTGCAGGGGCTCAACAGCAGCCACCGGAGAAGTAGAGATTGCAGGTGCTGCCAGAAGCTTGCCCCGCGTAGGACGGAAGCAGGAAAGGGCCGCCACGGAGAGGCGTTGTGGGGTTATTGATTGGCAGCCATCTCTTTCATCAATATCGGAGGACAACGTCTTGTCGGAGAGGGTTATTCTGTTGAAATGTTGTTCAACATTCAAGAAAAAATTAAATGGGATGAATAAATTGGAAGAAAAATAAAAAAAAGGGTATTAGAGGTAAAACATTGTTCTATGTTGTCGCATAGATTTATACTGTGCAATCGCATGGCCTATTCAAGGAATTCTAGGATCTCTTTGGGTTGTTCTATGCGATAGTATAGATTTATACTATGCAGTCGCATAGTTATACAAAATTGACCGTTGGAGATCAGTTTCCTACTGTTGCAACTCCAAATTGTGGTGGCTTTTCGACCTATTTTGGTACCAATTCATGCACACTGGCGGTGGCCTATATATAGGTGATGCATTTCAAGCCAAAAATAACTGAGAAACATTGTGATCCATATTCATTACAATATCAAAGATCAAATTCTTGATTCACATTCATACTCTTTTTTTTATTGTGTTCTTAAAGTTTTGGAGGGTCGTACTTGTGCTTTAGTGCTAGATCATTTACAAGGCTTGATATAATTTTACGAACCGTTTGCCAAAATCCTTAAGCATATCAATCAATCCCGAGAGGAGGCAAATATAGTTTGGGTGCAGCGATTACGCGTTCGAGCCTTCGACTTGTTCTTATCAAGTTTCTAGTATTAATTATTTTTGTTGTTACATTATTGTGATACTATTATTGTCTCTATTCCATTTCTCCTCCATATTTTCCAATAATCTCAAACTATACTTATCCTACGATAGAGAATGAGATGACCATGGCGACCATCAAATTTATTAATCAAGATCTGATTTAATTGGATCGGTTTGATGGGACAAACTTCTCTCGGTGGCAAGACAAGTTAAAATTTCTATTAACAGTATTGAAGATCATCTAAATTCTTGATCCAGATTTGGTGCCTTTGTCGGAATCAGCAAATGGAGAAACCGAAGCAATCAAGGTCGAGAGGCAAAAATGCCAAGAAGATGAGTTGATTTGTCGTGGTTTTATTTTGAATGCTTTGTCAAATCGCTTGTATGATCTATATACCAACACTTCTTTGGCAAAAAAAATCTGGAACGTGTTGGAAAGTAAATACAAAGTGGAAGAGGAAGGTACAAAGAAGTTTTTGATTTCTAAATACTTTGATTTTAAATTTTTAGAAAATATTCCCCTTCTACCCCAAGTGCATGAGTTGTAAGTGATTGTCAACAAATTAAAGGCGGTGAAGATTGAAATCCCGTAGACTTTTCAAGTGAGGGCTATAATTACTAAACTCCCAGGGACTTGAAAAGGATACCGGAAGAAAATAATGCATAGTTCCCAAGATTATTCCTTGAAACAATTGCAAAAAATCTTCGAATTGAGGAGAAATCCAAAATGTGTGATAGGAGTGAAAATCCTTTGGAAAGAACTTCCAAGGCAAATGCTGTATAGAAATCCGATCGGCCTACAAAATCCAACAAGAAGAAGCTTTCAAGGAACTTTAACAAATCCAAAAAGAACACCAAAGGAGGATATTTTGTTTGTGGAAAATCTGGTCACTATGCTAAGGAGTGTAGACTTCGAAAACAAAACAACTCGAAGGGTAAAATGAATTCTATCCAAGAGGACAAAATTGTGGCCACCATAACTGAAATAAATGCTATCAAAGGAAAAGTATCTAGGTGGTGGTATGATACTTGTGCAACCATACATATATCATATGATAAATCTTTATTCAAAACATATCATGAGATGGATGGAAGCCAAGAGATTCAAATAGGTAACGAAGTGCAGTCCAAAGTAATTGGCAAGGAAAATGTTGATATTATCTTTACGTCCGGGAAAACCGTTACTCTAACAAATATATTACACATTCCGAATATGAACCAGAACTTGGTTAGTAGAAATCTCTTAGGCAAACCAAGCATTAAAAGTGTATTCAATTCTGTAAAACTTGTATTATCCCTTAACGAGAAATTTGTTGGAAAATGTTATTATTGTGAAGGAATGGTCAAATTATATATCGTTGACAATGAATTGAATAAAACTGATTTTGTTTATGTTGTGGATTTATTTTCATTATGGTATGCTAGATTAGGTTATGTTGGAATAAGTACCGTGAAACGCATGAAAAATTGTGAACTAATCTCAATGATGGAAATAATGAAATTAAATGCAAGATATGTGTAAAATCTAAAATGATCGAAAAGTCTTCTAATAGTGTAAAAAGGACTTCTAACATTTTAGAACTTATTCATACCGATAAATGTGAAATGAATGGCATGTTAACTAGGGGTGGAAATAGGTATTTTATTACCTTTATTGATGACTTTTCTAGATCTACAAATGTTTACTTGATAAAGCATAAAAGTGAAGCTTTTGATATGTTTGAAGTATACAAAAATGAGGTTGAAAATTATCTAGGAAAGAAAAATAAAACTTTAAGAAGTGGTAGAGGTACTGAATATTTTTTCAGCAATTTTAACTTGTTTTGTGAACAACATGGAATTATTCATCAATGTTCTACACCTAGGACACCCGAACAAAATGGTTTACCTGAAAGAAAAAATAGAACCTCAGTTGAAATGGTTAACGCCAAGCTTATTCATGCTAAGTTTCTATTTAACTTGTGGGGGTGAAACTTTATTAAGTGCAAGTAGGATACATAATAGGTTTCCTTCAAAATATACTAAGGTTTCTCCTTATGGATTGTGGAAAGGAAGAAAACCAAACATTGGATATTTCAAGGTGTGGGGGTGTCTTGCTTATTGGAAGAACAGGAATCCAAATAGGACCTAATTGGGTCCAAGAGGCATTAAATGTGTCTTTGTGGGATTTGTGAATAATAACAAATCTTATAGATTGCTAAATTTGGAATCCAATGTGATTATAAAATCCAATGATGTGGAGTTCTTTGAGGATTAATCTTGAATATGTCCCTAGCTCAAGTGGAACACATGATGAAATGTCCAATAATACTTGGAAACTTGTTGATTTACCTTCAGGATCCAAGCCTATTGAATGCAAATGGGTATTTAGGAGAAAATATAATGTTGATGGATCCCTAAATACTTTCAAGGCTAGAATGGTAGCCAAAAGATATCAACAAAAGGAAGGAATCAACTATTTTGATACTTATGCACCAGTTGCTAGAATAATATCGATTAGGATATTATTCGCTTTAGCTTCAATGTATGACTTGCATGTTCATCAAATGGATGTCAAGATGGCATTCCTAAACAAAGATCTCGATGAAGAGGTCTATATGGAACAACCTAAAGGGTTCGCCCTACCTGGGACTGAACATAAGGTGTGTAATTTGGTGAAATCTTTATACAGTTTGAAGCAAGTACCTAAAAAATGGCATGAAAAGTTTGACTTAGAAATTATATCTTTCTGGTTTAAACATAATAGTCTAGATAAATGTTTATATTTCAAAATATGTGAAAATTATGTGACATTTACATGCTTATATGTTGACAACATATTAATTATGAGTAATTACATGGACGGTATAGAATAAATGAAGAGGTTTCTATCTTTCAGATTCAAAATGAAGGATCTTGGACATGTGGTTACCATTTTGGCTATCAAAGTCACAAAGACTTGTGGGGGTTACCATTTGAGTCAATTACATTATATCGAGAATGTGATGAATAAGTTCAAACATTTAAAGGAGTATAGTAACCCAATTGATCCAAATCTGACACTTGTAAAGAATAGTGGAAGAGTGATTGTTCAATTGGAATACGCAAGTGCTATAGGGAGTCTTATGTATGCAAATTCAATGCACAAGATCGGACATAGCCTATGCAATAAGTAAACTTAGCAAGTTTATTAGCAACATGAGCAACGATCATTGGAAGGCTATTCGAGGAATTCTTGGATACTTAAAGAAAACCAAGAACTTAGGCCTACAATATAATAATTTCCTAGCGGTATTGGAGGGATTTACTGATACTAGTTAGATATCTAGCATGGGTGAAAGTAAATCCACTTTGGGTTGGGTTTTTACTCTCGGAGGAGGTGCTGTTTCTTGAAAAACAAAGAAACAAACATGTATAACACACTCAACCATGGAATCTGAATTTGTGGCACTATCGGATACCGGGGAAGAGCTTGAGTGGCTTAAGGATCTCTTCTATGAGATACCTTTGGGATCAAAGGATATGTCTTCAATACCTATCAGGTGTGATAGTTAAACTACGTTAGCGAAAGCATACAATGAGATATACAATGGAAAGCCTAGATATATGAGTCTAAGATAGGACTACATAAGGAAATTAATCAAAGATGGAATAATTTTCCTAAATTATGTGAAGTCAACAAAGAACTTAGTAGATCTTTTTACTAAACCACTAAATAGAGATTTAGTGACATCTACTTCGAGTAGGATGGGGTTGAAACTCATTTTGCAATAAAGGTCCATCAATGGCGGCTACCCTACCGGTCATTACTCAAAAGGTAATCCATGGGTTCAAAGGGTAAAAACAAGTCATTTGACATGTGGGATGGTTTCAGCATTATTCAAATCTACAATAATCCTATCCTAAGTAAAATAATACTAGTTGTTATTGAAATGAGGATTTAGCACTAAAGTTCTTAATGAAGTTCAGTGCTAAAACACAAGTACTTCTAAAAATAACAAAGGTACTGAAAGAACTTTACCTAAACAAACTTCGAGGTGGTGTTGCCTCAATTGAGAGTTGAAGTTTCTCTCTCAAAAGTTTGTCGAAAAGGATGAGCGCAAGGCCATAACAGCGCTAAGTGAGTTATAAGGAACTTGAGAACACTTGGTACTTGTGTTTGTGTTCGAACCAGTATTATCACATAGAATAATTGGTTCGAAGCTACAACTATCTTTGATTCCGATTTTACTATGTTTGGATTACACTGTGGCTAGATTCAAATCGAAAGATATCTAGTCCTTATGCATGAGTATCATATGATTTGAGCACGAAGATTTTTCTCGAATTTTAAATAAGTGGGGGATTGTTGAAATGTTGTTCCATATTCAAGAAAAATGAAATGGGATGAATAAATGTGAAGAAAAATAAAAAAAGGGTATTAGAAGTAAAACCTTGTTCTATGCTGTTGCATAAATTTGTACTATGCAGTCGCATGGCCAATTGCCGGGAATTCTGGGACCTCTTTAAGTTGTTCTATGCTATCGCAAAGATTTATACTATGTAGTCGTATAGTTATACAAAATTGACCATTGGAGGTCGGTTTCCTACCGTTGCAACTCCAAATTGTGGTGGCTTTTCGACTTGTTTTAGCACTAATTCGTTTAGCACTAATTCGTCCACATTGGTGGTGACCTATATATAGGCGATGCATTTCAAGCCAAAAACAAGTGACAAACATTTGTGATCCATATCATTCCAATATCAAAGATCAAATTCTTGATTTACATTCATACTCTTTTCTTCATTGTGTTTTTAAAATTTTGGAGGGTCGCACTTGTGATTTAGTGCTAGATCATTTACAAGGCTTGATATAATCCTACAAACCGCTTGCTAAAATCCTTAAGCATCTTAATCAATCCCGAGAGGAGGCAAATGTAGTTTGAGGATAGCGATTACGCGTTCTAGCCTTTGATCTTGTTCTTATCAAGTTTCTGGTGTTAATTATTTTGTTGTTGCGTTATTGTGATATTATTCTTGTCTCTACTCCATTTCTCCTCCATATTTTCCAACATACTCAATAGCCACCGTAGCATAGCCTTAATAGGAAGGGTGCTGGAGCACCCATTTCACATAGAGATCGTGCCCATTCGTCTCAACAAAATAATGCCGATAACATTTTCCCCTAACTCCTACATCAATAAAATTGAGAATAATGCCTAGTTTGTTGTTGATGATTGTCTCATAGATGCAGAATTTATATATTTATTAATATTGTTTTTTGATCTATCATTTGTTTAAATTAATTTGGTAATTTTACTGTGAATTATTTTACATTTTTACTGACACACGAGCTATAGTTCCAGTAGTATTGCCTACATTTTCCCCTATTATATGGAATCAATACATATAATGCAATTATCAACATTGGACTTGTTCTGGTTTCTTTTACATTATTTGAGTTTTGTATTATCGATCTGCTTACCTCGAAATTTGTAAACAAAGAAGTAAAGATGACTTTGAATTACGAGCATGTTTGATACAAAACACTAAGTAGGATTGTATAGAGTACAATATAAAATTTTATGAGTAGGTCTAGGTATGTCACATCCAATGACCTTAAACAACCATGCTCGAGCTTTCTCCACCTTGTATTCCTGTCATTGTGTTATACAAAGGCTTGTTTAAAGTTTTCGACAAGTAAAATATAGAATTCCTCCTGCAATCCCACAAATCCCAAACAACACAAAGGGTATTTTGTCGCCCATTACCACCACGAACGGTGATAATATGGCTCCCATTTGGGTAGTTTGAGTAGCTGCATTCCTTATAACTGTAAGTAAAAGTTCCATCATATAAATGAACAACAGATTATAAGTTCCGGCCATGCCAAAAATTCCCAGAACACCATAGACCATTCGAAGGATCTTGTAGCAAATTGAAAGGAACCAGATTCATCAATTCTTTCACATATATTTTATAAATCTCCATGTTGAAATCAATGAGAAAACTAAATTGTGGAAGCGTACCTTAATCCATAGATCTGAGTTTTTCTGAACAGATTACGATCTTCAAATTGCTATGTGATTTCTTGAAATCTCTTCTCTGCTGATGGGGATGCAGAGAATTGTGAAAGTTACGTGTAATTAGGGACCATGACCCCATATTAAATAATTGATTATTATCTTTCATTTATTTTAAATTGGACCCTCATCAATTTAAAATAATTATTCCGGTCTCTACACTTTAATCCCATGAGAATTAATACCCATCAGTCCAAAATTAAACTTAGTGGATCACCTTATCGACTAAATCTTAAAGATAGCACCACATATTTTAATATATATATATATACATGTATGGCCCTCATACGATAGAAATTTTTCCAACAATCTCCCACTGAGGCATACATGAAATATTACAAATGTGTACAACTTTATGAGCTCAAACTTTTGCCATCATTTTTAAGAGTATTTCCAAACAATCTCATCCATCAGTCATATTAATGTAGGATCAAGGCGATTTTCGTCATATTTAGCGTGACTAAATCCATCAATGGTCACCTACAGCTATACAACCAAATGACATAGATCAATCATGGGAGTGTAGCATGGAAATTACATGTTATGTGATCCGAACAAGTCTATTTCCAACTGGTCCAACCTTATTTCTTAAGTGAGATCAATACTGAACATAATAATAGAGTGGAATGAACTGAATATTTCATTTATGTACAAAAAAAAATATCCAAATACACAAATGTGTCCAAAGTAAGCATAAATCAATGAGAATACAAACTCCCACTAAAACATGATATCCTCAAGAAATACAACACTCATGTTAGCAGTGTGCTCATGAAAGACTTTGGGTGGTAATCCCTTAGCAAGCAGATCCGCAATCATGGAGTTTGTTCCAATGTACTCTATAGAAGTTTGTCTACTTTGTACTCTTTCCTTCATAACCAGGAACTTAATGTCAATATATTTTGACTTAGATGAGCTTCTGTTGTTGTTAAAATATAGAGCTATCGAGTTATTGTCACAATATAACTTTAGTGGTCTTTCTATTCCATTTAGAATGCGCAGCTCAATGACAGTATTTCACATCCATATTCCATGGTTAGATGCCTCATAGTATGGTACAAACTCTACTTCCATGGTAGAAGAAGCTATGAATCTTTGCTTGGCTCTCTTCCAAGAAATAGCTCCTCTAGCTAGAAGATAGATATAGCCTGATGTGGATCTTCTACTGTCTTGACACCCAGCAAAATTAGAAACGAAGTATCCTATGATCTCTAACTAGTCCGATCTGCTATATGTGAGCATATAATCCTTTGTTCTTTTTAAATACCTCATAACTCTTTTGGTTACTTTCCAATGATCATCCCAAGGTTGTTTAAATATGTGCCTAGCACTCCAAAAATGAATACTATATCTGAACGTGTACAAATTTGAGCATATATCAGACTTCCAATAGCTGATGCATGAGGAATCTTTTGCATTTCCTTAGCTTCAAGGTCATTTTGCGAGCATTGTTTGAGACTAAATTTGTCTCCTTTAACGACAAGGGTGTCATCTGGTTTACAGTCTTGCATACGAAACCTCTTAAGTACTCTATCAATATAGCTCCTTTGTGACAACTCAAGAATATCTCGAGAGCAATCCCGATGTATCTGAATCCCTAATACAAAAGATGCGTCACCAAGATCTTTCATCTCAAAATTTCTTGATAAAAATCTCTTGGTTTCATGTAACATGCCTATATCATTAGCAGTGTTCTAAAAAGCACGCCTAGCCACGAAGCGTGGTAAAAAAGCCTCGCCTACGGGCTGAGCGAGAATTAAGCGATCAACGACAATGTTGACTGCTTAATGCGTGCCTAGGTGCGCTTAGTTATTAAACACACCTAGGTGGGCTTTGTTATTTGTTTATTTTGTTTATAGACAACCAAACATACTATAAGTCTACAACAATTACAAACCACGGTTTCAAAAATCAAGAGTTTCAACACAAAAATTCAAAAAATTTCATTTCTCTTCCAAATCCAAATTATCATTTCCGCAATTCCTCCAGTAAGACCATTTCTTTGGCCCACATTTTCCTGGTAATATTATTAATTATATTAGTGGGTTTTTGTATTTTTTATTTTAGCTTTTTCCTGCTTTGCTCCTTTTGTGGTGGTGGGGTTTATAATTAACTTTGTTGTGTGTTTTACTATTTTTTCATGAGTTTGGCTACAAGCAATTACATGACTGAAATTACAGTTCTTGCCATGAAAAATTACAGTTTCGGCCTTTCGCAGCTTTGCCTGTTTTTTAGTGGGGGATTTATAATTAAGTTGGTTGTGTATTTTACTATTTTTCATGAGTTTGGCTGCAACTACATGACTAAAATTACAAGTTCTTGCCATGAAAAATTACAGTTTCAGCTTTTTGTAGCTTTGCCCGTTTTTTAGTGGGGGGTTTATAATTAACTTGGTTGTGTATTTTACTATTTTTCATGAGTTTGGCTGCAACTACATGACTAAAATTATAGGTTCTTGCCATGAAAAATTACAGTTTCAGCTTTTTGTAGCTTTGCCCATTTTTTAGTGGGGGTTTATAATTAACTTGATTGTGTATTTTACTATTTTTCATGAGTTCGGCTGCAAATACATGACTGAAATTACAAGTTCTTACCATGAACTATTGGAATTGTTGCTGAAATTTATGTGGGTGCTTGATAAATTTCATTTATGTGTGTATTGAAATTGGAATTGTTGCTGAAATTTCATTTATGTGGGCACTTGATAAACTCCATTTGCTACCATTGTTGAAATTTTTTTTGTCTTTCAATCAGTTACATTAATAACATGGAAGAGTAAACTAAATTTTCCAGTGTTTATGTAACTAAATTTTCCTATGTTTCCACTTTCCTATGCTTTTAGGCCTTCAGCTTCTGTGTCTAATTTCAGTTATTATTAGTTTGTTATGAATAATAAAAATTTGTATTGTTCATATTTTTTTAGGAACCAATGGAGGAAGATGATTCCTCAACGGCATCTAAATTCCATGCGAGTCAACTAAAAAGAGATTCCGGAGATGTTGGTTGGGAAACTGCGGTTTTGGTAGATCCAAAAAATCTTAATAATGTGAAATGCACGTTATGTGATAAGGTTACTAAGGGAAGAATTTATAGGCATAAAATTCACGTAGCGAGAATCAAGGGAAAAGGTGTGGGGCATCATGTCCTAAGGCAAATGAAGAACAAAAAGCCAAGTGTGTAGAGGCGATTCAAGGGAATAAGTCTAAAAAATTAGAGAAGCTAGTGAATGATGCTTGGTTGACAAAAGATGTGGGTGTATCTTTGCCTACAATAGATGAGGAGCTAGAGGAGGAAGAAGATAATGAAATTTCGATTATTGAAAGATGAACTAGGAAAAGGCCTGTTAATGTGGGACCCATAGATCAGTTTGCAAGGTCTACCAATGTTAATGATGCTTCTATGAATGCAAGTAAAAAATTGAGACAACAAAATATGAGTGATGCAATTTCTAAGAAAAGGTTATTAGAGGTTCATCAATATTTGGCAAGATGGGTTTATGAAGCCGGAATTCCTTTCAATGCCATTAACAATGATAGTTTTAAACTATTTGTGGAAGCTCTTGGTCAATATGGCCCGGGTTACAATCCTCCTTCCCAATACCAACTAAGGGAGCCACTTTTGAAGGGAGAGGTGGAGAGATCAAAAGAAACTTTAAAGAAGCAAGAAGAAGAGTGGAAAAATAATGGGTGTTCAATCATGACTGATGCTTGGATTGATAGAAAAAGAAGAAGCATCATGAATTTGTGTGTGAATTGTAAATTGGAGACCACATTTATTTCATCAAAGGAAGCTTCAAATGATGCTCTTACCAGTCAATACATATTTGACTATGTCAATGAATATATTAAAAATGTTGGGGTTGAAAATGTGGTTCAGATTGTAACCGACAATGCTTCCAATAATATGGCTTCCCCAAAATTGATGGAATTAGAAAGGCCTAACATGTTTTGGACATCATGTGCCACTCACACTTTAAACCTTATGCTTGAAGGAATCTCAAAACTTCCTAGCTTCAAGGGAGTGATTAACAAAGCAAAATCCTTCAATATTTTCATTTATGCACATCACAAGATTTTAGTTTTGATGAGAAAGTTCACAAAAAAAGAGATAGTTAGGCCGGGAGTTACTAGATTTGCAACTTCTTTCTTAACATTGCAAAGTTTGCTTGATAAAAAATAAGAGTTGAGAAGTATGATGACTAGCAATGAATGGGATACCATGAAATGGTCTAAGAGTAAAAAAGGAAAAGAGGCATTTGATATTGTTGTTCTGAATGATTTTTGGAACATGATAGAGTTGTGTTTGAGAGTGTTTACTCCACCAGTGAGAGTGCTTAGACTTGTTGATGGAGAAGCAAAGTCTTCAATGGGCTTTGTTTATGGAGAGCTACTAAAGGCAAATGATGACATTAAAAGGACATTGAAGAGGGAGTGTGATTATAGGCCTATTTTAGACATTATTGATGCTAAAAGCAAGGGTCGCCTTGATAGTCCACTTCATACAACAGTTTATATGTTGAATCCGTTCTATTTTTTCAAGAATCCAGGTATCAAAGATGACCAATTGATTATAAATAATTTGATTGCTTGTGTTTAGAAATTCTTTCCTGATGATCAAATGCAACATCATGTGGTAAACATTGAGTTGCAAAAATATGTTCAAAAAGAAAGTTCATTTGGAAAAAAGCAGGCAATAAGTGGATGTGAGAACAATGATGCAAACTACAATCCGAGTAAGATCTATACCTAACTTTATATCTTCATTGAATTTGAATTTACCCTGTAACATATTTCTCTTTCATTTATATGTATTAGTGAGTTGGTGGGATTTCTATGGCAATGAAGCACCAAATTTAAAGACATAGTTGGTTTGACTACTAGTTCATCGGGTTGTGAGAGAAATTGGAGTGCTTTTGAAGGGGTAAGTACTCATTAGGTTGTACACAACTCATTTCTTTTGGCCAATGAATAATTACCTGAATATGCTATGCTCCATTAAATGTACCTTTCTTTTTGTTTCTTTTCTTCTTTTGTTTGTAGATACACACCAAGAAAAGGAATAGACTTGATACTACGAGGATGAACAATCTTGTTTATGTCCAATTTAATGCAAGGTTGATGAACAAAAAGAAGAAGAAGGCCAAAATAGAGACTTTACTAGCAAGTGATGCTACTAATGCACAATCTTGGATTGTAGAGGGTTGTGATGATGAGGGTGAGGAGGAAAATGATAGGTTGGGGAATGATATCTCACAACCTACAAGAGGTACAAGAAATGATCAAAATGAAATAAGGGAGCCCGATGAAGATGATTTTGTATCGGACGACACAGAGGACGAATTGGATGAAGAAGAAGATTTTGAATTGGAATCCGATAAAGAGCTAGATAAGATTTAAACTACAAGCTATCCGTTATGTAATTATAATTTAGAATCTTATCTTTTTGTAGAAATTATTAAGTAAATACAATATTTTATAATTTTAGATGTTTGGTATGTATTATTTGAATTATTAAATGTCTTTTACAATGATTAAAAATTTAAAATTAAAACACGCTTTTTAACGCCTAGGCTAGCCTAGGCTCGTAATGCGTGAAGCTTGGCCTATACGCCTAGCCACGCATTATGCTTTTTAGAACATTGATAATTAGTGGCAAGCAGTATGTCATCAACATACAAAACTAGGAAAATATGCTTACTCCTAGTGAACTTGTGATACACACTATCATCAACGACATTCATTTCAAAACCAAATGAGATAATGACTTGATGAAATTTGTGGTATCATTGACGGGAAGCTTGCTCGAGCCCATAGATCGATTTCTTTAATTTACAAACCATATTCTTTGGGTTTCCTGACACGAAGTTTTCTGGTTGCGCCATATAGATCATCTCATCAATGTTGTCGTTGAGAAATACCGACTTAACATCCATCTGATGTAACTCAAGATCAAAGTGCGCAATAAGTGCCATAATTGTCCTAAAAGAGTCTTTCATTGAAATCGGAGCGAAAGTCTTTTTGAAATTGATGCCTTCCTTTTGGGTAAAGACTTTAGCCACAAGACGAGCCTTTTATCTTTTCACATTACCATTTTAATCCCTTTTGGTTTTAAAAATCCATTTACAACCAATCGGCTTCACACCTTCGGGTAATGGGACAAAATCCCAAACCTTATTATCTTGCATAGACTTATACTCCTCATTCATGGCATCAATCCACTTTTGAGAGTCAGAACCCTACATGGCCCGATGTAAATTAGTTGGATCATCTTTCGCTATTCCATTATTTTCCTCGTGTTCTTGGAGAAACACTATAAAATCATCCGGAATAGCATTTTTCACCTCTTTCATGGATCTGCTCAATTGCATTGGTTGTTGAGTTTGTACTTCTGGAATAATTACCTCATTTTGGATGGGATCTTCTTCAACATTATCATGTTGAGGTTTTGGATATGCTTCTTGATCAATGACAGGTACAGAAACCTGTACATTGTTAAAAGCAATAGTAGGAATTAGAACCAATCCTTCCTCAACTTCTTCCTCAAAGACAATGTCCCTAACCTTATTTCTCCCCCAAACTCAACATCCTCAAAAAATGATTCGGTTCCTGTTTAAAAAATTGACTTAAGTGTGGGATCATAAAATTTATAGCCCCTAGATCGCTCAGAATAACCAATAAAATAGCTACTAACTATTTTGGAGTCCAATTTCTTTTCATGTAGCTTATAAGGTCTTGCCTTAGTTGGTTATCCCCGAATGTGAAAATGCTTTAGACTAGGCTTTCTACCTATCCGAAGCTCAAAAGGCGTTATAGCAGTAGCCTTAGTTGGTACTTTGTTCAGAATATAAGCTGTAGTCTTTAATGCCTCTCCCCAGAGTGATTTTGGTAAGGTGGAATGACTTATCATACTCCTTCACATGTCCTTAAGAGTCTTGTTTTGTCTTTCAGCTACACCATTCATACTAGACAATCCTGGCATGGTGTACTATGGGACAATTCCACACTGCTCTAGGTATTTAGCAAATGGTCCTGGACATTGTTCACCTGATCTGTCATATCTGTCGTAGTACTCACCACCATGGCCAGACCTAGCGGTCTTTATCCTTTTGTTGAGTTGATTCTCAACCTCAGCTTTAAAGGCTTTGGATACATCCAATGATTTAGATTTTTCACGGATGAGATATAGGTACATAATGTGAGTAATCATCTATGAAATATATAAAATATTGTTGACCATTCCAAAAAGCCGTAGGGAATGGCCCACAAATATTTGTGTGTATCAATTCTAAGACGTTCAAAGTTCTGTTAGCACCTAATCTCTTTATTTTGGTCTGTTTTCCCTTGATACAATCAACACATACATCAAAATCCGTGAAGTCAAGGGAATCCAAAATACCATTTGATACAAGTCGTTCAACTCTAGCTTTTGAGATGTGACCTAAGCGCTTGTGCCATAATTTTGCTGAATTTCCTTTATTTAATTTGCGTTTAGTACCATGTGATTCCACATGCAAGGTTTCATTAGATGATGCAATAATATTAAGCAAATATAGGTTATCATATGCAGATAATGAACCAGTACCAATAATATTGTAATTTAATGAAAGACTAAACTGATTGTTTTCAAATGAACAACAAATTTCAGATTTGTTCAATGAAGAAACAGAAATTAAATTCCCTCTAAAAGACGGTACTACAAAAGTGTCCTTCAAGTCCAAATAATAACCAGCTCCCAATAACAACCTAAAAGTGCCTATTGCATCAACTTCCACCTATTTGCTATCACCCACATAAATGTATCTTTCACTATCATTTGGCTTTCGATAGCTTAAACAGCCCTGCATAGAGACATTTATGTGAGTAGTAGCATCAGAATCTATCCACCAAGTGTTTCTAGGTACTGAAGCTAAATTATTCTCAGAACAGAGCAAAGTAAGAATTATAGCCTTCTTTACATGCCATGCATGATATTTGGCACAGTCCTTCTTTAAATGTCCAATCTTATTGCAAAAGAAACAAGTTCATTTATCATCCTTCTGTTTCTTTTGTACTGGAACCCTTAGGAGCAGTTTCATATTCTTTTATCTTTTTCTTGCCTTTATCCTTAGAAGTGCTTGCCAAGTGAGCAACTTTAGTTCTATCTTGTTTCGTCCTTTCTTCCTCTTGCACACAATATGAAATGAGCTCATTTAGAGACCATTTCTCCTTCTGGCAGTTATAAATAACTTTAAATTGATTGAACTGTGCAAGAAGTGAGATCAATACCAAATGTATACGCAAGTGATCAGATAGCTCAAGCTTTAGCCTTTTAAGTTTTGAAGCAATTTGAGACATCACCATGATGTACTCCGTCATGTTCCCCTTACCTTTATACTTCATTGAAATTAAGCTTTACAAAAGCATGCTTGTTTCAACTTTATCATTTTTTGCAAAACTTTTCTCAATTTTGTCAAGTAACTCCTTAGCATTAGTTATCCCTTCGAATACTGCACCTCTAAAGGCTTTCAGAATGCCGCACTTAATGATCATTAGACTCATGCGATTTAAGCGATCCCACTTTTCAAAGTTCCTCTTTTCATCAGGAGAATTTCTTCTGTAAGAATAGTGGGTTCCTCAATCTGAAGTGCTAGGTCAAGATCCATGCAGTCAAGAACGATCAATACGTTCTCCTTCCAATCCTTGAAGTTTTTCCCATTAAGCATGAAAATGGAAATGATATTAGCAGTTATTGTGGTAGCAGATGAATTAGCTGTACAGAGAACAAAAATAAAAAAATAATCATGCTCATATCCATATTTAATGTACAATAAATTCAAATAATGGTAAATCCTATCTCAAGATTCCTAGTGCAACATTAATATCAAGTCTTTGGATAGTAATATTAATTGCTAATGGTGCTTTTAGTACAGTGATCAAACATTGACAATAACTCTCGTTAAATAATAAAATCATCTTTGAATTGATTTATTATTCACATGGAAATCTTATAATTATCACATAATTACCACCGTAGGTGTGTATGTAATTCAACCAAGTATTAAACTTCCTTTGGGTCGGCTAATACCCGCATGAAGAAACACGCACACAACATCTAAACATCGCAAACAAACCAATCTACACAAAAGAGGTCACTTTGGTGACATATTGTTTCAATTAGTTTATTAAAAATGTTAGATAACCTTAATTCATTATAAATGATTTACCAAATTATTCGAATTTGATTGTCTCACATAATTAAACCTTAATTATTTCTCTTAAAAGAATCATTAGTACCATAATTTGAGAAAGAGAATCATTGATTTTGCATTATTAGATGCCTTTATAGACTTCAGGGACCTAAGGGTTAATAATTCAAAACCTTAGGATCAAAATTTGAAAATTTTTAAAACTTTGGGGGCCAATTTTAATTAATTATAAACATTGAGGGCTTTAATTGCAAATTTTAGAAGTTTAATGGTCCAAATTAAATAATTTTCAAAATTTAGGGGGATGAATTATTAAACCCATAACCTTAAAGGTCCAATTTGGATTGATTTTAAACTTTAGGGATTGAAATTTAAAATTTTATTTTGAAAAAATAATTAACCCTAATTTTAAATTGCAAGCAAAGGCCTGAGAATACCAAAATTGTACCTCAGGCCCCCGTCCCCAAAATCCATTCAAATCTATAACTGTCTTTCTCTCTCTCCCTTTTTACGGTGCCGACAGCCGGCGCCAACCGACAGCAACACCGACGGCGGGATCTAAATTTTTTTCTTTTGAGACTCAAAAATCCACAAAAACTTGATTGTCAAAATTTTTAATCAAAATCTTGTAAAACAACCACGAATTTTCCAAAAAATTTATTTAGATCTTGAAAAATAACCATGAATAATATCCCAAATGATTTTCAAATTCAACAAACACAATTACAAATGGTCAAATCTGAAAATCCTTTAAAAATATTGAAATATCTATTTTTCACATAATAGCATGATGAAGATCCAAATAATAATCCACAATAAAAAGAAAAAAGAAAAAAACTATAATAACATTATATGTTGCAATTTCTTAAAGAATTCAACAATGGAGTGGCTCTGATACCACTTGTAGCAAATTGATAGGAACCAGATATATCAATCCTTTCACATATATTTATAAATCTCCATGTTGAAATCAATGAGAACAAAATTGCGGAAGCATACCTTAATCCATATATCTGAATTTTTCTAAATGGATTATGATCTTCCAACTGCTATGTGATTTTTTGAAATCTCTTCTTTGTTGATGGGGATACAAAGAATTGTGAAAAGTCACTTGCAATTGGGGACTATGACCCGATATTAAATAATTGATTATTCTGTTTCACTTATTTTAAATTGGCCCCTCATCAAAAAATAATTATTCCGATCTCTACATATTAATCCCATGAGAATTAATACCCATTAATCCAAAATTAAACTTAGTGGATCACCTTAATGCTGGTTCCAAGGTTGACCACATTCAAACTTAGGCCGTAGTAGACAACAGAACACAAGTAGTTGATGGCCACTATTAGAAGTAAACGAATTCGTGTTAGTGGTAAGTGAAGCACGTCTATGAGGGATCCGGTTATGGCTGATTGTGTCATTGTGATTCCGATTCTACTTTACTTTCACTGTGAACATTATCTGGAACACTGTTTGCTTCTTCATCAAGGGCAAGAAGGGTGCTATCAGGGAGATGGTTTCCATTCGTTTTAGCGATTCTGTGCATAGTTTTCATAGCCTGGTTCATCTTTCCTCCAATAAGACACCATCAAGGGGACTCAGACAAGAAAGGAAGTATAATAGCAGCAAATAGAACGGAGGGAATAGAAGATGCAATATAGAGGGATCTCCATGATTGAAAAATATAAGCTATACCAGAAAGAGTAGCTATTCCCCCTGAGTAAAAATAGAACGTGGACATTTCGGCAATGCCACGAAATGTAGGGCCGACAGGCTCTGTCGCTAGGACAAAAGCACAGAGGCCCACTCCTTCGGTGCTGTAGCCGGTCAGAAGGCGTAATGGGGCATAAGTCCAGTAAGCTGGAGAAAGTGCTCTTAGACAACCGAAAATTGCATTCATGATACAAACAACTAATAGCGAGCCTTTCCTTCCCAACTTAGAGTCTGAGAGATGACCAGATACTCCTGCACCTGTAAAAGGCACAAGTATTACATTCACGATACCCAAAAAAGAAAAAAAAATTACATTCACGATCCAAATTCAACACTTAGTGTATACTTGATTAATTCTTCTATTCATTAATCTCTAGTTATGAACTTCTATCCTTCAGGAGTCTTGCTATCGGACATGCAAAACTTATGGACTTTTTCCTTTAAGGAAAACACAACACAAATTCAATGGATTTTCAGGCTCCACCAGGGAAGGCTGATGGGGGTTTGGATTCCCCAACCATATATATAAAATCAAACTTTCAAAAGCAAGATGAAGTGGGCATAATCTTGACCTCCCGAAAGCGAAGAAATGCAACATATGAAGGAAAGGAATAAGAAGGCATAAAACCTACAGCAGATTATACTAAACTTAAGTTCCTAAAGCACATTAAGAAGTCTGTTTAAAAAAAAAAAAAAAAAAATTAGGCTTCAAATGTGACAGCAGATTTTAGTCGAGAGAATTTATGTTTATCACTCGAGTTTAAGTACATCCTTATACTCTTCTTTATTTAGAAATAATATAATTAAGTGGTGGGTGCATATCTTTAATAAAACAACATTCCATTAGGGCATCTCAGACTCAAGTTCAAAATGGAGTAAAATGTCAATTTGGTGTGAAAATGATGCTCCAATCGGACTTCAAATCTTCACACCAAATTAAAGTAACGAACAGTGTCACTTTTCATTTTTGTAACATATATAGTTTTAATTATTTTCCATTTTGCCCTTCATTTTATGCTACTATGTATTAATTTCTATTATATCAATTTTTACATGCTTTTATTACATAGAGTGCATTTGATTATCAATATTTTTCATGGAAAATGTGTTTTTCTATATAATTTCTTATTTTTGTGTTATTTGATTGACAATTTTTTTCATGAGAAATATTTTACAACTTCTAGTGACGCGATCTTATTTCCCTTGAAAACAAGGAAAATATTTTCTTTAGAGAGATGTAGTTTTTATTTTTCAGGTAATTTACACTCTCTTTCTCTTTATCATCTATTCATTCTCTCTCATCTATCCACCAATAAAAAATAGATAAGTGTGATATTTTTAAAATTGAAAACTAAATCAACCAAACACATTTAATTAACAATTTTAATATAAATAAGGTCAAAATAATTGAATTGCTTAGATTTTTTTTTCTTTTCATGCTTGCAATCAAACACACCTTTAATGAGAAGCGGTGACCAAAGGTCAGACTGAGTGAGGCCCAAAGATCCACAGTCCGCCGTTGTCGACATAGATGTTAGTCACCTGCAGGTTTCTTCTTTGTACTTCACCGGGGCCTAAAGGCAATTGTTGCGGAAGCTCTCTCAAAAGGATCTTCAAACGGTGGTTTTCCAGGCTCAGTCCAACGCACCTTTCTCAACCAACAACCAGTCCAATCAGCTCCAAACCACAACCAATTTATTCATCTTGGTTGCTATGCAATCTTACCCACGTAGGACAAGAAAGGATGATGATTTATGGCCACAAAGGTATACTATGAAAGAACCACCAATTGCACACGTTATACAAGCGTTCTGGACACTTCTGGACAGCTTTTTCTCACACAAAAGGGGGGCAGCCGAGATTCACTATTTCTTCTCTCAAAATCACACAATCATCATATCAAAGTGGCTAGGGTTATATTCATATATATATACTCTAGGGTTAGGCTTTAAGTTAGGCCAATAAAGGGATAAACGGGCCAAGATTCAAGCCATCCATAAGGGATACAATTGGGCCGGGTGTAGCTCATGGACTTGGTTGTTGGACTTATTTCATTCATCAGCCTATGCCTATGAAATAATATTAACCCACATTAACATCATAGCCCGGGATTTACTGGGTATCAAAAACCCAACAAATCTCCACCTTGATACCCAATAAATCTGCAAGCAATCAAAACATACAGTTAACACTTGCATAATCAAGGTCGCCAATAGAATTGGATCACAGATCTTACCTCGTGTTTCCAACTTGAAACACATACCATACCTGCTCCATGTACTCACTGGGGCTAAGGTCAAAAACACCCAAGTAGAAGCAAATATTTAACAGTAAACAATCAAGAGTAAATACACATGCGTTGACGATATACTATAGGATAACACACACAGATCATTTCAGAAACACATTCACATAGAACCATAGATTAACACCAAGTCAATCAAACCACGGTCAACCACATATGCAACACATGCATAAATGACCCTAAGAAAAGATCTCACCACACTTATCCTATCCCATTCCGTGTTGCTCACACCTCGAGATCACATATCTCCTCTCATCGCCCACCACGGCTCACTAGACAGATCACTCAACTGATGTCTAACTGGTAAGTCACAATAGATCCTAAGTCCACGGGATAATCCTCTATCTCCACATCACTTCTCCCAACCTACGTGGATAATGGGTCTCCACCTAACAGAAGTGATAGAAGTGTCTTTCTCACACTCCACCTGATCAAGGTCTCTTTCCAGATAAAGGATTCTAGACATTTGATCACATCTCCACTCGTGATCCAAATGTCACTCTCCACATCCCCGGTACAAACCACCATGTACCTCTAGGCATCTATACTCCACCTCACCAAAAGACACACAATGCACTGCTAATGCATCCTAATCCACTATGCATGCAAGCAATTACACCAAATAATCCTAATGTCTCAAATTCATGCAAATGCACATATCAAACACATTGAAATGTAGCAGATAATCATGCAACAAAATTTAGACAATCACACACATGCAGAAAGGATCACACACAGATGCATATGCAGTGACTAGGTTTACACTTAATAAACCTCACTGGGGTCATAACTCGACCCCTCAACCAAATTCGTCTCACCTCTCATCTTTCCTTTCAGCTTATCTTTCTTCTTGGGACAGTCCCTAATAAAGTGTCCACACTTACCACAACTGTAACACCTTTTATCACTAGACTTGTCTCGTCCCTTGCCCTTCTTCTTACTACCCTCAACACTCGAGTCACTACTCGAATCACTACCGTCTTGAGTTCTACCCAAATTCATCTGCTTAAACTTCATTCTACTCTTCATCATATGTAACTCGCCACTCATGTTATCCTATTTTTCAACCTTAATCTCCATCTCCTTACTCCTAAGTGAGTCTATGACAATCTCGGGTGTTAATGTGTCCCTACCATACTTAATTACATTCTTAACTTCCCTATATGAATCAAGCATGGAATTAAGCAGGATAATAGCCTTATACGTTTCGGATACCTCTTCATCACAGTTAATGATGTCTTGAACTAATTTGTTAAAGACATCCAGATTATTATCAAGATCCTTTGAAGGATTCATTTTAAAGCTGAAAAATCGTTCAAGCAAGTACAATTTACTAGGAGTTGACTTAAGCAAATATAAGTCCTCCAACTTTTCCCAAAGTTGTTTTGTAGAATCCAATTTTCCTACTTTTCTCAAAACAGTATCAGACAGGTGTAAAATAATTGACGTGTATGCAAGTTCATCATACTCTTCTTTTTGTACTTCTGTTAAATTTGCAGAAAATTTGCCATCTATGGCTTTTGAAACTTTTTGTTGGACCAAAATACCCTTCATCTTTTGTTGCCAAATTGAAAAATCCCCCTTCGCATTAAAAATTCCAACTTCAAAGCGTGAAGACTATTTTAAAAAACTAGAACAACCAAAAAGCACAGATAGGTCACACGAAGTTATCCTACGGCCTCAATATACACCGTTCTAGATTCTCAGGGTTTTGTAAGATTCCCGATTTTAGATCAAGGGAATGTTCGAACGGGTCAAGTCCAGGTGTTCTAACAGGAAAATCAATGCAAAACGAAGGTATGTAAACAAAAGTTCGAATTTCCACGCAACAAGTCTCACACAGTGACTATATGACAGGTAAAGCACAAAATCAACTACCAACTTGCAATCAAAACTCAACACTTCAAAAACAGAGCAAATAATTCCTAAATTTTCTAGCACAAGCAATGGTTGCCAAACAATGACAACCCCCAATCCTGACGATCACCCCACACGATGATCTGCTAATGTTGAAATTTAAACTAAGTTAAGCCAATATACCAGAGCGGACCTATCTGAGTCCGTAAATTATGAGACACACGAATTTAACACTTTAGGACCACCACTATTCGTCCTAAAGTCTCTGGAAACTGCAGCAACCAAAAAATCACGATCGAGTCCCGAACGCCCGAAGAACAACGCTGTCCAGATTCTTCTGCGTACCCTGAAACAGAAAACTTTAAACATGAAAAATGTCAGAAATAATATGAGGAACAAACTGCCTGAAGAGACCGTCACAAAAAACGCTCCACGCGCCCTCACATCCGTCTCCTTCCCTCTGCGCGTGGGCCTCATGCGCAGCCTTAGACTGACACGCGTCGGCTTGAAGGGTTCGCCTCCTCCTGCACGTCACGCCAGTGGTCTCCATTTTCCCAAACCCCTTCTGGATTGATCAAAAAACACGAAAAACGAAGACTGATTTTAACAGTTTTGGACAGCTTCTTCGATCTGATTTCTGCTGCGTTTCTGCCGATTTTCTGGACGATTTCTGGTAGATTTCACGAGCCAAAACCTTCACCTTGAAGCTCTGATACCAATTGTTGCGGAAGCTCTCTCAAAAGGATCTTCAAACGGTGGTTTTTCAGGCTCAGTCCAACGTACCTTTCTCAACCAACAACCAGTCCAATCGGCTCCAAACTACAGCCAATTGATTCACCTTGGTTGCTATGCAATCTTACCCACGTAGGACAAGAAAGGATGATGATTTATGGCCACAAAGGCTAAGAGAAGACACCACAAATGTATACTATGAAAGAACCACCAATTGCACACGTTATACAAGCGTTCTGGACACTTCTGGGCACCTTTTTCTCACACAAAAGGGGGGCAGCCGGGATTCACTATTTCTTCTCTCAAAATCACACAATCATCATATCAAAGTGGCTAGGGTTATATTCATATATATACTCTAGGGTTAGGCTTTAAGTTGGGCCAATAAAGTGGTAAACGGGCCAAGATTCAAGCTATCCATAAGGAATACAATTGGGTCGAGTGTAGCTCATGGATTTGGTTGTTGGACTTATTTCATTCATCGGCCTATGCCTATGAAATAATATTAACCCACGTTAACATCATAGCCCGGAATTTACTGGGTATCAAAAAGCCAACAGCAATTAAATGAGTACAGGAGAAGCACTATTTTGAGTGCTTAAATAATAAATAGTAACCCCAATTTGATCCGGATTAAAATTAGAGTCAAAATCAATAATTAGTTTTAATCACATAATTTATTAAACTCACAACTTTTTAATCATACATTTTATCAATTTTTATCAAAATCTATTAAAAATCTAATTTTAGGGTCTGATCGGTAGTAATTATGAGGATTGATTTTTTGATCGTTAGAAAGAAAAGTGAATTTTACTTGTGAGTGAAAAGATAAAAAATGATGGCTGGAACAATGAAATAACAGTCAAAATTTGATTTTTTTAAGTAAAAAATTATTACCAAACGGGGCTTAATATCCCCAACAGGGCTAAAGAACAATTACCAACATGTTGACCAAATACATTGCGGGCAGGGAACTTGGGGGATGAGTCATATGTTGATTCTACACATCACTGGTACGTGTGGACGTTGTATGTGGAAGAGTTCACACAATTATTCCAATTTAATCCCGAAACACCTAGATTAGTGCTAAGTAATTTTAACTTTAAATATGACTCATTTATATTTTTATTTAAAATGTTACTTAATGAATCCCTAATTAATGCTAAGTACCAATGATGTTGAATAATATTATTTTTTATACCATTCAATTTGAAAAGACCTTCACACGAATAAGCTAAAAAAATAAAATTATTCTCCACGTCACTTTATATATATATTCTTAATTTTTTTTATACTACACTTTGCAATACAATGTTATGCAAAATTCACTGTCGTAGTCTTCATCACCTCGTAACATTTCGTGTTACATCGTAATACTTTCCACTCACTACCAGTAATACAATATGTATCACCCACCATCACTAAGACCACCTCTACAACAATCTACATCATAATGCAATAATCACTTAGGGTTGAACAAAGTTTTGTTTGAACGATTTTAAATTATACTAAGGGTTTGTTTGATAGCAAGAATGAAATTTGGATGGAAAGAAAATGAATTCCAGGAAATTGAATTGCCTAGAACTTATTTTATTGGGAATTGTCAATTAAATGTGTTTGATTGATATAATTTTCCACCTTGGAAAATGTTGAAATTTGGATCTTTTGTTGTTCGTTTTCCATGAAAATTGTCAATTAAAAGAATAATTTTTTTTACAATTGTGCATAGAATTTGTTCCCATTGCAACTAAATAATAAAATGTTAAACCAAAAAAATCTGGAAATCATTTTCTCGTGAAAACCAATGGTTTTCCTTGAAAAGCTAGAAAGGGGGTCACATGGGTGGGAAAATGGAAAACCAATTACATGGAATTTGGGTGCCATCAAACACACAATTTTGGATGGAAATGAAAAATGTTTTCCATTTTCCATGGAAAAAAGGAGATTATCAAACAGGGCCTAAAATTAAACCATTTTCAAAGGTTTGAAAAAATCTAAAGTCAAACAAAATCGTTTAATTTTGCAAATCAAACCGTTATTTGCGGCTTGATTTGGTTTCAAACAATGATACTAGTGACATAAATATAACATAAATTAGCATATATTTGATGGTCATTATTTGGAAAAAGTAATGTTTTGAATAATATTTTTAGGAGATTGTATGGTTAAAAAGTAGTAAAAAAATTTAGGTTTACATGTAGAATATTTTATTGTATGAATGTGTAGTTGAAAATGAGTATTTTGAAAAGAGTTTTTAAATAATGATTGTCATTTTAACGGATTCGTGTGAAGATTATATATTGCAACCTCTCCGATGAACTCTTTCATGCAATTGAGCGAGAATAGAGTCACTATTAAACTAAAGGGCGGAGCCTAATTATGTCCAGTGCGGACCTGTACTAAACTTTTGGCCCAACTCCACAGGCCCAAGTAAATTTTTTGTTTGTTTGTTTAACTCACTTCCCTAGATGCCTATATTGGACTTTTGGGCCCAGCTCCACATGGCCAAGTAAATTTTTTTTTCTTACTTCTGTGTACATTGTCCAGCCAAGAGAGAGAAGCCCATGGCCCATTTTAGACCCATTCCCCTCAAAATTCAATTGAATCAATTTACCCATGCCCATTCATTCATTTCAACTCTTTGTGAATTGTGAGTCTATGACTTCGTCCCTTCACACTTCGCCACTTCCATTCATTCAATTGAATTTTTTCCCTTATTTTTTGTTAGTTTGATTTGTGTAAATTGTAATAATATTTATTTTTTTAATATATGAAATTAGCACTTTGTTTTTTAGTATTGTTGTAATATTGTTTTATTTCTTTATCATTATTAAATCAATGACCAAAATCTCGACGTCCCACATCGAAAAAATTTTGCCCGCACTAAACTAAAATCTTGGCTTCGCCCCTGGTTAAACTGAACTACAAATATGAAAAACTTCCTACTGCACCCTATGCTGGAAATATGTCCACACTTTTCCCGAATGTATGGGGGGGGCTTGCCCATCCTCCGAAATCCAGAACACGGGTTTGGCGAATGGCTAAAAGCTCCATTAGGAAATCAATCTAAATACTGAAAACTGAAAGCTTTGCTTGAACCACCGTCGGTTTCTAAAGTCTAGTCGACCTCTTTATAACCAAAATAGTACATATTCTGATGGGGGATGTAATCTCGCTGTACATGTGATGTCGCCCTTGGCCACACCTGACAATTACCTACTTTGCCCACTGGTAGGAATAATACTGGGATAATTTAAATTTTTCTTTGTCGTCGTCTTATTATTATTTTTTTTTATTTTTATTTTGAGTGAGAGAGAAGAATTTTTTATTTTTATTTTTTGGGGCACAACGTGCTAGAGCAGACTGGTTGTCATTATATGGCGGAGCCAGCACTCGACGAGGGGGCGTGATCGCACGTGTTGGACTCTATCGAAACTTTGAGTTTCCACTGACCGTCGGGCACCAGATCAGTTGCAGGGGAGACCGTAGACGAATGATGAAGAAGGCAAGGTCTCGGAGTTGGGTCTTGTAATTTTTTATTTTATTTATTTATTGAGGAAATTACATAAAACCAGGTAGTTAAACTTTCAAATTTAAAATACAGGTATAAAGTTTATTTAATAAAAAATCAGGTATTAATTGGATATTTTATTAATTAATTAATTCAATTCCAAACCCTAACTCACTCCATTCTCTCTCTACTCTATCTCCATTCTCTCGATCTTCTCTCTACCAACATTCTCTCTTTGCTGGTGTCGTGACTAGCATTAGGTGCAGGATGAGCATCGATGCTCTGACAAGTGCTAGTTCGACGTTGCTGTGGCTGTGGGTGCGGTGACACTGGTTAGCGGCAGTGCGATCGGTGTTCCGAAATCGTAGTTCTTTTTATATATTTCCTATTTGCGGCGTCTTCTTCTATAAACCCCACTCACCTAGTGTGTGTTTTGTGTGTGAGAGAGAAGGTGAAGAACTAAAGGGATAAATTGTCTTTGCAATAATTATTAGGAAACCCTCATTGTTTTGTATGGGAGAGAGAAGGTGAAGAACTATGGTTTCGGAAACCCTTCCCTCTAAGAAGTCTTAGAAAATTGCATTTATGGGTGGCTTGCTTGGGGACCTGTTTAAGGCCATAGATGGATTTGTGAAGACGGCACACATGAGTAGGGTGTTGTAGGTCTTCCTTCTGATCAGGAAGTTCTTACTGATTTATGAAGAGCAGTACGTTCCGTTAATGCGGTCGGTGTTCGATGGAGATTGTGGTGGTGGTGCATTGTTGGGGACTTCGGGGTAATGGTGGTGATGCTAGTGGTGGGTGGTGGTGCTGGCGACGAGATGGTGGTCAATGATTGTGTGATGGTGTGGTGCAGTCGTTCGTTGTGTTTTGGTTATCATTTTTGTTATTGTTGGCTCGTTGTAGAGGTGTTGTGGTGGGGTGTAATGGTGATTGTGACCAATTATTTGGTTGCTTTGTGACCAAGTATTGGTGGTGAATTGAAATGGGGGTGGAGTTATTTATGCATGTGACCAATGATTTGGTCTGTGATATTTAAATTTTGACAATCTGTAACTAAAAAAATAATTTGTGACCAATAAATTGAAAATATGTGACTTACAGATGAACTGTGACCTGCAATTTGAATGATTTGTGACCTCAAAAATAATCCGTGACCTTCAAAATTTTTGATTTGTGACCACGAAATAATCTGTAACTAATTAATTTGATGATATGTGACCATTAATCAGATATGTGACCATTAATTGAATAACTGTGATTTTATTATATTTATTTAATAAGTATTTTTAGTTAATTAAATATGTACCTGAATTTGAATTTTCAAATTATCTACCTGATTTTTAAATTGGTGTAAATGGTATACTTGGATTATGAATTTTTTCCTTTTTTTTGGGGTTAATGCCTCATGGTTGTAGTTGTGGGCCTTTTGTTTTGTTTTTTTTTTTTTTAAACTAGCCCTAATCCAATGAATCCATGCATCATATATATAACAGAAGTCCAAGACCAAATGAAGGCAATTACCAACACAAACCCTTTTCCACCTTCTCCTGGCCACTTCTATGCGATCTGCGAGGGCTGAAGGAAGTAGTTGCAGACTTGCTGTCGACGAACGAGTGGCGACAACAAGAAGTCGCTATCGGTAAACTCTCGGACGCGGAGTTTTTGAGCAGCCAGTACACATCTTTCTTGTTCAAGTCAGTGAGCTGCTTCTCTCCTTTTTTTTTGGGTTTTTTCTGTGTTGACACGTCACAAGTTCGCATAATTAGTAATCATATAATTCATTATCTGATTTATTATAAATGTGTCATGATTCTTAATTTCTTATGAATCTATGATTTATGTTTTATAAGTTAATTGACAAAATGACAGAGAAATAATTGTAATTGTCAAGCTGTGATCTATGATAAATAATTTATGTTGTATGAATTACGAGTTACAATTTATCATTTATGAATTTTGATTTGTGATTTGGATATTTATGTTTAGGAAATGTAAGATAAGTAAATAAAAAGATGTTGAGCTCAATTCACCCATGTGTAGAATTATATTTTCATAAGTAAATAAAAAATGTTGTATTGAATTATATTCCATGTGTAGAATTTTTACGTTTTAGTGCATTTTCATATATATTGAAGAATTTTTAAAATTATTTAATTAAAAATTAATAAACAATATCGCTATTACCGTCGATGATTGTCAACAGTCAACATTCACTGTCTGCCCTAGCTAACCTTTCGTCCTAGATTCACCATTGATTGTACGATCGAAACAAAGTTATACCACTTTACCAGAAAATGGTTGATAGATAGAATGTCATAATCGATATTGGCAAGATGTGATTGAATGAAAAAATTGGCTGTATTTAAAACAGTCCAATAATAAATGTGTCATTATGTTAAGGATCATGATGATTGTATTTGGAATGATAGCCTTATTTGCTGACCTCCAATGTTCAATTCAAAGGGAAGGGAAGTTAATGCTGCTGCTCTCTCCCGATTTCTGGGTGATGTGTGACTTGATAGCTCCCTAACGAGCATTGTAAATGTTCTTTCAGTTGATACGGATGAATAATATATTACTATTGCTGAATATGCAATAAGTCCCCCCTCCCCCTTAAAGTAGTAGTCTTTCAAAGTCTAATGAAGTTTATAGAAGCCCTTAAAAGAAAATTTATAGAAGATATGAAAAATTTTCATGAAATTTATAAAAGATAGTACACGTTTACGAATTTCACACTAGTCTGTCACTTGAAAGAAGTTTTTAAGAGTCCAAATTGAGTATTTTCTTAAGTGATAATAATGCTATAAGCCTTATTTTCTTTAAAAACTGAAAAATACCTCTCTTTAAAAAAAAAAAAACAAAAAAATAATAAAAATCACCTACATTTAATTAAAATGTTAGGAAAATTACCCATTGTTAACATTTAATATAGTGTATAGACACTCAATGACCTTAAATGCAAAGATCATTTTACGTATAATCCCCAACATACTAATTGTAATGGTGGTCGCTCAAATATATCTTTATGGTTTATCCTTTACGTAAACAGAAATCACAACGAAACTGTTGGTTTGTTCCACGTGTATCCATTAATATTTCGACTTCTTCGACTTCAAATTGAGGTGCCACATAATAATTATTAGGTTTAGGTTTTGATAGTTAAAACACGTTTGAAACCAAACAAAACTATTTGCCCCTATTTTTTGTTTTTTTTTTTTGTTTTAAATTTAGAAATACTTATTTGGAGATCCTAACTGGGGTTCATCCTCTAAAATCCATTAGAAATTTTGTAGAAAATAGAAGAAAAAAGGCAATAAAGGGTAGGAGACTGGGGAGTAGTGAGAAGTAGAAGCAATAATTGCAAACAAATGACAACAGTAAGAATAATTGCAAATTTATAATACTATTGAGTGGTATATGAAATTTTGAACAATGGATAAGGGTGTGAAGAAACTGTTTGAGAAATTGCAGCATTTGTAGACAAATAAAATAAATAAATAATAATAATGAAATGCAAAAATGAGGCAGCCCTTGCATGGGAAGTTCTTGACTTGGCTCTAGGGGTGAACGCATTTCGGTTTGGACGATTTGTGCTATATTTTCAACTCAAACCATTTTATATGGTTTGAAATTTTTTCAAACCAAACCAAATCAAACCATTTTATTTTTCAAACCAAACCATAATTTGCGGTTTGATTCGATTTTAATTCGCGATTTACCTTTCGGCATTATAGTAATGTATTCAACATAAGTTAAATATAAGTTTAAACGAGAACTAATAACGTTAAATGTTAAATTACATTCATATTTACCATGAAACTCGTGAATAAATTATTTTCAAAATTGGTTGCTAAAAGATGTTAATAGAACAAATACATATTTCTTCATTTTTATTTACTTTTTCTTGCTTGATATTCATATTGTCATATAACGGTTGGTAAAAGTAGAGTTACATTCTGCTATTATAGTTTGGTTAAAACTCTTTTCATTTTGCTAGTGAGATATTAAATAAGGATTGAACATGATATGTTTAAATGTACAAAGATTGATAGAGTTTCGGCTTATTGAGAATTGACAAATTTCATCATCTAACTACTTTATAAAAGTAGAAGACAGTAGTACTAATTAGGGTACTTTAACAATTTCTCACAATTAATACGCTTCGTCCTTCATTCTTTCTAAATAACAAATAAGTTCATTAATTATCTAAGCACACAAACAATCATTTTTCTATCCAAACCAGCAATCATAAGTGTATAATAAATTCAAATAAAACAAATAAAAGAAAGCACAATGGACAAATGACTTAAATAAAAATCTAGGACTTACCAAAAGAGAATAGAGAAAGAGACGATTCAGGTAGAGATGAGTAAACTAACAGGCAAAGGCGACTAGCGATTCGTTTAGCACTGGCAAACAATTGTCAAATGTTAGGAAATGAGAGTTTATATTAGGGTTTCTGAAACTTTGGACGTGATTTGTTGACATAGTTTTGTTGAATTATAATTTGGATTGTTAAAAATATATGTTTTTTTTTTCATTTCATATGATTTTGGAATAATTTTAGTTTAGCTTAGATATCGGGTGAAGATATGTGTTGTGAGCCTATTAAATCATAGGCCAATAATGATGAACCTAATTTACTTTCTATGATTATTTCAATAGGTTAGTTATAATTCGTATTACTAAATTGATTTTTTTGTTTTAAAAAATGAAAAAAATTAAAATTTTTAAGTTAATAAAATTTATTTTTAATTAAAAAATTTAAAAATGGTTCGGTTCGGTTTTGTGCGATTTTTGAAAATCAAAACCTAAACCAAATCATTTTGAAACGGTTTGGTTTGGTTTGAGGGAAAAGAAACCACGGGTCCATGTGGACCCAAACCAACGATTTCAACTCAACGATTTCGATTCGATTTGCGATTTTGCGATTTTTTTTGTGCAGCCCTACTTGGCTCACCCTAAGACTTGCCTCAAAGGCGAGCAATGCCATTTATAGGCATGCACCAAACTAACAATTTGATGACAACTTGCACCTATTGACATCTCGAACTAAGAGTTAGTGTGCAATGCTAATGAAAGATTGAGAAGTTATTTGTTAAAATTTGAGACCAACTTGCAGGTGGAAGAATAGATTGAGTACCCATAGTAGAAATCTGTGTGATTTTACCTCACAATTAGTATTCTGAAAGGTCGAAAAAGCTGGTGATGTCTAGTTGAGCTTAGTGAAGAAGGCACGACTCATTCAGGCCAAGCCACGCACATTTTATATTTAATTTTTTTAATAGTTTAAGTTACATAAACTAATTGAATAAAAAGAAATATTATCAATAATCTTAGAAAAATTAAAATAACATTAAAAACAAGAAAACAACTTATTACGTCTAGACTCGTAAGGCTTGAGGGTTGATATTGACTCCTTGCACACCTTATGTCTTTAAGAAGCTTGCTCATAACCATTACGATAATCTCATTTTTTATTTTTTTTTATTTTTTTTGTTTTTGAAGGAAAGCAAATGAAAATTTGCGTTAATCAAATCACCACAAACCGTGTATAAAGGACAAAGAGGAATATAACAGAGACTACCAAACACTATTTGTGATAGTCATAAGAGCTCACGAGCTGTATATTCCCAGTTCTAGATCCTATATCACCCAATGTTTTTGGCACAGTTGTCATCACAGTCGAGATACACTCCTAGGAATTCCAGACATATTGTTACTTATTCGTTAAAGTAAATACCAAAAACCTCCCACGAAATTTACAAAAAGTAAAGACACGGTCATCCCCTTGTTTTAATTATTAAAGAATTCTCTCCCTTTATAATAAATATTCTCTCTCTCTCTCTCTCTCTCTCTCATCATCTTGATAATATATTGTTAAAATTGAATTTTCTTTTTACAAATGAATAAATTAAATTGATCTAAAATATTCACTAAAAAAAAACTAAAAAGAGATCTAAACTTTAATCTTTTGATGCCAACTTTATAACACTATTATTAGTTTAATTTTCTAAACATAGTCTAAATGTCAAATAGTATAAATGAGTAAATATTAGAGAAAATGTTACATAATCAAGAAATATAAATATTAAAAAAATAATCTACTTCATTAAATTATTTTGTAGCATGTTTTTATGTTGATTTGTTAATCCTTGTCAATCATATTTGCCAAACGCGCGCACGTGTGTGTATACATATATTTTAAAATAATAATATTTTACGACGACTTTAAATACTATGACAATTTGTAATGATATTTCTTTTCATTAAAACATCATGTTGTCATCTAAATCAAAAGTTTGAAGTTTATGTAATAAGAATTTTAAAATAGTACAAAGCGAAGAAATAAAACAAAAAATATATATTTGCTTTTGCTCACAAGGAGTGTCACTAACCTTTGATGTCTATATTTTTCTAATTTTTTTATATACTTTCAAATAAATTAATTTTTTGGATATTTTTGTTCTAACAAATACTATCTGCTGTAAATAAATTTGTTGTGCATCAAAATAAAGTTTTTGTAATAATTAAATGCCTAAATACTAGATCTAGAACAATGCCTTATTTCAAGGTAGGGGGACTAATTAATTTTATTGTGAGGTCTGAATTATATGCAGGGAAATATCCTCAAAGGGTTGAATGATATGTGACAGAACACCATGGAATCTCAATGCCACATTTGTCGAAATTATGGGAGCAGTCGATGGAGAAATTTAAATATTCATTCCATATTCTTTTAATTGACTTTTAGTCTTAGAATTTGGATAGAAAATAAACTGTGTTTTGAATATAAATACCTACTTTTAGTCTTAGAATTAGATCGGAAAATGAACTGTGTTTTTAATATAAAAACAGTGTCAATCTTACTTTTTTAAAAATGGAAGTTTGTGTTGATGGTGATTTATTTTAGTTTATTCAAGTTAAAAAAATAAAAATAAAAATAAAAATAACATGTGTTGTTGTGACCTTATGGAGGGTATTTCATTTTAAATTCAATGGCTATACTTGCTTTCTAACTATCATAAAGACAAAACTAATGTCTCAAATTTTCAACCACACATTAATATCATTATTTAGAACATTGGACAAAATAAATTGAGAACTACTAAAGATTTATCCTATCATGTTTAAATTACAAAAATACATAATAAATTGAGAATTTACAACCGGGAATATGTAATTGCAAGAAGCTCTTGATGGTTAAAGTGTATAGAATGTATGTTTTTGTCTCCCCCAAAACTCTCTTCCCCTTTTGCTCGATGAATAATCGTCTTTGTAGCCCCTAGAATTAGGTGAAATTTGTGCTCCAATCCCATTCCATGTAGAACTTGATTTAAATTAAGAAATAAAATCTTTGCTACCTTGTAAAACCACGTGATTGAAATCAACACGATAGCAGGGTAACGTTGATTGTGATCGTATGATAATATTCTTGAACTTGGTGAAACTTGTGATTGCATAGGTAGAGTCTTGCGATTGCAAGGTGCATCCTTTTTGCTTCCAATTCAAGTTAGTCACTAAGTTTTCCTATCAATTCAGCTCAAGTTACTTCCTATTTACGTTGTTGGTCCTTCATCGAATATTTATACCTCAGTCCCAAATTTCCACAAATTGTTTCTTCTTAGTCCTTATCATTTTCCCTCTTTTTTCAATATTTTGTTCATTCTTAGTCCTTATCATTCAATTTCTGCCCCTATTTCTTCATATGCAATACAATATCTAGTTTCTCATAAATCAATCTATATACAATAAAAATTAAGTATCAATTCAATTAAAGTCATTGCATATGTCCCTTTTCTTATGGCCGTGATCAATGAGTACAAAGTTATACTTATCGTTAAAGTAAGTAATAAAAACCACTAATTAAAATTAATTTCTCATTTTAAAAATGAATAAATAAAAAATAGATCTAAAATATTGGCTTAAAAAGAAACTACAAATCTTTAATGCCAACTTTATTATGATATTATTAGTTTGATTTTCTAAACGTAGTTTAAATTTTAAGAGTATAAATGAGTAAAAATTTTAGAAAATGCTACTAAATCAAGAAATATAAAATATTTAAAAATTATTTTCTTTCTTTATTATATTATTCTATAACATGTTTTTATTTTCATTTTTTAAATATTCGTCAATCATATTAGCCAAAACATATAATGTTTTTAGAAAGTAAATTGTATTTTAAAATCTTTTAAGATATTATCACAATTCATAATGATATTCTTTTAACTAAGGCTAATAATAGTATGTAAGGTATTTTAAGAAATTAAAAGAAATATAAAGGAAAAATAGTTTAATTGTATGTAATAAGAATTTCAAAATAGTACAAAGCAAAGGGATTAAACAAAAAATATATATTTGCTTTTTTGCTTACCGGGCGAATATGTAATGAAACCTTGTTGGAGGTTTTTTAAATTTTTAAATTTTTTAATTTTTTAATTTTTTAATTTTTTTTATTTTTAAATGTAGAGGCTGAACGAATCTGTAATACTCACTATTCTCAAGGGGTGTCTATAATTTTCTAATTTGTTATTTGTTTTTGAATATTTATTTTCCATAAAATACTAACCGTTAGGACTGCTGCTGTAAATAAATTTGTGGTGCATCAAAATACAGTTTTTGTAGAAATTAAATGCCTAAATATTATATCTAGAGCAATGAATTATTTCCAGATAAAGGACTAATTAATTATATTATGGGGTCTAAAGTATATGCAATGAAATATTGTGAAACGGTTGAATGATATGTGACAGAGCACCGTGTATTCTCATTTACCATATATATTTTGTGGAAATCATGAAGGAATGTAAATATTCATTTACTTTTAGTCTTTGAATTTGGACAGAAAATGAACAGTGATTTCAATATAAAAACTAACAACAATCTTGGTGTTGTGACCATGTGCATGGTATTGCATGTCAAATTCAGTGTCTATACTTTCTCCAACTAATGTCTTAAATTTCAGACCACATATTTTTCCTCCCCTACGCTATAACTAATTCTCCACTGTAGATGTTGGATGAGACAAGAAAGTAGTAAGCAAGCTATCCTTGTCCATTCCGCTTTGTTAGTTCCAAGGAAATGATCACAAAAATATTGGTAATGAAGCATTCAAAAAGGATGAAGACAATGATCCCTTTACTGGTGGCAATGAAGCAATCAATCACAAGAAAATCAATATTGCTGATATATTGCTGGAGAAATCTGCCTCAAATATGTATAAATAGCAAACAATTTATAGATTTGATTCAGCCTTTTATAGCTCGTAGAATCATGGATTTTCATGTAAGATTTGTCCTGTATTTGTTATATAAGTAGTTGAATATCAATGAATTGTAAGATAGATTCCAGTTCTAATTATTCGTAAGAAAATTTCAACATTAATATCATTATTTAGAACATCGAACAAAACAAATACAAAGTTTTTAACTACTCAAAGAGCTTTCCAGTAGATATAACGTTTGATTACATACGAGAAAATTCAACGTTTGGACAACTTTAATTAAGACCTAATTGAGTCGTAGAATTTGAGAAGACAACACTAAATATGGATGACAACAAGATGATACATTAAAATGAAAGTCCGCACCACAACTATGTTCAGTTGGATATTGGCACTGGTTGGATGAGTATAGCCGTTATGAAATCTTTTAACTTTGTTTTAGAATTTGTGTATTCATCACTGTCTTTGTATAGAAGATTGATGAAACGTGTAAGATTGACTACTCGTAACAGAACAGCCATTGGTACTGCATCTGAATTAAGGCATTCTTGGTTTATAACCTTCCACGCGTTCATGACTTGCGTTTGAAATACAGCAAATGCATCTTCTTTTGAAGCCTCTCTCTTTTATGTAACATTCAACAGCCGTTATTTTTTGCTCAAACTGCATAAAAGTAACACAACCCAAAACTTGTTAATCTAATGCTAAGCAGGCTATTATATTTTTCTCATATGTTGACGGCAAAAAAAAAAAAAACCATGTGATGAACTTGTGTAATTTAAAGAAAATCAATTTATAAGAATTCAAACTTCTTACCCCATGACCAACCATATCGTCCATTAGTCTACAAATTATTGATGAAGCACGAACTAATAATGGTTCACTTGAAATCCAATCAAAGGCTTCCTTAGTTACCAGTTCTCCCATACCTACCAAAGATGTCGTAGATAGCATCATGTAAGCACTAGATACCAATGCGACTTTCATATACTCTTCAAGTGTTGGAGTATATCTGTTGTACGTCCATTTTGCCTCTTCGAAATATGCACGGACTAATTTTTTCATCTATAAATTGAAATTGTGATTAGATACTATTAATTGGATGTAACCGTGCTTAAAATTCTAGCAACTTTATTAATATTGATTACCTCATCAATCGAGTAGTGAACACGATACGATTTTCCTATCTTTCCTAAATCTTTCTCAGCTTCACGATAAACATCTAAAAGAGATTTGTGAAAGTAGTGCATGTATGATGGTAATTGATCTCCAGCACTAAAATCCCACCTGCTCACGAAAATATTCAATATCAAATTGGGATCTATTTGAATTATATATTTTGCTGTAAATAAATATGCTATTAGATATTACGATACAAAGAACAACTCAGAACTCACATTTCAATGGCATTTGTAAAAAGTTGAAGTTCATCTAGGGTGCCATAAACATCATAGATGTCATCAATAATAGAAGTCAAGGCGATTACTTTGGTTAGAATTTTCCTTGCAAGAGAGTATTGGGGCTCAAAGTAGACACATAATATCCAAAAGTAGCATTCCACCAGCCTATCTCTTGCAAAAGGCAATTTTTTTTCAAACTCTAAAGCCTTCCACCACCTGCAATTCACATCCGAAAGTAAATAAATTTTACCAATATATAAGTGCATATATACAGAGTGAAGCTTCACAAAACAAACTAACCGTGTAATGTCACTTAGCTCCTTCTGATGCATCTTCTGCACTATGTTGAAGTCTAATTTTGCAAAATTCAGGAGCATGTCTTCACCGGATTCTTGGTAAATGAATAAGAATTTCTTAACACCGAGCCTTGTCAAAGTTTTGTGAATTGGCATCTCCAGCGCGTCACTTACTTGTCTAGAGAGAGAATTGCTCACCTGGTGGATCATGGATCTGAGGTGAGTGGCAGAAAACTTCAATGCTTCTTCTAGAATTTCCTCCCCGTGTGCTCCAAAGTGTGCAGCCTCGTACAAGCTTAACAGCCCGGGTACATCATTAATCAAAGAATCCTCAAATTTTCCTTGGCAGTCCAATTTGTTGAACACATCTGCCTCATCCGTAAAAAATATGTAATATACCCTTAAATGTGTAAGGTGCAAGTTCATATTTAGAGAACATAATCTTTTCATGTACTATGTCAATTTAATTTCCCAACGTGTAATGAATCATGAAAACAAAAATTAATTACCACATGGGACGTAATATCCTCGTTGTCTGAGTAATCGAAATCGAAGAGCAACGGTACGAACATCATTGTTTTGTTCATTGTGGCTTTCATGATAAGTTCCATAGATGTGTTTTAAAGATTTTTCAATTTCTTTTTCAAAATGATAACCAACTCCAAGACATTGGATTGCATCGATGAGGTCTAGTTTATACAATGAATCATCTTGGGCGGCCGTTAGCAACTTTTTTACTTCTTCTTTTAAGCTTTGACGCTCTTGCTCTTCATGGGCCAATATATCCTGCTCAAGTAAGAGGAAGCATGCATTTAACATTTTAACACAATTATATTTCAGTTAATTAACGAGGAACAAAAGCTCTAGCTAATTCACATTAGAAGTATACGCAAGGAAATAATCTCCCCAAATGGTAGGATGATATGTGACAGAGCGACGAGTATCCTGAATGCTCGTATTTTTGGTGGAAAATGGAGCAGCAGATGCATGGATTTGGATATCCATTTCTGTATTTCACTCTTGAAATTTGGGCAGAAAATCAAAGAAATGCTTCTCTCTTCAATGGTCTTGTTTGAATTTACAAGTTCGTTTGAAGGGTATTTATAGTCCTAGGATTTCAGGAGAACGTAGGCCAAGACAATGTAGACCACGTTTTCATTACTTCCTTTGAAATATTGAAAATTTATAAATCCATTTGTATAAAATGCCAAAAAAATATTGAACTAAAATTTTTTTAACCGTTAATAAATGAAAAATACAACATAGAACTGCTAGAACGCTATTAATTTACTCCTTCAGTGTCGGATTCCAGCCGTATCTACACCCATTTAACTTCTTCAAAATATACAGAAACTAATTTCCTTTTTCTTTTTTTTTTTCTTTTCCCATTTGCATATAGTGAAAAATATTTTTGACAGCAAATATAACATGTTCAATAGGAATTAGATATTTCAATTGTGATTGTATATATTTTAGTGCAATGTTAAAAAATCTTTGAATATCACTCGCAGTAAATTTTAGCACTTAGTCAGATGGATTGGACAGCTAGTTCCAATTGAAAAACAAACACGGCTATACATCATTGTCTGTACAACAAAAAATTATTTGCTTTGCTACTTTCAAAATTGATGATGCTCAAATGTCTCATGATTTAAATATAAAAATCAAATTTGCATGATGAAGCATGTTTTTGCTATCGCATTCTAGCTGGAACCCACATCCAAATTACTCAGTTGCCAAGAATACAATTTCTAGAATTTGTATTTTGAATTTAAGCACACTTTTCTATTTAGTAACTGAATTTAACTTAAGTCATTCTTATGGTAAAGTCAAGGGTTTGAATCATGAGGATGCAACAGAAATTCGTAAGGGGTAAGATGAACTCTAATTCTCCCAGAATGAATAGTTCATTAGTTAACGGCTTGGGTACGGGTACAATGGCCGAGTTATTACAAAGAAACAAGCCTTTTTTTTAATGACTCAGGCCTCGTGTCTAAATTTTTATATTATACGTACTATTTGCTTTAAAAGAGTTTGAGCCCATTTACCCTTCAGAATTTCTATCTCATCTCATGATTCGAACTCTTAACATTTCAAATTAAGCCCCCGTTTGGTACCTATTTTTTTCAAAATGCATTTTTTTCTCTCTTCTTTTCAATCGCACATTCTTTGTTAAAATAATATTACACGTAAATCAAAAAAATTTCCTTATTTTTCAACCACACACTTCCCATCAAATTACTATTCTAAATTGCATTTTTACATAAAAATGACTCTCAAACACCCCTAAGTGAGAGAGCGGATAGTACATATGATACAACGGATTGGACACAAGACCTGGATCGTTACATATGGGGGTATGCATACATATATTAGTTTTCTCTAATATCACTTCTATCA
>NC_036242.1:7063402-7097972 GCF_002742605.1 Olea europaea var. sylvestris | reverse complement strand
GGGTGGGGGGGGGGGGGGGGGTTACTCTTTCCCTTAGTAACATTTAAGTGCAATGGCGGGTGGACATGAGTATCGTATTGAAAACTGTGTAGGCTTTGCTTTTTTTTTTTTTAGTCTTGAAATTTGGGGATGAGGCATAATCAGTGTGTGTTTGAGGCATATTATTTTGAAAGAATATATTTTGAAATAATAGATTGATGGAGAATGTGTGGTTAAAAAATGAAAAAAAAATTTGGATTTGCGTATAATATTATTTTATTGAAGAATTTTTGGCTAAAACGATGTCAAATCACTGTTTGAAAATGTATTTTTTAAAAGAATGCTGCTCAAACAGGACCTGAGGTACACTTCTAAAGTTTTGACATTATGTTCGAGACCCATTTTTAGTGTAAAATGCATTTTGGAATAGTAGATTGATGGAAAATGTGTGGTTAAAAATGAAAAAAAAAGTTTTTGGGTTGCGGTAATATTATTTTATTGAAAAACGAGTGGTTGAAAAGAAAAAAAAGAAAATATATTTTTAAAAAAATGGATATCAAACAAGCTAAAATGTCGTTGAAAACTTAATTAAGTTAAATAAATGAGACTAATTTTGAATAATTTAAGCTTTTAAATGTGATAGTTCAACCTAATATATAAGGATGCAAATGGTGTTGAGTTCAATTGTTGCTGTTGTTATCCATTTATTTTATTGTTTAATCAAAGTACTATTAAAGCCTAGACAGCATTTCTAGGTCTCCACCCAGATCCAATGTGAATTTCGACTCTGACCGCGTCTTATAAATAAACAAGTCAAATACAAGAGGGGTTGGAGGCCTCTTTGCCTTACCCCCTAAGCTATTTCCTACCGTATTAATGCAAGTGCTATTTCCTACCGTAGAATTATACCATCCTGTGTTAGGAAGAAAACAATGCTAAAGGAAAAAAGAAATGTCGTAATTAATAGTGACAAAATATCACATGGTAGCTGGGCCCCCTTTGGCACCCATTAACTCTCGTTATTTCACATTTTGTTTCATTGTTCAACTCAACATGGTGGACACAACTGTATCCACTTCCGTTCATATCATTCAAATGCCAGAGAATCCAAAAAAATCCACTAAATCGTTGGAACCCATTGACCTATATACCCTTCATTTTACTTGTGCAATGTCATTCTTACCCCTACCATCAATCAACCGGTGGCAAAACTAGGGGCATAAATGTCATTTTACGAATTAACCCATCTGAACCACATAACTGTACTGTCTGCTATTATTCAGACATGGGGCTCCAGCTTGTTTGAAAAAGTTGAAAATGGTTTCCAATGGGGACCAGACGGGGACTTTACATTACTGGGTTTCATTATTTTAAATTATAATGAAAGAAATAATAAATTCCATAAAAATATGTGATTAAAAATAAATAAATAAATATATATATATATATATATATATTTTTTTTTTTTTAAATTTACATTTCATATTATTTTATTAAAAAATATATGATCGATGAAAAAGAAAAATATTTGATGAAGTTGGACGGTATAATTCTACTTTTTAAATTATAATTCTACGGTACGAAATTTGAAAGAAAAATATAATTCTATTTCCGAAACAATACAACGAGAAAAGAAAAGAAGAATTTGAAAGTGCTAAAGATATTAATGCTACTTCCACTACATTTTTATTTAAGGACACACAAAACTTTCTACTAATTCGAGAAAAATATTAGTAGAAATAAATAAATATTCTAACGATATCAATACAAAAGAATGAGCTGCACAAGAGAATACATGGTTTTATTTTGTAATTGCATTTGAGAAAAGTGAAAATTCATCGAGGATACCATAAATATCATAGGGAAGTCATAGTGATTATTTGGTTTAAAGTTAGGAAACCCATAGTGCTTATTTGATTTAACATTTCCTGCGACAAATTATTTACCTCTTCTCGTAGTCTTTTTCTTGTTCTTTATGAGAAAGTATTTCCTGTCCAAGTGTTTTAAAGCTTAAAATATTTGTTATATGCAAGACACAATTTATATTTTATTGCAATGTGGATATTTTTTTCTTCAGTATCCCACAAGTAAATTGAAACATTTAGGTAGATGGACCACCAGTACCATTGTGCAACAAAAACACCGCAAAATGAAAATGTATTTGCTTTCCATTATCCAAAAGGACAAAGCTCAACTGTATGCCCGTTTTTAATTTGAAGACTAAGATATGTAGGCCTAGAAAGTCTTGGCCACATATCAGTTATCTGCTTTTCGATCGTTAAAAACAATTGATAAAAAGTTACAATAATTGATAATTAGAAATTTTAATTCTACATCATCGAGAGAAATAAAATTGTAGAAAGAAAATAGACACAAGAACACGTAAAATTTATAGAGGTCAATTTTAACGTGAGACTACATTCTCTTCTACCGATGATTCACTTTAATGAAAAGAAGTGTATAAGAGAAATATCGCATACCCTATTTTTCTCTAATATCTTTCTTTTGATGATGATTACAAAACTCTAATGATAGTTCTCTACTTATAGATAAAACTAGAATAAAATCTAAATTACAAGTGTAAATTTCTAAACCATCCTTAATGAAATTTTGGTCCGAAAACTCTACCCAGACATCCTGGGAGGGGGCTTCCAGCGCCTTCTAACCCGACAATGACCTCGCCGTGAAGGTTGATTCTCATACTGATTCTGTACAACAACAATAATTAGATTTCAAAACTTAACAAGCCTATGTAATTAAAATAATCAAGCGTTATTTTATTGCACACTAGTTGAATCTTGCATTCAAATTGCAAAATTGACAAGAATCCTTTTAGTTGGATTTGAAACGAAGAATTTACGTGTTTTTAACCTACTAATTGAAACAAAATTTATATACTAAGTATTGAATTATAAATTATAACAAGTAAAGTACAAAATCAATCAAGGGGATTCAAATCAATAATATGCACAAAAAAAAAATAAAAAAAAATACCGTGATGTGTGAAAAGCTCCTTCTTCTTCTTCTTCTTTTCTTTTCTTTTCTTTTCTTTTTTTTTTTTTTTTTTTTTTTTTTTTTTTTTTTTTTTTTTTTTTTTTTTTTTTTTGTGCGTGTCACTAATTAAGTACCTAAAAACATGATGCATGCTAACAATATTTCCAGATGGGACAAATTGTAATGGAGCATATGAAGTCAACAGGTGGGTTCAAATTATTGGGAAAGTGCAACGAAAATCCCATATCAATTAAGTATGAGATAGTATATGGGCTTATAACATTTGGAAATTGAACTACAGTTATACAAATTATTCTTAATGATATGACTACTGTAATAAACTAGGTTTTACCCAATTTAAACCCTAGTAATCAATCAAGCATAAATATCGAAGCTATAAAATAAAGAACACCAATAATTATTTACGAAGGAAAAATTTTGGAGAACTCTTCAAGAGAAAAAACATCCAGGCACATGTGCCAGTAAATAATTCACTAGAAAATATTGAACTTAGTCACTTACAGTAGGTCTAGACACAACTAAACCCCAGTAAACTCTAAACCCCAACATGTAATCACCCAAGAACTCCTTGATTGTATTCTCTAGCACCAACTCTAGAATCTCTGGACTTCTTTTCTCCAAGTGTATCATCAAGAACGAACTCATTCTTCACAAACGATAACCCCAATCACTTCTCTGGATGTATAAAACTCTAAAAGATATTTGGTAGAGGTTTATTGGTGTTTTTTTATCTTTTGGTGTTTCGTTGTATATATCTTCTCGTTGAGACGAGAAATATAGAATCAATATTTAATCTTTAACGGGATGTCCTCTTCAATGAATAATGGCTCAACATTCTTTTGGGACGAAATTTGGTTTGGTATATAGTATTAGATAGTTATGAGTTGTTTGGGGTTGTAAAAAACTTTAATCTTTAATATCATTATTGAGAACATCAGACAAGACCAATACAAAGTTTTTAACTACTCAAAGGTCTTTCCAGTAGATATAACATTCACTTACATACAAGGAAATTCAATGATTGCATAACCTTAACCAAGACCTAATTGTGTTGTAGAATTTGACAACACGGCACTAAATATGGATGATAATATGGTGATACATTAAAATGAAAGTAGCCCACGCAGTTACTACGTTCAATTGGATATTGTCACTGGTTGTATGAGTGTCAATGTTATGAAATCTTTTAACTTTGTTGTAGAATTTGAGTTTCCATCACAATCTTTGTATAGAAGATTGATGACACGTGTAAGATCGACTACTCGTACGAGAACAGCCATTGGTACTGCATTTGAACTAAGGCATTCTTGGTTTATATCCTTCCATGCATTCATGACTTGTGTTTGAAATACAGCAAATGCATCTTCTTTTGAAGGCCCCGTCTCTTTCATATAACATTCAAATTGTCGCTATTTTTTGCTCGTACTGCAGACAAGTAACTCAACACAAAACTTTTTAATCTAACACTAAGCAGGCTATTACATTTTTCTCATATGTTGTTTGCCATGAGAACAAAAAACCTGTGCGATGAACATGTGTAATGTAGAATAAAGTCAACTAAGAATTCAAACTTCTTACCTCATATCCCACCATGTCATCCATTAGTCTACAGATTATTGATGAAGCACGTACGAATAATGGTTCACTTGAAATTCAATTGAAGGCTTCCTTAGTGACCAGTTCTCCCATACCTACTAAAGATGTTGTAGATAGCATCATGTAAGCACTAGATACTAGTATGACTTTAATATAATCTTCTAGTGTTGGAGCATATCCATTGTGTATCCATTTTGCCTCTTTGAAATATGCTCGGACTAATTTTTTCATCTGTAAATTGAAACTTTGACTAGATATATAGGATGTAATTTTGATAAAAGTTAAGCTACTTTATCAATATTGTTTACCTCATCAATCGCGTACTGAACACTATACGATTTTCCTATCTTTTCTAACTCTTTCTGACCTACGAGATAAACATCTAGAAGAGATTTGTAAAAATGTTTCATGTATGATAGTAACTGATCCATGGCACTAAAATCCCACCTGTTCACAAAAATATTCAATATCAATTCTGAATCTGTTTGACTATATATTGCAATATAAATAATGTGCTATTAACTATTAAGATACAAAGAATAATTCACCTTTCAATTGCATCTGTGAAATGTTCAAGTTCGTCCAGGGTCCCATAAACATCATAGATGTCGTCAATTATAGAAGTCATGGCGATTACTTGCGTTAGAATTTTCCTTGCAAGATAGTACTGGGGCTCAAAGTAGACACACAATATCCAAAAGCGGTACTCCACCAGCCTATCTCTTGCAAAAGACAATTTTTCCCAAACTCTAAAGCCTTCCACCACCTGCAATTTATATTCAAAAGTAAAATTTTAACAATTTTTCAGATATATAAGTGCAAGTAGTAAAGCTTCACACAACAAACTAACCTTGTAATGTCACTGAACTCCTTCTGGTGGATCTTTTGCACTATGTTGAAGTCTAATTTTGCAAAATTCAGGAGCACGTCTTCACCTGATTTTTGGTAAATGGATAAGAATTCCTTAACTTCGAGCCTTGTCAAAGTTTTATGAATTTGCATCTCCAAGGCGTCACTAACTTGTCCGGAGAGAGAATTACTCGCCTGGTGGATCGTGGATCTGAGGTGAGTGGCAGAAAACTTCAATGCTTCTTCTAGAATTTCCTCCCCGTGTGCTACAAAGTTTTCAGCCTCGTACAAGCTTAACAGCCCCATATATCACTAATCAAAGAATTTTCAAATTCTCCTTGGCAGTCCTTGAATTTGTTGAACACATCTGCCTCAGCCCGTAAAAAATATGAAATGTACCCTTAAATGTGTAAGGTGTAAGTTCATATTTAGAGAACATTATCTTTTCATGTACTGTATCAATTTAATTTCCGAACATGTAACGAATCATGAAAACAAAAATTACTTACCACATGAGACATAATATCCTTGTCGTTTGAGTAATCGAAATCGAAGAGCAATTGTACGAAGATCATTGTCTTGTTTACTGCGACTTTCATGATAAGTTTCATAGATGTATTTTAAAGATTTTTCAATTTCTTTTTCAAAATGGTAACTGACTCTAAGACGTTGGATTGCATCGATGAGGTCTAGTTTATACAATGAATCATCTGGGGCAGCCGCTAGCAACTTTTTCACTTCTTCTTTTAATCTTTGACGCTCTTGCTCTTCGTGGGCCAATATATCCTGGTCAAGTAAGTGGAAGTACGCATTTAACATTTTAACACAATTATATTTTAGTTAATTATGAGGAATAAAAGGTCTAGCTAATTCACTTTAGAAGTGTTGGGAATTTACTTATTTTGCATAGCGAAATTAAAAAACAAATTTCAATTTCCACTCGAAATCATCTTTGTATTTAGATAGGAATTGTGATAAAAGTTATACCTTTTCAATAGCTGCAAACTCCTTTACTTTTTCCTTGTTCCAGCAGCCTTGATCTGTCATCCACAGCTGTTTAATTGTCCAGCCTTCAATAGAAATTCACACAGAGAATAGATTGTAGCCATAGGATTTTCTCCTCTTATGATAGCAAGAATTATGAGAATCTCTATAAATTGAAAACCCTAGTCATGTATTTATAGAAGCCCAAACGGGCTTTGCCTGACCCGATCTATTATTTAATTAATCCATTTATTTAAATTCGATCCGTAAATTAATTAATCCAATCAATTAGCTCGGGTATATAAATAACCAATCCAATTAATTAATTTATCCAATGATTGTTGAATTAATTAATTGACAAATTACAATATTCCAATTCTCTTTTTATGTGCTACACATCAGGTTCCCGATCATGATGCCTAATAATGTGAAATATTATTTTGATCTAATCAAAATAGATAAATTAAAATACTCTTTTAATTTATCACCAGTTCATACTCGTCATCCCAAATTGACATCTAGCAATGTGTTAGGGCAATACATGTGATGAAAAATGTCACGTGATATGACAAAATAAAATTTGTTCGTTTACCGTGAAACTATAATATCTTCGCCAATATTATCTGATCAATTACGATATATGGAAGTGTGTGTCAATCTCGATCATTGATCATATCTTTCATTCCACTATTAAGTCTATATAAGTCGAAAACTCCTTTTCGATTTTTGAGTATACCTTGACCAAGGATTTTGTTATCGATTTAATTAAATGAAATACAGATCATAATCTCTTACTATCTAAGAGTGACAAATCCTCTATTAGTTATTCACAACCTTCATATGATTCTTGACATACCCGAACGATACCGTATTAACGGCCCTTGGTAGAGCAACATCTAACATCGTCAAAATATAACTATCTTCATACAAAGTACTATGACGACCTCAAGTTAAAAGACCAACTCCGCTACCGAATGTTAGAGATTAACCATTGGCACTCAGATAGTTATCCATGTAAAAAAATTTAGTGGGTCTCCAATATTTTGTTCTATAACAAACATCCACGCATTCATTTAAGTGTCTCCACACTTTAAATTGTGAGATCAGCTACTTATTTCACTAGTAAGAAATGTCACACGTGATGGTCTATCTGTGATAACGATATCCGTATCTTGTTATTACTTACGATCATAGATTATTTAAGATCCAATCATATGTAATTTGTATCTCACAATTACAACTCCTTATGATTAACAAATTACTGAATCTTGAATTTTCAAACTCTATTATTTAACATTATTCATCAGAATATTAATTTAAATAAATAATAGATCTTGCCAAAAATAATTGTATTAAACATATTAAAAGTGTTTACAACCAATATCAATTGGATCTAGGGCATAATACTTACAAAATTCCACTTGCACTAGATCTAATCACTCATGTATCTAGTACCATAAGTATCCACAAGAGGATCATATTTCTGTTGTGACAACAGCTTTGTCAATAGATCTGTAATATTTTCATCTGTGGGAACTCGCTCTATCTTTACATCATTTCTTTGTATAATCTGCCTAATGAGATGATATCGCCTTAGCACATGTTTGGATCGTTGATGAGATCTCGGTTCCTTTGCTTGTACGATGGCTCTATTGTTATCACAATACAAAAGAATAGGATCAACAATGCTAGAAACAACTCTTAGTTCATTAATGAACTTCATGATCCAGACAGCTTCCTTTACTGCTTCAGAAACAACAATAAACTGAGCTTCTGTTATTGAATCAGCGATAGTCTCCTATTTGGAACTTTTCCAACTAACTGCTCCTTTGTTGAGAGTAAACATATATCCAAATTGAGACTTGCCATCATCTTTGTCAGATTGGAAGCTAGCATTAGTATACCCATAAATCTTTAGTTCATCTCTTCCATATATTAAGAACACATCTTTAATCCTTCCAAGTACTTAAGAATGTTCTTAACCGGTATCCAGTGTTTCTCACCACGATTTGCTTGAAACCTACTCATAACACTTAGAGCATATGAAACATCTAGTCTCGTACATAGCATCATATACATGATAGATCCTATCGTTGAAGCATAAGGAATCTCATCCATGCGATTCCTTTCATCATGTGTTTTAGGACACATATCTTTTGAGAGGCAAATCCCATGTGATATGGGACACAAACCTTTCTTGGACTCTTCCATGTTAAATCTTTTCAAGATTTTGTCTATGTACAAAGATTGGGACAAGCTAAGCAATATTTTATATTTATCTCTATAGATCTTGATTTCCAAGATATATGCTGCTTCTCCCATATCTTTCATGGAGAAATTCTTTGACAACCACAATTTTACCGATTGAAGTATTGAGATTCGTTTTCCATTAATAATATGTCATCAACATATAATATTAGGAATACGACCGTACTTCCACTCGTCTTTTTGTAAACACATGGTTTATCTTCATTTTTGATGAAATCAAACTTTTTGATTGTCTCATCAAAACGAATATTCAAGCTCCTTGAGGCTTATTTTAATCCATAAAAGGATCAATTAAGCTTACATACCTTATTGACTTCTTTGGACTCAAAACCTTCTGGCTGTGTCATGTACACTTCCTCTTGCAAGTTTCCATTAAGGAAAGTAGTTTTGACATCCATTTGCCATATCTAATAATCATGATATGCAGCAAGTAAAATTCGAATGAACTTCAGCATGGTTACAGGCAAAAAAGGTTTCATCAAAGTTAACACCTTGTCTTTGTGTGTAACATTTTGTTACTAGTCTTGCTTTGTATGTATGGACGTTTTCATCCACGTCGACCTTTTTTCTTGTAAACCCATTTACAACCTATGGGTTTTATCCCATAAGGAAGGTCGACCAATGTTTAAACCTTGTTCTCATACATCGAGTTCATTTCGAATTCCATGACATCTTGCTATCTCTTTGAGTCAACACTTAACTTCGCTTCTGCATAATTTGTAGGTTCATCATCCTCGACTAATAATACTTGATTAGTAATCGTGAATTCGTATCTTCTGTGAGGTCGAATGATCCTACTTGATTTCGCTAAGCTAGAGTACCTTTAGGAGTTTCTATATCTTGATCAAAAGTCTGTCCATCAGCAAGTGTGGGATCAGACTCAAGTTAATCTAATTGGTCAACAGTATCTATGGATTCTTGAACTTGTTCAAGTTCTATCTTGCTTCCACTACCCTTTCCTAGAATAAACACTTTCTCTAAGAATATGACATGTCTTAAAATGAACACCTTCTTCTCAATAGGATTATAGAACTGATATCCAATTGTCTCCTTTCGATATCCCACAAATATACATTTATCAAATTTAAGTTCAAGCTTATCTGATTCATTTCGCTTCACATAAGTGTCATAGCCCCAAACTTTTATGTGAGATAAGTTGGGTCTTTTTTCTCTCCATAACTCGTATGAAGTTTTGTTGACCGATTTAGACGGGATATAATTCAATATATAGCACATAGCAATTAGTGCATAACCTCAAACGATTTTGGAATGTTTGCATGGCTCATCATTGATTGCACCATGTCTAACAATGTGCGATTCTTCCGTTCAGATACACCATTATGTTGCGGTGTATATGGTGGAGTCCAGTGCGAGAAAATCCCATTCACTTTTAGATAATCTAAAAATTTTCCCTTTAAGCATTCGCCACCTCAATCTGATATCAGCGTGAGAATATTTTTACTTGTCTGTTTCTCCACTTCAAGTTTGAATTCCTTGAACTTTTCAAATGCTTCATGCTTGAATTTCATCAGATATACAAACCATACTAGAATGATCATCAGTGAATGTGATTAAGTAAGAGAAATCACCTCTAGCGGTGATTGACATGGGTCCACATACATCACTATGTATTAATCCCAATAGTTCTACAGCTCTTTCTCCTTTTTCAGTAAAAGGAAATTTGGTCATTTTGCCTAATAGGCATGACTCGCATTTGTCAAATGATTCAAAATCAGTTGACCCTAAGTATCCATCTTTATGTAACTTGGAAATGCGTTTGTCATTCTTATGACCAAATCTGCAATACCAAAGATAGGTACTATTTAGATTATCACTTTTATGCCTTTTATTTTTTATCCTCATATAGATTACTCAGTATCAAGAATATAAATTACATTTTATAACACACCACAACCATAAAATATCTCATCTTTATAAAATGAACAACGATTGTTCTTAGCATTAATTGAAAAACTATTCATATCAATATTTTTAGTAATGGAGGCAACAAAATAGCAATTTTCCAATTCTAATACTAAGCCCGAAGGTAATGGTAAAAAGTATGTTCCTACAACTAATGCAACAATTCTTGCTCCATTTCCCACTCGCAGGCTAACTTTTCTTTTCTATAGTGGTCTACTTCTCTTTAGGCCCTGTATATTTATACAAATATGAGAGCCACATTCGATATCTAATACCCAAGACGCTAATGAAGTAGACATATTAGCCTCGATAACAAAAATACCTAAAATAGACTTCTTTCCCTTCAAGCTTGCGAGGTAAGCTTTGCAGTTCCTCTTCCAATGACCTTTCATTCCACAGTGATAGCACGGGTCATCGGACATAGTATTTTCCTCGCTTGCTTTAACTACTTTATTATTGCCCTTAGCCTTCTTGGATGTTTTCTTAAAACTTCTTTTGATCTTCGTCTTAGTGCTCTTGGAGGATTGAATGGCTAAGACATGCCCAGTGCTAGCATTGACATTGGGATCCGCAATTTTAAACAGATTAAACAACTCAGTGAGTGTGCATTCGATCTTATTCATATTGAAGTTCGTGATGAACTGTAAATAACTCTCTAGTAGAGATTGTAGAACCAAGTCAATACTTAGTTCGTGATCCATGATAAAACATAATTGAGCCAATTTCTCAATGAAACCAATCATCTTCAACACATGAGCACTAACTGAAGATCTCTCTGCTATTTTGCACCGGTAAAGATGCTTGAAGGTCTCATACCTCTCCACACGTGATTGTTCATCATACAACTCCTTGAGATGAAAAATCCTAGTGTAGGCATCCATATCGTCATGTTACTTCTGCAACTCAGGTGATATAGCTACAAGTATCACACATGCTATAGTGTTATTGCCATCACTGTGTTTGTTGTAAGCAGCCACCTCTTTCTTAATGGAGTTTTCAGTAGATAACCCTAGAAGGAGCTGCTCAAGGACATACCCAATTTTCTCATGCTTGAGAATGATTCTCAAATTGCAGTGCCAATCGAGAAAATTTGGTTTGGTCAGTTTGTTGGCATCCAGTATGCCTCTCAAATTCATATGATTACTCATGATTCGAAAACTGTAAATGACGAAAAATAAAGAATCAATATGTATTGTAATGCATTGCACAAATTTAATATGGAATTTTATTAAACGTGCTCCCAATGTTTAAAATGAATTCATGCCCTCATACATAAATGAATGGAATCCACATCTGATTCCCAGTAGGCTAAGATCTCATCTGTTACATCAAGATCTTGAGTGTACTTAACAAATTTTAATAAAACATTTACTATTATCAATTGTATCTCCATACAACTCCCAAATTATTAAGCCGACAAACATGCCACTAAAATGAGTGTACTCAACAAACGATAAATTTTAGTTAAGTCAATCATTCAGAAATATCAAATATTTCATAGTGTCAAACATATCCCTAATAGATCAGACTTGAGAGTACTCAACAAGTTAAGATCGATTTAGGATTCTCATTTTTCACTATAATGACGGAAAGAAAATAATACCAACTTAATATTTTAACGAGGGATTTAACATGCAATGGTCTCATACATATAATCATGCATCAACTATGCAAATAAATATACATATAATAGTATGGATGATTATGTACTTATTCTACCTAATTTTCCCGAGCCAAGAGGAAAACTAGTTGGTCAATTCCTAGGAAGTATAGCATCGAATCAATATCAATGCACCATCTACATGGTCTTCTCATTTTCTTGCCCCTTCAATTAGTCTAGCTGTAACATGTATCCCATACTAGTTGGCACGCAGACCCAAATGAAATTGGACTCGCATGGCCATAATAATAACAACAACGGACTTGCAAGTCCAAAAATAATAACGAGCTCGCAGGCCCCATAACAATAATAATACTAACGGACTCGCAAATTCAAAACAATTGAGAGCTCCTAGACCTGTAAAACGACAAGAACTAAATCAACCATTTAACACATCCATATGATCGAGTCCATAATCATCTAGAAATAGACATTCATCACATAAATGTTTCCTATATAATATTTAATATTACATGCAATGTCTCAGAAATCTAACAATTATAGTCGTCAAAACTCATTTAAATAAATGGATCGAAATAATTAAATAATTAGTTAATCATATTAACTAATTAACTTAATTGGCAGGCATATTTAATTAAAATCAAATTTTAATTAAATTTCGAATTAGAGTCCAACTCTAATTCCATGATTATAGGGGGAAGTTATTTAATTAAAATCAATTTTTAATTAAATTCCTTATTAGAGTCCAACTCTAATTCTATAAAAATTTAGAGTGTGATAATTTAATTAAAATCAAATTTTAAGTAATTATTAAGTTAAAGCCCTACTCTAATTTCAATATTTGTATGGGGGAAGTAATATTAATTAAAATCAAATTTTAATTAACATAAGATTAGAGTGCAACTCTAATTAAATTGAATTAATATTTTAATTTAAGACAAACTCCTAAGTAAAACAAAAATTCAATTTAGGGTTAAAATTAAATAATTAAGTTAAAATCTAATTTTAACAAAAATATAAAAGTTGTCAATTTTAAATAAATTATTAATTTTGGGCCCAAATACAAATATGGGTCAAACCCAATTATAATTATAATTTAAAAACCCATTTAGAATTCAAATTTAAAACCCATTTTAACAATTGCAATTTGACCCAAGTCAGAATTAAAAACAGGCCCCTCAACTATGCAATTTACGTGACAAGTCCTTTATTTAAAATTTGCAAGACAACTCCCCAAAACAATTTACATATGGGGGCCTGCAATTTCATAAATTGCATGAGAGGCCCCCGCCTCCAACTCTCCCCAAACCCCTTTTTTTTTTTTTCTTTTATTCACTTAGGTGCTGCCTAGCAATCCAACAGCTGTCCAATTGTCCAGCCTCCAATAAAATTCCACACAGAGAACATATTGTAGCCACCGAGATTTTCTCCTCTTGTGCTAGCAAAGAATTATGAGAATCTCTACAAATAGAAAACCCTAGCCATTTATTTATATAAGTCCAAATGGGCTTGACTTGACCCGGTCCAATATTTAGTTAATTTATTTATTTAATCCTGGTCTATGAATTAATTAATTCGGGTTTATAAATAACCAATCCAATTAATTAATTTATTCAATGATTGTTAAATTAATTAATTGACAAATTACAATATTACAATTCTCTTTTTGTGTGTGTTACGTTAGGTTCCCGATCATGATGCCTAACGATGTAAAATATTATTTTGATCTAATCAAAATAGATAAATTAAAATTCCCTTTTAATTTATCACTAGTTCACACTCACCGTCTCAGATTGATATCTAGCAATGTGTTAAGACAATACATGTGACGAAAAATATCACGTGGTATCAATACCAAACTTGTTCGTTTATCGTGAAACTATAATCCTATCGTCAATATGATCTGATCAATTACGAGAAATGGAAGTGTATCAATTTCAATCATCGATCATATCTTTTATTCCACTATTAAGTCTATATAAGTCGAAAACTCCTTTTCGATTTCTCAGTATATATTGGCCAAGAATTTCGTTATTGACTTAATTGAATGAAATGCAGATCATAATATCTTACAATCTAAGAATGACAAATCCTCTATCCGTCATTTACAACCTTCATATGATTCTTGACATATTCGAACGATGTAGTATTAGCGGCCCTTGGTAGAGAAACATCCAACACCGTGAAAGTATGACTATTCTCATACAAGACACTATAACAACCTCTAGTCAAAGGACCAATTTCACTATCGATCGTTAGAGATTAACCACTGACACTCAGATAGTTATCCATGTGAAATCTTTTAGCGGGTTTTCAATGTTTTGTTCTATAACAAAATATCAACGCGTTCATTTAAGTGTTTCCACATTTTAGATTGTGAGATCAACTATTTACTTCACAAGTAAGAAATGCCACACGTGATGGTCTATCCGTAAGAACAATATTCGTATCTCGTTATTACTTACGACTATGGATAATTTAAGATCCAATCATATGTAATTTACATTTCACAATCACAACTCTTTGTGATTAACAATTTACTGAAACTTGAATATTTGGATTCTATTATTTAACATTATTCATCAAAATATTAATTTAAATAATAATAGATCTTGCCAAAAATTAATGCATTAAACATATTAAAAGTATTTACAACTTAAATTGATTGGATTTAGGGCATAACACTTACAAGAACTATACGCAAGGAAATAATCTCTCCAAATGGTAGGATGATATGTGACAGAGCGATGAGTATCCTAGATGATCATATTTTTGGAGGAAAATGGGGCAGCAGATGCATGGATTTGGATGTCCATTTTTGTATTTCACTCTTGAAATTTGGACAGTAAATCGAAGAAATGCTTCCCACTTCAGTGGTCTTGTTTGAATTTACAAGTTCCTTTGAAGGGTATTTGTAGTACTAGGATATCAGGAGTACGTAGGCCAAGATAATTTAGACCTCGTTTTCATTACTTTGAAATATTGAAAATTTATAAATCCATTTGTATAAAATGCCAAGAAATGCTGAACTAATTTTTTTTTTTTTTTAACTGTTAATAAATGAAAAATACAACATAGAACTGCTAGAACCCTTGTAATTTACTCCTTCAGTGTCCGATTCCAGCCGTATCCCAGATACACCCATTTAACTTCTTCAAAATATACAGAAAGTAATTTCCATTTTTTTTTCATTTGCATATAGTGAAAAATATTTTTGACAGCAAATATAACATGTTCATTGGGAATTGGATATTTCAATTGTGAATGTATATATTTTAGTGCAATATTAAAAAATTTTGAATATCACTCACTAAATTTTAGCATTTAGTCGGATTGGACCACTAGTTCCACTTGAAAAAAAAAAAGGCTATACATCATTGTCTGTACGACAAAAAATTATTTGCTTGCTATTTTCGAAAATGATGAAGATCAAATGTCTCATGATTTAAATATAAAAAGAAAATTTGCATGATGAAGCTTGCTATCGCATTCTAGCTGGATCCCACATCCAAATTATTCGGCTGCCAACAGTACAATTTTTAGAATTTGCATTTCGTATTTAAGCACACTTTTCTATTGTAATTGAATTTAACTTATGTCATTCTTATGGGAAAGTCAAGGGTTTGAATCATGAGGATGCGATAGAAATTTGTGAAGGGTAAAATGGACTCAAACTCTCCCAGAATGGACGGCACGTAAGTTAACAGCTTGGATATGAGCACAGCAACGGAGTCATTACAAAATAAAAAATAAAATAAAAAAAAGACGCGTTTTAATGACCTAAGCCTCATGTCCAAATCGTTATATCATACATACTAACCAATTTGAAAAAATCTAAGCCCATCTTACCCTTTAGAATTTCTATCGCGTACCATGATTCGAACCCTTAACATTTCAAATTAAGTAAAGGAGCGGATAGTATGTATGATACAACGAATTGGGCACGGGGCCTAGATCGTTACATATGGGGGTATTCATACCTATATTAGTTTTCTCTAATATCCCTTCTATCATAAGGATTTATTGAGGGTGGAGCGGGGAATTACTCTTTCCCTTAGCAACATTTAAGCGTAATGGTAGGTGGACATGAGTCTCTTATCGAAACTTGTGTAAGCTTTGCTTATTTTTAGTGTCGAAATTTGGGGATGAGGCATAATCAGTGTGTTTGAGGCACATTATTTTGCAAGAATCTATTTTAAAATAATAGATTAATGAAAAATGTGGTTAAAAAATGAGAAAAAGTTTTGAATTTGCGTATAATATTATTTTATTGAAAAATGTGTGATTAAAATGATATCAAATCACTGTTTAAGAATTCATTTTTTAAAAGAATGCGGCCCAAATAGGACCTCAATAACACTTCTAAAGTCTGACATTATATTCGAGCCCCATTTTTAGTGTAGAATGTATTTTGAAATAGTAGATTGATGGAGAATGTATGGTGTTAAAAATGAAGGAAAATTTTTTGGGTTGCGTGTAATGTTATTTTATTGAAAAATGAGTGGTTGAAAAGAAAAAAGAGAAAAATATATTTTGAAAAAAATGGAGATCAAACAAACTAAAATGTTGTTGAAAACTTAGCCCCCGTTTGGCCCCATTCTTTCCAAATTTTAATGGTTGAAGTAGTATTTTTTTTTAAATATGTAGTTGAAAAATAATGAAAAGTTTTTTATTTGCGTATAAAATTATTTTATGGAAGATTGTGTGGTTAAAAATAAGAGAGAGAAAAAGAATGAGAATGAAAATGGTGGCCAATCGAAGGCTTAATTTAGTTATAACACGTTCATATCATTGTGAAGAGATCCAAGAACACAACCAACTGGAGAATTCATCAATCTTATTCTTGTGATCCGACAACCAATATTTTGGGGAAAAACATCAATTTGTGAAGACACACCGGTACTTCTTCATTTGTTGAGGAAGGGACTCTCTCAAAGGGGGATTGAGGGAGGTGAACGACAAGCACAGGAACTGAACAAGAACATGAGGTTCTTGGAATTTTACTTGGCGATACAATCAGCTAAAGACCAAGAGGCTGTAATGGACAGTAGATTAGACTGCAAGAGGTAGATCGAGGAAGCTAGCAAGAGACTAGTAATATTTACGACAGTAGATCGTGAGACTGGAACAGCGGGTCTAACTGGGTACAGAGTTTGACAGAACTTGTAGTGACTGAATTGGTATAGTGGAACTTACTGGCTTGGTCCCAGAGTTTTACCCACGTTGGGGTTTCTCTGTCATCATATCGTAAGTTGTGTTTTGTATTATTTTATTTACTTTACATAAATCGACAGTTCAACATTGGAATTAACTGGACTGTATGTTTAATTACCCAGACAACTAATTAAAGTGATGTGTTTCTTTTATTAATCAATTCCGCAGTGAGGTCGAATAATAAATTGATTGGAATGTAAACTTGGTAATATCTAAAACTTGAATTTCACATAGTAAAGCATTCTCGTGAATTTTCAAGTGGTTGTAGAACGTTCCCTAAACTTTCAGTCTACATTCTATGATAGTAAGGGAAATGATCAGACACTAATAATGTTTGAATATCAAATGCTGAAAGAAGCTAGTACCAACCAGTTGTGTACGTATGGATATGTTTGTTATATCCATAAATTACATGGCATACGCGTGATGGAGGGGATCCCACCTTGGCTAACGTGGCATTGACTATTTAATTTGATTGGACCTATTAAACAATTGCATCTTGGGCTTAGCCCATTAATCACGTGGCCCGTTTGCATTTTCCTATATATATATATATATATATATATATATATATTTCTTTCATTTCTTTAAGAAATAGTGGCATTTAGCCACATCATTATTTAAAAAAATTTAAAAAAAAAAAAAAAAAAAAAAAAAACACTAACCAAACCCCTCTCCTGCTCTTGCACTCTCTTCATTTTTTTTTTGTTCGGCCGTTGATTTGACCGTCCGAGTGCAAACGGTCGCCAGACCTTTTTCTCAACCGACGGCCTTTGCCTCCTAACAAGGTGTTCAATGTGCAGGTGAGATCCACATAGAAGGGGCGAGGTTGAGATTTTGTTGGCACATTTTTTGAGGTCAACAATGTTAAACATGCAGTAGTGAACGAAATTGGAAACCCATTGAAGATATGAACTCATTTTTCTATTTTAATATCGTCCCATCCATTTTACTAAACATGCCAATAATTGTTACTTTTTCTTGAAATTCCCAACTTTAATATCTTTAATCAATGAGACCAACATTCCAATTTTCTGAACTATCATTTGGCCAATTCCTCTACCTTGTAGAGTAGGAAGAACCAGCAAAAACTATCAACAGAAAAAGTAATAAAGCAAAGTGAAGCAGAATATAATCCATCAAAACAAACAATTTCTCATAAGCATTACGCTATCTTGACATTTACTGATGCATCTTCCTTTTAAATAGCTATTCCTGTTCTTTCTTTTTTCGTTTAGTGTGAAATGATAATTTTCAGTCAAACATTATCATTACAATGCACAAGAACTTTATCACAAATCATTAGAAAACTCTAAATTTATAAGAAATCTGTTTGCAAAGAAAAAGAGGCTATCTTTAGCATACTCTAAATTTATAAGTTTCCACCTAAATTTTACTAGTGTGTAAATTAAGTTTCCAATCTACATAGAAATATCAAAACTTCAATGCCATATCCTAAATGTCAAAATTCATGTGTCATAAGCAATTTCATAGTCAAGTTTCTTAAATCTTCTCTATGAGCTTTAATTTTAAGATGAAATATTAGGAAACAAAGTTAGCATCTAACAAACATGTAGGGGATTATAGGTTCAAAGATTGACAACTAACACAGTCATCTTTGAATGATTCAACCATTCTACGGTAAACAGGTCTAGGATCACCGACTACTTTCACCCGAAAAGAACTCAAATCAATATATTTTATTTAGGGAATTCAATTCCGGGCATTTTCCTGAATATGCATTTGGCATTCTAAAGGCATTTGGTTAAATTTAGCTAATTGGTTGCGGGGAAATGCATTTGATGCCATGTCAAGGACGAGCTCGAATAATAGTTTACCCAAATGCATTTGGGATGGTGATCCATATATTTTTATTTGTTTTTCTTTCCAATGAGTCTTGCTCCCATATAATTAAGCTAGCATCAACACCATAGACTCCTGTGTAGCTTTCATTTCTCCCATCATTTGTTCCATTCGGTCCAGGCTAGTACAAACACCCTGTAGCATCTGGTCGTTTGTTTTAAAGGCCACTCCCAGTTCACGTAGGTGCTCTAATACCACTTGTTATGGTTGAGCTTCAACTTCCACCAAAATTCAACCAATAACTAACCAATAATCAATAACTAGGTGAGTTCAGTTTCAGTTAAATTCAACCAATAATCAGCTGCAGTAAACATAAGATGCAGGATATAAATTGTAATGACTCAAATTGAGGATTATAAACTGAAATAGCTAACAATGGCAATTAATATTCATTCCAAAATCAACCACTGAGTCCCTTAATTGATGTTTCCATTACATTGCAAGGGGATTACAAATTACAAGAAAAAGACAAATACAAAAGAGAAAGAGAGAGAGAAAGAGACGTCGGAGAAAGAAGAACAGAAAAGTAGAAGAACAGATTAAGAGCAGAAGAAGAGAGCACAAGATGAACCGAGAATAAGAGAAGAAAGCAAGAGAAACAGTGAATAGAGGAAGAAGTAGGTAAAAAAGCTTACCATAGAGGAAAGAGACACAGAACACGGAGAAGAACAAAAAGAACAGAGACGAGATAGAGGCAGAGGTAGAGGTAGAGGATATATGGCTGTAGCCACAATCAATTTATCATTCAACCACTTCTTGCAAATGTAGAGATATAGCTATATAGAACAAAATAACCTAAAAGGCTTGGGCTAACCCACTACTACAAGCCCAATTAAACAAAATAAACTAAAGGGTCCAACCCATGACATCTTGTTTTGGGTCAGCTTCAACTTCCTCCAAAACTCAACCAATAACCAATAACCAGCCAATAATCAATAACCAAGGGAGTTCAGTTTCAGTTAAATTTAACCAATAATCAGCAACAGTAAACATAAGATGTAGGATATAAATTGTAATGACTCAAATTGAGGATTATAAACTGAAATAGCTAACAATGGCAATTAATATTCATTCCAAAATCAACCACTGAGTCCCTTAATTTATATTTCCATTACGTTGCAGGGAGATTACAAATTACAAGTAAAAGACAAATACAAAAGAGACAGAGACAGAGAGACGTTGGAGAAAGAAGAACAGGGAAGTAGAAGAACAGATTAAGAGCACAAGAAGAGAACACAGGATGAACTGAGAAGAAGGCAAGAGAAATGGGGAATAGAGGAAGAAGTAGGTAAAGAAGCTTACCGTAGAGGGAAGAGACACAGAACACAGAGAAGAACAGAAAGAGTAGAGACGAGGTAGAGGCGGAGGATAGACGGCAGTAGCCACGATCAATTTATTATTAAACCACTTCTTGCAAATGTAGAGATACAACTATATAGAACAAAATAACCTAAAGGGCTTGGGCTAGCCCACTACTACAAGCTCAATTAAACAAAATAAACTAAAGGGTCCAACCTATGACATCTTGTTGTGGTTGAGCTTCAACTTCCTCCAAAACTCAACCAATAACCAACCAATAATCAATAACCACGGGAGTTCAATTTTAGTTAAATTCAACCAATAATCAGCAGTAAACACAAGATGAAGGATATAAATTGTAATGACTCAAATTGAGGATTATAAACTGAAATAGCTAACAATGGCAATTAATATTCATTCCAAAATCAACCACTGAGTCCCTTAATTGATGTTTCCATTACATTGCAAGGGGATTACAAATTACAAGAAAAAGACAAATACAAAAGAGAAAGAGAGAGAGAGAAACATGTCGGAGAAAGAAGAACAGAAAAGTAGAAGAACAGATTAAGAGCAGAAGAAGAGAGCACATGATAAATCGAGAAGAAGAGAAGAAGGCAAGAGAAATAGGGAATAGAGGAAGAAATAGGTAAAGAAGCTTACCATAGAGGGAAGAGACAGAACACGGAGAACAATGAAAAGAACAGAGATGAGGTAGAGGCAGAGGCAGAAGCAGAAGCAGAGGCAGAGGATATACAGCTATAGCCACGATCAGTTTATCATTCAACCACTTCTTGCAAATGTAAAGATACAACTATATAGAACAAAATAACCTAACAGGCTTGGGCTAGCCCACTACTACAAGCCCAATTAAACAAAATAAACTAAAGGGTCCAACCCATGACATCTTGTTTTGGTTGAGCTTCAACTTCCTCCAAAACTCAACCAATAGCCAATAACCAGCCAATAATCAATAACCAAGGGAGTTCAATTTCAGTTAAATTCAACCAATAATCAGCAGCAGTAAACACAAGATGCAGGATATAAATTGTAATGACTCAAATTGAGGATTATAAACTGAAATAGCTAACAATGGCAATTAATATTCATTCCAAAATCAACCACTAAGTCCCTTAATTGATGCTTCCATTACATTGCAGGGAGATTATAAATTACAAGTAAAAGACAAATACAAAAGAGAAAGAGAGAGAGAGAGAGAGACGTCGGAGAAAGAAGAACAGAGAAGTAGAAGAACAGATTAAGAGTAGAAGAAGAGAGCACAGGATAAACCGAGAAGAAGAGAAGAAGGCAAGAGAAATAGGGAATAGAGGAAGAAGTAGGTAAAGAAGCTTACCGCAGAGGGAAGAGACACAGAACATAGAGAAGAACAAAAAGTGCAGAGACGAGGTAGAGGCGCAGGATAGACGGCAGTAGCCACGATCAATTTATTATTAAACCACTTCTTGCAAATGTAGAGATACAACTATATAGAACAAAATAACCTAAAGGGCTTGGGCTAGCCCACTACTACAAGCTCAATTCAACAAAATAAACTAAAGGGTCCAACCCATGACATCTTTTTATGGTTGAGCTTCAACTTCCTCCAAAACTCAACCGATCACCAACCAATAATCAATAACCACGGGAGTTCAATTTTAGTTAAATTCTACCAATAATCAGCAGCAGTAAACACAAGATGAAGGATATAAATTGTAATGACTCAAATTGAGGATTATAAACTGAAATAGCTAACAATGGCAATTAATATTCATTCCAAAATCAACCACTGAGTCCCTTAATTGATGTTTCCATTACATTGCAGGGAGATTACAAATTATAAGAAAAAGACAAATACAAAAGAGAAAGAGAGAGAGACGTTGGAGAAAGAAGAACAGAGAAGTAGAAGAACAGATTAAGAGCAGAAGAAGAAAGCACAGGATGAATCGAGAAGAAGAGAAGAAGGCAAGAGAAATAGGGAATAGAGGAAGAAGTAGGTAAAGAAGCTTACCATAGAGGGAAGAGACACAGAACACGGAGAAAAATGAAAAGAACAGATATGAGGTAGAGGCAGAGGCAGAGGATATACGGCTGTAGCCACGATCAATTTATCATTCAACCACTTCTTGCAAATGTAGAGATACGACTATATAGAACAAAATAACCTAAAATGCTTGGACTAGCCCTCTACTACAAGCCCAATTCAACAAAATAAACTAAAGGGTCCAACCCATGACATATTGTTATGGTTGAGCTTCAACTTCCTCCAAAACTCAACCAATAATCAATAACCATGGGAGTTCAATTTCAGTTAAATTCAACCAATAATCAGCAGCAGTAAACATAAGATGCAGGATATAAATTGTAATGACTCAAATTGAGGATTATAAACTGAAATAGCTAACATTGGCAATTAATATTCATTCCAAAATCAACCACTGAGTCCCTTAATTTATATTTCCATTACATTGCAGGGAGATTACAAATTACAAGTAAAAGACAAATACAAAAGAGACAGAGACAGAGAGACGTTGGAGAAAGAAGAACAGGGAAGTAGAAGAACAGATTAAGAGCACAAAAAGAGAACACAGGATGAACTGAGAAGAAGGCAAGAGAAATGGGGAATAGAGGAAGAAGTAGGTAAAGAAGCTTACCACAGAGGGAAGAGACACAGAGAAGAGCGGGAAGAACAGAGACAGAGGTTGAGGATAGACGGCAGTAGCCATGATCAATTTATCATTCAACCACTTCTTGTATATGTAGAGATACAACTATATAGAACAAAATGACCTAAAGGGCTTGAGCTAGCCCACTACTACAAGCCCAATTAAACAAAATAAACTAAAGGGTCCAACCTATGACAGGTTCAAATTGAAAATGTTGAGACGCATAATTTAAGTTCTCTATCTAATAAACTGGGACTTGGGACGGGCGGATTATTTGATTCTTTCTTTTCTATTTTAATCCTTTCCTGCAAAATGAACAAGATTTTCAAAAACCCAAATATTGAGTAGTAGGAAAGACGGGGTAGGAGATTATATATGTACTCCTGAAGAAAAAATGAAAAATATGAAGTATAGATGAAAGGAGAAGAACGATTTGGAACCCGAATCTCTACCTAACCCAGTAAACCCGATCTATGAAGTATAGATGATAGGAGAGGAATGTCGTCATACCGGCGGCTGAGCATATGACCCATGGTGACGGAGAATGTTCGAGCGTAGGTGGCGCAGCTGTATTTATAACTTAATAATGCAGACTGTAGGACAGAAATCTAGTTCCTAAAGAAGATGAGCAAGTAGATTAACCGAATGGCCTCAGCAATTTCCACCCATATTGCAGTGCCCATAGTGGAAGGAGAAGAAAGAAAATGAGAGAGGAAACAAAAAGTGGAAAGGAAAAGAGAAAAGGATAACGATGAGTAAAACAAAGGAAAGAATAAAACTTTTGTAATATTCAAAAGATCTTACAGGAGGGGAAAAAAAGATTTCGCAACAGTCAATGAACATTGCAAAAGGTTATATAGTAAGAGTTTCAGCAACAATTGTTGAATGTTGTTATAGAACGACATTTTAACAACACTCAATAAACGTTGCAAAAAATGAAATTTTTCGTAACTTTCAAAGAACGTTGCAAATGGTGAACTTTTTGCGATAGTTAATAAACATTGCAAATGGCTATGTATTAAGAGTTTCAGCAATTTTAACAACTTTCAATAAAAGTTGCAAAAAATAGAACTTTTCGCAACAATCATTGATCTTTACAAAAGGTGACATTAGCAATATTTATTTAAAAAATGTTGTCAAAGCTCAACTATATTAACCAATGGCAACATTCACTTAAAGAATGTTGCAATAGACCCCCTTTAGCAACATTCAATTAACGAATGTTGCCTTTTGCGTGTTGCAAAATGTTATTTTTGTTATAGTGTGGGTAGTTCCAACCCTATATGGCAGTACATACATGAACCTAAATCCTTCATATACACATTCGATGAACGTTAATGTCGGGTTTAAGGACTATGGTAGGCCTTATTACATTGATGGTGGAGCGATGGGAAAGAGAACGATTCCATATGGTAGTAGCACTTCTCCTGCCATAAGTCTTGCTTGGGGATGACCATATGATATGTCTCATATTCAAGAAGTGAATGTGCACCAAAAACATATGCCGCTGATACTTGCCCAATAGTTCATTTGGACTCGATTTGAATTCTTTCCTTTTGTTTAGTGAACTGTAGATTTCTGTAGTTCTTCACAACTTGTTTCTTAGTATCAAACTATACAAAGATTAACATCGTTGCTTTTAAATGCATTCTACTCTTTTCTAGTTTTTCTTGCCATTTTATTTTTCCTCTAATTACTAAGTTTTGTATTATTTACTGGGTTGTTCATGACGGAACATTTCTTGAAGGTCGAAATTTGTTTTGCACTTTATAGGATGCCATAAAAATTCTTCTATTGTACATCAACTTGCCTTTTAGTAGATCTTATTAATTTTTGAGAGAAATACAATGATTGTCAACCACAATTTTCTAAAATAATTGGCTAAGAAGCAATAAAATTGTCGAACTAAAACATCCATTTCAATGCAAACTCTCACCTTAGGAAAGCACTTAGCCCATAACATTAAATAGTTGATTATGGAGGTTGAGGGCCTTGTAGGTGATGCAGTTAATGGAACTGTGGAGTGCTACAAGTGTAAATGGATTACGTGTAAAAATGATTTTTTTTTCTCAATTGTCCCAATTCAAATTCCATTACAAGCACCAAGCAACAGAGGGAGGTAGTTAAATAGGTTCCAGCAAAATGCCAGAATCAACATAAACCACCAAGGAAATAACAGAAGAATAAAGGAAAATGACTAATGTTTCTATTACAAGTAGTTCAAATATTACCCACTTTAAAACTCAACAAAAATACGAAAAATTAAAGCAAAAACCAGAAAGAGAATTGAATGAACACGATGATTTTCGTCCTAAGGCAAGAGGTTCATAACTGGAGTTCCTAATCCCCTTTTGAGCTTCCGTCATCGAAAGAATATAACTAACTCAATGGAATCAAACGAACTGTCCAGTACAAAGCTCCATGGCACTCAGATGAAATCACACAAGATTTCTCCCTAAATAAACCTCACAATATAGAATAACATTCACTCAAAAATGACAAATAATAAGCCTATACAAATCACTCAAGATTTATACAAAAGGGTTGGAAATTATCTCATAAACAAGGGCTTATTTCAGAGTGCAAAAGAGAGAAAATGAAGAACCCATAGAGAGAGTTCAAGAGACGAGAGAAAATCAAAAGTCTGACGTCTCAAACCCTAATCTAGATTAAATATTGAAAGCACTAGAAATCTCCATCTAACGATGTAAGAGGTAACACTTGGCAAGATCAGGGGCATTTGTTCTTATAAAAGAGAAATTGTGTTTCAGCAACAAATTTTTTGCCAAGAAGCTAATCAATACCAAGTCAACATTTAAGGATCTGGCCCACATGCCCATCAATTCAAAGAGTCCAGCCCAACATCATTGTGCCATTCTCTACAGTTTCTTTTTTCATCGTGCTCCCTTTTGCTTCTTTAACATGAGTGTGGAGTTCTCTTCGGAAAGAGACTGTTCCTACTTAACTAACAAATTTTGGCTATTTTGATTTCCACAACTTCATATATCTCTCGTGTAGCTTTCTATTCTGGATTGAAATGATCATAGAATGACACACTTTCTTGTTAGGTGCATGATAATCATATAACCTATATTGTTGCTCAAGAAAAAAATATTTATGCAATGTATCCATCAGAATTGATATGATAATTGATTTTTAGTTGTGAACATAAATCTAGTTCCCACGTAGAATGCTGATAACAATTAAATTTATAAGTTGTGGATATGTTTGAACAACAGATGTCTCTTGATGTTAGACGAAGCATGTCATAGTATGTTAACATTTAAATAGATAGCAACCTTATATACAATGCAATTGCATTCTTTGGTCCAATTACTGTTTGTTTCTGTATCCCTGATCTATCCACTAGTTCAGTATGATACTCTTCAACGTTATCAACGAATGATCCTCATATGATTTTTTTGAATCCACATGAACACTTGCAAATAAACAAACATCTCAAAATCATGAAATATGGTTCAACAGCCACTGGAGTTCCTTCCTTTTTTTTACTTCTAGACTTGTTCCAAATTCCTGCCCTTCCTTTCTTTTCTCACTCTCCTTGGGACTAGATTGGCATCCATTTCATAGCCACCAAAGATCTTTTGGTTTTTACACTTATACAGTTGACAAGCTAAGTGAATCCTAACAATATTTGTAACAAACAATTCTCACATTTTGTGCATCTTCTCATTGACGATGAACTCTGCAAATTTTTCATGAACACATTGCACTCTTGATTGCATAAGGAATATGGATAATGTCACAATTCAATTTATCAGTATTTTGCAGTCCAACACATGAAATTAAAAAAAAAAAATTTAGAAGCAATGTTAAATCTATAGTAGTACTCAAGTAATGATTTAGCACCTAGTGTCTTCTAATAATCATAAAGTATAAAAAATGGGCGTAGAACTTACCCTTGTTCATCCTAGGGAATGTCGATAGCCATCTTAAATCTACTGCATGTGACATTGTGTCTACAAGTGATATGCATGTTTTCTAGGGAAATACAAAAATAAGTTAGGAAAAGTTGATATTTGCAATTTTTGCCAATATATTTGTTTTTTGACTGGGGAGATGAAAGAAGGCCATTATTGTCACTATAGCATGATGTAGTGTAGTGTGGTACTAGGTGAGATAACACGTATGTGGCGAAATTGTGCCAAATAGAAACACATGCAAGTATGAATCTGTTTTCATGCTTGTGTGAATCCCATCAATGATACAAATTGATTTGTCTGCGGAATTCACTTTTCCCCACAAACAAATGTTTCATAGGGTTGAGTTTTAATTCAAAATTTTCAGTATTAGAGAAATTTGTGCCCACGAAAATTGTATCTTTTCCTGACAAAAAATTTGTCGGGAAAAATATATCTTTTCCCCGACAAAAATATTAGACCTCTTTGTTGGCTAATAATTAAGGAGAAAAATTATCAATTACTATCTTTAAATTTAGTCCCCACAAATTATATTTGAAGTTAAAAGATCACTAAAAAAAAAAAAAAAAAGTGAAAATACATTTTTTTTTTTAACAAAATCCAAAAATAAAAACCCTCATCTTCAGATTTTTGATTGACCAATTTTTATTCTTAAAAGAAAAATTTTAAAAAGAAAAAACATTTGTTAAAAGCAAGTTTTGATTGACCAATTTTTATTCTTATTTAATTTTCCCTCCATGAAAAATTTTTAACATTGAAAATTTTAATTTCCCCCTATGAAAATTCTCACACTTTTCCTTAAAACATCCCTCTTCCATCGACACATTTCATTTTCCTTTTCTATTAAAATTTCCAAAACCCTGACCCCTCTCACCGCCTCCTCTCCTCTCTACATTCAATCCCCTTTGCCTTTTAATGGTGGGATGGGATGGGCTATTGGTTACTTGGCTACGATATGGGGTCTGGAAGAACTCGCGTTCCCAGATGTACCGCAAGTGGGGACTCTAGGCTATGAAGGCCAAGAACGGGGGCAAAATTCCTACCCATGAAAAAATATCCGTAGCAGCTAACCAGGTGTAATCTTTTTTTAATTATTTAATTTATTCTCAATTTTAGTTCTTATTCATTGAAATTGAAGGATTTTTGGAATTTTGCCTCTTTGAAGGTAACGGCCCTTTTGAGTGATCAATATTATTTCTATCTATACGTGAAATAACACATTTAATGGATTTTGTATTTTTTTTCTATGTGATTCATTATAAATAGTTGTGTATTTTAGCAATACGAATGGGTAGTAGATTCCAGACATTTTTGGTTTATTCCGTGTTAGATCAAAACTCTAACGAATGGGAACAAAAATTGAAACGTTAGGGGCTTGATATGGAAAGAAGGAAGGGAAAAAAAGTTTCTTTTTATTTATGACCTTTTATATATTAATTATTATTTTTTTGTGAAATTTAGTTGCAATTTTTGCCATCTAATTTTGATTCAAATTCAAAGTTCGGAATTGCTTTTTCAGTACATTCAGGGGAGCTGTTTTGTAGTTTGGAATGGGTGAAAATGGGAAGCGCTTTAGTTCTCATCGTGATGACGAGGATATCAAGAACCAAAAGAGGCAACTGGATAGAGAAAGAGACAGGGATGACAAGGGTAATGCTGAACTAATAGTGTATAGGATTCGTTGTCCTGATGGTGCTATTGGGAACGTGATTGGAAAGAGTTGAAACATAATTAACTCGATCCGGCAAGAGACGAGAGCAAAGGTCAATGTGTTGGCCCTATTTCTTGGTGCTAGAGATAAAATTTATCACAATTTATTGCTATGTTAAAGAGAAAGAGGATGTTGAAGTTAATGATGAATACAATTATAAGGGTTCTGTCCAGCTCAAGATGCGCTCCTCAAGGTGAATGAGACCATTACAAATGCCGTGGGTATGGTCAAGGCTTTTAACAGGAAGAATAACAACAGAAATAAGGAGTTTTAAGATTCTTGTTCCTTTTAGCCAGTCTGCTAATATTATTGAGAAATTTAGTACTGGCATTAAGAAGTTGAGAAAAAAGACAATTTTAAATGAATAGATTTAGATATTTCATGTAGTTTATTTACTAAGATAATTTTAAATGAATAGAAATTTAGTACTACCATTAAGAAATCGAGTCTTTCGGTGGACGAGATTTCAGTTATGGAGTTCTTGCTACAAGCAAACATGGAGCTAAGACTCAAGGTTTTGAGCAAAGAAGCCAGTCTTAGTATGTATGATGGTTAGTTTTTTTTTTCTTTTTTTCCTCTGAAAATTCATTGTGTCTAAACTATAGTTGCTGAATCTACATATTTTGCATCGTCTACTTTGTTAATATGAGATATTTGACATATTTTTCTTCTAGCTAATATTTCACTACTTTTTACATGTTTGTTTTCACTAAAGCTGTGGAGGTTTTTCTTATAGGAATCCTCATTTAACCAAATAACGGATTTAGGGTGAGCTAAAAGTATGTCTTGTAGTCAAGAAGGTTATTTGATTGTCTCGTGAATTATTGGTTATTTCTTCATTTCTTTCTAGTTTTGTTTTTCTTCTCTTTAGATATGGTGAACTACACTAAAAGTAGTTTTACCATGAAAGGAAGAAGATCAAAGTCTGTTGCAAGGAAAGCATCAAGAGGTTCCAGTTTCACCATAGAGAAACCTTTTAAGAAAGATGAAGACTCCATGGAAGACCATCTCAATAGCTCTAGCTCACCCAAGACTTTGAACAAATTCTCTCAGACCAACAGGAAGGGAAGGAATATATTTTTGAAGCTTGACAACATTGCCTCATACATAGGCTTCTTCCATATGCTTTATTCTACCTGCCTTGTCATATTTCCACAGACTCAACTTTTCATGCTTAGTGACCTTGCTTTTGTGGAACTCCAGTGCTATCCATCCATCTAGCCTCACAACACCAGATAATGGAAGAGAGAGTGGTTTCGAACCAAGGGAAGTGAAAGTTGATCCTTGGAGACCTTCAAATTGTTTGGTGGATGCTGCAAATAGGAGCAAGTCTTCAAAATTTACCTCACTAGGTTCTGCTACTAAATCAGAAGCTCAACTATCCCAAGACATTAAATAGTCTTTAAAATTTTCTTTCCTTCCACCGCACTTTATCGTGTTTTGTCTACCATGTTAGACACAAAATATATATTGCAAAGTTAGATTAAAAAATGTTAGAAAATTATAATTAGATTAAGTAGTATGACAATTGTTGTATGCAGTCATTTTTTTATTTGCACAATAATATATATATAGCATGTTTGCTCTGCTTATTTTAACTTTAGATGTAATCATACTTGGTGAATGTCATTTATTCGTGTTTTGATGAAATATTTTGGATTCAATATTGATTGACATTACGTTTTAATTGATTTATTATGATTTTTGTATCTTTATATTATTTTGAATGAAGTTAAAAAACTTAGTATAATATAAATAATAAATAATAAATATAGAAATAGTTTAATTTATCCCTACAAATTCTTTTTTAATAGCCTACAAATATCATTTCCTCACTAAAAATTATTTGCAGAAAAACAGGGTTCAGCTCACAAAATAATTTGTTCCATATTGTCACAAACGTTTAATTGTAGGAAAAGATGTTTATATCTTGGCCCACGAATAAATTTTCCATACAAAATATCATTTGTGGGGACAAACACGATTTAGCCCACAAGATAATTTGTAGGGACAAGCGAAATCGCTTCGTATGTAGAAATAACTTTAGCAGACGAATTACTTTGTCGGAGGAAAACTTACGCGACAAATTGTATTTGTCTCCAAAGGGTTCATAGGAAAAAAACCTTAGCCCACAAATTTCAAAAATTTGCCGTCTTATACCTATTCCCTCGATGTTTGCCCCACAAACGTGCTCACAAACTTTTTTCATCTGCAAAGGTATTTCCCTACAAATAAAAGCCTTTCCCCACAAATAAATTTTGTAGGGAAAACATAAAATTCTTGTAGTGACTATAGTCAAAGACAACAGAAATCGAAAAAAATACATTGAGCAAGATCTGTAACTTTTGAGGCAGATCGATGTAAATGAAGAATAACCCAACAAACTTTCACATCTCAGACAAGGAAAAGGAAAAAACCCTCAAGCAAAACTACAAAAAGTAACAAACTAATCCACAAAGAAACAAGGATCCAGCACGAACTGAAGTTTCTCGGCTAGATCTAGTTAAACAAACAACCTATAACAGTCAAAAATAGGAGAAGAACGTAAGGTAAAACGAGAGAGAGAGAGAGAGAGAGAGCCGGAGATCTAATGAAACACGCAAATGAGAGTAGAAGAGGCTAGATGGTTTCTGGAAGCAGATCTGATCTTTTACCATAAAATAATCATATCATCTTAAAGAGTATAATTTAACCTCCATAATTTTTGTTCTTAATTAATCTTATTTTATGTCGGGTATTGCAATGGACGTGTGATGAACAGATGATGTGACTAAAAAATCGTGACTTGTGCATATCACTTGTGTGTTTACATGAAACCCGTGGAATGAACGAATTTGTAATACCCATTAGATTGGAAATATAGGATATAACTAGTCGATGCCACGTGCGTTGTAAAATTATTGTATTTAATATGTCTTTATTAGCGTGATGTAGAGATTTTAGTTTTCTTATCATAATCCTGACATGCTTTTGAAGTTTGAATTAAATTTTTTGGCATGAATTTTCTCTGACAATTAGTAAAAATTAGATTTAAAATTGTGGGAATATAAGTAAAAAATAATTTATAATTTTATGGGAGTCCGCACACAGTCGTGCGGAGTCCACACCAATTCTGTGCGGGGATTCCACACCAATTCCGTGCGTGGAAGTCCCCGCACAATTCGTGCGGAGTCCCCGCACAGTCTGTGCAGGGACTCCGCATCAAGATTGCTACAAGAAGCCATACTTCACGGGTTCTAAGTGTTTGCATGCTCAAAGTGATTAAGAGAACTAATATGACCAAAATTTAGCAAAAATGAGAATATTTATTTATATAAGTAAGGATGAAAAGTGGAAATAACTTCCTAAAAAATGAAATGTACTGCCATCAACATTGAGAAAAAACACGCAACATATAATCATATTGTGCTGCTGGCTCATTTTCAATAAATTACTACCAAAAAGTTTAGCAATGGAAATTCTATAGGCGTAGATAGAGATTCAAATGGTCTGTCCAATCACCTTACTATGCTCTGCTTAAGCCTATAGCTAAAAACTTAACAAAAATCATTTGCAACTATTAACTAAAATAACAAAACCCCTTATACTTGGAGCAATTCAATCATTTTCACCAAACTTATATGCTTAACCTAATCATTCATCGATTTCTTGTTAATTTCTTTAGTCCTACATTTTCCTGCTTCAGGTGCCAAACCATAGTCTAAAAAATTAATCTATATTTCCTTCTTCTTTTTTTTCCTCTCTATGCTCTGTTGATCTTATAGCCAAAAACTCAATATAAAAGACTTATACAAACAGAAAATACACACATTCTTAATATGCATAAAGTATGAATAAACTCATATCAAGAGTCCTAACAAAAAAAAAGTTGAAAATAAATAAAAAGGCAGATTTTTTCCCTAGTTGACTCTAAAAAAAATAAATAAATAAAATTCAAGACTTCTTTTCTGCAGTACATATCAAAAGTCTATTCACGGCATCATCGGAACAATCATCAACCATCAACAAACAAAACCCATACACCCAAAATTAATGAAATGACGAAAACTCAAACATTTAACACATAAATTTAGGGATTAAGATAAAATAAGTCCATACCTTCAAAATTATTTAGTGTTAAAACCTGTGCAGGGACTCAGCACCAAGATTGCTACAAGAAGCCATACTTTACGATTTCTGCCAAGATTGCCAATGTATGAAATACACAAGAGACATAAATGAATTAACAAACTAATAAGCATTTTAATTTACATTAAACCAAAAATATACCTCTCTATTCACACAAAAACCCAAAATGGTGAATCGAATAAACAAAATTATAATTATCAGATAAAATCGAGGATATACATCTCTATTCACTCGAAATAAAAAATTTTGCACATAGAATCTTGAATAAACAAAATCATAATCTGAAAAAAAGGGCATGCCAAGATTTACCTCTCTATTCACGAGAATTTTGCACGAAGAGATTAATCACAGAAAAAATAGAGAATAATTGAAGAAGAAGTGAGAAGAAAATGATGATGATGAAGAAGAAAGCTTGTGTCTGGGTTTGCGTGGGGAAATGGCTTCACCGTCTTTTTGAGTAAGAAAAAATGGGTATGACTAATATCTATAGTGAAATCACTATTTAGCTACAATAGAAGTCTCAAACACTATTGCAACTACAGTGAATTTTATTCATCTTTCTATAAGTAGTTAGATAAGCAAAAGATCTGATATTTTACCTTAAAATATTATACTTCTTTAAAAATAATAATAATAATAATAAGAATATCGTCACAAATTCTATATTTCTTTCATTCATATACTAAAACTTTATTTATTTCTCTATATCTGTTTGCATATAAAGATATTTCCTATTTAAAAAAATAAAATAAAAAATTCTAACTCGATGAAGGTTTTTTAGTTTTAACCCTCTATTTGCACAAAAAATTACACCTTAATAATATTTGTCAAACATCAACTTTCATGTTGTTAAATCTATGAATGACTATTTAGCCTAATTAAGATACTTAGACTATAGTCCCACTTACTTGAAAAGTGTGAATCTTGAACTCTCATTGAAACATTATATATATGCGTCAATTATTAAAATAAAAAATTGTCGAAAGGACTACCTGAACATTGATTCAAACCAAAATATATGTTTCCTTTGAAGAGTAGGTTGATTCGTTCTTTTCGGTTCAAAAATTATATGGAGTCTATTTTTATATCATTCAAATATTTTTGTGATCAAGTTTCTTGGAGATAAATTAACTTTTAGGCTAGCGCTTGATCTTTTCTCCACCATCGGATTCCATAAATTAAAAGAACTTATATGAGCAATTTAAAACGAAATCCAATTTTGTTAGACTGCCAAATTCATGATTTTAGACATCTTAATTAATGTAACTAGCGATTGAACCTTATTATTCTTTCCTTTTTTAGTTTGGTTAAATTAATATGTTTGCCCGCTACCCTGTGCTTGATTTAATGTTATCGACGAACAGCACTAATTTCTTTTGTGATTATTTTCTCCAACCATAATTTGACTAAGTTGGTTTTGGTCAAACTTTACTTGGTTAGTGCGAGGCTTAACTTAATTTGTCTATGTACGATATATTTCCTACGTATTGAAAAAAAAAAAAAAAAAAAGCCCCAATTT
>NC_036242.1:7008125-7063104 GCF_002742605.1 Olea europaea var. sylvestris | reverse complement strand
TATTTTAGAAGTTAGAAATAATTTAAAAAAAGGTCAAATTTGCAGTTTCAGTACCCAAATTTTTTAATTTTTTACAAATTATGCCCAATTTTTTTATATGTGCCAACCACAATCCCAAATCTTTAAAACTTCATTTTTCAATCCACCCTCCATCTTCTTCCCAGCCTAAGAGTCCGTTTGGTTCACATTTTTTAGATGAAAATGCATTTTAAACATCATATCGCGGATCTCCCATTAGAGTGTAGAAGTCAAAAATTGTGTGCTGATGTGACGGAAAAAATGCATTTTTGGCTCAAAAAATGAGTACCAAACAGGGGCTAAATAATTCTAACCTTTTTGTAGACCTAACCTAGCCCTCCTCATCTTTTTCCCCCGACCCAATAAACGAAGAGATCGATTAGGCCACAACTCAATCAATAAATCATTAATTAGGCAGCACAAGTGGCTCAATTAAGAATGAAGAATGCATCCTTAAGAATGGCAAAAATACCACAAGAGTGCTTCTCAGGATGTAGCTGAACGAATCAAGGCTATAGCATGTTATGATTAGGTTCAAATGATTAGTTCATTGAATCAACAATAAAAGACAGAAAACATAAAGAGCTACATGAACTATAAAATGAACTCGATATTATTTTGCCGTAAGTCAAGAAAACCATAAACCCCTTCGAGCTTCCGTCACCAAAAGAAACCACTGTATGAAAACGGAACCAAAATATCTAGGATACAGATCTGGGCACTCAGACTATAACCACTCTAGATTACATCAAAACAGCCTTTCAAATACAACAATTGTTCACTCAAAAACAACATAACACTTTCAATATACATATCACTCAAGAAAAGTATTACATTGAGAGGGTATGAAATATCAAAAGACTTTCAGATTTTTGAGTGAGAAAGAGGCGAAGAACTTCAAAAGCCAGAGAGAGGGAAAAAATGAATTGATCTTCAAACTCTAGATGAATATGTGATATATAGAAGTCATCAGAAAGTCAGCCAATCCAACAACTATTGGGGTTGACATTTGGCAACATCTGAGGCTTTCCTTCTACTAAAGAAATTGCATTCTTCAAAACCCTTTTTGCCAATTTTAAAACAACTTTATCAACCAACTTTTGAAGAGTTAACAAATCCATCAAATCAAACATTCATCCAATCAACATATGAGTCTGCATCATTATGCCACTTTCTTCACAATCTTCATCTTGGTACAATGATCCCAATTTCATCTACAGTGATTACTTCTAATCATGACATCCTTTGCTCTCTTAACAGATGCCCAAACAGTAAGCATTGATATTCAACAGATTTAAACATGTTGTATATTTATGAAATTTAAACTTTATAAAATTGTCAAGATCTCCATGTCGAATCACCAAGAAAAATAATTAATGAAGAACATACCTTGATTCATTGATTTGTATCTCGAATAATGAATCTTGAATTATAATATTTGAATATTGCCTTCTGGATCTTTAATCTTGATTCTTGATTATAAATTCTTGAATTCTTATTCTTGATTCTTGAATTCCTTTGGCTAGTTTTTGGATCTTTCTCTTCATTAAGCATTCTTTCTAATTTTTTTGTGTTGATGGGATGACATAAAGAATGAAAAGTTGTTTATGAATTGGGGATCATAACCTTATATATAGTTTTCATATATATTTGATCATCATGAAATACAATTCTAAAAGAATCTGGTTTCTATACATAATTCGGTACACACTTTATCTAGATACCCAGACCAAATTTACTCAATTCTTTATTAGAACACTTTTAATTTTGTCTTAACTTTAAAATAGTCTTTATACACAATTAATTGCATATGTTGGCCCACATGGAAAATTAATAATCTTCCAACAAAACAATCCAGAAATTTGTGTAATGATAGCACCTTGGTACCTTCATTAGCAGGGTTGAAATAAGTAGAAATATTTTCAAGTTTCACAACTCCTTGTGTAATAGCATCTCTAATAAAATGGAATCTATCATAAACATATTTCGATCTATTACGTAATACATGATTTCTACTTAAATGAATGATAGATTGGCTATCAGAATATAAAACAACATCTTATTGAAAGTCAAATTCATTTAGAAGACCTTTTCACCATATCCCCTCTTTTATAGCATTTGTGGCAGCTATGTATTCTTCTTCAACAAAAGATAAAGCAAAAATCTTTTGAAATTGTGATTTTCGACTTATACAAAAATTACACAAAGTATACATGTAGGCAGAAGTGGATTTCATATTATCTCTATCACCTGCATAGTTAGAATCAGTGTAGCCTTTTAAAACAACACCATCAGATTATTTTCTAAAATGAATTCCCAAATCATAAGTCCTCCTAATGTATCTAAGAAGCTATTTCATAGTTTCCCAATGAGCTTCTCTAGGATTGGACATATATCTACTCAATACATATGTTGAGTATGCCAAATTAGGTCTGGATCATACCATTAAGTATATAACAGACCCAACTGCATTTGAGTATTGCACTTTTGCCATTCTCTTAAGCTCTTATTCAGATTTAGGACATTATTTATTTGAAAGTTTGAAATAATTTGCTAAAGGTAAACTAACACTCTTAGAATCAAACATAGCAAACTTTTCCAATAGTTTCAAAATATAAGATTTCTGATTGAGACTTAGTGTGCATTCTTTTCTATTTCTTTTAGTTTCAATACCTAAAATCTTTCTAACAGGACCTAAGTCATTCATTTCAAATTCAGATTTCAATTTGCTTTTTATTAACTCTATCTCTTTTATTTCATGACTAGCCAAGAGCATGTCATCTGCATAAAGGAGTAGATAAAGTGAATTTTCACCTACACCTTCATTGCAATAAAGGCATGTATCAAAATTACTTCTCTTAAAATCAAGTCCATGCACAAAAGTGTATCGTTATCTTGGAGCTTGTTTTAACCCTTATAAAGATTTTTTAAGAATGCATACTAAGTCAGACTTTTGATTTACTTCAAAGCCTTTGGGTCATTCCATGTAAATTATTTCATCAAGATCATCATTTAAGAAAGTTGTTTTTATATCCAATTGATCCAATTCTCAGTTAAACTGTATTGCTAAGGCCAAGATTATTCTAATAGTTGTAAAATTTACAACTGGAGAAAAGATTTCATTGAAATCTATTCCCTCTTTTTGAGTAAAGTCTTTTATTACAAGTCTGGCTTGTATCTTATGTCATTCTAATTTTGTTCTCCTCTTTTTATTTTAAAAATATATCTACAGTCAACATTTTTCCTTAGGTCTTTTAATTAGAATCCATGTTTAAATCTTTTTAAGGGATTCCATTTCATCTTGCACTAATGCAAGGGAATAATTGGAATCTTTGCAACTTATAACATTCTTAAATGAATTAGGTTCATTTTCAATTAAACTTTGGAAGGTTAAGAGTAAAACTTCATAATCAAACCTAATAGTAAGTCTTATATGTCTTTTTTGCCTATCTCTAGTAAGTTGATAATCATTAAAAGTTGATTTGTTTTCAAATCAGCCTTAGACTCATGTTTAGAACCTCCATTAGTTTGAGTTTCAACATTCTCATATTCAATCTGAACATTAGGTTGTTGATGTTCATCATCAACCTGCTCCATCCCACTTTCAATCTCTTGCTCTTTACATTATCAATATGACATAAAGGCTATGTGCTTTTCTTTCTTTTCAAATAATCAATGGTAATTGAATCTAAAAATCAATGAATGTTTTCGATCTTCAAAGGACTGATCTCTACAGATAAATTATGATTCAACACACTTTTGGACATTCATAGGGTAGGATATATATAGGGAAAAGTGTTTGGGATGAAAAGGGATTGACAGACCAAGTGTTTGAAGCTAAACATAATTCTGAATGTCGACTCATCGGTCGATACTAGGCTAGTGACAGGCAAGCAACAGCTGAGCAATCGTCAATATTTTCTTCAAAACTTTCTCTCCCAATATTTGATTAAGATGATTCAAATTGCGTTGGAAAGCTGACTCAAAATGCTACAATACTTTCAACAGAATTCTCCAAATTTGAAAGTCTTCTATGTCAAAAATGCGTTGCAAGTTGTGACTAAGAATTTGGAGCATATATAACTTGTGCGGCTATTTAATTTGATACCCTTTAGACTTCTAATTGCATTCTCTTGATCATATTTGATCTTCTTGGACTCTTTCAAGACCCATACTATCATTCTTTAACTATTTTAACTTTGATTATAACTCGATAAACACCTAATACAATTCAACTAGGACTTGATTTTCACTTAGGAATTGTCAATTACAATTTGGACTTAACAATCTCCCACTTTGACATTTCGTGACAAAATCATTTATTCCAAAGTCAAAAGTCCACTACAATCTCCATAATAGACACTTTCTAGACTACACTTCAGCAAGTTGTCGACCTGTTTCCTAAAACACATAGAAACCACAATACCACGTGAAAAGTAAGAGGAAACTAACAACTAAAATCATATAAATAAGTTACATAAAACATCATAATAAAACATGTGCAATATCAAAGCAAGCAATATCATGTGAACTATAAACTTAGAAATAAACCATAGAGTTTTATATCAATATAGACAATAAACAATACAATATCAATATTAAAATTCCAGCAAATACATCAAATGACTCTCCCTAAGTCATCTATCAATAAAAAAAAATTCAATTTTTTAAAATTCTCTCCCTAACTCATGTAATCAACTCTCTGAACTAAATGCACATCTCCCCCCCCCCTCTTTTGTCGCGAATAACGAAGGAAAAACAAGTAATAATCATGTAAAGCATAGAGAGGAATTAATAAAAAATATGCACATGTATAATGAAGCAAAGATTATGCAAAAACATGTGATAGGAGAATAAAAATTGTTCAATTTTGAGACCAACTGTTTTTTTCTATGAATTTTCATCTTAAATAGTTATTTGCTTACTTATGCATGCATAGTTTATAAAAAAGTAAACTTTTTTTCACATAACTTATTTTAAACGTAAATGGATTAAATTGTATGAGCTACACAAGTGTGATAAGTGCCACTAAACTCCTGTAAGCAAGTTTCAAAACCTTAAATCAATAGAAAGGACATACAAAAATCACTAGTGAATTAATAATCCTTCAACTTATTTAATCAAACTCAATGTTATTAGGACCTTATAAATAAAATGCTCATATTGATTTTTCAGTATATAACTTTTCTTTCTCCCCTTATCAATGAGCGCACATATTTTTTTCTCTCATTTTCTTTTATATTTTGTGTACAATCTCTTCTCCATTAAGCAGCTAAGATAGTCCCTGTAACTAGTTTTAGGCCAATAACTCCAAGTTAATTGACTATATGGCATCAGATTATGAGAAACCTTTCAAACTTAATTACTCAAGTCAAATAGGCTCCAAAATGGAGTATAAGATGAATCTCACTTTTTCATATATTTCAAAATTTTTGAATCTCAACCAATTTTTCCTTTTAAGAAGAATATACTAGAACTTTAGGTCAATCTAATTAAAAGTCATTCTATATTCAAAGTCAATTTACCACACAAATGACTGCCATCCCAAATCTCAACCATATGATCAAAACATACTCACAAGAGTCTAATGTGTGCAATGCATAAGATACATGTAATAACATATACCAAGTACTCCAAACAAGTTCTAAACCAATTAATGAAAATTTAATTTACCAATAATGAACCTTACTAGTACTTGATAGAAAAACAATATGTCCAGAAAAATTGTTTTTTATTTTTTTATTATAAAGCAAACATGCAAAAAGAAAGCTCATAATATACAATAAGTGAATGTGCATGCATGAATATATAGATATCATGAAAATTGCAAATAGATGCACCTAAATGCCTAATCAATGAGGCACACAAATGCTCTTACGATGAAGGGCATGTGAGGAATATCACAATTATCAACATCACTTAGACTAGTGAGTTCACTCTTCTTGACCCAAATCTTCTTAGAAGAAGATGTAATATTAGTCAATTTAGTCATCAACTTAGTCAAGTGATTCACTTAGACAATCGAGAAAGTAACTCAAGTAGTTAAATCTTGATTATTGTACCTAAATAAGGGCTAACAACAATTACGTCTAATGTGACCTAAAACACCACAATTATGACATGTGGAAATGAATTTAGGAACAATCCTAGATTTCAAAATTTGAACCTTGGGTGGAGGAAACCTAAGTTGTACCGGTGATTTCGGTCATCGAACACCTATATTTTTTCGTCTCATTCCTATTCAAGAGCTCACAACACTTAGGTCTATGTGTCCTACCTTACCACAATGATGGCATGTAGGGATGAACTTAGGAGCAACTTCAAATTTCAAGTTTTGAACCTTAAGCTTCAAGGTTTGTACAAGCTTATTTCAAGGAAGAAGCGGTATGGGAATTTGTTTCATTAAACTCCACACCTCTTCTATCCCCAATTATTTTATTCAAACCTATCATGTTATTAATTTTCTTAGATCCCCCAGGAAAAGATTAGAGCTGGGTATTTGATTTTTCCAGATCAATCATAAGAGATTTATCCTTAACATCTAAGGACTCTTTCTTAACTCTTAACTCATTCAAACTTCTAATATATTCCTCAAGTTTGGCTAGAAGACTCTCCTTTTCTAATTCAAGATTATTCAATTTTTTAAAGGTAGAGCGATTCACTTTTTTCAACTTAGGGTACTTCTCAAACAATTGGTCATAAACCTCCTTAATTTCCATATCAAACTCATATCCGGAGTCCAAAATTGATTGACAAATCTAGACAAATTGAGGTCAAGGATCGCAATTAAGCTCTGATACTATTCGAAAGTTCTAATTAGTCGAATATTTAGACCCAATATGCAGAATCACACAATTAAAAGTAATAAGTCACTTTTTAAGTGTTTCTAGATGATTAGGTCAATTAAGTCAATTTATCCTAAGTTTGAATATCACGATTAATATCTAATGAGTAAAGAACACCAAAGATGATCACAGAAAAATCCCAACTAGGTAAAAGCTCATGGCACTTTGCTAGTTAACAATCCACTATAAGCGTTGAGACTTATATTATGGTCCAGACCCGACTAACTTTTAATTCCTCTTACCTTCTTTATGTAATCAATTTGGCCCTCCTAGATTACTTCCTCCTCAAAACAACTCTCAATCCCTGGTATCATTTATCTTCTATGGATCTCCGAGAACTAATCTCGTTCTTCCAATGGAACCTTTCTCTGCAGCATCGGAACTTCAAGCATCTCTTCCCAAAACTCCAGTAACTCTGAAATTTAGTTGGCGAAGGTAGGTTTTGGTGTTTGATCAACGATCTTCTGTGTTTTGATCTATGGTTAAATGTGAAAGTATATAGTTATTTGACGTGTTTTTAAATGGTGTGAGTAAAAAAGGAGTGCATACAGACTGCTTGCGTGCTTTTTTTCCATTGGTTTGCCCAATTTCTGTTTTAGACCCTTTCTGATTTGTATGTGTTAGTTCTTCTTGTCATGTCTACTTAGGACTAAGAGTACAATGGACACGATTTTAGCTTATCTTTCTTATGCAATTTCAAAAGATGAGTGATTTGTTCTCGATCTTCCAAACCATTTTGGTAATTTTGAATCTTTTGGCATAATTGCCCCCTCTTCTTTTCAAAAGATGAGTGACTTGGTCTTTCCTTGTGCTATTTTTTATTTCCTCGTGCAACCTCTTTACACTGTCATTTGCATAGGTTGATGACATAGAGAGGCCTCTTGTTTCAGAAGATTATGACGTAGTTGAAAGCCAGATCTGTGAATCCACTAGTTACTCCATCGAGGGGGGAGGTCATCGAACTCAAGCAGGATTCATACCACCCAATTCTAACAAAGTAATACGTAAACAAATGCTCCCGTCGACATCTCCCCATCGAGTTTTTTTATCTAGTTTTTCCAATAAGCAAACAATATATTTAGCTTTCAACTTCCTCTGGAATTTTTAGTTTCTTTTCATCGACATTTTAAAAATTCATGCCAAATCATTAATCGCTGACTGGGGAGTGAAGCTCTTCAAACCGCCCCTCAAAAAGTATTTCGCTTGGGCTGGCGTACTCCTGTGCAAAACAACCACACTCACTTTCTCTTTTCCTTACGCTCCTTTACTTGCAGTGAACCACGAGGCTTTGGATTTGTGCAGTATATGGACCCTGCTGATGCTGCTGAAGCTAAATATCAGATGGACGGTCAGATTCTGCATGGTCGGGAGCTCACAGTTGTTTTTGCTAAGGAGAACAGGAAGAAGCTAACTGAAATGAGAGAGGGGGAACGTGGAGGAAGGTAAAGTTTGTTCATACATTTATCTTTTTAATTTAAAGATGTTCACTTTTTTACTATACATTTTCAGTTTGCTTTATAGCTAAAAATTAGTTGTGGAACTTTGATACTTCTCTTTAAATTGGGTGGACAATCTGTTGTAAGTCAAGTTCCTCGATGACTATCCATTTCTTTGTTTTGATTCCTATTTGTTGCAGAGCTAATGTTTATGACCGGAGACGGTCTCCTCGTTATTCTCATTCTCCACCTACACGCTACTAGAGGTCCACATCTCATAGCCGTGATTACTATTCACCTCTTCCTAGAAGAAGATACTCAAGTTATAATATAATTTCTCCTCTTTTTCATCTCTTTTATTATTTATTTGATATGGTCACTCTTTTTCTTTTGGAATTAATAAGTTGCTACCTGCTAATGAGTTTGGCAGGTCTATGTCCCCGAGGGAGCGAAGATACGGTAGAGAAAGGTCATTCTCACATTCACCAGTAAGGAAACGTTCTCCACCCTATTATGGTTCGAGGAGCCGCAGTCAAAGTCCAGTGCGAGGCAGTTCGCCCAATGGCTACAGAAGCCGCAGTCAAAGTCCTGGTGTGGCCCATTCTCCAGTGAGGACTTGAAACAGGAATCGGAGCCCAAGTCATAGCAGAAGCTGGAGCCCGTCTATGAATGTCTTCTCCAAACAAATTGCAAGAGTTCAAGAAATTTTGTTAAGAACTAGAATGAGATGATTCTAGTGTATAAATAAATTTAAAGACTTGTGAAATGAGTTTGAAATATGTTAAAAAAAAAAAAAAATTTAAACGGCAATGTTCAATAAATGTTGCAAAAAATAAGGATATAAGTCTAGACAACATTCAAAAAATGCTACAAAAACGTTTTTCATAATGTTCAAAAAATGTTGCAAAAACATTATTAGCAATGTTCAAAAAACTCTAGCATATCCTTCTATTTTACGACAACATTGCGGTTTGCAACATACATCCAAACGTTGCAAAGGTCTTCGGCAACGTTTTTTAAACGTTACAAAAAGCTGTTTTTGTTGTAATTGCACTTCGAGAAAAAGTGAAAATTCATCTAGGATACCATAAATATCATAGGGAAGTCATAGTGATTATTTGGTTTGTAGTTAGGGAAATCATTGTGCTTATTTGGTTTAGCATTTCCTGCAACAACTTATTTACCTCTTCTTGTAGTCTTTTTTTTTTTTTTTTGGTTCTTCATGAGAAAATATTTCCTGCCCAAGTGTTTAAAAGCTTAAAACATTTTAATATGCATGGCACAATTTATATTTTAGTGCAATGTGCATATTTTTTTTCTTCAGTATCCCACAAGTAAATTGAAGCATTTAGGTAGATGGACCACCAGCACAATTGTGCAATACAAACACGGCAAAATGAAAATATATTTGCTTCCCATTATCCATAAAGACGAAGCTCAATTGCACGTTTTTAATTTGAAGACTAAGATATGTACGCCTAGAAAGTCTTGAACACACATCAGTTATCTGCTTTTCGCTAGCTAAAAACAATTGATAAAAGTTGCAATAATTTATATCACCGAGAGAAATAAAATTGTAGAAAGAAAATAGACAGACAAGAACACGTAAAATTTGTAGAGGCTCATTTTAATGTGAGACTACATGCTCTTTTACAGATGATTCACTTTAATGAAAAGAAATTTATAAGAGAAAAATCGCAAACCCTGTTTTCTCTAATATCCTTTTTTTTTTTTTTTTTTTTGTATAATGATTACAAAACTCTAATGATGGTTCCCTATTTATACATAAAATTAGAATAAAATCGAAATTACAATTGTAAATTTCTAAACCATCCTTAATGAAATTTTGGTCCAAAGGTTGGTTTAACATTTACTGCTACAACTTATTTACTTCTTCTCGAAGTCTTTTTCTTGTTGTTGATGAGAAAATATTTCCTGCCCACGTGTTTTAAAGGTTAAAACATTGTAATATGCATGACACTGTATGTGTTATGCCCTAGGTCCAATCAATTTTGGATGTAAATGCTTTTAATATCATAGGGAAGTCATAGTGATTATTTGGTTTACAATTAGGGAACTCATAGTGCTTATTTGATTTAACATTTCCTGCAAAAAATTATTTACCTCTTCTCGTAGTTTTTTTCTTGTTCTTTATGAGAAAGTATTTCCTGTCCAAGCGTTTTAAAGCTTAAAATATTTTAATATGCAAGACAAAATTTATATTTTATTGCAATGTGCATATTTTTTTTCTTCAGTATCCCACAAGTAAATTGAAGCATTTAGGTAGACGGACAACCAGTACCATTGTGCAACACAAACACCACAAAATGAAAATGTATTTGCTTTCCATTCTCCAAAAAGACAAAGCTCAATTGTGTGCTCGTTTTAATTTGAAGACTAATATATGTAGGCCTAGAAAGTCTTGACCACGTATCAGTTATCTGCTTTTCGATCACTAAAAATAGTTGATAAAAAGTTGCAATAATTGATAATTATAAATTTTAATTTTACATCATCGAGAGAAATAAAATTGTAGAAAGAAAATAGACACAAGAACACGTAAAATTTATAGAGGCCCATTTCAATGTGAGACTACATGCTCTTCTGCCGATTATTCACTTTATTGAAAAGAATTGTATAAGAGAAAAATCCCATACCCTTTTTTTCTCTAATATCTTTCTTTTGATGATGATTACAAAACTCTAATGATGGTTCTCTATTTATAGATAAAACTAGAATAAAATCTAAATTTCAAGTGTAAATTTCTAAACCATCCTTGGTCCAAAGACTCTACCCAGACATCCTGGGAGGGGGCTTCCAGCCCCTTCTAACTTGACAGTGACCTTGCCATGAAGGTCGATTATCATACTGATTCTGTTCAACAATATTTAATTAAAATAATCAAGCGTTATTTTATTGCATACTAGTTGAATCTTGAATTCAAATTGCAAAATTGACTAATTCTTTTAGTTGGATTTGAAACATAGAATTTACACGTTTTTAACCTACTAATAAAACAAAATTAATATACTACGTATTGAATTATAAATGAGAAAATTTCACAAAATGTCCATTTTTACCTAGTCATTTGCAAAAATGCCCACCATTGCAAAAATGTCTAATTTCGAAGAATTTAGACCAAAATACCCTTATTAACAATTTATAATTCTACATTAAGACAAAAGAATGGACATTTTTGCAATATTGTTATTGGCCAATAAAATTTTGACACATAACCTGTCATATTTATTTTAAAAAGTATACATGTCAAATCACAATAAATGCTATTGATTTAGAAATGTCAAGAACGACATTTTTAAATGTAGAGAAATGTTATATTCAAAATTAAATTTCATTCTAGACAAATGAAACAGTATTCAAATGTCAAGAATGACATATGAAATGTCGAGAATGACATATAAAATGTCAAGAAATATTATTTTAATGTAGATTCTCATGGAAGCCACTTTTTAAAATTAATGAAAAATTGATAAAAAAATCAAATGTGGAGAATACCATTTCAAAATGTAACTTTTTATTAAGGGCATAATAGACAAGTTGTCACTAAATTCAAATAAACGGACACTTTTCAACTCATACCCTTAAAATTGGATATTCTTAAAAATGTCTCATTATAAATTATAACAAATAAAAGACAAAGTCAATAAAGGGGATTCAAATCAATAATCTGCAATAAATAAAATAAAATAAAATACCGTGGTGTGTGAAATACTCTTTTTTTTTTTTTTGGGAGTAACTAATTAAGTACCTAAAAACATGAAGCATGCTAACAAGATTTCCAGATGGGACAAATTCTAATGGAGCATTTGAAGTCGACAGGTGGGTTCAAATTATTGGGAAAGTGCAACGAAAATCCCATATCAATTAAGTATGAGATAGTATATGGGCTTATAACATTTGGAAATTGAACTACAGTTCTTTATACAAATTATTCTTAATGATATGACTCCTGTAATAAACTAGGTATGACTCAATTTAAACCCTAGTAATAAATCAATCGTAAATATCGAAGCTGTAAAATAAAGAACACCAATAATTATTTACAAAGGGAAAATCTTGGAGAACTCTTCAATAGAAAAAACATCCAAGCACATGTGCCAGTAAATAATTCACTAGAAAATATTGAACTTACAGTATTGGTTTAGACATAACTGAACCTCAGTAAACTCTAACCCCCCAACATGTAATCACTATAGAACTCCTCGATTGTGTTCTCTAGCACCAACTCCAGAACCTCAGAACTTCTTTTCTCCAAGTGTATTGCTACGAACAAACTCGTTCTTCACAAACCATAACCCCAGTCACCTCTCTGGATCTATAAAACTCTAAAAGATATTTGGCAAAGGTTTATTGGTGTTTTTTTATATTTTGGTGTCTCGTTGTTTATATCTTCTGGGTGAGGCAAGAGAAATATAGAATCAATATTCGATCTTTATCAGGATGTCCACTTTAATGAATAATGGCTCAACACTCTTTTGGGACGAAATTTGGTTCGGTATATATAGTATTAGATAGTTATGGGTTATTTGGGATTGTAAAAAACTTTAATCATTAATATCACTATTTAGAACATTGGACAAGACAAATACAAAGTTTTTAACTACTCAAAGGGCTTTCCAGTAGATATAATGTTCAGTTACATGCAAGGAAATTCAATTTTGAATAACCTTAACCAAGACCTAATATTGTGTCATAGAATTTGACAACACGGCACTAAATATGGATGATAATATGGTGATACATTAAAATGGAAGTAGCCCATGCAGTTACTGCGTTCAATTGGATATTGTCACTGGTTGTATGAGTGTCGATGTTACAAAATCTTTTAACTTAGCTGTAGAATTTGAGTATCCATCACTCTCTTTGTATAGAAGATTGATGACACGTGTAAGATTGACTACTCGTATGAGAACAGCCATTGGTATTGCATCTGAATTAAGGCATTCTTGGTTTATATCCTTCCACGCATTCATGACTTGTGTTTGAAATACAGCAAATGCATCTTCTTTTGAAGACCCTGTCTCTTTCATGTAACATTCAACTGATGCAATTTTTTGCTCGTACTGCAGACAAGTAACGCAACAAAAAAACTTTTTTATCTAATGCTGAGCAGGCTATTACATTTTTCTCATATGTTGACAGCCATGAGAACAAAAAACCTGTGTGATGAACTTGTGTAATATAGAATAAAGCCAACTAAGAATTCGGATTTCTTACCTCATATCCCACCATGTCATCCATTAGTCTACAGATTATTGATGAAGCACGTACTAATAATGGTTCACTTGAAATCCAATCAAAGGCTTCCTTAGTTACCAGTTCTCCCATACCTACTAAAGATGTTGTAGATAGCATCATGTAAGCACTAGATACTAGTGTGACGTTCATATACTCTTCTAGTGTTGGAACATATCCGTTGTATATCCATTTTGCCTCTTTGAAATAAGCTCGGACTAATTTTTTCATCTGTAAATTGAAACTTTGATTAGATATATAGGATGTAATTTTGATAAAAGTCAAGCAACTTTATCAATATTGTTTACCTCATCAATCGCGTACTGAACACTATACGATTTTCCTATCTTTTCTAAATCTTTCTCCGCTTCGAGATAAACATCTAAAAGAGATTTGTAAAAATGTTTCATGTATGATGGTAACTGATCCATGGCACTAAAATCCCACCTGCTCACAAAAATATTCAATATCAAATCTAAATCTGTTTGACTATATATTTCAATATAAATAATGTGCTATTAGATAATAAGATACAAAGAATAATTCAAAACTAGACAGTAGAATAAATTCACCTTTCAATTGCATCTGTGAAAAGTTGAAGTTCGTCTAGGGTCCCATAAACATCATAGATGTCATCAATAATAGAAGTCATGGCGATAACTTTGGTTAGAATTTTCCTTGCAAGATAGTACTGAGGCTCAAAGTAGACACATAATATCCAAAAGTAGCATTCCACCAGCCTATCTCTTGCAAAAGACAATTTTTTCCCAAAATCTAAAGCCTTCCACCACCTGTAATTCTTATCCAAAAGTAGAATTTTAGCAATTTTTCAGATGTATAAGTGCAAGTAGTAAAGCTTCACAAAACAAACTAACCTTGTAATGTCACTTAGCTCCTTCTGGTGGATCTTCTGCACTATGTTGAAGTCTAATTTCGCAAAATTCAGGAGCACGTCATCACCTGATTTTTGGTAAATGGACAAGAATTTCTTAACTCCGAGCCTTGTCAAAGTTTTATGAATTGGCATCTCCAATGCGTCACTAACTTGTCTAGAGAGAGAATTGCTCGCCTGGTGGATCGAGGATCTGAGGTGAGTGGCAGAAAACTTCAATGCTTCTTCTAAAATTTCCTCCCCGTGTACTCCAAAGTGTGCAGCCTCATACAAGCTTAACAGCCCTGGTACATCGCTAATCAAAGAATCCTCAAATTTTCCTTGGCTGTCCTTGAATTTGTTGAACACATCTGCCTCAGCCCGAAAAAATATGAAATGTAACCTTAAATGTGTAAGGTGCATGTTCACATTAGAAAACATAAACTTTTCATGCACCATATTCATATTTGGTCATGTCAAAGAAAATTTTGTTAGTAAAAAAGTACCATTAAAAATCATAACTAACTAAAAAGTATATTTGACTTGCTTCGAAGCATAAGAGAACAAGCATGTTACAATCTTTTTATTGCATGTGTGTATATATGATATTAATAATTTAATTTCCCAACATGTAACGAATCATGAAAACAAAAATTACTTACCACATGAGACATAATATCCTTGTTGTCTGAGTAATCGAAATCGAAGAGCAACGTTACGAAGATCATTGTTTTGTTTATTGTGAGTATCATGATAAGTTTCATAGATGTATTTTAAAGATTTTTCAATTTCTTTTTCAAAATGGTAACCAACTCCAAGACGTTGGATTGCATCGATGAGGTCTAGTTTATACAATGAATCATCTGGGGCAGCCACTAGCAACTTTTTCACTTCTTCTTTTAATCTTTGACGTTCTTGCTCTTCGTGGGCCAATATATCCTGGTCAAGTAAGTGGAAGCGTACATTTAACATTTTAACACAATTATATTTCAGTTAATTAACAAGGAACAAAAGGTCTAGCTAACTTACATTAGAAGTATACACAAGGAAATAATCCCCCCAAATGGTAGGATGATACTTGACAGAGCGACGAGTATCCTGAATTCTCATATTTTTGGTGGAAAATGGAGCAGCAGATATTTGGATATCCATTTCAGTATTTCACTCTTGAAATTTGGACAGAAAATTGAAGAAATGCTTCTCACTTCAATGGTCTTGTTTGAATTTACATATTCGTTTGATGGGAATTTATTGTCCTGCGATATCAGGAGTACCTAGGCCAAGACAATTTAGACCACGCTTTCATTACTGCCTTTGAAATATTGAAAATTTACGAAGCCATTTGTATAAAATATGACCAAAAAAATGTTGGAACTAAAATTTTTTTAACGTTAATAAATGAAAAGTACAACATAGAACTGGTAGAACGCTTGTAATTTACCCTCAATGTCGGATTCCAGCCATATCCTAGATACACCCATTTAACTTCTTCAAAATATACAGTAACTAATTTCCTTTTTTTTTTTATTTTTTTTTTTAGTGAAAAATAATTTTGACAGCAAATATAACTAGTTCATTGGGAATCAGATATTTCAGTTGTGAATGAATATATTTTAGTGCAATGCTAAAAAATTTTGAATACCACTCAGTAAATTTTGGCATTTAGTCCGATGGATTGGACCACTAGTTCCATTTGAAAAACAAACACGGCTATACATCATTGTCTGTACAACGAAAAATTATTTGCTTTCTATTTTCCAAAATGCCGAAGCTCAAATGTCTCAGGATTTAAATTTAAAAAGAATTTGCGTGATGAAGCATGTTTTTGCTATCGCATTCTAGCTGGTTCCCACACCCAAATTATTCAGTTGCCAAGAATACAATTTCTAGAATTTGCATTTCGAATTTAAGTAAAATTTTCTATTTAATACCTGAATTTAATTTAGGTCATTCTTATGGGAAAGGTCAAGGATTTGAATCATGAGGATGCGATATAAATTCGTGAGGGGCAAAATAGATTCAAACTCTCCCAAAATGGACAGTACGTAAGTTAACGGTTTAAGTATAGCGACTGAGTAATAGGAGCTGAGTCATTATAGAAAAAACACATGTTTTTTTTTTTTTTTTGTAATGACCAAGGCCTCGTGTCCAAATCCTTACATCAAATGTACTATCCACTTTTGAAAGAATCTGAACCCATCTCACCCTTCACTAATTTCTATTGGGTTCCATGATTTGAACTCCTGACATTTCATATTAAGTGAGAAAGCAGATAGTATGTCCCATATAACGAATTAAGCACGAGGTTTGGATCGTTACATATAGGGCATTCATACCTGTATTAGTTTTCTCTAATATCCCTTCTGCCAGAAGGATTTATCGAGGGGGAAAAGTTACTCTTTCCCTTCGTAACATTGTGAGTGTAATGGCAGGTGGACATAAGTCTCTTATTGAAACTTGTGTAGGATTTGCTTATTTTTAGTCTTGAAATTTGGGGATGAGGCATAATCAATAACACCTATAAAGTTTTGACATTATGTTTGAGCCCCATTTTTAGTGCAGATTGTATTTTGGAATAGTAAATTGATGGAGAATATATAATTAAAATTGAAGAAAAAGTTTTTGGATTGTGTGTATTATTATTTTATTTAAAAATGAGTGGTTGAAAAGAAAAAAGAGAAAAAAATATATTTTTTAAAATGGAGATCAAACAAGCTAAAATGTTGTTGAAAACTTAATTTAATTAAATAAATGAGACACATTTTGAATAACTTAAGCTTTAAGATGTGATAGTTCAAACATAATATCAAACAATGAAAAGGGTGCTGAGTTCAATTGTCATTGTTATCCATTTATTTTATTTGTTAATCAAAGTATTATTAAAGCCTAGACAGTATTCCTAGGCCCCCACCTAGACCCAATGGGAATTTTGGATTCTTTGATCGTGTCTTATAAATAAACAAATCAAATACAAAAAGTGGTTGGAGGCATGTTTGCCTTAACTCCTAAACTTACAACGAGGAAAGAAATGAAGATTTTGAAAGTGCTAAACATATTAGTGCTACTTCCACTACATTTTTATTTAAGGACACACAAAACTTTCTACTAATTCAAGAAAAATATAAGTAGAAATGAATAGTTATTCAAGCGATACCAAAAAAAAAATAAATAAATAAATAAATAAAAATGCAGAGTTGCATAAGAGAATACATGGTTATATTTTGTAATTGCATTTCAGAAAAGTGAAATTCATCGAGGATTCCATAAATATCATAGAGAAGTCATAGTGATAATTTGGTTTACAGTTAGGGAAATCATAGTGCTTATTTTGGTTTACATTTCCTGCGACAACTTATTTACCTCTTCTCGTAGTATTTTTCTTGCTCTTTAAGAGAAAATATTTCCTGCCCGTGTGTTTTAAAGCTTAAAACTTTTTTAATTTGCACGACATAATTTATATTTTTGTGCAATGTGCATATATATATGAAATTGGCTTGGAGCGTTACTAAAATTTCTCTTTTCATAATTTAAGCAAAATCTACTTTTTACTCAAAATTTGAAACTTGTTTGATAAGTCTATAATTATAACCAACAATTTAAGTGAAAGGTTTTTCTCATCAAATAAAACTTTAAAGTACTACAGTTTCAAACTATCGTTTCGAATTTAACATAAAATGTCAAATGTTCGAACACAAGAAAAACCCATAAATTCAAGTTTAACATAGAACGTCAATTTCTTGAACATCAAAGAAAAAAACTACTAATTGAATACTTTGCATAAATATAAATTGCAATTTATCATTTCTAGAAACTTTTACTTGACCCCATGAACATCACTCGTTCAATCCGCCAAGCGTCCCTACAATCCATTCTAATCTGAAAATTTAGTAAGAGTGAGGTTTTTTTTTTTTTTTTTTTTAAAGTACCCAATAAGAAAAAAAAGCATATTGTTATTAACATGACATAATTACAAAAATGACATGGCATACCAACATTTCTTAGATTTAGAGCAAATTGATCGCAACATTCAATAGCTCAAGGAATTTCATAAGAATTCATATATCTCGTAGGATTTACATACTCAACCAAATGGTCAATCCCGTAGGATTTAACATAAAAATCAACCAGAAGGCCTTAACGTATTTCAAGCTAATATCTATAAAAATATCAAGAAAATAAGAATTTACCACTTGCACATTTCTTACCTCAAATGATACCAAAGAAATTCTAAAAATGAATTGTGAAATAAAATGCTATTTCTTTTCAAGTGTGTGTAGACGTGTGAATTGTGATGGGGCGGTACAGTGGAAATAAGAGGCTACAAGTATTAAATTAAATTTTGTGATTATGAAATAAAATTCAAAACGTCCCAAACAATTCAATGAATTGATTAATTTTCAATCAATCATTATTGTTGTTTCAGTGATGGGACGGTACAGTGGAAATGAGAGGCTACAAGTATTAAATTAAATGAATGGTTTGGTGGTGTTTGAAATTCCACAAATGTAAGTCTTCAAATGATTATTTTATATTATATAATAATAATTATTATAATTATAATTATTATTGTTATTGTTGTTGTTGTTATTATTATATATAAGATATAGAATATCTTTCTTCAGATCAAGAAAACTCGAATATGACTAGTTCAAAATTATTTCTTCATGAGCCAATTTATGTTATTTAGCACGATCTACAAATTGAGTATAATATCAATATATTTTTTTCAACTTTTGAAATACTTAAATATTTGACCCAAATAACTTACTACAATTTTAAAAAGTATGCGTATGCAAAATAAATCATTTATACAAATAAGTGGGACGTGTTTATCACTTCAACTTTTGGACTTTAGTGTGACGACAGTGTTGGACGTAGATTATTTTATTTACCAAATTACCAACATTGAATTTAGCCTACATGGATTTAAAATTTAAAATTCGAAGTGTTACATCCCTACCCCCTTAAAATAATTTTGTCCTCAAAATTATCTTATTTAGTCGAACAGCTCTAGATACTTGGCTTTTATTTCTTTTTCTTTTTCCCAAGTAGCCTCTTGACTCTATGATTTTTCCATCGAACCTTAACCAAGGTAATTTCTTTATTTCTTATTACATGTATTTTCTTTTCGATAATCTGTAAAGGAGCCTCTTAATACATTAGATCTTTCTGTACCTCCAATGAATCATAACTTATCACATGCTCGGGATCATGCACATACTTTCTTCAGTATCCCACAAGTAAATTGAAGCATTTAGGTAGAAGGACCATCAGTAACATTGTGTAACACAAACATCGCAAAAACGTATTTGCTTCCCATTATCCAAAAAGACAAAGCTCGATCAATTGTGTGGACATTTTTAATTTGAAGACTAAGATAGTCTTGACCACACATCAGTTATCAGCTTTTCGCAGGCTAAAAACAATTGATAAAAAGTTACAATAATTGATAATTATAAATTTTAATTCTATATCATTGAAAGAAATAAAATTGTAGAAAGAAAATAGAAACGCAAGAACACGTAAAATTTATAGAGGCTCGTCGTGAGACTACATTCTCTAAAAGATGATTCACTTTAATGAAGAAAATGTGCTAGAGAAAATCTCATACCCTATTTTCTCTAATATCTTTCTTTTGATGATGATTACAAAACTCTAATGATGGTTCCCTATTTATAGATAAAATTATAATAAAATCGATATTGTAATTATCTAAACCATCCTTAATGAAATTTTGGTTTTCCTGCAACAACTTAATTACCTCTTTCTTGAAGTCTTTTTCTTGTTCCTTGCGAGAAAAATTTCCTGCCCTAGTGTTTTTTAAAGCTTAAAACATTCTAATATGCATGACACAATTTATATTTTAGTGCAATGTGCGTATTTTTTTTCCTTGTGTCCCAAAAGTAAATTGAAGCATTTAGGTAGATGGACCACCAGTACCATTGTGCAGTAAAAACAATGCAGAATGAAAATTTAGCTGCTCCCCATTATCGAAAAAGATAAAGCTCAATTGTGTGCAGTTTAAAATTTGACGACTACAAAGATATTTATGCATGTAAAGTCTTCACCACACCAATTATCTGCTTTTTGCTAGCTAAAAACAATTGATAAAAAGTTGCTATAATTGAGAATTATAAATATTAATTCTATATCATTGAGAGAAATAAAATTGTAAAAAAAAGAAATACACAAAAACACGCAAAATTTATAAAGGCTCGCTTTAACATGAGACTTCATCCTCTTCTGCCGATGATTCACTTTAATGAATAGAAGTGTACAACAGAAAAATAGGGTAAGAAAAATTGCATACCCTAATTTTCTCTAATATCTTTCTTTTGATGATGATTACATAACTCTAATGACAATTCTCTATTTATAGATAAAACTAGAATAAAATCAAAATTACAAGTGTAAATTTCTAAATCATCTTTAGTGAAATTTTGGTCCACAGGCTCTAACCAGACATCTTGGGAGGGGGCTTCCAGGCGCCTGCTAACCCGGCGACCTTGCCATGAAGGTTGATCTTCGTACTGATTCTGTACAACATCAATAATTAGCCTTCAAAACTTAACATGCCTATGTAATTAAAATAATTAAGCGTTATTTTATAGCATACTAGCTGAATGTTGCGTTAAAATTGCAAAATTGATATGAATCCCTTTAGTTGGATCTGAAATGTAGAATTTACGTGTTTCTAACCTACTAATTAAAGCAAAATTAATAGACTACGTATTGAATTATAAATTATAACAAACAAAAGACAAAGTCCATAAAGGGGATTCAAAAAAAAAATTTGTTGTGAAAAGCTCCCTTTTTCTTAATCAGAGTAACTAATTAAGTACCTAAAAACATGATGCATGCTAACACGATTTCTAGATAGGACTAATTCTAATGGAGCATATAGAGTCGGCAGGTTCAAATTATTGGGAAAGTGCGCAGAAAATCCCATATATCAATTAAGCATGAGATAGTATACGGGCATATAACATTTAGGGATTGAACTTCAGTTCCTTATACAAATTATTCTTAATGATATGACCACTATAATAAACTAGGTCTGACTCAACAAACACCTAGATTGGGTGAATATGTATAATATGCGGGATTAAAAATTAACCAATAATAACTTACAACAAGTTACAAATTATTAATTCTAGATGATTTAATAACAATTTAAAGCCTAGCAATCAATCAAGCATGAATATCGAAGTTGTAAAATAAAGAACACCAATAATTATTTACGAAGGAAAAATCTTGAAGAATCTTCAAGAGAAAAAACATCTAGGTGCCAGTAAATAATTTAATAGAAAAGAATCAACATACAACATTGTTCCAGATATAGTTAAACCTTAGTAAACTTTGACCCTCAACATGTAATCACCAAAGAACTCCTCGATTGTGTTCTCCGGCACCAGCTCCAGAATATTTGGACTTTTTTCTCCAAGTGTATCATCAAGAATGAACTTGTTCTTCACAAACCATAACCGCAGTCACTTCTCTTGATCTATAAAACTCTAAAAGATGTTCGGCAGAGGTTTATTGGTGTTTTTAATCTTTTTGGTGTTTCGTTGTTTTGATCTTCTTGTTGATGCAAGAGAAATATAGAATCAATGTTTGATCTTCAACTGGATGTTCTCTTTAATGAATAATGGCTCAATACTCTTTCGGGACGAAATTTTGTTCGTTATATATAGTATTAGATAGTTATGGGTTGTTTGGGGTTGTAAAAAATCAAAAACTAGGTTTTGCTCGAATGACACAACCACTTGATCATCCTTGGACGTTCAGCAGGAGGTCAAGTCCAGCTAAAACTGAGTGGCTCACTTGGCGATCTTCGAGCATTTTTTGCCATGACTTGATCTTCTTGAGTTGACTTTGATTCTTTTCAAAGACACTTCCAACTCCTGACAACTTAACCCTAAATACAACTCGATAAAATGACTTTGTGAAACTTTGCCAATACACTGTAGACCTAACGAACTCACCCTTTAACATTCCGTGGCAAAATCATTTATTTCATAATTAAATAGTGAACACAACCTAATGCATATCAACTCAATGATTCAAAACTAGAATTGCGTCTCAATTGTTTTCTCATACCTGTTTCATGAAATAAATCAACTCAAACAATACCAAGTACAAAGTACATGGAAATTGATAAAAATTTACACGCAACAATTGAGATAGAATCTATCAAAATATTATATCAGTAAACTTAAAAATATACTGAGCTAGCAATATCAAAATATGATATCGAAATTATACAAAATACCAAATATAATATTAATAGACTACAAACCATCAAGATCAACTATTTGCTAGCCAAATATCAAATAAAATACTACTACTCTATTACTCCCCTTGAATCAATACTATTCTCCCTTTTTGTCACAAATAACAAAGGGGTACCAGCAACCTAACTGGAATCACCATCAATAACTGACTTAGAGTCAGATCCCCCCTCTAAGTGCTATCGAATTCACTGAACATCTGCTATAAGCCAGTCAGAAATGGATCGAAATGATGTAATATCGATCATCATATGAGCCTGCTACTCAATAACCAGGGATACTAACCCATAATGGCAACTGAAGAGTCCACAAGACCAGATGGAGTAGATGGAAGAAATAGGATCGAAGAAGATGGGAAAGGTTCCCTAGAAGATGATGGAGTATCATCTAGAATAAGAGCAGCGGTTGGAGCATAAGATTGACTCTGAACAATAGTGAGTTGGCTAATAAGCAACCCCAACCGCTCATGAGCTTCAGGAAGATTGACCTCAAAAATCAACACTAGGCACTATATCACACATCCGTATGGTAAACCCTTCTTTTTATGGCTATGGCTAAAAACCCTCCAACATATGCTATACAATGGAAAAAGGGAGATCATTAGAGTCGTCTTGTAGAAGGGCACAAAAAAATCATGCTTTGTCAAGAAGTAAGCTAGACTTTTGGGAAACAGGTCACAAGGTCGTGCACTGGATGCATAGAAGGACCTATCGCTCAGTAGGTAAAGCACCTGTGGCAATTGGTCCATGGACAATTGCTATAGGATGATTAAACAAAGTCGACGCTAAAAGCAGAAAGGAAGGAATAGCAGTTGTCAAAATGGAAACTGGGGATGAATAATTCGAGGAATATTGATAATGCGAGATATAACATGGAGATTAATCCTCACAACCTGACCCTTAAGAAATAACTTAAATGACGACCTATTTATGTCATGGATATCTGTAAAGAACTCTCGGCCTAGAAGCTTAGATGAAGAAGTCAACCGACAAAATATAGGCTTCCACCTACGAGAAATAAAGATAGAAGCCATATCTGGAAGAAGTTTGGAATGTTTTACCTTTCTCTCATACAGTACCAAACGGGACGAGAACTCGGAATTAAAAACCTCCTGAGCAACAAAAAAGATAAATCTTGAACTATCGAATGAAATAGAATCCTCATACTTTTTACCGTAGTCTTGGCATGCTTAGGAGGCATTTGGATAACACATATAGGTCAAATACAAGTATAACACACTGCACCTGAATGAATTAGGACCTAAGTACGTATATAAATTGATGAAGTGAATTTGAATGCTCGTGACTTGAGAAAATCGATGAATATGCAAAAGAACTGATGTAAAATCGATGAAACCTACATGAATTTTGTGAAAATGACGCGGGTGGTAGTATAAAAAAATTAAATTCCAAGACAGGAGCAAATTAAGGAAAGTTCTGACAGAATAAAGAAGAATAAGGAAAGTAGCAATTACGGAAATTTCTGGTATTTCTTTTAGTATTCTCTTACCTTAAGTTTAGTATTAATTTCCTTTCTAGTTTTTTAAAAAAAGATTATATTCTAAGTTTAATATTTTATTGCGTTAATTTTCATGCTTATAAAGACAATAATTCTGTAATGAAAGACAGTTTTTTGAGTTTTATGAAATCAATCAGCAATTGGCCAATTTTTAGGAAGAAAGGATTTTCTTCTTGAATTGTTCTGTATCTCAAGCTTTTTCCCTTTAAGTTGTGAGTCGAATCCAACTCTGTATCTTAAGGAAGTTGCCTGCGAGTGGTGAACACCGAGACTGGATAATCATTTGGTCCTTTTCTAAATTCTATCTAAGGTGCTGTGAATTTTCCAGCATCAGATTTTCTGTGAATTTTTGGCATCAGTTTGTTTATGTGAATTTTTCGGCATCAATTTGGTATCAGAGCTCCAGTTGTTATGGCTAATCGAGGTCGTGGTCGACGTGGCCCTGATGTTGAATGACCAAACCGTGAGCGGGATCATCGTGATATTGAGAATGAAGCATTGCGCAGGGAAGTGCAACAGCTTCAACAGCAATTGGCGCACCTCCAAACTGAGAGACGAGAGGCATTAAATCAGGAATCTGAGGAAGAAGATTCATATGGCGATGAAGAAGATGGTAATCCATTCCATCGAGATCATAGCACGGGGTCCAATCGCTCTCGAAGGAATCGCAAGTTTGAGCGAGATTTCGACATCAAAGTTGATGTTCCAGAATTTGAAGGTAGGACGCAGCCAGATGAATTTATTGATTGGTTGCATACAGTGGAGAGAATCTTTGAGTACAAGGATGTGCCTGAAGACCGCAAGGTGAAGATTGTAGCGATTAAGTTGAAGAAGCACGCGTCAATCTGGTGGGAACATCTCAAGAAACAGCAGGCACGTGAAGAGAAGAGTCGCATTGTGACATGGGAGAAGATGCGAAAGGCCCTCAAGAAGAAATTTCTTCCAGATAATTACAGGCATGATTCTTTCCTTAAGTTTCATAATTTTAAGTAGAATGAATTATCTGTTGATGACTACACAACTGAATTTGAATATCTGATGTTGCGGTGTGAGATTGAGGAACCTAAAGAACAGACTATAGCCCGTTATCTTGGTAGATTACGTACCGAAATTTGTGATGTGGTTCAGCTACAGCCCTATAGGACTTTCAATGATGTTTGTAAACTTGCAGCTAAGGTTGAAAAACAGCTAATGGAGCGTCGTAAGGGAGGCTTTCGTTCCTTGAATCGTGACACCAATTTTAATCGGGGGAACACAGGTCCGTTTAGGAGCAATCCCATAAAACCAAGTTCGTCAAAAGGTAACCTGAAGCCAGAAACGTCCAGTACTCATCCTGGCCGTCCCAACCCTCCTACTGGTCGTCGATGTTTCAAATGTCAAGGTGTAGGACATATTGCATCAAATTGTCCTAATCGTAAAATTGTTGTCTTTGTGGAAGAGGACGAGGGTGAGGAAGAATTGGGCGATCCAACATATGACGAGGAAGTAGAAGAAGAAGAAGTAATCTATGCTGATCATGGAGAATCTCTGGTGGTCTACAGGAGTTTGAGTGCAGCACATGTAGAAGATGACGATTGGCTTCGCAATAATATTTTCCACACAAGATGTACATCCCATGGCAAGGTCTGTGATGTAATTGTTGATGGGGGGAGCTGTGAGAATGTATTGCAACATCAATGGTGGAGAAATTGAAACTCAAAACGGTAGATCATCCCCAACCATACAAACTCTCCTGGCTTCGCAAGGGAAATGAGGTAAAGGTTCACAAGCGTTTTCTTGTTCAATTTTCTATTGGTACTAAATACTTCGATGAATTATATTGTGATGTTATACCTATGGATGCTTGTCACTTATTACTCAGTCGCCCATGGCAATATGATAGAAAAGTAATGCATGATGGATTTAAGAATACATATTCATTTGTAAAAGATAGGGTGAAGATTGTGTTAGGTCCTACAAAAATCGAAAAAGTTTCTCAAACATCGAGAGTGGAGAGCAATAATTTTTTGACCGGAGCTGAGGTAAGAAAGAATATAGAGGAGGCGTGTGAGGCTTATGTCCTTGTTGTGTTGGAAGAAAATGAAGAGCATACCGAATTGCCTCCAATCATGGGTAATTTACTCCACGAATTTTCCGATGTTATACCTGATGAGATACCACCTGGACTACCACCAATGAGGGACATACAACCTTGCATTGATTTTATACCTGGTGCTAGTCTTCCAAATAAGGCTGCTTATAGAATGAATCCGAAGGAGCAGGAGGAATTACAGAGGCAAGTTGTTGATTTACTGGCAAAAGGGTTCGTGAAAGAAAGTATGAGTCCTTGTGTTGTCCCAGCACTTCTTGTACCAAAAAGGGATGGATCCTGGCGTATGTGCATCGATAGCAGGGCGGTAAACAAGATTACGATCAAGTATCGATTTCCAATTCCACGGCTTGATGACTTACTTGATCAACTACATGGTGCTGCTATATTTTCAAAGGTTGATCTCAGGAGCGGTTATCATCAAATCAGAATGCGGCCTGGGGATGAGTGGAAAACGGCTTTCAAAACTCGGGATGGATTGTATGAGTGGACCGTTATGCCTTTTGGGTTATCAAATGCCCCAAGTACCTTTATGCGCTTTATGAATCATATATTTAAAGCTTTTATTGGTCTATTTGTTGTGGTTTATTTTGACGACATTCTAGTGTATAGCAAGAATTGCACCTTCGTCAAGTTCTTGAGAAACTTCGGGAACAGAAGCTTTATGTCAACTTAAAAAAATGCCACTTTTGCACTACGAGCTTAATCTTCTTAGGCTTTGTAGTCTCAAGTGATGAAATCAAGATGTATCCAAGCAAGGTGGAGGCAATCACAAGTTGGCCAGTCCCAAAATCAATTCACGACATTCAAAGTTTTCATGGGTTAGCTTCTTTTTACCGTCATTTTATAAAACAATTCAGCACTATTATATCTCCTGTCATCGATTGTTTGAAAGGTGGAGTATTTAAGTGGACAGAGGAAGCACAGAAGAATTTTGAGTTTTTAAAGAAGAAGGTAATAGAAGCTCTTATTTTGAGGTTGCCAAATTTTGAAGTTGTCTTTGAAGTAGAATGTGATGCGTCAGATGTGGGAATTGGTGCAGTCCTCAGCTAAGAAGGAAAGCCTATTGCCTATTTCAGCGAGAAGTTAAGTGATTCTCGAAAGCGATACTCTACATATGATAAGGAGTTCTATGCTCTTGTACGAACATTAGAGCATTGGAGTCATTACCTTTTGTCTAAAGAGTTTGTTCTCTTCTCCGATCATGAAGCATTGAAGTATATCAATGGGCAACATAAGTTGAATTGCCGACATGCTCAATGGGTGGAATTTTTGCAGGCTTTTTCATTTACAATCAAGCATAAATCAGGTATCCAGAATAAAGTGGTTGATGCATTGAGTCGAAGATATTCCTTGCTAAGTACTATGGAAGTGAAGGTTCTCGGCTTTGAAGTTCTCAAAGGATTATATCAGGATGATCCATATTTTGGTGATATTTTAACTAAATGTGTAAAAGGTCCATTTAATCATTTTGTGTTACAGGGTTATCTGTTCAACGATAATCGTTTATGCATTCCGCAAAGCTCTTTACGAGAAGCAATTATTCTAGAAGCTCATGGAGGTGGACTAGCTGGACACTTTGGGCGTAACAAAACCCTTTCACGGGTGGCGTCACAATTTTATTGGCCTAGGATGGAGATGGACGTTTGAGACATCTGGAGCGTTGCAAGATCTGTCATCTGGCCAAAACTCATGGACAGAACACAAGTTTATATATTCCATTACCAGTTCCAAATTCACCGTGGGAGGAAGTTAGCATTGATTTTGTATTGGGGTTGCCACGGACACAAAGGAACAAAGATTCAATTATGGTAGTTGTTGATCGCTTCTCGAAGATGGCGCACTTTGTTCCTTGTAACAAGACCATGGGTGCTTCACATGTGGTTGATTTGTATTTTCGAGAGATTGTGCGACTTCATGGTGTACCAAAAACAATTGTCTCGGATCGGGATACCAAGTTTATAGGTCACTTCTGGCGCACTTTGTGGAGGAAACTTGGTACAAAATTGCTTTTTAGAACATCTCATCACCCGCAAACCGATGGGTAGACCAAAGTTGTCAATCGAAATTTAGGCAATCTGTTGAGAAGTCTGGTGGGTAAGAATATTCGTCAATGGGATCTTATGCTAGCTCATACGAAGTATGCCTATACCCGTTCTACAAGCCAGACTACTGGTTGCACCCCTTTTGAAGCCGTGTATGGCTTGAATCCAATTAGTCCTTTGGATTTGGCACCTATCATTTTGGTTCAGCAATACAGTGGGGATGCTGATACGAGGGCCAAGGAAATAAAGACGATGCATAAGTAGATTCGGGAGAAAATTATTAAGCAAAATGAGAAGTATTGTGTTGCCGCTAATAAATATCGTAAACCAGCTATTTTCAATGAGGGAGATATGGTGTGGATTCATCTTCGTAAAGAGCGTTTCCCGAAAGCAAAGTATGGAAAGTTGATGCCTCGAGCTGATGGTCCATTTAAAGTCCTACAGCGTGTCGGGGAGAATGCATACAAAATTGAGCTTCCAGTAAAGTATAGTGTTTCAACTACGTTCAATGTTTCAGATTTGTCCTTTTACCATGAGAATGAAGATGAAGCAGTTCCAGACTCGAGGACGAGTCTTTTTCAACCGGGCGAGCATGACACGGGTGGCAGTATAAAAAAATTAAATTCTGAGACAGGAGCAAATTATAGAAAGTTCTGGCAGAATAAAGAAGAATAAGGAAAGTAGCAATTATGGAAATTTCTGGGATTTCTTTTAGTATTCTCTTACCTTAAGTTTAGTATTAATTTCCTTTCTAGTTTTTTAAAAAAAGATTATATTCTAAGTTCAATATTTTATTGCGTTAATTTTCATGCTTATAAAGACAATAATTCTGTAATGAAAGACAATTTTTTGAGTTTTATGAAATCAATCAGCAATTGGCCAATTTTTAGGAAGAAAGGATTTTCTTCTTGAATTGTTCTGTATCTCCAGGCTTTTCCCTTTAAGTGGTGAGTCGAATCCAACTCTGTATCTTAAGGAAGTTGCCTACGAGTGGTGAACACCGAGACTGGATAATCATCTAGTCTTTTTCTGAATTCTGTCTAAGGTGCTGTGAATTTTCTAGCATCAGATTTTCTGTGAATTTTTGGCATCAGTTTGTTTTTGTGAATTTTCCGGCATCAGAAAACAATGAATAGGCACATGAATTATATCTAATCGATGTCAATGCCTATAAAGTGATTGGTGAAATGCAATGAGAATGAAAAGTTAAAATTTTTTTTTTTCATTAAATGAGCACTTGAATGGTGAATGAGCATGATTCGAGCGCTCGTGGCCATTGAGCCTCTTCCAAGAAACCCAATAAAAACTTGTAATAATCGATGCAATTATTTCCATATAATCAACAACGAACTCTAACCCAATCATATTATTGCTTAAATTCAAAAAAATAGCACTATATTGCATAAAATAATCAAAACCTTAACAGGCCAAAATTTTAAAAAATTGGGGAAAATCAAAAATTTACCTTGGGTTTTGATGAATTGTTTGTTTGTAATGATCCTTCACGTATTGTATAATGTGAATTTACCAAGTTTTATCAAGACTCACCGAACATTCCTAGAAAAAGAGGTTATGTTGTCAAGTAAACCATCATTTCAGTCATGTGACTAACCTGATTAATTAAAAACCTAACATGATCAGTGACATTTGACTTATTGTTCCTAACCGAGAGTTTGCAATACCTAGGTCTTATGTGACTAACTCACCATAGTTGTAACATGTTAAAAAAAAAAAAAAAAAAAAAACCCTCAGTGCAACACTAGGTTTCTAGAAGAGGTAGCAAATTGCGAACTTATTTCACTATAACCTAAGCCTTTTCTATTTTCAGCTGGTTTGTTTAACCCTAAGATGTTGTCAAGCTTCTTAGATCCACCAGAAAAATAGTGAAGTTGTGCATTGGAAGATCACTTACAATAGGCTTAACCTTGTTTTCTGGGGACTCTTTCACAATCTTTAACTCATTGACACTTCAAGTTGACTCCATAAGTTTGACCTCTAGTATCTCAGTTTCTAACTGAAGTCATGCAATTTCTTGAGGGCAGACCTATTCAGCATCTTCAATTTAAGACTCTCCTCAAGCAGCTAGTCATATGCCTCTTGGATATCATCTTCATCTTCTGATTTTTCCTATAAAGAATCAAATTGCTCTACATCCTCAACTTTCCCATCCTCTTTCACATTTTCACTCTTAATTATAGAAGTAAAAGCCATATAGTTCAAAAACTCATCAGAATTGGAATTCTCACCTTGATCATTGGAGTTAGACTCATTATCAATTAAAGTGACATTCATAGCCTTACCTAGGACTTTCTTATAACTTGGGCACTCAACTTTAGTATGTCCAAACCTTGACACTCATGACATCTAACAGATTGAAGCATCTTCTTGGCATCCCTGGTATCATTCTCTCTTTCATCGTTCCTATATTTACTATAGTCAACCTCAAACTTCTCAAAAGTCTCTTATCATTCCTAAAAAACTTCTTGAATTTCATAACAAAATAAATTACTTCCTCATCTTTTAGTGTGTCATCATTAGTCTTATCACTAGTCTTTTCCTTAACAAAGTTGAGGGCCAGAGACTTGTTTCTCTTAGATTAAGGTAGCTAAGCTCGTAGGTATGGAAAGATTCTACATGTTATTCTATCTTAACCAGATCTAAGTATTTGCTTTCCTTAATCACCATGAACTTAGGTATAAACCTTTCGGGTAGAAATCTTAGAACTTTTCCAATAATTTTGGTCTCTATAATTCATTCTCCTGTATTGAAACTAGAATTCACTAAATCATTCAGTTTAGCATAGAACTCATCAAAAGAATTATCACCCTTCATTAAAATTATCTCAAAGCTAGTGGTCAACATTTGTAGCTTAGAATTTTTCACGATCTTAGTTCCTTTGTGTGTGGTTTTTAAAATATTTCAAACTTACTTATCAGTTTCACACATTGACACAGGTTTAAATTCTTCAAATGATATAGCCATAAAGATGGCATTTACTCCTTCACTATTTCAATTACACTCAACTAATTCGTCCTTAGTCCACATAAAAACCTCTGTAGGTATCACAACACCACCAATGGTTGTAGATGGGGTTGTCCAACCCTTTTCTACAATTACCCAAACTCTGTCATCCATGGATTTCAAGAAAGCTCTTATCCTAACCTTCCAGTAAGCATATTTGCTTCCATTAAAATATGGATGAATAGATAATGACGGACTCATCTAGACAACATGTGTTAAGAATCGAAACAAGGCTCTGATACCATTTGTAATAAACAAGTTCGACCTAACAAACACCTAGATGGGGTGAATAGGTGTAATATGTATAATTAAAAATTTACCAATAATAACTTACAACAAGTCACAAATTATTAGTTCTAGATAAATTAAGAATAATTTAAACCGCGGCAATCAATCAAGTAAAACTATCAAAGTAGTAAGATAAAGAACACCGAGAATCATTTACGAAGGAAAAATCATTGAAGAACTCTTTAAAAAAAAAAAAGAAAAAAAAAACTCTGGCCACACGTGCCAATAAATAATCTATTATAAAAGATACACAATGAAACATTAGTAGACTCTAACCTCCTAACCTGTAATCATCGAAGAACTCCTCGATTGTGTACTCCAACACCAGCCCCAGAACTTCTAGGCTTCTTTTCTCCTTGTGGATCACCAAAAATGAACTTTTCTTCACAAACCGAAACTCCGATTACCCCTCTCTAAATCTTCAAAAATCTGAAAGATATTTGGTAGAGGTTTGTTAGTGTTTTTGATCTTTTGGAATTTTGTTGTTTTGATCTTGTGGTTAAGGCATGAGAAATATAGAATCAATATTTGATCTTCAACAGGATGTGCTCTTTAATGAATAATGGTCAACGCCCTTTTAGGACAAAATTTGGTTGGGTATATATGTCTGAGCTACATTATTTTCATAAGAATGTATTTTTGAATAGTGTATTGATGAAAAATGTGTGATAAAAAAAATAAGAAAAAATTTTGGATTTGCATGTAATATTATTTTATTGAAGAATGTGTGGTTAAAATGATGTTAAATTATTGTTTAAGAATGCATTTTTTTTTTTTGAAAAAAAACGTGGATCAAATAGAGTATTAAAGAGTTATGGATTGTTCTGGATTGCAAAAAATCTGAAAATTGGAATTAGGTTTTGCTCGGATGACACGATCGCTCGAGCGTCCCTTAGGCATCAAGTGGTCAAGTTCTACTAAAACCATTCGAGCGACTCACTTGATAGTCTTCAAGCATTTTTTGTCTTGACTTGATCTTTTTTAATGGACTTTTATTCCTTTGAAAGACAATTGCAATACCCGACAACTTAATCCTAAATATAATTCGATAAAATGATTTTTTGGACACTGAACTTTGACAATACACTTTAGACCTAAAAATTATGAATTATATTTGGCTTCATCAAGAATTTCTTATTCGTACACTAAGCACTACAAAAAAATTGTGATTCCTTGACAAGATTTTTTGCGACATACAGAAAGTTGCGCAATAAGTGATTTAACACAATACATTTTTAAAGTTTGTCGCAAAGATTATAATGAAAAAAATAAGTAACAAAAAATATAACTTGATATAAAAAGTTGTGAAATGTGAGAAGTAGCGACAAATAATAAAAAATGTCACCAAAAAATAAGGGACGCTAGGCGCCAAAATATTTTTGGTGGGAAAATTATAACGTCAAAATTTTAATTTCTTGCTACAAAATATTTGTGGTGCAATGGGGTCTACTTTTTGTGACAAGAAATATTTGCTGCTAAAAATTCTACAATTAGAGGAAAAATTGTTATAAGAAAAATATGTTTTTTTTCAACGGGCAAAAAATGTTGCAGTAGGTGTTTTACAATACTCACTCATATATTTTAAGCTCTAATTTTATCGTAGAGCAGAAGGGTACGACAACATGCAATGCATGCTGTAGAAGCTCTCAAATGTATGTTGCTGTTAAGTTTTTGCGACGTACCTCGTCCGTTGCTGTAATTATATTTCGTGACACTCTTTACTTGTTATCTAAACTTCTTTTGGCAACATTTTTTGTTTCTTTTTTGAAACAAATGTTTATGTTTTCTTTTGGCTAAATTTTGATATCTAATATAAATTTTTTTAATCTTACACTATTGAAAAATGAGGCAACATTGATGAAATTTTTAGAGACATCTTCCTTGCAATTACAAATAGATTAACAACAAATTAGTAACGAATTATTAGTTTATCAATTTTTAAAATTATATATTTAATTACCGACTGAATTACCAACGTAAGCTTTTCGTTTTGTAGAATTCCAATGCTAGTCCATTGGTAAAAAAATAAAAAATAAATTAAATATATTTATCAACGAATTTCCCAATGAATGTTTTTGTTGGAAACTAAATAAAGGTGTAAAATAATTGGATAATGCTGTGTGTACACACAGCCTTAGGTCCACGAATATTTTATTACATGTGGACCCTCCTCCATGTGAAGGGGGTGTAAACTTGTATATACACCATTGTGTACACACAGCACAACCCAAAATAATTACAAACACAGAAAATTTGTAGCTAAACTTTTTAAGTAAAAGTAAAAAAAATTATTCAATAGTCATCAATGGGACAAAAAATCGGTAGAAATATTGGTAAAAATATTTAAAAATTAATAAAAATTTAGAGGAAAGTTTGAATAACCAATTTTTACAATATGCAATTTCCCTCCTCCTTAAATTTTCGCTTCCCACTAGAAATTTTTCCACTCCCTCTAAAACAAAAATCTTCACATTCCACTCAAATCAAATGCTGAGGCCCTAAACCCGAATGGCAGACCAAAGGGATCTCTCTCATCAAATGTCAGTGCTGAAGCCCTAAGCCCGCCGCCAACACCATCAAATCTCCCACGCCAGTAGATTATTAGTAATGGAGTGAAGCATTTTGCAGTAAATTTTGGTTTCGAAAGTTTCGGCCGAGCCCCAGGAGTAGAAAAAAATTGTGTTTCTCCCAGAAGCCCCTCTAAATGTGAGGGTTCACTATTATGCTATCTTACTCTTCATGTAGTGTTATTTTCTTCATTTTGTGGAACTCCTTATTCAAGAGATGTAGCTCTAATTAGATTCCTTTTTAGTGGTTGTGGTTGGGGAAGTTGGTGGAATTAAGAATGAAGGTAACATTTGTTATTTGGTAGCGTGGCGTGTTGCTTCCTTTTGATATTATTGGCCTTCTGCTTTCATTTTTTAATTCTGCATATGTTCATAAATTTCTCTTCAAGGCATGTCTGAGTAATTTAATTCTGTTACTACTAGGGATATTTATCATAGTTGTTTGTAATTTTTGTATTAAATATTGTCAAATATGTGGAAAGATGATTTATCATGCCGTTTTTACGATATTAAAAATAGGGGCATCAAGTATTAATGTTATTGCCGTTCAGGCCAAAATTCATCTTCCCTTTGCTCACCTGTAGTTGGTTCAAAATCTTTCCACTAAGGTATCTTTTGCTTAGTTTTCTAAGCATTATATCTATGCCCTTCATCCATGAATGTAAAATATCCTTCCATGATATTCTCTGGGTCAAGGCCAATATTTAAAAAGGTTGAATCCCAATCTTAAGGGCTCCCATCGCCTTGCCCCTAAAGTTTTGTGACGGAGGTAAATCGCGGAATATGTCACAGTAGGCAAAGGAAGAAGAGCTGCATGTACACTGCGTCTACAAGGAATCCAATTTCATGTCTCAAAAATCAAATCCTCCCAATGCGACTACCAGCAAAGGGTGAAATAACTTTACTTCTGTCCTTTGCATCACTGGGCTATGCCTCGCGGGGCGGGTCAAGGCCAATATTTAGTTGTACATATGGTTGGTGATCATATGCCCAGCAATTTTGTGCCAAAATTTGTCTCAAATCTATGTAGAAGGAATGAATAATTTTACTTGTGGCATTGTATTTAAGGATAATAATTCTATACAAATATTGCATTATAATGTGCATCGTGTCATTTTCTAACTTTGATTGCGTGTTTAGCCTAACCAACCTGACAGGAATGAATTTGGAAAATGTCACATATGCTGAATTTCTTTAATGATGTCAACCATGTCTATTTTCCTACCAGTTCACATTCTAATTGAATGCTATGGTATCCTTGGTATTCAGCTCAATCAATTTATTGTATTTCTGCGATTGGAAAAAAGTATATATATTAAATTCCACCATACGATTGAAAATTACATAGGCAAAGTTATTTTTAAATAATTTTTTTGTATGTTGATGTTTATGAGAGTGAAATTAGGATTAAATTACTCAGTTTTCCTGAATATCACTTCAATATCTCAATGAAGTAATGTCGACAAGTTCAAAAGGTAGCTTGCATATGGAAATTTTATTGTCTTTCTAATTGGTTAGAAGTGATCTTCATAGAATTCACATGGAAGTTGATCTATTTTAGACTTGTTCTCCAAGAGTGGAATTGACAACCATGAAGAAATTGCTGGTGAAGGATAAAGAGTTCATTTTTGTGGCATTTCTCCTAATGACTTCTCCTTTAAGGACTCTTAACTTTATTACTAGAGAATCTTTACAAATAAACATAAAAAGGGGCTTGCTGGCAATCTACCAGTGAAGAAATTTTTCCCCAGGTCAATCGATCTAAGCTGAGTGAATTTGGAGAAATTAAAACCAGAAAATTTTGTATGATCTATGTGAATTCAGTGATTTACATGATAGATAGGAGTTGGTCCAAATCACAATCTGAATTCTATTACATGGTCTTATGTAGTAGGTTTATTTATGTTCAAATTCTCTATTGTCTAGTAGGTTATATGAACTTAATTAAAAAATTTCTCTCATAATGTAAGAATAACTAGTACATTGAGTAAAGTTTGATTTTCTAGTGGCAGAAATTAATGTCACTTAACAAAGGATGTACTCATTCCATAAATAAACTTGGTTTAGCTAATACATATACTTAGAACTATGTGCTTTACTTATAGTACTATTCTTTCGCCAATCTCTATGCCGAGTGATGTGACTTGATTATATTGCAAATTCTAATTATCATTGTAGGAATATCAAGCAAATACTTATGCAATGGATTGCTTTCCATGTGCAGAAATGTAATCCACTTGTTTCTCCATTGACAAAACAGTTATATTTACTCCTCAATGTGTTCACTCATACTTTATGTGGTCTCACTACAGTAATTAGGGCTCAATGTTTTCTTTGAACGATTAGCTAGATGCTAAGTAGAGATGGTTTGTCCTTTTTTCTTTTTACATTATTTGAACAGCGAGCAATTGGCCTTATAACTCTAGGTGTCTGTAGGTGAAGGCTTTCTTTTTAATTGATATATTTTTCTTATAGCTAACTATAACTACTTTTTTGTATGTTCGTTTGTGACTAACATTGTGAGGCATTTTCTTATAGGAAGGCTTATTTAACCAAAGAACAAATTGATTGTGAGTTGGAAGCATGTTTTGGAGTCAAGAATGTTGTTTGGGAGTTCTGTAAGTATTTTGTTATTTCTTCTATATTTTTAATTCTATTTTCTACTTTTCAAGTTTGATGAACCACCCCAATTAGTTGGACCTTAAAATTATCAGCTTTATACTTTACTTGTTTTAGTTTTAGAGGTAACTATCTATTTAATTAACAATAATGTATTTTGTAATTATTTATATTTGAATTATTGTATATTGAAGCATTCTTTTTATAGTCATGAGTTGTTTTTATGGGGATACATTTTCAAATAGAAGGTGAACAATCATCTATGAAGCTAAGAAAAGCTTAATTAAGGATAATCGGTGCGACAAATTAACTTGTCGTGCTTTTGATTTTTCTTGACATATATGCATTACGACATTATCGCTACAAATATCGTGTTACTAATTTGTATTTTTTGTGTCAAACAAAATAATTTTGTGATTTTGTTAATGCGATGAATGGTCATAAGTAGTCGCATAATATATTCCATGACTCAACATTCAAAACAAATGTTTTTCTCGTAAAAACTTAATTAGAATAATTTGTTGCGATAAACTGTCTTGTCGCCCTTTTGTTTTTTCATGACATATTTGTATTGCGACCACATTATGGCTACAAATATTGTGTTGCTGTTTCATATTTTTTTGCCTCGAACAAATAGTGTTGTGATTTGGTTAATATGATGAATGGTCGAAAGTTGTCGTAGAATAAATTTCATGACTCAACATTCGTAACAAACATATTTATGGCAAAAACTTTATTGGAATATTCTTTGTGACAAATTGACTTGTTGTCTTTTTAACTTTTTGCAAATTATATACATTGCGACGACATTATAGTTACAAATATTGTTTTTTCATTTCGTATTTTTTGCATCAAACAAATAGTGTTGCGATTTTGTTAATGCGGAAAATGGCCAAAATGTCATCATAGAATACATTCCATGACTCATATAATGAGAAAATACTCACAACAAATATATTGTCATCGATAAATTACTTTTGCAACAAAATCTCAATTGCGATACAATTCTTTGTCGCAAAAATAGTTATTTTTTATAGTGAAGGTTGCATTTGATTGTCAATATTTTTCATGAAAAATATGTTTTTTCCACTCAAATTCATATTTTTGTGCAGTTTAATTGACATTTTTTTTTCTTGAAATATATTTTCCTTCCTTTGGTCACGTGACTTTATTTTTCTCGAAATCAAGGAAAATATTTTCTTTATGGGGAGTGAGATTTTTATTTTTCAGGGAATTTACTCTCTTTCTCTTTTGCATCTATCAACTCTCTCTCATCTACTCACCAATAAAAATCATACAAATATAATATTTTCTAGATTGAAAATTAAATCAATTAAAGAAATTTAATTGATAATTTCGATGCAAATAAATTCTAGACAATTGAATGATCTAGAATTTATTTACTTATAGTACTATTCTTTCGCCAATCACTATGCCGAGTGATGTGGCTTGATTATATTGCAAATTCTAATTATCGTTATAGGAATATCAAGCAAATACTTATGCAATGGATTGCTTTCCATGTGCAGAAATGTAATCCACTTGTTTCTCCATTGACAAAACAGTTATATTTACTCCTCAATGTGTTCGCTCATACTTTATGTCGTCTCTCTACAATAATTGGGGCTTAATGTTTCATTGAACGATCAGCTAGATGCTAAGTAGAGATGGGTTGTCCTTTTTTCTTTTTACATTATTTGAACAGCGAGCAATTGGCCTTATAACTCTAGGGTGTTCATCAGTGAAGCCTTTCTTTTTAATTGATATATTTTTCTCATTGCTAACTATAACTACTTTTTTGTATGTTCTTTTGTGACTAACATTGTGGGGCATTTTCTTATAGGAAGGCTTATTTAACCAAAGAACAAATTGATTGTGAGTTGGAAGCAAGTTTTGGAGTCAAGAATGTTGTTTCGGAGTTCTGTGAGTATTTTGTTATTTCTTCTATATTTTTAATTCTATTTTCTACTTTTCAAGTTTGATGAACCACCCAAAGTAGTTGGACCTTGAAATTATTAGCATTATACAGACCTTCAGACGTGGTCCTCTCGATATCGTATTCTTTATTTTTTATTATTGCAGTTAAAATAAATGTATAGAATTATTTATTTTTCGCGTTAGAAGTCATTGTATGGGGTGACATTAGGTTTGGGGTAAACGTTGCTTGTTGCTAGACCTAAGAATTACATGTTAATTAATTGTCTTGAATTCTATGTGAATTTGTCACCAATTTTTTTACAACGATAGAATTGCATGTGACCTTAGGAAAATTTACTTGACTGTTCTCTGTGAATTATGTGTCAGTACTTTGCTTGTGGTCATTATTTGGTATTGTTCACATGTATAGGTCTAAGGCAAGTGCGAAATATAAAATATATTTTAACTGTGATAAAATTTGGGCATAATTGAAAGAGATTGTCCTAGGATGATAATAAAAGGAAAGATGAGGATAGAGACGATGCGAATGTGACTTTAGGGTCGAGTAGTAATCCTAATGATGTTTATTGAGAGAATAAACTTTGTTCTTGCATTGCATCTGTATATAATCATTTCTGCATGTATGTGGTCACTTAATTTTGTTGCAACGTTGGTATGTTACACTTTCAATATGTTTGATGTGTGTAATTATATGAATTAGAGTGATTTATTACTTTGTGTAATATGTTTACATGCATAGCGGGTTGAGTTTTGTGGTGTGCTCTGTTTGCTCTGTGAATGGTGTGAGGGTGTGGTAGTGAGAAGAAAGTTGGGCAACCGTTTCTCTCTTTTATCTTTGTGAGCCTGTGTGGTTTGTGAGATTATGTGAGGCAGTCATGTTAGGGTTACCTTCTTTATCTTTGTGAGCCTCGTTTGTGAGTGTTGTAAAGTAACTGACTCTTTCTTCGATTTTTCTTTGTGAGTGCCACCTTTGCCGTTTTCTTTGTGAATTTTTTGGAACTTTGGTGATTGGAGTAACCTTTGTGGTCACCGAAAGGTATTAATTTGTCATAGTGAGTTTGAAATGCATTAGTAGTGAGTTGGATGTCTTTTGATAAGGTGGAGTATAGATGCCTAGGGGTAGATGGTGGTTTATACCGGGGATGTGGAGTGTGACATTCGGATCACGAGTGGAGATGTGATCAAATGTCTAGAATCATTTATCTGGAAAGAGACCCTGATCAGGTCGAGTGTGAGAGAGGCACTTCTATCACTTCTGTTAGGTGGAGACCCATTATCCACGTAGGTTGGGAGAAGTGATGTGGTGATAGAGGATTATCCCGAGAACTTAGGATCTATTGTGACTTGCCAGTTAGACATGAGTTGAGTGAATAGTTTAGTAAGCATGATGGGCGATGAGAGGAGATATGTATTCTCAAGGTGTGAGCAACATGGAATGGGATAGGATAAGTGTGGTGAGATCTTCTCTTAGGGTCATTTATGCATGTGTTGCATATGTGGTTGATCGTGGTTTGATTGACTTGGTGTTAATCTATGGTTCTATGTGAACGTATTTTTTGAAAAGATCGGTGTGTGTTATCCTATAGTATATCGTCATCGCACGTGTATTTGCTCTTGATTGTTTACCATTAAATATTTGCTTCTACTTAGGTGTTTTTTACCTTAGCCCCAGTGAGTACATGGAACAGGTATGGTATGTGTTTCAAGTTAGAAATAGGAGGTAAGGTTTGTGATCCAATTTTATTGGCTACCTTGATTATGCAAGTGTTAACTGTGTGTTTTGATTGCTTGCAGATTTATTGGGTATCAAGGTGGAGATTTGTTGGGTTTTTGATACCCAATAAATCTCGAGCTATGATATTAACGTGGGTTAATATTATTTCATAAGCACAGGCCGATGAATGAAATAAGTCCAACAACCAAGTCCATGAGTTACACCCGGCCCAATTGTATTTCCTTATGGATAGCTTGAATCTTGGCCCGTTCACCCCTTTAATGGCCCAACTTAAAGCCTAACCCTAGAGTATATATTTGGCTATAACCCTAGCCACTTTCTATTGATGATTGTGTGATTTTGAGAGAAGAAAAAGTGAATCCCGACTGCCCCCCTTTGTGTGAGAAAAAAGGTCTCCATAAATGTCCAAAACCCTTATATAACGTGTGCAATTGGTGGTTCTTTCATAGTATACCCTTGTGGTGTCTTCTCCTAGCCTTTGTGGCCATAAATCATCATCCTTTCTTGTCCTACATAGGTAAGATTGAATAGCAACCAAGGTGAATCAATTGGTTGTGGTTTGGAGCCGATTGGACTGGTTGTTGGTTGAGAAAGGTGCGTTGGACTGAGCCCGAAAATCACCGATTTGAAGATCTTTCAAGAGAGCTTCCACAACAATTGGTATCAGAGTTTCAAGGTGGAGATTGTTGGATTTTTTGATACCCAGTAATCCGGACAATGATTTAAAATAGTTGTCGAATTATTTATCGACACCATGGATTTGGCTCGGCTCGGAGATGAACTACACTTTTGGGTGGCTCGAGTTTGGGTTGAATGATTATTTGGTTAGTTAGATCATTTAGTGATTAATATGGAGTTGAAAATTGGTCCATTCATTTAGGTTAATTGGTAGCCCTCTTAGTGAACCCTAGGCCCATATATATATATATATATATATATATATATGTATGTATATATATATATATATATATGTATGTATATATATATATATATATATGTATATATATATATATATATATATATATATATATATGTATGTATGTATGTATGTATGTATCTCCCAGCCGTTTTTGGTGTGTGTGTGTTGTAGCAATGAAGAGGAGAGTTGAGAGAAGAGAGGCAGCCGAGAGAGAGGGAAGTCATGTGAGGTTGTGAGTAAGATTCAACCATTGTAATATCTTCTTCTTCCTCTCCATACCTTTTTGGATTGCTAACACCACCACCCTTTTCCGTTATAGGGTTTGAGAGAGTTTGAGCTGTCCAAAGTGAAGGCGAAAGTCTTGGGTCAAGTCGAGGTAAACCAATATTCGTTTGATTGTTTTCTGAGCTTGGAATCAAGATTTATCGAGAGAGAGAGGGAAGTCATGTGAGGTTGTGAGTAAGATTCAACCATTGTAATATCTTCTTCTTCCTCTCCATACCTTTGTGGATTGCTAACACTACTACCCTTCTCCTTTGTGGGGTTCGAGAGAGCTTGGGCAATCCAAAATGAAGGCGAAAGTCTCGGGTCGAGCCAAGGTAAACAGGTGCTCGTTTGATTGTTTTTTGAGCCCGGAATCAAAATTTATCGAGGGATTTCTGTTACATGCTATAAATCCAACAATTGAAGAGTTTGGTTCTAGGTTGTCAATTGATATGATTTATTGGTTATCTAACGGATTTGAATATTCATTGGAGACTTGTGAGTTCAAAGACAAAATACCCTGAGATCATTTGAAATCAATTGATTGCTCTGTTTTCCTTATATCTATATTAACCGCGATTTCTTATTTATAATCGGACAATAGTAGTTCATCTATTGAAACTATTCTTCATTGTGTGGGGACACAGAAAGATCTTCTAGTAAGAAAAAGGTCTATAAACACATAGAAAGTGGAACAGATGAAGATTATGGAGAAAGATCTTACTGTTATGGTTGAAGAAGTGGAGAGACTCTGTGATGAGGTTTTAAATGCTAAGAAGAAGGCATACTGTAATCAGTTTCAAAATCCTTCATAATGGCAGTACATACATGAATCCAAATCCTTCATATCTACATTCGATGAACGTAAATGTCGGGTTTGTGGACTATGGTAGACCTTATTACATTGGTGGTGGAGTAGTGGGAAATGGAATGATTCCCCGGCCATAAATCTTGCTTGGGGATGACCATATGATATGTCTCATACTCTAAAAGTGAATGTTCACCAAAAACACCTGCCGGTGATACTTCCCCAATAGTTCATTTGGACTCGATTTAAATTCTTTCTTTTGTTTAGTGAATGGTAGATTCTTGTAGTTCCTCACAACTTTTTTCTTAGTATCAAACTATGCAAAGATTAACATTGTTGATTTTAAATGTATTCCTGGTTTTACTTGCCATTTTATTTTTTCTCTATTTACTTAGTTTTGTATTATTTGCTGGGTTGTTCTTGATGGAACATTTCTTGAAGAAAGAAATTTGTTTTGCACTTTATAAGATGCCATTAAAATTCTTCTATTGTATATCAACTTACCTTTTAGTAAATCTTATTAATTTTTGAAAGAAATACGATGGTTGCCAGCCACAATTTTCTGAAATAATTCACTAAAAAGCAACAAAAATGTCGAACTAAAACATCCATTTCAATGCAAACTCTCACCTTAGGAAAGCACTTACCCGTGAAATTACATAGTTGATCATGCAGGTTGAGGGCATTGTAGGTGATGCACTTAATGGAACTGTGGAGTGCAACAAGTGTAAACGGATTACATGTAAAAAGGAATTATTATCATTTTTTATTTTATTTTATTTTTAGCTGTCCCAATTCAAATTCCATTACAAGCATCGAACAACAGAGGAAGGTAGTTCAATTGGTTCCAGCAAAACACCATAATCAACATAGACCGCCAATGAAATAACAAAAGAATAAAGGAAAAATGACTAATGTTTCTTTTTTCATCTTGCTCCCTTTTGCCTCTTGAACATGAATGTGGAGTTCTCTACGGAAAAGAGACTGTTCCCAATTGACAAACATCCTCAATTTTGTTATAAGTAATTTTTGGCTATTTTGATTTCCACAACATGATATATCTCTCGTGTAGCTTTCTATTCTGTATTGAAATGATCGCAAAATTGTTGGATTTTTTATACCCAATAAATCCCGAGTTATGATTTTAACGTTGGATAATATATTTCATAGGCCTAGACCGATGAATGAAATAAGTTCAACAACCAATTCCATAGGCTCTGCCCGATCCAATTGTATTCCTCTTGAATGGTTTGAATCTTGACACGTTTAACTTTTTTATTGGTCTAACTTAAAGTCTAACTCTAGCCTATTTATAAAGTTATAACCCTAGCCACTTTTTTGGGAGATTTGTGAGAAAACTTAGAGGAAATTCGGCTACCCCCTTTGAAGTGAAGAAATCGGCCCCTTTGTGTCCAAAAATTGGTTGATTACTGTGTACTTTGAGGTCTCTGATGTGGAAATTTATTTCACACGTCTTCTTAGACCTAATTTTTAGATTCAAGTGTCTTATATGTTTTTTTTAGCTCACTTTTCTAGAATTTTAGGTGCCTTTTATAATTATTTAATTCTTGGGAATTCTTGTTGTTTACTTATTGAATTAGTTTGAAATTGGGCTGCCCAGTCAAACCAGAACACTGTTTGGTATTTGGGTTCTAATCGGAGCTACATATCTCCATTTTAGGTGTTGCTGGGCTTGTTGGAAAGATAAGGTCCAAATCTAAAACTTTTCTGAAGAGAGCAAAACTCAGTTCTGCCGTTAAAAAGAACAAATCCTATCCGAAGCAGAGAACTGGAAATCTGTCCAGAATTCACTACAGCCTGACCCAGCTTCTGTTAAAAGAACAAATCCTATCCGAAGCAGAGAACTGGAAATCTGTCCAGAATTCACTACAGCCTGACCCAGCTTCTGTTTTCGGCCTGTATCTGGAGTTCTAAAAGTCGGAATAAAGCAAGCCCAGGTGCGTTGGAAAGGTGAGGACGTGATCTAAAACTTTTGTGAGGTTGTGTCATCAAAATCCAGTTGGAAGCCACGTAATAAAATCCACCAAAAATCCCGTAATTTAAGAGCGAGAAATGGGTAATTCTGCTTTGGGAAGAGAAATCTGCGGGGAGTTTCGATTCTCAGCAACACGTACTATGGAAATCTGTTTTAAAAGGGAAAATGGATGCGGGAAATTGAAGGAAGCACGAGGTAAGGATTTCTCCAACTTCTAGAGTTCTTTTTCTTTCTCTGAATTTCTTTAATTGCATAATGTTGAACTTGAATAATTGGGTAATTTTATTAGTCATGATTTGCTAAGTTCCATATTCTAGGGTTAAGATGTAGTCACTGAATTTTATTTTTTTTAATGATTTGTTCATGGTTGTATTGATTATTCTTGTTAATTGCAATTTGATGATTTTGGTGTTCATTCTTGCAATTTACTGGCCATGAATTGCATGTTTAAGATGTTGAATCAAGTAACGAAAGTTGAAGTTCAACATTGGTTCGTGAAATTAACAAACATTGACAGTGGAATTTAGAAAAAAATACAAATCCTTGTGACCCACTTTGAATTTCACAGAGGATAATGAATTTATATTGATTTTTATGATCACGATAGTAGATATAGGATTAATATAAATTTATCTTTTATACCAAAAACTTGATGATGCCTATATTCTACCACAAGTGCATGGGTCGTGACAAGAAGAATAGGGCAAAAAGAGTATCGTTCCACAGAGAAGTGATTCAAGTACCAATTCCTAAAATTTTCTATATTATTTAGATAATCCCAAGGTAATGTAACTTATTCAGATTCTTAACCTCTATGAAGAAATCAAATTAGGAAGGATTCTAGGGTTTGGATTTCATCTATTGAGTTTTTTTTTTTTTTCAATGAATTTAAACCTGGTTGTTTGCATAAGTGTTTTGTTAATTACAATGACCGAATTCCCTTTTGTATGTGATATCCTCTTTCAAGGTATAAAACATAAATTTATATTAATCCTATATCTACTGTCGTGATCATAAAAATCAATATAAATTTATTATCCTCTGTGAAATTCAAGGTGGGTCACAAGGATGTGTATTTATTTCTAAACTCAACTGCCAATGTTTGTTAATTTCACGAACCAATGTTGAACTTCAACTTTCGCTACTTGATTTAACATCTTAAACATGCAATTCATGGCCAGTAAATTGCAAGAATGAACACCAAAATCATCAAATTACAATTAAAAAGAATAGTCAATACAACCATGAACAAATCATTAAAAAAAAAATAAAAAAATCAATGACTACATCTTAACCCTAGAATATGGAACTTAGCAAATCATGACTAATAAAATTATCCAATTATTCAAGTTCAACATTCTGCAATTAAAGAAAATCAGAGAAAAAAAATATAACTCTAGAAGTTGGAGAAATCCTTAGCCCGTGCTTCCTTAAATGTCCCACATCCATTTTCCTTTTTAAAACAGATTTCCATAGTATGTGTTGCTGAAAATCGAAACTCCCCGCAGATTTCTCTTCCCAAAGCAGAATTACCCCTTTCTCGCTCTTAAATTAAGGGATTTTTGACGGATTTTATTACCTGGCTTTCAACTGGATTTTGATGACACAACCTTCACAAAAGTTTTAGATCTCGTCCTCACCTTTCCAACGCACCTGGACTTGCTTTATTCCGACTTTTAGAACTCCAGATACAGACCGAAAACAGAATCTGGGTCAGGCTGTTGTGAATTCTGGACAGATTTCCAGTTCTCTGCTTCGGATAGGATTTGTTCCTTTTTAACGGCAGAACTGAGTTTTTCTCTCTTCAGAAAAGTTTTAGATTTGGGCCTTATCTTTCCAACAACACCTAAAATGGAGATATGTAGCTCCAATTAGAACCCAAATACCAAACAGTGTTCTGGTTTGACTGGGCAGCCCAATTTCAAACTAATTCAATAATTAAACACCTGCAAAACACCAAGAATTAAATAATTATAAAAGGCACCTAAAATTCTAGAAAAGTGAGCTAAAAAAAAAAACATATAAAACACTTGAATCTAAACAATTAGGTCTAAGAATATGTGTGAAATAAATTCCCACATCACTCTCTTCATAGCTTCCTTTGTGGTGTTTTCTTCTTGCCTTTGCGGCTACAAATCATCACTGTTATCTTGTCCTGTGTGGATGAGATTGAAAAACAATCGAGGTGAATATATTGATTGTGGATCGGAGCCGATTGTTTTGGTTGATTGGTAGAGAAATGTAATGTTGGACTGAGCTTGGAAAACACTGATTTGAAGATCTTTGGAGCAAGTTTTCGCAACAATTGGTGTCAAAGCTTCAAGGTGGTGGTTTTAGTTTATGAAACTTATCAAAAAAATCTAGGAAATCAATAGAAACGAAGCAGAAATCAAATCAAAAAACTGTCCAGAAAATTGCCAAAAATCAGCCTCTATTTTCGTGTTTTTCGGCCAATCCAGAAATAGTTTGGTGAAACAGAGACCACTGGTGTGACATATAGGTGGAGGTATTTCTAGAAGTTCGACCCATGAGACTTTTCGACGGCCTATAAAGCCCACGCGCAGAGGCTTGTGGTGGCACATGACGGCATTTTCTAACAACGGTGTTTTGAGGCAGTTTGTTCCCAACGTTATTTTTGACACTATGGTGTCGTTAGTTTTCTTTTTCAAGTTGTGCAGTAGAATCTGGATAGAATTGTTCTTCGCACGTTCGGGTATTGATCGTGATTGGTTGGTTGCTGCAGATGCTAGAGACTTTAGAACGAATAGTGATTGTTCTAAAATGATAAATTCGCGTCTCTCATAATTTACGAACTCATATTGGTCCGCTCTGGTATAATATCTTATCTCAATTTACCTTTCAGTATTAGCATGTCATTATGTGGGATGACAATAGCGTTGTAGTTATCGTGAAGTGGTAACATTGCTTGTGCTAGAAATTTATGAGTTATTTGCCATATATGAAGTGCTGAGTTTTGATTGCAAGTTAGTAATAGATTTTGTGCTTTAACTATCATATAGTCACCGTATAAGACTACATTGCGTGATAATTTGAATTTTTGTTTACATAACTTCATGTTGCATTGATTATGATGTCAAAACACCTGACTTGACTCGTTTGAACATTCCCTTGATCTAAGATCGTGAATCTTATAGATGCTTGGAAATTTTATAACGGTGTATCTTGCGGCCTTTGGATTACCTTGTATGACCTATCTGTACTTTGGTTGTTCTGTTTTTCTTAAAAATATCTTCACATTTTAAAGTTGGTATTTTTAATGGGAAAGTGGATTTTTCAATTTGACAATAAAAGATGAAGGGCATTTTGGTTCAACAAAAGATTTCAAAAGTCATAGATAACAAATTTTCAACAAACTTAACAGAAGCACAAAATGAAGAGTATGATAAACTTGCTTACACTTCTATTATTTTACACCTATATGACACTCTTTTGACAAATGTTGGAAAATTTGACTCTATAAAAGAACTTTAGCAAAAGTTGGAGAACATATATTTGCTTAAATCTACTCCTAACAAATTGTACTTGCTTAAAAGTTTTTTTAGTTTTAAAATAAATCCTCCAAAGGATCTTGATGATAATGTGGATATCTTTAACAAATTAGTTCAAGATATTGTTAATTGTGATAAAAAAAAAAAAAAAAAAAAGTGTCTAAAATGTACAAGACCATTGTTTTGCTTAATTCTATGCCTGATTCATATAGAGAGGTTAAGAATGCGATTAAATATGGTAGGGACACCTTAATACTCAAAATTGTCATAGACTACCTTAAGAGTAAGGAGATGGAGATTAAAATTGAAAAAGAAGATAAGATGAGTGGTGAGTTACATATGATGAGGAGTAGGATGAAGTTTAAGCAAATGAATTTAGGTAGAGCTCAAAACAATAGTGATTCAAATAGTAACTCGAGTGATGAGGGTGGTAAGAAAAATGGCAAGGGACGAGACAAGTCTAGTGGTAGACAGTGTTATAGCTGTGGTAAGCCTGGACACTTTATTAGTGACTGTCTCAAGAAGAATGATAAGCAAAATGGTAAGATGAGTTTTGAGGCAAATGTGGTTATAGGGTCGAGTAATGACCCTAGTTTGAGATTTATTGAGAGTAAACAAAGTTACTGCACGTGCATCTACATGTAATCCTTTCTGCATATGTATGATTGCCTAATTCTTGTTGCATGATTATATGTTGTATTTCAATGTGTTTGATATGTGCATTTGCATGAATTTGAGGCAATATGAATACTTGGTGTAATTGTTTGCATGTATAGTGGGTTAATATGTATTAGCAATGTGTTGTATGTCTTTTGTAAGGTAGAGTTTAGATGCTAAGGAAGACATTGTGGTTTGTACTGGGGATGTGTTGTGTAACATTTGGATCATGCGTGGTGAGGTAATTAAATGTCTAGAATCCTTCATCTGTGAAGAGATCCTAATCAGATGGAGTGTGAGAGAGACACTTCTATCACTTTCGTTAAGTGGAGACTCATTATCCACGTAGGTTGGGAGAAGTGATGTGGTGATAGAGGATTATCCTGTGGACTTAGAATCTATTATGATTCACTAGACAGACATAGGATGAGTGACCAGTCGAGTGAGCAAAGTGAAAGATGAGAAGAGATATGCGTTCTCAAGGTGTGAGCAACATATAATGGGATAGGATAAATGTGATGAGATCTTTTCGTGGGGTTATTATGCATCTGTTGCATATGTGTTGGCGCCTGTTAACTGACTTGGTGTTAACCTTTGGTTCTGTGTGAACATATTTCTGAAAAGATCTATGTGTGTTATCCTATGTTATATCGTCATCGTATGATTATTTGCTCTTGATTGATTACTGTGAATATTTGCTTCTACTTTGGTATTCTTGACCATAGCCCTGGTGAGTATATGGAGCAGGTATGTTATGTGTTTCAGGTTGAAAATACGAGGTAAGGTCTGTGACCAAATTTTATTAGTTACCTTGATTATGCAAGTACTAACTGTGTGTTTTGATTGCTTGCAGGTTTATTGGGCATCAAGATGGAGATTTGTTAGATTTTTGATATCCAATAAATCTTGGGCTATGATGTTAACGTTGGATAATGTATTTCATAGGCCACAGCCAATGAATGAAATAATTCTAACAACCAAGTCCATAGGCTCTGCCCGGTCCAATTGTATTCCCTCTTAGATGGTTTAAATTTTAGCCCGTTTAACTTTCTATTGGTTCAACTTAAAGGCTAACCCTATCCTATTTATAAGGTTATAACTCTAGCCACTTTCTTGGGTGATTTGTGAGAAAACTTAAGAGGAAATTCGGCTGCCCCCTTTGAAGAGAAGAAATTGGCCCCTTTGTGTCCAAAAATTGGTTGATTACTTTGTATACTTTGTGGTCTCTTCATAGACTACCTTTGTAGTGTTTTCTTCTTGCTTTTCTGGCTACAAATCATCACCGTTATCTTATCCTGTGTGAGAGAGATTGAAAATTAACCTAAGTGAATAAATTGATTGTGGATCAGAGCCGATTGGTTTAATTGTTTGGTAGAGAAATGTAACTTTGGATTGAGCCCGGAAAACATCGATTTGAAAATCCTTGGAGTGAGATTCCGCGATAAAAATGACCCACTTTCTTGTTTGGTGCATGATAATCGTATAACCTATATTGTCGCTCAAGAAAAATATTTATGCAATGTATCCATCAGAACTGATATGATAATTGATTTTCAGCTATGAACATAAATCTGATTCTCCTGCAGAACGCTGACACCTATTAAATTTATATGTTGTGGAAATGTTCAAACAACAGATGTCTCTTGATATTCGACAAAGCGTGTCATAGTAAATAGGGATGGACTTTGGGGGGAGGGGCAGCGCTGTAGTCCTCCTCCCATCAGGCTCAACACTTTTTTTTAAAGGTATTTTTTATTTTTTTTAGGTGAAAAACCAGTTTTTTTATGTATAAATTTTTTTTCCACGTAATAGCCCTATTTGAAATTGTATAGCCCAATCTTGGATCCGTCCCTAGTGGTATATAACATTTAAATAGATTGCAACCTTATAATGCAATCGTATTCTCTAGTCCAATTGCTATTTTGCTTTTGTATTCCTGATTTATCCAATAGGTCAGTATGATACTCTGCAACGTTATCAACGAATGATCTTCATATGCTTTTTTCGAATCCACGTGAACACAAAAAAAAAAAAAAAAACATCTCAAAATCATGAAATATGTTTCAGCAGCCACTGGAGTTCTTTCCTTTTTTTGACATGTAGACTTGTTCCAAATTCCTGCCCTTCCTCGCTATTCTCACGCATCCGTTTCATAGCCACCAGAGATCATTTGGTTTTCATAAATACTTATACAGTTGACAAGCTAAGTGGGTCCTAGCAATATTGGGAACAAACGGTTCTCAAATTTTGTGTATCTTCTCATTGATGGCGAACTCTGCAAACTTTTGCATGAACACACAACACTCTTGACTGCATTAGGAATATGGATAATGTCACAATTCAATTTAGCAATATTTTGCAGTCAGCACATGAAATTAAAAAATATTTTAGAAGCAATGTTCAATCTATAGCAGTACTCAAGTAATGGATTAGCACCTAGTGTCTTAATAATCATTAGGTATAAAAAATGAGCATAGAACTTACCCTTATTCATTCTGGGAATGTCGTTAGCCATCTTAAATTTACTATATGTGATATTGTGTCTACAGCTGATGTGCATTTTCTCTCGGGGGATGCTAAAGTAAGTTAGGAAAAGCTGATATTCGCAATTTTTGCCAATATATTTGTTTTTTGACTGGGGAGACGAAAGAAGGCCATTTATCTTCACTGTAACATGACGTAGTGTAGTGTGGGTACGAGGTGAGATAGCGTGTATGTGGTGGGATTGTGCCAAATAGAAACACAAACAAGTATGAATCTGTTTTTGTGCTTGTGAGAATCCCATCTATGATACAAGTAATTTAGCTCTTACTTGTATAATAATTACATAGGCATGAATTTCCGTATCACAAAATCACGTGCTTATGTGCCTAGTGAACACTGCATGGTAAGATACATTTTCTAATTTACACAAAAGGACTATGATAGTTTGCACCGCATGATACATATTATAAACATGGAAAGTAGTAAACATTTATGTGTATTGCTATATGATCTGTAAATCCATATTTTTTATTATGAACATATCGAATGCAGACAAATTGGATCATGCACATGCATCAAGTATTGTGTATTAAGTACACCAACATTACACGATGAATGGGCATGATGGTGACATGCTGTAGCAAATACGAAAGTGGATGTAAATATAGCATAACAAGTGGGCCTTTGAACTTTGAAAAGACACGGGGATTAATGGAGGGGCTTTCACAGCAGGCAGTTTCTGAAATCCAGATGAGAATATGGTCTAAGATTTGTAAATTGTACAGGGCGTCTCTCGACAGCCCAAACAGCAACGAGATCTAATCCTCTTGACAGCAAAGAATAGGGACATTTGATACGGAAAGTGAACAATGAACACCCTAGGAAAAACTCAGTATCACCGTCACCTGTGTAGCTGACATAGTAAAGAGAAATAACTACAAAGAACGAGTCTATCATTGTTCTGAATGACTGGTTATTTTAGGCAGACCGATTTAGACTACGGATTAATAATAGTTTTTGGCTTTAGAAAGAGCTATTAGACACTCTAAATCAAAGATTTTGTTTTGAGAAAGGCAGCATCAAATGGAATCAGCCCCCAAATGAATACAAAAATCTGGAATAGGAAGAAACCTTACGTAGAAAAGAACGGGTGAAATTTTCGGTTCGATACATGGAAATAAATTAAGGGAATATAGAAGCGCGAAATGCATGCTGATTTAGAGCGTTGATGGTGGAGTTTGATTGATGGAAAAAGAAGTTCAGCTGGCTACAGTCAGGCAAAAATTACTATTCTAGAGAAATTTACACAATTAGCACTGAACAGGGGGAAATTTTTTAGCAAGAAATGAATTTAAAACTTCGCACATTTGATTTTTTTTTTTTTTCCCATTGATTACAAATATTAATTTTTAATTGGTTATTTTATTCTCCAGTTGAACTCCTTTATTTCTTTTAAATTTGATTTTTATTGCCAAAAGTACTAGCAAATATCTTTGATTGGTCATAAATAAAACTGGATAATATGATAGACAACAATTCATATGAATTTAAATTACAAAAAAAAGCGATCAGTGTCGTAAGTGTTGAGTGAGTTAATCTAGAACAACATAACATGGTAAAACAAATAAAGTTCAAGAATTCGTCCACACGATGCATCATAATAATTCGATATATTAAAATGAACACAACCAACACCATCAGATCTGATAATCAGATAAGATGATAATTTATTACAAAAACATACAACCAACAACTTTACTATCATGTTTATCAGTCATCATGGCATTGTCATAGGTTGAACTAGCACCAAATTTATGAAATCTTTTAAAAGAGGCTTTTCGACATGAGTATATGCATCAATATCTTTGTACAGAAGATTCATGATGCTTGCAAGATTGACTACTCGCATGAGGATGACCATTGGTATTGCAGTTATTTGAAGAAATTCTTGATTTATATCCTTCCATGCATTTGTAATTTGTTTCTGAAATACAGCAAATGCCTCTTCTTTTGAAACCCCTTTTTCATTGATGTAACATTCAACAACTGATGTTTTCTGCTCAAACTACAACAAGAAGAAAGAAATGTGCGATCAGATTTGTCATAAAGTCAGTCTCTAAGAATTCGAACTTGATAAATTATAAGCAGGCTATTAGATTGTTCTCAATTATCTCTACTTAATAACACTAACGTGTAATAAGAAATAAGTTATTTAGTACTTCAAACTACTTACCCCTTGTCCGACCATGTCATCCATTAGTCTACAAATTGTTGCTGCTGCACGTACGATTAATGGTTCGCTAGAAATCCAATCAAAGGCTTCCTTAGTTGCAAGATCTCCCATACCCACCAAAGAAGCTGTCGATAGCATCATGTAAGCGCAAGATACAAGGGCGACTTTCATATACTCTTCTATTGTCGGAATGTAGCAGTCATACGCCCATTTTGTCTCTTGGAAGTATGCCCTAACCACCTTTTTTATCTGCAGATTAGAACATTTATTAGACAAATATTTGACAGCAAATTTGATATGTTTATTGGCAATAATAACCTCTTCTTTCACGTAGTGAGCACAGGAAGATTTTCCTGTCTTTTCCAACTCTTCTACAATTTCGACGTAAAAATCCAGAAGTGCTTTGTAACAATGTTTCATGTAAGATGGTAGCTGGTCTGTAGCATCTAAATCCCACCTATCCTTGAAAATATTCAGTATAAATACGGTATACTAGACATTAAAATAAAGGAATGACTGAAATTGGGAGAACAAATTTCTTTAATCACCTTTCAATTGCATCTGTGAAAAGGGTAACTTCATCTATGGTTCCATAAACATCATAGATATCATCAATGATAGAACAGAGTGCAATTACTTTAGTTAGTATTCTTCTAGCAAGACAATAACGGGGCTCAAAGTAGACCCCTAGTATCCAAAAATAGCATTCCGCCAACCTATCTCTTGCAAAAGGGAATTTATTTTCCAACTCTAAAGTCTTCCACCACCTAAAATATAAGTAAAATTTCAACAATTTTACTCGTTATATACGTATTCGATATTAAGCTAACGAAAATATATCTTTAGTCAAACATTTGTTGCTGTAGCTTAAAAATTATATAAAAATCTACTACAAAAATAATTTTAGCTACACCAAATAGGGCACAAATAAACTAATATCTTCATAAACAAGCTAACCTTGTAATGTCACATAACTCCTTCTGATGCATCTTCTGCAGTAAGTTGAAGTCCAGTTTCGCGAACTTCAACAACATTGGATTATGTGATTCATCTTCTTGATAAATTAACGCGAACTTCTTCGCCCCCAGCCTTGTCAAAGTTTTATGAATTGGCATCTCAAAGGCATCACTAACTTGTATAGACAAATGATTGTGTAGATGAAGCACGGAATTGAGATGAGTTGTGGAAAAATTTAATGCTTCCTCTAGAATCTCCTCCCCATGTACTCGAAATTGTGCAGCCTCATACAAGCTTAACAAGCCTTGTGCATTGCTAATCAAAGATTCATCGAAATTTCCTTGTTGGTCTTTGAACTTGGTGAAAACTTCTGCTTCAACCCGAAAATCAAAATGTTAACTCATACAGAAATGTGTCATGTAGCATTGTTGTATGTACATGTGGAATTCTAAATTTTAATAAATAAAAGTATCCATTACCAAATAGTTTAAGCTTTGAAATGATGTGATTTTTCATATATGGTCGTGCAAGGCACACTTTTAGGTGTTCCTAGATGTCGAATATGTGTGTGTGTGTTTTTTTTTTTTTTTTTTTTTTTTTTTTTGGGGGGGGGGG
>NC_036242.1:6918300-7007327 GCF_002742605.1 Olea europaea var. sylvestris | reverse complement strand
AATAATAATAATGTCGCTGTGAAACCTTAATATTGTTAATCATATCATTAAAAATTTTCTTGTTATATATATTAAATAAAATAAGTTTAGTTCGTAATTTCTGATTTGAAGGTAAATTATCATCTTTAACAAATTTTAAAATCACAAAATATGGAGAGAGAAAATCCGATTATTAACCACCAGATTCAATATTTTTGTTCTCATGTTCTAAATGAAATATTTAGGAAACCAGATCGCATTTATCGCTCAAAATCGTAATTTCTAAATGGAAATTTCTTACAAAGAGTCATGAACCTTATTTAAGAATCGTTATTACATACACACAACCTATAAGCCACAATTAGATAATGCAATATGTCGAGATTACATAAACTTATTATACATATATTTTAGGTCCCAATTACACAATCACACAACGTACTGACAATCGATTATTACTTGTGGTACTTTTGTTCTCGGTTGTGATTCAAGTTACAATTTTTACCGTTCAGAAGATCGAACATGGGATCAAGCATGCACTAGAATGTTTTTCAAACGTGTTTTCAGTATTTCGCTTTAATATGTTTGGTACGTTGGACTCGACAATATAAATAGTTACTCATTGGATATCGCAGTGGACGTGTGTGATGACATGACTAAAAAACCGTGAAATGGACATAAATCACATGAAACCTGATGAAGGAAGGAATTCGTACGTACCCCATTAGATTGGAAATATAGAGTGTAATACACAAAACATCTTATCCTTTACCTTAAAATATTATATTAGATTGGAAATGTAGAATGTAACAAGCAAAAGGGCTGATGTTTTACCTTAACGTATTAAACTAGATTGAATATAATGAGCAAAGATCTCATATTTTACCTTAAAATAATCATATCATCTTATTTTATGTTGGGTATCGCAATGAACACGTGTGATGATATGACTTAAAAATCGTGAATTGGACATATCACTTATGTGCTTACATGAAACCCGTGGAAATGAACGTATTCATACAACCCATTAGATTGGGATGATGAGCAAAAGATCTGATCTTTTATTTGGCAAGAATCGGGTAAATTAATATGGTTCAAATTAGCAAAACCAGGGGCCAAAATTACTGAGTTCCTAATCTTACAAGTTTCATAAGAAGGTAAAAAGAATTTTTCCTTTATGCGCCCAAAATGGATTTATATTAAACCCTAAAAGAATACCTCCATTTTCTTCTGCTGGATTCGTCGTCCCTGGAGGAAGACGTTGCATTTGAGATATTGAAATAAAAATAAATAAATAAATAAATAAAATTCACCTTTCAATCTTGCATTGACTATTAAGTAGAATTCATGTTTTATGATAAAGTAAATCCAATGAAATTTGTCAAATCCAACTTTTAAGGTTTATATCATGTATTTTGGATCTTACTTTTATTTAGATTGATCGATTATATTACATGTACGAGTTTATCCTTAATTGCCTTTTGGGATGTATCCCCTCAAAGTCGGAAGAATAGTAAAATGGATGGAAGTTTTATTAATTCTACTTTATTCCTATAAAAAGATTTATTCTTTAAGGTGTTAATGATATCATAATATTCTATGTGAATGTGTAAGATTCAAGACCAGTGGACATTTCTAAATAGTAAATTGCCACATTCAAACTACAAACTAGAAGAACGACAGCCTGCCTTATTCTTCTCCCGTTCGTTACTCCTATTTTCTCGGAGATATGTGAATCTGACAATTTTCATTTGAAAGTTAATTTTTTTTTTATTATTCCTTATATTACCAAATTTTAGGGTGTGTTTGATTACATTTATTTTCCATGGAAAATATTGGTTTTCCATCCAAATTTTTACTTGGAGTGTTTGATTGCTATTTTTTTCCACGGAAAACATTTTCCAACTTTTGAAAATATGCCCAATTTTCCTTGTTTTTAAGGAAAATATTTTCCTTGGGTAGAGGTGGTTTTTATTTTCCACAAAAGATGGAAAATATTTTCTTTTCTAGGTAATATTTTCCATGTCAATCAAACACACTGTTAATGTTAGCGAGTAACTAGTTCTAAAAGTTAAGAATTTAGGGTGTGTTTGATTGCCATTATTTTCCATGGAACATATATTTTTTCCATCTAAATTCTTACTTTTGTGCTGTTTGATTAGTATTTTTTTCCATGAAAAATATTTTTCCACTTTTGATCACGTGATCACATTTTCAAGAAAATATTTTTTTGGGAGAGGTGGATTTTATTTTTCAAGCAATTGATAACTACCATAATTCAACCAAGGTAAACCTCTCACTCTCTCATAAGCCTTTCATTTCCCATTAGATTCTCTGCTTCACAAAACCCATTGATTTGTTTTTTCGGGCTTTCTCAATTCTCTGCCAATCAATTCATAATGTTGGCATTACCTCCCATACCACCGCCTCATCACGACGAAGCTTTTGCACTTATGGGTCATCAACAGTTTCGACTCAATGTGGACGAACAGATTGGGACAGTTCATATGCATGACAGTTCCAAATTATTTTCCGTTTCATGGATAATTTCTCAATGTCGATTTTTAAGCCTTCTGCTATTTTATTTATTCATTTGATCTCAATTTTCCTACAGGAGTTATTAGCTAAAATGATTTCTTTCTTGCGGTCGACTTCCTGAGGTGAAGTGGGCTGGAATGGAGGCTTTGGTAATTCTGTTTACATGTTGATGAATTCTGGGTGAGGAATTTTACTTCGTTGATTAATTGTAATATTTTCTCATGTAACATTACGTATATTAATTGTAGTAAATTCTGAATTTTAATTCCAATTTTGTGTATTTGATTGTCAATTTATGCATTTTTGTTAAAGCTGATAAAATTTGTCATTTTGATGCTTACCTTATATGCAAAGGCGGTGGGATTTCAATTACAGAAATAATTTTGGTTTGCAGATAATATCATCATTAATTGGCCTCATTATCCTTTGTTTTTAATGAACTTCTTTCGACTTGATATGGCTCTGCATGGACCCAATTTATCCTTTTCAATTACTAACGATTCTGTAGCATTTTCTATCTTATGTAGTCATGTGGATCTGTATTTTGACTTATTTTGCTCAAATTTCAGGAATATGTGTACAACAGGCTCCAATTAAGGTGAGGTTATGAATTGCAATCTTTGAAAAAGGAATTTGATTTTACTTGAATTGCTGCGAACCAAAGATGACTTCAAAGAAGCAGATTAATGGAAAATTGTATTTCCACCTGTATTGCTTGCTTGTGATGAAAAGATTTGTTTATCATTTCAATGATATCCCAGTTAGTAATTTGTTGTGACTGTATACAAGGCCGATGATGGTAATGGGAGCCCTCCTTCCTGTTTTGACACGGAAATATCCACCTCATGATTCATGAATACGTATTAATTGTGCTTTTGGTGGTGGGTTTGATCCTTTTCACCATAGCAAATGCTCATAATTCGCCGAATTTCAGTGTGATTGGTGTACTCATAACAAGTCTCCCAAGAAGAGATCCACCAATCCACCACCTCCCCCTCCTCCTCCTCCTCCTCCTCCCATGGTCGAAAATGAAGCTCACAGTGAAGACAACATGTTTCAAATTGGAATTCAAGTAGCAGAAGAAAAAAAAGATGCTGGTTTTATAGTTAGATGCTTCACATGTAATTAACTTTTTATTCAATTTTATGGGCATCAAAGTAGTAAAATAACTCTCTCACTTACCTGCGCGTCAAAGAAATTTTAGACGTCGCAAGAATTGTGACATCTTTTTTAACTGGTATTTTCAATATTCGAGAAATTCTAGACTCCATTCGTGATACATGAAATTAAGTATACGAGTGTGTCAACACACACACATTTTAAAAGTTGGTTAAGGGTGACATAATAGTTTGCATAGAGTTAATATAATGCAATTATTAAGGTTCCTATAATTAATTAAATCGTTGACATTCAAATCACGAAAAAAAAAAAGGATGATACTGGTTAACTCCACTAAATAGGCTTTTGTGATAGACGAAAGTCCTAAAAAATTGATTGAAAATTTTTCATTGAAAAAGTGACAATTTCCATGGAAAATGTGACAATTTTCATGGAAAATAGTGCCTATCAAACAATAAAAGTTGGAAAAAACGACAATTTCCATGGAAAATAATGATTATCAAACAGCAAAAGATGGAAAAGTACAATATTTTCTAGGTAGAAAATTAAGTCAATCAAACGCATTTAATTGACAATTTTCATGAAAATAATTCCATGCAATTTTCCTACTTGTAATCAAACACACCCTTAGTTCCTCCTTTTAAGCTATAAGAAAATTTCTAAATAAATTGGCATTTTAGTTGGGCTCGGGCTAACTAAATGTTCATAATATGTACTTTGCCTAAATTCTTGAATGACACATTTTTGTAAATGAAGTTGGCGTAACATGACATAATTAATCCAACGATTCATTTTGCTATTGATCAGGGTTTCCTCCAACAGCTTCTTTTCTTTAATTATTTTTTTACCAATATTAATGAGTCAAACAATACTTCATGAGTTAAGGGTGGTTTCTTTATTTAAACACCTCACTTTCATTTTCTTGATAATTACTGACTGATTTATTTACAATTTACGTTTTGATGTAAATAAATAATAAGCTTATTTAATTTAGTAAGACAATGGTCTAGACTAAATAAATGCTAATGAAGTAGGACTTTTGGCACGTTAACTTTGTGGGCGATTAGGGGCATCTTCACTTATTATTCCTAAAATAAATTGCTAAGGATTCCAAGAGAGTAAACCTCCCTTTATCTTCATATGCACGCTTTAACATTAAATAAATGAATGTGTTGGCTAATTATGCTATTATGTGAGCTTGATATTTAATTATTACATTTTATGATGTTAATGCTTTTCATTTCATATTCATATACATCAATGCATTCATAAGCATATATGAAGTTTCAAGAAAAATAAAAGTTTCTAAATGTCAATGAGTCAAGGAATCTTTTTAAAGATATATATCCTGAATATTTTGTTACCAGATGTATGCCTATGTCATGAAGGTGTGAGTGGGGAATGGAGCGTGGGGGACCGGCGCACCCGACCATTGTCCAATGATGAATATTCAATGTTAATGTTAATGTTAATGTTAACCGCTTTGCAGTACTACCAGTAGAATTTGATCGGATTCCAAATAATATAGCACCTGCATTCTGATTGGCTACAGATTATCAAGTGAGCTCATGACGTTAATATTTTTTAAAAATGAAAGAATGGAATACATATTGAGAAATGCATTACTTTGCATATCATCAGTATGCATCATGTACATGGGATTTGCTTACTGAGCATTAGCTCATCCCATGTTATCCTTCTCCATTTTTAGATTGTGAACATAGGATGATTCGAGATGATGGCTCGTGGTGTCACGGGACTCAGAACCAATATAGTTTAGATTTGATATCACTTTGAGATAAACTTAAGTTTAAATTAATTGTCTTATATTTTATTACTACTAGTTTTCCATATGTCATTTTTAAGGTAATATTAAGTTATTAACGTGTCAAAAATATATATTCAGTTCTTTCAGTAAATCTACAAATTTGATTAATTGTTTAAAATGATAAATAGAAATGTAATCTTCATATATGACAAACTTTTGACATTAAAATAATTAAAAATTTATTAGAAAATTTTCTAAATGACGTCAAAAATTTTATTAGCTTATTTAAAAATTTAATTGATTGAGAGGAAAAAGTAACAATAAGAAAAAAAAATTATAAAAACAATCGAATCTCTTTAACATATAAAAAAAAATTAGATGTTAAAATATCAAGATGAAAAATTAGTTGGCCTCAATTTTGTATTGCTATAATTGAAATGTATTTTCTGGGGATATGATAAATGTTCCCTTGATGCATGGATTAAAAACCCAAATTATTGGAGCTAATAATTTATATATCAAACATTATTTTACATATAAAGGACTTATGTGATGATAGCTATATTCAATATAATTAAATCGTGTAATTAATCGACTCTTTTTTTATTGTTCAATATCCAATCGATTTAATGAATTTCTTTATTTACGTATAATATTATTTTATGAAAGATTCTGCGATTGAAAATAAAAGAGAGAAAAATGAGAAAAAAATTTAATAGAGCCAAACACAAGGTAAGCCACAGTATAATATTTTGTACTTAAATGGGGTTGAGATTTTTATTTAATCACCCAATTTTGATATATTTGAATTTAATCCTCCAAAATTTATATACATCTAAAATATTCATTATTGTCAAATAAATTAATTGACATCTTTTTGATTGAGTATTAAATTTTTTCAACATTGTGTCAAGTTTTACTTTGATTTATCGCAACTACTTTTAGAAAATAAACAATATACATGATTTAATATACTCCGTGTTACATTATATAAGGGTAAAATAGATTTGTATAAAAAATATATCAATCACCAAAGAAAAAAAGGAAATTATATTGAGAAAATTGCCGTGAAAAAATAATAAATATTAATAAAATAATTAATTTTTTTAAAGAAAAAAGGACGAGTTATACGCATTTTTTAACACATGTTTGATATACGTTTAATTATTTTTTATATTCATTTAGATCATTCGATGTATCTATTATATAGTTCTCGAAATGAATTTCGAGAGAATATAGAAGATTTACAAAGATTTATGATAGATTTTTATTAAAAAAGAAACTAAATAAATCACCTAGTGAAAAAAGAAAAGAGAAAAAAAATTGACACAAAAAAATATCAATCACCCAATGAAAAAAAAAAATTGATACTAAGCATCATCTAAAAAAACAAAAAAAAAGAACCGATGGAGCAACTCCGTGTATCACAGAGCAATGGGTGCCAAGAGTTGCTGGCATCCAGGAGCCAGGAGCAAAATTGCTCTGCGCATCACGGAGCAATTTTGCTCCAAGTAGGAATTTTTATTTTATTTTATTTTTTGTTGATTTTGTTTTTTTTTTCACTTGGTGATTTATTTAGTTTTTTATAAATATCTACAATAAATCTTCTATTTTCTTTCGAAGCTCATTTCCAAAACTATGTCATAAAGACATTGAATTATTTAAATGAATATTGAAAATAGTTAAACATATATCAAACATCTGTGTTAAAAAATGCGTAAAACCTGTCTTTTTTCTTAAATAAAAAATCAATTGTTTTATTAATGTTTATTATTTTTTCGCGACAATTTTCTCAATATAATTTACATCATTTTCTTGAAAAAATATTATGTGGTATAACGTAAACTATTTTTTTTTTTTACGTAAAAACTCAAAATACGGCCTGAATGGACAGTAATTGGCATATTGCCTTTTTTATTTTATTGTAGTAAGGATAATAATAATAGAAATAAATAATATGGAATGAACATAGAGCTACAGTAAATTACTTGTTTAAGTCAATAATGGAAAGCAATAAAGCAGTCGCATTAATTTTATTTCTGTAGATGAACAGTAGAAATAATTAAAACCTCTTTTCAGTAGAAATAATGTTGAACGAGTTTAACTACAGTAGGGAACCAGTTTATTGTGAAAGCTCTGCCTTAAGATGAATAGTAATGTTGGCATCCTCACTTTTAAGGTAAAGGGGAATGAATATAGAACTATAGTAAATTACTTGTTTAAGTCAGTAATAAAAAGCAATAAATCAGTCGCATTAATTTCATTTCTGTGGATGAACAATAGAAATAATTAAAGCTCTTTTCAGTGAAAATAATGTTGAACGAGTTTAACTACAGGAGGGAACCAGGTTAGTTTGAAAGCTCTGCCTCAAGATGAATAGTAATGTTAACATCCTCTCTTTTAAGGTAAAAGGTCCACCCGTACAATTCACGGGTTATGTCATTTTTTAGATAATATTAAGTTATTAATGTGTCAAAATATCTATTCAGTTCTCTGAATAAATCTACAAATTTGATTAATTGTTTAAAATGATAAATAAAAATGTAATCTTCTTATATGGCACACTTTTGACATTAAAAAAATTAAAAGTTTATTAGGAAATTATCTAAATGACGTCAAAAATTTTATTAAATTATTTAAAAAATTAATTGATCGAGACGAAAAAGTAACAATAAGAAAAAAAAATTATAAAACGATCGAATTTCTTTAATATATAAAAAAAATTTAGATGTTAAAATATCAAGATGAAAAATTAGCTGGCCTCAATTTTGTGTTGCTATAATTGAAATATATTTTCTGGTGATATAATAAATGTTCTCTTGCAACATGGATTAAAAATTCAAATTATTGGAGCTCATAATTTATATAACAAACATTATTTCATATATAAAGGACTTATTTGATGTTAACTATATTCAATATAATTAAATCGTGTAATTAATCAAATCTTTTTTTATTGTTCAATATCTAATCGATTTAATGATTTTTTTATTTATGGATAATATTATTTTATAGAAGATTCTGCGATTGAAAATAAAAGAGAGAAAAATGAGGAAAAAATTTAATGGAGTCAAACACAAGTTGAGCCACAGTATAATATTTTGTCACTTAAATGGGGTTGAGATTTTTATTTAATCACCCAATTTTGATATATTTGAATTTAATCCTCTAAAATTTATATACATCTAAAATGTTCAATATTGTCAAATAAATTAATCGACATCTTTTTGATTGAGTATTAAAATTTTTCAACATTGTGTTAAGTTTTACTTTGATTTATCGCAACTACTTTTAGGAAATAAAAAATATACATGATTTAATATACTCCATGTCACATTATATAAGGTTAAAATAGATTTGTATAAATAATAAGGAATGAACATAGAGCTACAGTAAATTACTTGTTTAAGTCAATAATGAAAAACAATAAAGTAGTTGCATTAATTTCATTTATGTGGATGAACAATAAAAATAATTAAAGCCTCTTTTCAGTAGAAATAATGTTGAACGAGTTTAACTACTATAGGGAACTAATTTAGTGTGAAAGCTCTGCCTCAAGATGAATAGTAATGTTGGCATCCTCTCTTTTAAGGGAATGAACATAGAGTTACAGTAAATTACTTGTTTAAGTCAATAATGAAAAGCAATAAAGCAATCGCATTAATTTCATTTCTATGGATGAACAGTAGAAATAATTAAAGCCTCTTTTCAGTGGAAATAATGTTGAACGAGTTTAACTACAGTAGGGAACCAGTTTAGTGTGAAAGCTCTGCCTCAAGATGAATAGTAATGTTGACATCCTCTCTTTTAAGGTAAAGGGGATGTGTGTGTCTTTGTGTGAAGTCATTGATAGATATTATGTTGAAGAAAAATTTAATTGCTTCCGTATTTATGAATTTAAGAGAATTGTAAATGATAATATCTCCAAAATTAGGTATTTAATTTTGGGGGTGTTACGATGATGGTCCAATTGATGTGGCTTATTTAGATGTCTCTGATTTCTTTACTGGTCCAAATGGAAATATTGAACATTTAATGAGGATGGTGTAGTGAAAGATATAGATTAGTTTAATTTCTAATATTTCCCTTTGTTTTAAGAATTCAATTGGAATATATTTTTACTTTTGGCAAAAACTTGAAACTTTGTTATGCATCGTTAATTTCACAATATTAAATTTATGTTTAGCCTTTTACATTTAAATTCAAGTTTTTTAAAAATATAATGATTTTGTTATATTTGTAGATTCATGATAAATTGTCAAGATATCTGCTTAATTAATCGTGCAACTACACATAACTTTCATTAAGACAAAAAATATTTTTTTGACTTAACATTAGCTAGAATATAATGTTAATACAATATCAGGTGCATCGAATATCGTTGAAGGTTCCAGAAAAGTTTGTATTATTTTACCAAATAATACAACACTATATATTGACGATGTACTTTATTCTAGCAATTAAGAAAAATTAACAAACTCACAGAACAACAAATGAAATTGCACACAAATGTGAAATTAAAAGAAAAATTTCAAGAACCTACCACCAGAAAAAGATAAGTTCCTTATCGTTCCTCGACGCGGGTACGATGTTCAATACCTCATCCAAATCAAAGTCTATATATGCATGCGCACAATTGAGTTCATCAAGCTAAAGAAATAGCAAGTAAAAATATATACAAGTATAAAAGTAAAGGCAAGGAAAGAGAACCTACCTGTAGATTGACCAAACCCTATAATCAACATATTCCTCATAGTCAAAACTTATCCTAAGTTGGGTGTAAGATTTGTATAAAGGACAATTGTTGGATTTGTGTTTCTAAAAGAGGAGTAAGCTCGATTTTCTATTGAAGAGACAAATTTGAGAATATTTCCAATTAATGTTGAATAAAAGTGGTCCTAGGAAGGTTGAACAAAGAAAAATCGAGACTTCCACCTATTGTTGGAATTATGTGGGACCCTGGGGGTGAAGAAAACAAATGCATCATACTTGGCTAGTTAGTGCATCTCAAAGATGCACCTAAAGAGGTCCATTGAGAAAGAGATTTCCTTGCTAAGGCAGATGTATGAGAAGTACAACGCCTTTTTTCATGTGTTGGGATTTATTTGGCTCGGAGTGAAGTGAATTTTTTTAAAAATTGAGACAAAAAAGGGATGGATGGAGAATAGAAAACCACCATCCACAGTATTTTTATACATAGCAACCTCTTGGGATTGGACTCGAGAAGTCTCTCTCTAAGCCTAGGAGTTCTACAAACATAATTGTCAACACAGTAGAATTTGCCAAGTGATTTTTCCAATTTGATTGGAGAGTTATAAATGCTATAGCATTTTCAAATATTAAGATGTTGTCGACCAGTTTCATCGACAGTTGGTTAACCGTCATCCGACAACATTTTGGCGAGCGTCGATCGGCCCATCGAATGATAGGTGGTCGAATTGTTCGTCCCTCATTTCCACTTTCATTAGAGGATGAGAATAGGAGAGTTTATACATTATAGTGGAATGAAATGAAGATACTACCCATTATCAGTAAACATCGACAAGAGGTAGAGGTGCTAATGATACTAGATGGTATCAATAATTATCTACGATGGCCAATAAGGTGAAGACTATTCAATATGCACTCTACATAGAGCACCCATGCTAGGCTATCTACCACTATGAGGCTCTCTACTTGCATGCTAAGCTGTATACCACCACTATATAGCTCTCTGCATTCATACCAAGCCGTCTATCATTATAAGGTCGTATACGTTCTACTAGGCTGTTTACCATTATGAAGCCTTCTACCACTATGAGGGAGTATGAGATTGTTTACCTCTATGAAGCCATCTACGTTCATACTAGACTGTTTGCCACAATAAGGTCCTGTACTTTCATACTAGGTCATCTACCATTATAAGGCTACCTACCACTATGAGGCCATCTACGTTCATATTAGGCCGTTTATTACTATAAGACCGTCTATCACTATGAGAGCCTTTATGTTCATACTAAGTCATTTACCACTATGAAGCCCTCTGCATTCATACTAGGCCGACCGTCTAACTATGAGACCCTTTACGTTCATACTAAGTCGCCTACCACTATGAAAGCCCTCTACATTCATACTAGACCATCTACCGTCATGAGGCCATTTACCATTATGTAACCCTCTACGTTCATACTAGGCCATCTAACATTATGAGGCCCTCTACATTCATACTAGGTTGTCTACCACTATATCTCCCTCTACTTGCATGCTAGGCTATCTATTGCTATCGGGCCCTCTACGTTTACGCTAGGCTATCGACCACTATGAAGCCCTTTACGTTCATACTCTACCATCTATCATTATGAGGCAGTCTACCATTATGAGACCCTCTACTTTATATTAGGCCGTCTAACATTACGAGGCCATCCATCACTACGAAGCCAACACAACACTTAATCATAAAAGCATCCTTAAATTGGATGGAACCATTTAACGGTTATTATGGGCACAATCAATCACTGGATATTTGGAGGTCCTCTACTCAGAATGTGGAAAAAGTAGTTGTTACGTGGAGCACGTGGCACAATAACCACCTAGCAATCACATGGCTTCAAACACCTATATATACTATTAAGACGAGACAAGTATGGGTCCTAAAATTTTAACTACCTAAATACACATTCTATATTTTCTTCCTAAGTCTACGTTTCTAAATCCCATACTAATTGTCATGTCAGAGATACAACGGGGAGAAAGTCACAACCCCATTTCACTGGTAACGTTTGTTTATCAAAGTAGCAAAACACCTTACGTTGCTAGGAGGGCACGGAGGTTTGTTTCATAACTATTTCAATATGTATGCACTGACATCTACAAGACTAGATATATATCTCTATTACTATTGAAAAACTAATTAGGTATACAAGCAATCCAAGCCAATATTTACATTGGCAAGCTTCCTATAGAATATTAAAATATTTGGATGATCAATAGACTACGGCATACATCATTTCAAGGGAAAATTGAACCAGCAGTCCCTAATCTTCTTATTTTTTGCAAATTTTACCCTAGCCTTCATTTTTACCAGCAGAGGTTCCTAACATTTCATAAATATGCACCTAAGGTTCATCTGGATGGAAACCATCCAAAATATTGTCAGTTGATCGAGAAAATTAAGGAATCAACATCCAATAAAATCATCCAAAACATCATCCAAGAACACCGTCAAAAAATATATCAACATCCAATAAAACCGTCGCGGTAGCCAATAGTTCAAGGAATTTTTCCAATCAACTAATGGTGTTTTGGATGGTTTCTATCCAAATGGATCTCAGATGCATATTTATGAAAGGTTAGGGACCTTCACTGGCATAAAATAAAGGTTAGGATAAAGTCTATAAATAACGAAAAGGTTAGGGACCGCTGCTGCAATTCTCCCTTATTTCAATTATCATATGGTCTTCGAAGGATTTATAGATGCTAGTTAGATAACCAATAATGAAGATCATGTATCAACTAGTTATAGAACTCAATCATGATAGCTGTGTGCATAAAACTTGCTCCATGTGTTGTATTGCTCTAAATCGATTTAATTTGCAAAGGATTTGATTTGGAAACTGACAAAGGAAATGGGATTGTGGCCAACTAATAATCACATATGATGGAAACTCAACCTAAAATTTAAAACATCAAGTTCTTATGTTTAGTGTAAATTACATCATATTAATAACTGTAAATACTTATTTTTAATTTCAACGTAAAGTGTTTGGTAAATGTATCACGAAATGAGAGATTGAGCTATTTAGTTCTTAAAATGAATTATATGTAAGAACATCTATATAATATTTTTAAATACTTTAGTAATTTTTTTCTTTTTAACATATATGAATAATCGGGATGGTGCCATTCAAAGTAATTTAGCTAGCTACTTAAAATATTAACGAATTAAACCAAGATAGAGTACACATGGCCTATTCGTGTGTTAGTTCTATGAACACTTAAAGATGTTCAAATTTGTAAGTGGAGAACTTTCAAGCTAACATAAGGTTATTAGTTCAAAGCCAATTCCATGCCACCTAGTTTAGCATTTAAGGTATTTTTGTTAAGTGGCGATTCAAGTCTAAAAGATAGCTTCATTTGTTTGCAAACTTTGTAAGCTTCTACGAAATATTTTTTTCAAAATTTTTTTGGAAATGGTGGAAGGCTGTTGGAGATTTTCTAATAATGTCGATTTTTTTATATTATAGGATGCTTACAAGAATTTGCATGTGTCGCGAAATTATTCAAAGAAAGCTCGAAGTAATGGAGGATGAAATGTTATATGCCAGCCTATTTTAGGTTTGGCCGAAGCTGCCTAGTGCATATTGGAAACCAGGCCATGGCATGCAAGGATTAATGCTGCCCGACAGTGGTCGTCCATAAGCTTGAGTTCTCAATTTCGGAAGAAGACTTTATAAGGACCCCTCTTCGAATTCCATCCCTCCGGGTGACCTTCATGGATCAGAGCAATCACCCTAGTGATGGCAAGAGGACGGGCCAGCTATTCACACCTTCGTCCCGTCAAATATTTTTGTTATCTTGTGCCGGCCCTATACATGGTTAAAGTGGGGTAAAACGAGATCAGGGCGGGGCATTATCGTTGCCGTAACAATCCACTCACCAAATTTAATAGCATTAGCTTGATTTACATTTTGGGAAAAATAAATAATAATAATAATAATAATAATAATAATCATCATCATCATCATCATCATCATCGTCATCATCATCATCATCTATTTTCTTTTTCTTGCAATATTAAATTCTTGATTTCTTAAAAGCCATTCTTTATGTTCGGTATATTGTAGAATTCGATAAAGAAGACTCCAGTATACATTATTATTCATCTACAATGTTCAATTTATCGTCATTAGTGCATAAACACCAACAAACATTCTTTGTTTCCATTGTATCTTGAAGGTTTATTTGTATCCTTTATGTACTTTTTCATGAGGGCATATATAATCTTAAAGAAAGGATTATCACATATCTTTGAATCTAGTGAAGTAGTGTTGTTTAATACCACTGCAAAGCACCCTCACTTGCAAGAAATGTTCACAAATTTTTGAACAAGTATAATGCTCAAACATTTTTATTGGTTTGCATGATATAGTTAAACGGTTGTGCTACATGTACACAAGAGGTTTATATACACATGATGAGGTAAGATCTGATTGGATCAAAATTTCTTCAACAAAAAAAAAAGAAAAAAAAAAGCTTCCTCACTCTTTTTTGACACATCACTCGTATGTAAATTATTATGTGATTGTTTGTGTACGTACAAGTACAATTTTCTTAGTTAAAGCCATAGCCTATTCTTTCCATTTGTAGGAAAAAGAAAAATTATTTTTGGACCTGTTAAATGGAATAGAAAATAAGGGAAACAATAATAATTTGATTGCTAGACTAGTAAGTTTCTGTTTAACTTTGTGTGTTCCTTCTTTGTGATATTTAAAATAGTTTTACATATTGTTTGGACTCTATTGGCTTAATCAACATTGTTAAGTTAAATTTGGTCAAATTACTCTTTATGAACCTATGACAATAACTTTTATAAACACTCAGGAGGCAAGATTCTTGAACGGTGCCAAAAAATACATCGAGTCATTACCCACCATCAAGCATATTAAAAAATATATATATATATATATATAGGGTAGAACTCTCTTCATAGTGTGGAACCCACAATGTCTTCTATATTAGTGTAGTTGAATTATATTTTATAAAAAAGGAGGACATATCTAGAAGTAAATTGAAGTGACCTAAATTTGAATTAAAAGGAGGGGTTGCTAAAGCCAATCTTGAACACCAAGTTATCTAGGCTTCAAGGAAGGACCATCAAGAGTAATTGGTGAAATGGAAATGATGCAATTGCAAGGAGAATACTTGTTAAAGATTCAAAGACCTTGGAACATTTAAACTACTGATTGAACCATAACATACGTTGAAGCACTGAGAACATCGCCAGATAAAATGGGGGAGAATGTCAAGTACCGTAGCTATACTCAACCCCTTGTCCACTTTCCCAACCAAAGTTTGCCCAACTTGATCGCATTTCATTAGTTTCAGTTATAAATCAGTTTGTCCTTAGATTTTTCTTACATAAACTATTATGTGACGTACTTGGTATTCGAAGTCTTGTCAAGCTCAAAACAGCTGCATTGTGTCCCTAATTGCACTAGAAAAAAAGGTGCCCCGCTGATACCCAGCCATCTAATTCTATATTTGCCTAAAATACAAACCACACAAACGTTCTTACTACCCAAGTTTCTCTAGTGAATTCGAGATAATTCTGATTTTTTATTATTCTTGCTTGCCAAGCAATTCTAGGATCTTCTAAAAAATTTCTAAAATACGCATCAACCATCAATACTCCTCCTTGATGCATATTTTGGTAACTCCAATCATTTCTCGTAGTATTTCGAACTTTGCTCGTTGTAGCACCTTTGTGAATATATCTGCTAATTGTTCTTCAATCTTGCAATGTTTGAGCTCTATCTCTTTATTTACTTCAATTTCTCTGATTGAAATGGTACTTGATACTAATGTGTTTGGTTCTGCTGTGGAATACGGGATTCTTGGCCATTGTTATTGCTGACTTACTGTCGTAATAGATCTCTGTTACTTCATTTTGTGGTTCTCTTACATCTTCAAGTATACATTTTAACCATATAGCTTGACTCGTTGCCATTGCTGCTGCAATATACTCTACTTCAGCTGATGATTGTGCAACCGTTGCCTATTTCTTTGATGTCCAAGAGAATATTCCGGAACCAAGTGTGAATGCGTAGCCAAATGTGCTCTTCATATCATCTACTGATCCCGCCCCAGCCGCTATCAGTATACCCACGTAGTCTTGAGTTAGGCGTAGACTGATACCTTATTCCATAGTCTCTTGTTCCTTGGAGGTATCTTAGTATCCTCTTTGCAGCTCCATAGTGAACTTGACTTTGATGTTTCATGAATCTTGAAAGCAGGCTGGTTGCATACATTATGTCTGGCCTTGTAGCTGTGAGATAGAGTAAACTTCCAATTAAGCTTTGAAATTATGAACTGTCTGCTTTTGGAGTACCATCTTCTTTTCTAAGTCATTTGTTACTATCCAGAGGTGTTGATACTGTTTTGCAACCTTCCATCTTGAACTTCTTTAATAGACTAGTGGTATACTTCTTCTGAACAATGAAGATCCCACCTTCAAATTGAGCTATCTCAATCCCAAGAAAATAGTGCATTAATCCCATATCAGTCATCTCGAACGTTTTCATCATATCTTCCTTGGATTTCTCGATCATCTTCTCATCATTCCCTGTATAGATGAGATCATCAACATATAAAGAGATTATAAGTGTAGTGCTTGTACCTTGATTTTTGATGTATAGAGTTGGTTCACTTTGGCTCATCCTGAATCCTTCCTCAGTGAAGTAATTGTCTATTATACTATACCATGCTCATCGAGCTTGTTTTAATCCGTATAGGGCCTTCTTTAGTTTGATAACTTTATCTTCTTTTCCTCGTACCATGTACCCTTGAAGTCGCTCTATATAAATTTATTCTTCAAGATAGCCATTAAGAAATACTCATTTGACGTCTAACTCTTAAATCTTTCAATTTTTCTGTGCAGCTAGTGCAATCAACACCCTTATAGTGTCAGGACGTGCAACTGGAGCAAATCTCTCAGTGTAGTCGATGCAAAATGTTGTGAGTATCCTTTGGCGACTAGCCTTGTTTTATGTTTTTGGATTGAGCCATCAGCATTGAGCTTTGTCTTGTAGACCCACTTAACTCCTATGACTTCTTTATCTTGAGAAAGATCTACAAGTTCCCAAGTTTTATTTTTCTCGATCATTTTCATTCTTCATCCATAGCATTTCTCCATTCTGGTTGTTTTGAAGCTGCTTCATAGCTTTCAGGTTCAACGATTATCAAGTTACAGCTTTGATATATTTTCAATAATCTTCGTGTCTTTCTTGGTGACGATTCTGGTGAGTCAACTGATTCTTCTATTGTTGCTTGCTGTGGGGACTCTGGTTGATTGTTCTTCTCAACGTCACCCTCCTGCTTTTGTGGCTATGTAAGGATGCTGATAGCTTTTCTCTCGACTTGACCAGTCTCGTAGTTATAGGTGGCATCTTCATCAAATTTAACATTTCGACTTATAATCAGCTTCTTTGTTCTTAGATTATATACTCGATAGCCTTTTGATTGAGTACCATAACTTAAGAAGATTCCTTTTTCTATTTTTTCATCTAGTTTACCTCTTTTCTCCTGTAGAATATGTGTGTGACAGATGCAGCCAAAAACTCTGAGATGTTTTGCTAATGATTTTCGTCCGCTCCATGCTTCTACTAGTGTTTTGTCTTGCACAGCTTTAGTTGGAGATCGATTTAGTAAGTAGACTACAGTGCTAATTGCTTCTGCCCAGAAAGTTTTTGGAAGACTTTTCTCCATTAGCATAGCTCTAACTGTCTCCATTACTGTTCTACTCTTTCTTTCTGACAAGCCATTTTGTTCAAGCGCATATCCAACTATGAGTTGATGCTCTATTCCTTCGTCTTCACAAAACTTGTTGAATTCATTTGATGTATATTCTTTACCTTTGTCGATTCTGATAGTTTTGATATTGCAATCACTTTACTTTTCAATTGGGATTTTTCACGTAAGAAATATACCCGTGTCATTCTAGTATAGTCATCAGTGAAGAGAATGAAGTACTTGTTTTGCTCATGTGATGGAGTACGCATCGGACCACATATATCTGTATGTACCAGCTCTAATGGCTTTTTAGCTCTCCAAGATTTTCTAGACGAAAATGGTTGGAGGTGTTGTTTCCTGAGCAAACATCCTTCGCAGACTATATCAATCTCTTTTATGACTGATAAGTCTCTTATCATGTTTTTTTGCTACATGATTTTCAACCCGTGGAAGTGGAAATGTCCAAATCTTTTGTGCCACAGCCATAATTCGTCCACTTGTGCCATCCTTGCTGCATTGTTTGCATATTTCCATTGGATTGGAAAGGATCTATTCTCCTTCTTTTTGACTTTTGCAATTACAAGAGATTTATCTTTCTTGTAATAGATCGTGCAAGAATCTCCTTCAAAATGTAATGTATATCATTTCTCCATCATCTGACCTACACTTAATAGATTTTGATCTATTGTAAGGACTAAGAGAACTTCATTGATGTATCTCTCGCCCTTTTTTGTGTCAACGGCAATAGTACATTTACCTGTTGCCTCTATAAAATTTCCATTGCCAATCTTGATTTTTGCTTTGATTTTATTAAAACTACAGAAAATACTTTCATCTTTCGTTATATGATTACTACAACCACTGTCTAAATACCATGTATCTAGTTTTTCATTAGATGCATCTTTGCTAGTAGCATAAAATAAACTTCCTTTGGTATCCTTTTCTTTAGAGAAATTAGCTTAATAATTTTGTTTAGAAGGACAAAATTTTTCGTCGTGACCAAATTTTTACAGTGACGACACTGTGGTTTTCCTTTAAACCAACAGTCCTTCTCCAAATGATTTTTTCTTTTACATGTACCACATGAAAGATACTTACCGCTTTTATTAAATTCTTTTCCTTGAGTTTCTTTATTTTTACAATTTTCTTTAAATTTTCTTCCACCTTCTTTAGATTTATGAAACCACATATTAACTTTATATTGGAATGCGTTTTCCGTGTTAATCTCATAACGTCTTTCTAATCTTTTTTCCATGTGCTTCTAGTGAGCCCATTAATTCTACAGCTGTCAACTTATCTATATCTTTTGACTCCTCAATAGCTGCAATAATTGAATCATATTTTTCCGTGCAAGTAATTAAAATTTTTCCAATGACTTTTTTTCTGAGGAACATCATCTCCATAAGATCTTAATTGATTTACTATTTCATTTATTCTTGAATGATAATCTTTCGCGGTTTCAGAATCTTTCATTTTTAAATTTTCAAAATTTCTTCTTAAAGTTTGAAAACGACAAGTACGTACCTTGTCACTGCTGGGAAACTCCTCCTCCAATTTATCCCAAGCTTCTTTTTCCGTTTTGGCTCTCATAATTCTTGAAAAAGAAGTGGCCGTCAAGCTCATGTGTAGGACAAATAGTTCTAGAGAATCTTTTTCTTGATTCTCTTTAAATTCCTTCTTTTGTGCGGTAGATAGAGTGAAAATGTCATTTGGGTTAACATACCTTTCATTGACGACATCCCATAAATTTTGCGCACAAAAGTAGATCTTCATCTTGATAGACTAAAAGTCATAGTTGTCTCCATTAAATGTTAGAATAGGGATGGATGAACGAAATGCGTCTGCCATTATATCTGATTACGCTCAATATCAATCGAACGTAGCTCTGATACCACTGATGGTTTTTTTCTTGTAGTGATAAGATTAGATTAGAAGGTTTAATATGTTTTGTATGGGATAATTTTGGAGGTAGAAAATAGTTGGCTTTTTGTTGGAAGCTAGTAGTATGGAAGATTTTTATAGAAAGTAATTTAGTAAACAAAGTGGGTAGGAGGAAATAACTCTATTAGAATGATAGTGGCTTTTGCTTACATACAAATGAGAGACTCATGCCGTATTTATAGACCATAGCTTACATCAATTTGTGGCTAATATGATTTTTTTAAGATAATTTTATATGTGCCTAAAATACAAATAGCACAATCTTTCTTGGTGCTCAAGATTTTCTAGTGAATTCTAGATAATTTCGATTTTTTATTATTCTTACTTGCCAAGCAATTCTAAGATCTTCTAGAAAATTTCCAAAATATCCATCAACCATCAGTACAGTCTCATCGCTCTCCAACGATCATAGAATAGCATAAATAAAATTCAATGTCCCAACTTTTGAAACCCTAAACCCTTTATTGTTAAGCGTATGTAATTTATGCATATAAAATATGAAAAATGTTCGGAGACAAATGAACCATTTAGCAGGTGTGGTGACGAGAGAGAGAGAGACGAGGCAGGACAATGGAGGGTATAAAAGACCTATAAATGCTTTAGCCCCCGTTTGGCCTCCATTTTTTGAGAATGAGTGAATGAAAAAGATAGAAAAAATTTCAACTTATGTGTAATGTTATTTTACGGATGATTGTGTGGTTAAAAATAAGAAAGAAAAATAAAATCTATTTTAATGAATACTACCAATAATCGTCCTACGTGGCATGCATATTACAGTTTGTTATTTGATATATGAAACAATAAAAAACTGTCTCATTAATGCATCAAATAATAAACTGCAATATATATTGTGCAGAACGACTATCAATAATCTTCATTATGAATAACATTATTCATTTCTTCATATGGCTCAGCTACAGTGCTAGGCCTAATTATCCCAATAATAATAGTGGAAATTATCCTCGATGATTTTATCTTGATTATCTTAATAGGTCCGCAGTATAAGCTCATTTAAGAGAAGAAAAACTGCTTCAGTTTACAAAAACATGAATTAACATATATTTCTATTATCAAGATTGAAAACAAAACACAGTACATGATGAAGTCTATCTTATGGATGTTACAAAGGGTTTCAAAACTAGGTATTTCTAAAATTACACCTCTGTATCTGCATTTTTCAGTGCCAAGCAGAAGCGGATACCAGGTTCCTCTCCTTCCACCCTAATAGCATGCCCCCATCCGTTTCCAGTAACGTAAAATGCTCTGAATAAGATCTTAATAAACTTCGAATAACCGAATTGACATAAGAACTCAGAGGAAATTGCTGAAAACCTGCCATCATAAACCTCAATCTCCACTTGCCAAGGAGCTCGTGACGTTCCACTCTCTCCTTGCCTTCGCAGGCTATAATGTTCACAATATCTCTAGCCAAACAGTGCTTCTCCACATTAATGCGCTCCTTCCGGTCTCTGGGCATCGTGACATCTATTGACTCGAACATAGCCAAATAGTATTCTAAAGTTTCAATGAACCTTGGAACAAAAGGCGCAGTATTTGTGTTTGATTCTTGCTCCACTAGAGTGACCACCTTGGGAGAGAGTGATTTCACCATCCTCAGAAGTTTGTCTCTCGGATTGGATACATCAACGCTTTCATCAGGAGTGTGGTGGAGCTGCAAAGGGAAATTCACGGCCAGTGCCTCTCCGTGTCGAACATCAAGCATGTCCCTTGTGACTTCTGGAGCATAAACTGGAATAGAATGAAACTCAACAGGGATGTTGAATTTCTCTGAAATTGCAGCCAAACGTCTCCCAACTGCGGCCAGACAATCTCCTCGAGCATATTTTGAAACTGGATCATCAATCCCAGTAATTCGCACATGTGGAGCACCACCAGGTCTTGCTGCAAGTGCCTGTAAGAGAGTCATCCACTGAGTTCCCTGGGCAATCTGAAAGTCTATGATGTGAATACGATCCTCATTTCTACACGCTTCTGCAATAGCACCATTCGCAGCCATGTAACCGAACTTTAAATAAGGACATATTTCATATAGAATATGCATGTAGGAAAGCAAGTCTTTGCTTTCTGGTTCCTTGCAGTTCAAGGCCTTGTAAATGTGGGTGCCAGATGATTCTTTCCTTGCTACCAGCCCTTCAATTAGGTAAGCACCTAGACGCTGAATTGGCTCTCCACTAATAGATACAGCACCCCGAGCCTGTTCCACTAGTCTCTCGAATTCGGCCAAATTGTTATCAGAAAGTGCTCTAGCACATGCAATCAGCAAGTTTTTAAGATTATTTGGTGGGGTACCCAAATCCTCCCTCGCTTTCTGACGTCTCTCAATATATAGTTCATCACCAGAGTTGCCAAACCTGTTAACATAAGATGACTCAGATTGATGTGAATGTGACGACCCCTGCGGTTCCTGGTTCCAAGATCTTGACTGCTGGCCAGGTGTTTGGGGCCTCTTATTTCCCCCTAATGAAGGCTCTGAGGTTGTCACTTCCTCGTCTAAATCCGGTGCCATAAGAGCAGTCTCCAACTCCTGCAGAGCGTGTTTTATGTTCTGATTGTGATTTGCAACCTGAATATAAGAAGGTCCACAAGAACGGAAGAGTAGACTATCGAGAGGATACACAGGGGACGGGCTTAATTGTTGGAAATAACTGTAGTAATCCAGTGAAGAATTAGAAGAAGGGGTGGCTTCAGAAAGATTATCGGTGGAACTATGCTGCTCTTGCTCTTGACTGTCAATATATGTGGTTGATGTCTCGGGCTCAAAGTGGGTAAATAAAGATGAATTCGGTGAGTTTTGTGCATCAAACTTTATTGATCCAAACAGCCTAGTAGGTATTGAGGAACCGACGGGATAAGAAGAGTATGACAAGTCTCCACCTGCGACACTATGTCCAAAAAAATGGGAGTCCATCCTAAATGGATAGTTCTCAACCTAACTTGTGCAGTTTGTGGAAGTGTTCGTCAATGTCCCGTTTATCTGGAAGAAGATCAACCTGTAGAACAGGAACATATTGATTATTAAAGACTTCCCTTTCTCATCGAGAAGAAAGACTCAAACTTGAAATTCAACTTTATGAATACCCAACTTACAAAAAGCACAATTAATGCAAACGCGGTTAAAGAAATTAACTTTACTTCTTTCAGTTATGACAAGATTAGTTGAAGTAATCACCTGCCTATGAGTATCATGCACACAAAGTCTATGCAGAATTAAACTCGCAAAACAGTCAAAGCAGGCATTAAAATCGAATAGAAGTTTAATAAGACAGCCATCAATTTTATTCGTTTATGTCTAAATAGTAAGTTTCCATTCTAGGCACTTCCTGATATAATTTCTTTCAGATCGTGACAACGTCAAACTATCAGAAAAAACCATCTTTTCTGACTCACCAGTTTACATAATGAGAAATTACAAAAAATAATCATCACCATCATAAATCAACAAACTAGTCATCTTATCAGAACAAAAATCTTTTCTTTTTTTTATTTTTTGGATTCCAACAGCTAGAGAAATCTTAACAAAGAGCCCCCAGCTCGACAATTCGTCGAACATAACAAGAACCGATTGAAATTACTAAAAATAATAATAATCCAATTCAACTTAGCCTAACGTCTGAACTTCGACTTATTCAAGTTTGCAAGAATAAGCAAGCAAAATATGAAGATGAGTACCTGATAATAGTCTACTCAAAATTGAAGTTTTTGGTTCTTTGATTAACTTGTTTGAGGAAATGTAAACTTGAGTATTTGAATAGAATCGAAAGAATTATGTGAAAAAGAGGTTGAGATGTTTATATATAGGAAGTGGGAGAAGTAGGATTAACGGTGACGGCAAAAGCGGGTTGAATTTGTAACAGTTAGTCGTCTCTCCGACCACACGTTTGGATGATGTTAAGAAAATTCTATGCTATTTCAAGTTCAAATTTTGCTTTTGGACATTGGAGGCATTCACGCGCTTATGCTGGGAGTCTAGAGAACGCTGTACCAATGATGATTTGTATCATGAAATCATGAAATATTTTCATGCCTCGCCCTCTTTACATCCATTTATTTTTATATATATATATTTTTTTTCTTGGCCTCATTTCAATGGCTTTTAATGTCAGCCCCGACTATAAGTGGGCTTAGCGATCGCCTAAGATCCTATTTCAGAGAGGGCCCAAAAAATTTATTATTTTTTATTTTACATATATTTTTACATATATATATTGAAATTAGTTTAAGCCCTCAAAATTTTAGTGTCGACCTTGGTTTTTATAACCGTTGCAAAGGTAGCAACCAATTTTATTTATTTTTTTTGTTTTTGACTTTCTATCTCACAATAAGACCCATTCGTTGAAAAAAAAAGGGTCAAAAAAATCATTCTTGCATTCAATAATAGGAACCAGACAGAGGCCTAATATAATATGGATGAAAAATTATAATCGACAACTTTATGATAAAAAAATAAAAGTTAGGACAAATTGTTCAAAATTAACTATAATTTCGTTTTGTTAACAAGCTAGGGGAAGACCAAGTGCTATGCAATTCGATAACTCATCCAAAAATTTGGGACATTTTTTTTTTTTTTACTTCATAAAATTAGCATACAAAGTTTTTACTTTGTAAAATTGGCAACAAAAAATAAGAAAAGTTGGCCCACCCAAAAAATGCTCTCATGTCCAACATAATTTTAAATTTGTCTATTTTATATTATCATTTTAGTTGTATTATTTATAAGAGCTTATCACGTTAAAAGAATTTTATTGTATTTTATATAATATTTTCATTAGAGCTATAAATTATTGTCTTTTAAAAAATAATTGTAGTGATATAAACGGACTTTTTTCACGAGCACTACGACAATTAAACCTCTACCCCTTATGCCATTATAAAAATAAAATTGTTCAAAATTGCTTTCATCGCGTGTATTGCACGCGCCACGAACGAGGATTCACTAATATCCCAATGTGAGTGGTCGACCAATTGCCACGGCATGACGCAGAACATGACGTCAGGTCTTAATTAATTAATGAATGACCGGCGGTAAAGGTCCAACCAATTAAAAATCAAAATTTATTGACACGTGAGATTGGATTGTCTTCAATTTTGACCAGTTTGACCTGACGTGGCAACGCGGCACGACTGACTGATTCTCTCCTCCTTTGAAACCCCAGAGACTATATTAATTACCTGGCACCTGCTATTAAATTGCATGCTAAATAAAATATAACTAATTAATAGACACGTATGAATAAGAAATAATTTAATTTAAAAAGCAATTCTTTAAAATTATAAGAAGCACATGTCTCAATTATTTATGTCTGAATTAATTAAAAGCTATAGATGGATGTTCCCATTGAATGTGAACAGATGTTCACATTATAAGAAAATTGCTTCATTTTTTATTAAGGAATAACATCTGGTTCATGTGATTTCAATTAATATTTTCCTTTAAAAAGGTAAAAGATGTAAATTAGAGATAGAAAAAAATAAATAAATGAATACATAAATTATCGTATTGGACAATAAATGTAACAATTAAGAAAAGTTTTTCTTTTTACAATAATTAATTTAAAGTTCAGTTTATCGTCATTTCATAAAGAACAGAGCACATATTATTCGTAGAAGTGATAATTATGAGTTCATTAGTTGATAAGTCTCAACTTGTTCGTGTTTGGCAGTCAACAAGCTTAGTCAACAAGTTTTTTATTTATTATTATTGTTTTGAATTATCATAGATTATTTAGAAATATCCATAATAAGAAAGGATATAAGTGATCTAATGAACTTCTATTACACATTGTCAAACGTGCCAAACAATAAATAGTCTATCGACAATCCATTCTTGACCTTATACTCGTCTTACGGTACACTAAAATTGATTGAGCTCTATACTTAATCTTTCAATTATCATTATCAAATCGTAAATCAAATAACTAATTGAGATAAACAAGAAGAAATTCTTATGGTACATAGATGCAAAGTAGGGTAAATGCATGAACCTACAATCTTTATAAGCTAAAGTTCTTATTCTAAAGGACCGACTTTTTTTTCCTGTGATTCCTTGGTCTTTACACCTAATGAATGAAAGATAATGATGGGGCAATAACGTATTAACCGATCATGTGATAAACTTAGCATCAAAATGGAATGTAGATTTATGGACGTGTGATGTGAGGGAATTCATCATGGTTCATGAATCCGAATCTCTCTGAAGTTATCGAGAAACTTCAGTGGGTCCCAAAGGATAAAATGGTAATTTTAAACGGCCAGTAATAACATGGTGGATGACCTACTGCTAGGTTTTATTAATCATCAAGGATAATAGTGGGCATTAGTGACAAGTCCCTTTCTTAACTTGGCTTAATCTGTCATCTCAATTTTGTTTTATTTGTTAAAGTTTGTATTTATTATTATTATTATTTTTTTTTTTTTATTTTTTTATTTTTTTTTTTTGTCCATATGATCGATGAGCTTAGATAAGCACATGGCAACATGATGCATTACAAGAAGCTATTTAGCCGACATAGTTTGATTGTGCTATTTGGTAGATAAATTGAAAATTATGTGAAATATGTAAATAAAAATATATATTTGATCAATTTAAATCATAATTTAAGATTTGCTAAACATACTCAGCTAAGAAAGCGCGAGCTCACGTAATGAAGAGTGCACCACCTCATAAGTCGAGCCATAGAGTTTGTTATAAAAGCCAACTCTATCGTGAAGAGCCACTTCAGCTTGATCAAGATCAACTTAAGCAGAAGTCACAAAAAATTGAAGCTAAAGTGAAGAAAATGAACCACGCATATAAGAGATTGCATGTTACACATGTCAAGCTTGACAACAAGTTGTCGATCTATAAATTATACCCTAACCTAAAATTTAGTTTGGTGTCACTGAAATGTAAGAGATGTGATATATGTTGACCACATAATTGTAGGAATTTTGTCCCCTTACCTAATATTCCTCTATTTAATTACAAGATCACATTTAGTGTCGACCATAATCACGAATTCTAATTTTAATATATTGTTGGATTTCTCTCTTACTACGATATATTTACATGAATATTGACGTGAAAATCAGATACCCAAATTCTAGAACTTCATTATAAACTTCACTCTCAAGTCTCAATATTCATTCATAATGAGGTTTTAAAATAATTACCTAATAGACAAATGATTGGAAGGAGAAAAAAGGAGTGGGTATCATAAACCCTAAAGGACTATAATTCACATTTGAAGTGACACATTATTTAAAAAGAAGACCGAGTGAAAAGAATGAGATCAAATTCTCCATCTCATTTGATTATGCGTGTGCAAAAAGGGCACTAGTCGCGCCATTTTTGTTTTTATTTAACTACACGATATGAATATTACATCACAATCAATAAAATTTACAACTTTTAAACTTTTAGGAAAAGAATTATTTTACACGCTACATTTAGCATCTAATTTCTTATTTCGAATGGTTTAAAGTAGAAGTTCGAAGGAGCATAATTAGAGGTGTCAACGTGTCGATACGAACCAGCTCAGGCTTTGTTAAGACGAGTTTTTTTTTTTTTTTTTCTTTTTTTGCCCGAGCCGAACCGAGTAAAAGTTCGGCCAAAAAATTAATGCTCAACCCAAGTTTTCAGCTCGGTCTTACCGGATCGTGCCGAGCCAACTCAATTCTCTGAAAAAGCTCTCTCTCTTAACTGCAGGCAAATAAACTGATGCCAACCTGTTGCCAGCTACCAACAGGTAGCTTTATCTGCTGCCTTAAGCTACCGATTAAGATAGTTTAGCTACCTATTTGACAGCTATTTTAGCTGCCAAACAAGCAGAAGATTTTTCCTTTTTTTTTTCTTTTTTTCTACAGGCCAACCCGGCTCTAGCCAACTCTCAGAAATGGGACTCGGCCTGAGCCTTGACTTAGTGCCTCTGAGCCTCGAGTCAGGCCAACTTGGACTTTTTTCAGGTCGAGCCAGGGACGGTTTGGGTTGACGAGCCCGATTGCCATCTCTAAACATAATCTTATTTAAAAAATAAATAAAAAATAAAAAATGATGACATGTATTGATTAAGGATTTTGGTGTAATAATATCTCGCTTGATTGAAGTGCGTAATTATTTGTATTTCTTTTTTCCTCCATAGAGATTGAGTCAGAGTTTGTGTAGTGGAGAATGGGTATAAAATTAAAATAATTCTCTACTTATTCAATTTCTATTCACTCATAATTTAAGCCCCTGTTTGAGCTCCATTTTAATGGAAAGAATATATTTTTAAATAGTGATTAATGCAAAATGTGTGATTAAAAATTAACAAAAAATTTTGAATTTACGTGTAATATTATTTTATTAAAGAATATGTGATTGAAAATAAGTTTTAAAAAAATAAATTTTGAGAAGAATATGGCTCAAACAGGGCTATATCTAGTTAATAATCCTCAATTTTGACCACTTGGTCGAGCAAATATGACTAAGCCTTTGTTTGACACACATTAAAATTTTAACACATTTTTCTCTCTCTTCGTTTCAATCACATTTTTCAATAAAATAATATTATATGTAAATCAGAAAATTTTCCTTCGTTTTTAACCACACATTCTTTTAAAAAATACTATTCCATAATACATTTTACCAAAGATTTTCTTTATAATGTGTGTCAAACGAGGGCTAAACATAATGTGGCAATTCTAGATCCAATTCGAACATGTAGGAAAAAATTAGACACCTCAAACCATGTTTTCTTTCGTTTATCCTTATATCATGTTCTAAAAGACAAGTCCAAATTCAAAAAAGTCAAATACAAGGCCCCGAAATGGCCAGAAAGAAATTGTCCGTTTTTTGTTTGAAATAAATGATAGGATAAGTGTTTGGTTCGAAAAAAACAATGCCTGTTTTTGAAGTTTTGGGGTTTTGAGATGGACCCATACACCAAGTAGACTTTACCGAAAATCAACTTAAAGATTTTTTTTTTGTACCAAAATTTGAATAATTTGAACATTTTTTGGATTTAAGTATCTAAGAATCAGATCATCTTGATTTGATTGATCGAGAGAGTTTTAGCACGATAAAATAAGTGGACCATTCTTCGTTTCACTCAATACATTTTTCCTATACAATTTCAGAGTAAAAGAAACGATTAAAATGAATAAAATTATACTTCGAAATTTTTTATTTTCTAATCAACTTGAAACTATGAGAAGATTTTGCCCTTGTTTTACAACCATACTTTGAAGTTTTGAGGGGTGATTTTTAAGAGAATGTGTGATTAAAAAATAGAGAAAATTTTTGGATTTACGTACAGAATATTTTATTATGTATTCGTATGGATGAAAATGAATAAGTGGAAAAAAAAAAGAGTTTAAAAAATATGGTTATCAAATAAGAGCTTTATAAGATCAAAAAATATACTGACAAAAGAATTTTGGGTGTATTTGTTTGCGAGTATAAAATTTGAATGGAAATGAAATAAATCTTAGACAATTTAATTACCTGGAATTTATTTATATAAAAATTATTATTTAAATGTGCTTTATTTTCAACTTAGAATATATTATACTTGTCTATTTTTTATGTGAAGTAAATGAGGGAGAGGGGATAGATGAGAGAAAGAAAGATATTGAATTACCTGAAAATAAAAGTCACCTTTCCCTGAAGAAATTTTTTTGACTTATTTTTGAGGAAAATATAGTTAGATGATCAAAAATTAGAAAAAATTGTCAATTAAACACCTCAAAAATAAGAATTTGAATGAAAAATATTATTTTCTATAAAAAATAAAGTTAATCAAACACAGTATATAAGAAAAGGTGATGCGCGTTGCTTTTTTCAAGTACCGACTCTTCAACCAAAGAAATTAAATAGGACCCGACCCAAGTACCGACTCTTCAACCAAAGAAATTAAATAGGTCCCGCCGGGTCGGGTTAATGTGGCTTATTTTTGTACACATATACACAATTTAGTATCTATCGCAATCTGGGACCTTTGATTTTAAAGTCTCCCGAGTCCCACATCTCTTTTTTTTATTTATTTTTCTTTCAATTTCCGACCCCTCCACTCATCTCAAGTCAAACATTTCAGAATTTACTTTGCTTCAATTAGTATTATCAATCAAGCCAAAGTGTCTTGATCTTTTTCAAAAAATAAAAATAAATAAATAATTGGGTTTTAAATAAATTATATGCGTATTCAAACATTTTTTTGTCACACTCTTATCATCAATACTTTATTAATTAGCATTTATTATCCTAAATGACGATATTTATTCAAAAGAGTTCATTAGAAGGACTTCCAAAGTTGATAACAATTCTAGTACGAAACTCATCTAGCCAAAAATGCACTCAAAGAAATGTAGACACTAAATAATTTCATGTTACAATGTAAGCATGCTACATCAAGAATTCTTTCTGACGTTTCCGTAACGAAAAGTTGAATATGAGTTTCAAGTTAACATCAATTTCAATGGGGAAAAAAAGCTACGTTATATACATCTTACTAAGATTTCGTAAACAGGGCATGTAGATTTAGTTGCATAGACTAAATATTGATATTTTAAAATTTAAAGATCATTTACAAGAAATTTCTCTTAAAGAGTAAATGAGTTTTCTAAACGCTTTGAGAATTATACTTATTTTGAATTGACAACAATGCCAAATTCACAACCAAGTTAATAAATGTATGAAATTGACCGAGTCAACAAAGTTATGTTATTTGGTCAAACGTACTAGATACGAAGACTAGAGGGAGAGAGAGCGATCAAATATCCTAAACTTCATATTCTCGTTTCATTTATCCATTCTTTTCTTTCTTTATCATTGTTATCTTTAAAGTAACTTTTGATTTAGATTATACTTGAAAAGAAAGCATTAAATAGAAGTATTTTAGAATAAGTGAGAATGCTGAATTTGTTTCGAGTATCGATATTAGTTATAATGTTATATATGAAAATTTCTAACAATATACAAATATAAAGCAAGAGTAATCATGCTAGACTTATATTTGTGTACAATATACCTACTACAATTAATTTAAAAGAAGTTAATGTATATTTAAACTGTAGTGAAGAGTTAGGTATTAACAATTTTTTTTTTTTTTTTTTTGCCTTCAATAAAATAACACGACGAGTAAAATCTGATAATGTCAATTTAAGTAATTAAACCTACAATACAACTCACTGATAATCTTAGATAGGGTAAAACGATTTGGCCTTGGCTTGAAGTCGGGCCAACCCAACTAAAGATTACGCCAGTTGAACTTGAAAAATACTTCAATGGAAACTTGCAACTTGCAAATAGAAATTGACATGGATAGTAGATAAAGGAAGAAGTTGACAACTATATCAAATCTCATTTTTTTCTTCATAATTTTTCAATTTCAACATCACTATATTGTGAGTTTTCCTCCTAATTTTTTGTATTTTACTTGCATTGACATTTTTTATATCCTCCTCCTTCCTCTAACTTCACAATTTTCTTCTCGTTTTCATTTTTAATGCTATTTTTGTCATTTTTATAATTATTGTGAGCTCACTAATTGGCCCAACAGCTTTAGTTTTTCAAACATGGTGAGTCAAACAAAATCTGATGAACAAAATTATAGTCCAGTTGAAGAGGGTTCATCTTTCATTTAAATGTTGCAATACCATTTAATTAGTGATAAGCAACTTAATATTTGTTAATTTCTTTTTGGTGTAGAACCAAAAATGTTATGACTATTATAATATTCTGTTTATTATGAAGAATTAAATATACGTTCAATTTTAATAGTTGTTGGGTTTTTTTATACCCAATAATCCGAGCGATGATTTAAAACAGTTGTCGGATTATTTATCGACACTATGGACTTGGCTCGACTCGGAGATGAACTACACTTTTGGATGGTTCGGGCTTGGGTTTGATGATTATTTGGTTAGTTGGACCATTTAGTGATTAATATGGAGTTGAATATTGGCCCATTAGTTTAGGTTAATTGGTAGCCCGCTTAGTGAACCCTAGGCCCAATTAGAGTGACCTAAACTAACCTATATATATGTATTTATCTCCCGGCCGTTTTTGTGGTGGTGTGTGTGTTGTAGCAATGGAGAGGAGAGTTAAGAGAAGAGAGGCAACCGAGAGAGAGGGAAGCCATGTGAGGTTGTGAGTAAGATTCAACCAGTGTTCTTCTTCCTCCCCATACCTTTGTGGATTGCTAACACCACCACCCTTCTCCTTTGTGGGGATAGAGAGAAAGAGAGCAGTCCAAAGTCAAGGTAAAAGTCTCGGGTCGAGCGGAGGTAAATCGGTGTTCGTTTGATTGTTTTCTGAGCCCGGAATCAAGATTTATCGAGGGATTTTCACTACAAATAGTATCAGAGCTTGTGTTATTGATAAATCTGTGATTTTTGGGCCTAAAAAGGGGTTGGTAGTGGCCAGAAACCGGACTGAAAAACAGGTAGAAAAACTGGACAGTTTTCTGGAATCTTTTCAAATTTCTGCCGGATCTGTTTTGGCGTTTTCTGGTGAAACCAAAAAGAGTTTGGCGAAACGAACACCACCGGTAGACTGTGCAGGCGAAGAAGAAGCCGGAAGGGTGACAGGTCGCCGACGCGTGACCGGCCAGTGCGGCACATGGGAAAGAATGCGATGGCTCGTGAGGGCGCGTCCGTCTGATTCCGGCGAAGTGGTCTTCAGACAGAATCTTCCCCATGACGAGATGGACCCTGCAGTGTTTTTAGATTTCAGTTTGGAGCAATATAGTGAAAGTTGGACGATTTTGCCCTTGGATGTTCGGGTGCCGGGTGCTGTTTTCGTGTTGCTGTGGTTACTGTTGACTTTAAGATGAAGAGTGATAGTCCTGAAGTGGTGAATTCGCGTCTCTTGATATTTACGGACTTTCAGAAGTGGTCCGCTCGGTATCGTATTCTTTGCTTTTTATTATTGCAGCTGAAATAAATGTGTAGAGTAATTTATTTTTTGCATTAGAGGTCATCGCGTGGGGTGACATTAGGTTTGGGGTTACCATGAAGGGGTAACCATTGCCTGTTGCTAGACCTAAGAATTATTTGGCTTAAATTCTTTGTGAATTTGCTGTCAATTTTTCTATATTATTAGAATTGCATGTGGCCTTAGGAAAGTTTACTGGACTATTCTATGTGAATTATGTTCATACTTTACTTGTGGTCATTATTTGGCATTGGTGGCAAATGTAGGTCTAGGGTAAGTGCGAAAAATAACATATATTTTAACTGTGGTAAAATTTGGACATAGTTGAAAGAGATTGTCCTAAGATGATAATAAAAGGAAAGATGAGGATAGAGACAAGGCGAATGTGACTTTAGGGTCGAGTAGTGATCCTAGTGAGGTTTATTGAGAGAATAAACCTGGTTCTTGTATTGCATCTGTGTGTAATCCTTTCTGCATGTATATGATCACTTAATTATGTTGCAATGTTGATGTTACACTTTCAATATGTTTGATGTGTGTAATTGCATGAATTAGAGTGATTTATTACTTTGTGTAATATGTTTACATGTATAGTGGATTAAGTTTTGTGGCGTACTCTATTTGCTCTGTGAGTGGTGTGAGAGTGTGGTAGTGAGAAGAAAGTTGGGCAGTCGTTTCTCTCCTTCATCTTTGTGAGCCTGTGTGGTTTGTGAGATTATGTGACGCAGCCATGTTAGAGTTACCTTCTTTATCTTTGTAAGCCTCCTTTGTGAGTGTTGTGAAGTAACCGACTCTTTCTTCGATTCTCTTTGAGAGTGCCACATTCACTATTTTTTTTTGTGAATTTTTGGGAGCATTGGTGAGTGGATTAACCTTTGTGGTCACCGGAAGGTGTTGATTTGCCATAGTGAGTTTGAGATGCATTAGCAGTGAGTTGGATATCTTTTGGTAAGGTGGAGTATAGATGCCTAGAGGTGAATTGGTGATATGCACGAGGGATGTAGAGTGTGACATTTGGATCACGAGTGGAGATGTGATCAAATGTGTAGAATCCTTTATCTGTGAAAGAGACCCTGTACAGGTGGAGTGTGAGAGAGGCACTTCTATCACTTCTGTAAGGTGGAGTCCCATTAGCCACGTAGGTTGGGAGAAGTGATGTAGTGATAGAGGATTATCCTGAGAGTTTAGGATCTATTGTGACTTGCCAGTTAGACATGAGTTAAGTGATTGGTTTAGTGAGTATGGTGGGCGATGAGAGGAGATATGTGTTCTCTAGGTGGGAGTAACACGGAATGGGATAGGATAAGTGTGGTGAGATCTTTCATGGGGTCATTTATGCATTTGTTGCATATGTGTTTGACCGTGTGCTGATTAACTAGGTGTTAATTTGTGGTTCTATGTGAACATGATTTTGAAAAGATCTGTGTGTGTCACCCTATAGATATCTTCATCGCATGATTGTTTGTTCACTGTGAATACTTGTTTCTATTTGGGTATTTTTGACCTTAGCCTTGGTGAGTACATGGAGCAAGTATCGTATGTGTTTCAGGTTGGAAACACGAGGTAAGGTCTGTTATTCTAATTTTATTGGATTACCTTGATTGTGCAAGTATAAACTGTGTATTTTGGTTGTTTGCAGATTATTGGGCATCAAGGTGGAGATTGTTGGGTTTTTTGATACCCAATCATCCGGGCGATGATTTAAAACAGTTGTCGGATTATTTATCGACACCATGGACTTGGCTCAACTCGGAGATGAACTACACTTTTGGATGGTTCGGGCTTGGTTTGATAATTATTTGGTTAGTTGGACCATTTAGTGATTAATATGGAGTTGAATATTGGCCCATTAGTTTAGGTTAATTGGTAGCCCGCTTAGTGAACCCTAGGCCCAATTAGAGTGACCTAAACTAACCTATATATATGTATTTATCTCCCGGCCGTTTTTGTGGTGGTGTGTGTGTTGTAGCAATGGAGAGGAGAGTTGAGAGAAGAGAGGCAACCGAGAGAGAGGGAAGCTATGTGAGGTTGTGAGTAAGATTCAACCAGTGTTCTTCGTCCTCCCCATACCTTTGTGGATTACTAACACCACCACCCTTCTCCTTTGTGGGGATAGAGAGAAAGAGAGCAGTCCAAAGTCAAGGTGAAAGTCTTGGGTTGAGCCAAGGTAAACCGGTGTTCGTTTGATTGTTTTCTGAGCCTGGAATCAAGATTTATCGAGGGATTTTCGCTACAATAGTTTTTTAAACTATAGTAAACCAAATGGAATCAACAATCTTCGATTATGCTTCTTAGGTCGATCATGTCCTATTGTCCAAATAGAATGCTTCTTAGTCAGCCATGTCCAATTCATGTACTAAGTCCCCATTTCGTTCCTATTTTTCAAAACTCGTTTTCAATGATATTTTATGGGACTTACAACTTTTTAACAGCACGTTTTATTTTATTTTTTTTAATCAAAATCTATAAAAAAAAATATTATTTATAACAAAATCAAACAGCAGAATGCAATAATATGATACAAATATGGTTATGTACAAATGTTCTTTCGCAACTTGGGCATAAAAATTACTACTTGAGAAAAAAATGAAAATTACCCACTTCTGAACATCCAAACAAAGTTGGAATGGTCCAAGTTTACATGATAAGGTAAAATTGGATAAAAGATCTCTTTTCCCATGTTTATTTTGAAAATGGCCGTTATTTATACTTTTTTTGGGCAATAGCCATCTTTTAAAAAAAAATTAAAAAAAAATAGACGAAAATACTCTTAAATTTTACTCATATTAGAAGTTCAACCCCATCTCCTTCATCTTCGTCATCTCCATTGGGAATGGCAAAAAAACTCATCAAACATGAAACTTTTGGGCCCCGCCCAAAATGGAGCGAGAATTACCGTTTAATCGGATATTCAGGTAGGATATGGGGCAAGGGAATCCGCCGTTTAATTTTATTTTATTTTATTTTTAAAGAATTCAATACTTTAAAAAAAAAAAAAATTCACGAAATTGCACTTTTGAATGCTAGATTCATCTTCTGTGAAGGCTTCAACGCAGCAAAATGCTATGCCTCAATTGAAAATTCCATCAAACCTTGTCTCTTCAATTTTTCCTATGATGAATATCTTAAATCTCCACTGCTCCAAACACCACCAACGACTGCACCAATAATAAAATAGGTCCCACCATTAATTTTCAACTTAAGCACAATCCAAAACAAGCTCCCATTTGGTCCCATTATTTTAAATTTTAATAGGTGAAATAATATGTGTGTATATATATAAGAATAAGGGTTTGAAAAAAGAAAGAAAAAAATTTCAATTTACATATAATATTATTTTGTGAAAAATTGTATGATTGAAAAAGAAGAGAAAAAATAAAAATTAATTTAATAGAGGTCAAACGGGAGCTAAGTCTATGTACCCATCAAAGAGCTTCTCGAACCCCAACAACCGCCACCAATAATCACGTTAATCAACAGCGACATAACAATCATGTCCACAATTTTGTACATATAATATGGTCATATTTACAGAAGTTATTTAAAATTTGTCATTTTTCAAAATTTATCCTCATTTTAAACTATATATTTTGAATTGCGTTAACAATTATTATAAAAGCAAATGCACGCACGTGCATTCACATGCTATTGGATCTAAACTCCATTTTTACTTTCCATAAACACGTTTAAGGATTATACCCCGTTCATTTACCCGTTTTGTAAAAGACCGGCAATATGATTTAAAATTTGTCCCCACCGTGCCCAAAAACGCCGTTTCCACACTTCTTCCCATTTTTGGCCACGAAGGGTGCTGTTTGGCCAGGCTTAAAGGCAGGGCCAAATCCAAGGCCACCCCATTTAGTTTTATTCTTTTGGCCACTTTTTCTTAAGGCATTGGTCCCCACTTTGGGCAACAAGAGAAATACTTCCATGCGGCGATCGCCCGCAATGTCGAGTTGTCACCTCGTCGGGGTGGGTGATGGTGAGTTGGTGGGCCACCCCGAGGAGATGGCGCTTCCTTCGCCTCATGGAAGTATTTCTCGGACAACAGAGTTTGACAATCCCGTCAAAACATTCTGCCATCTTGTGCACTTATGTATTCATGGACGAAATTTCTATTATACCCTCAAGTGTAGATTTTAATTCAAACCACAATTTTCATTTGTAGCTAAATATTTTATTGTACTTTAAGTTAATAATTTTTTTTTTATTTTTTACTACTTATGTTATCATTTTTTTTTAATCAAAGTTTAATATTCAACTTTGTTGGAAATTTTATTAAATTTCAACTTTAAAAATTATTACATTTTAATTTTTAATTTTGATTTAATTAAAATCTTAATTTATAATATAACATATACTTAAATATTTGAATGGATGTTATGAATTAATTAATATTATATTGTTGTGGGGGTTGGTTTCTTATACAGGGATGGTGATTTCATTGTTAGACGAATCATAAAAAGATACAACTTGAAACATAAACATACTTCATTTATATTTCACACTATATTTTTTTTAGTTTTGACAATTCTATGAGAGGTTCGTTCTTTATTTCCCTATGGTCGTGCTCATAGAAGGAAAATCAACTATGAGCTACATTGATTTTATTTTGAAATCGTATAGTTTCGAAAATATCCACGTGAAGGGGGAAGCAACATGACTTTAGGACGACATCTTTAACGTGACTTCCTAAAACTTGTATTATAAATCTCTTCTCAACTTTATGTTATATTATTTTTTAATCGTATTTATTATTTTATTTTGTTAATTGATAATTTATTTACACATAAATCATGTAACACCCCAAAAATTTTAGAATAAAAACTAATGTGTTCTAAATATTATATTTTATTATTTTGAAAGTCGAATGACTAAAGTGAAATACATTTTAAATTCTTATGTTTTTTGGTCGAATATTTAAATTTTGACAGAGTGATGATAAGTATATCAATATTGAACTCTTTTTATAAATCGTAATTTATTAGAAGTTTTTGACTCGAGAAAAAGTTATTTTAGATAAGAACATAATAAGTTAGATTCAATTGAAAGAAAACAAGAAAAATAGAATTTTATATAAGTTATAATCCAATACATATTCTCTTTCTAAAAATGTGTAAGATGGATACTAAATTATTAATCATGTTTTTTTGTTTAATATTAATTAATCCTTAGTTAAAATTAGGCTAAACTTTGGTGATTCAATCCTAATGTAATTATAAAAACGGTTTAAGCTTATCATTAATAACCCAATTCCCTTCTTTTCCCAGTAGTGAACGTGCCTGTGTTTAACTAGAAAATCATCATTTTGATAAAATCCTAACTCTACTAACTAAACTCAACATTATCAAAAACGACTCATGGTACACGGCTCCTCTATTCCAATTAAACCAAAATTTAATTGTGTTTGTTGATTTCAACTCTTAATATTACACATAGTCCCATTTTTTCACCATAAAAATATATGTACACATATGGCAGAAAGGAGTTTTTAAAATCAGCAGTCAAGTTAGAAAAAAAGAAAGATATGTACGTGCTACCATATTATTTTTTTCAAGTAATTTTATCTGATATAACGAGGTAAGATACTTTATGTGCAAGTGCTTTTGTTTCCTTATGCTTTTATATTCAATTAAATATGCATGGATTGTTTGTAGGTATTCGTGTGTTTTAAGAGATATGAAATCCTACGGGATTATAAAAGGACCTAAGATGGGTGTGTCGTTTGGTCACCAATATACTCCATAAAATCAGAGTGGTATAAAATATATAATTGTATGTGAAAACTGCTCGGGATGTCAAATGGGCCGAGCGGCTCGTTGGCTTGATCGCTCTGCTCGTTAAAATTCGACTCATGGGTGGCTCTGGCTCGTTATTTGACGAGCCCGAGCTGAGTAGGGGGCTCAATTCCATGAGCAGAGCCGAGCGCTTGGCTCGTGGGCCGTGTGCCCACAGGCCCACGAGCAATTTTTAATTAGCCCACGAGTTTGTTAAAAAATATGCAAATTTATAAAAAAAGTCAAAAAATGTGCAAATTTACCAGTTACCAAAAAAATAATAATAAATCACGAGCTCCCAAGTGGCTCAGCTCGGCCCACAAGCTTGTGGCTCGTGAGCTCACGAGTTCGTGGGTTAAAAGGCCGAGTTGACTCGGCTCGACCCATTGCCATCTCTAAAAACTATACGTATCTTATTAGGTGTTTTCAAATACTCGCTCTTACAAATTTTTACAGGTTCGATCGAGTCGATTGGAACTGTGGCAAATTGGTGATGTAGACGACCAAGGAAATCCAAGGAAAAAGGAAAATAAAAAGATTAGTCTACTACCGTGTCTCTAATTTTTTGTTAGCTCTAATTGTTCAAAAGACTTGTTTAATTAGTCATTTGATTATGTTTAGATTTTTAGAAACTCAGATCTCGTGTTTTAAATTGATGCTTTGGTTGAAAATAAATATTTTCTTTTATTTGTGTCGCTCCACATTTATTGAAAGGAAAATTTGAATTTTTCGTAACATCCCAGTGTTTATGAAAAATTTGGGGCGTTACAAATCACCTATTTTTTTTCAACAATCTAAAGTTGTGTTGAGTGATTTGTATAAATAAACTTTTCATAAAATGTTTGATATGATTTTTTGAAACCATAAGTGGGTAGTTTTTGGTATTGAACATCTTCACAAATATCTTGTACTAAGGTGTTTTGTTTGTGTAATTGTTGGAAAAATTTTAATTTGTCATGTGAACCTACATATGTAATTAATTATGTATAACACTATCTTAATGTTAAGCCTAAAATTAAAGTGATCTAATAAAGAATTAAATTGTTGGGCTTGAGACATCTAAATAAAGTATAGGGTGAATAATATGTATAGAGATTAGAATCCTTTGGAATTGTATTTCATGATAAATGAAATACATATAGAAACTATATATAAGGTTATGGTCTCCAATTTATATGCAACTTCTTATTTTTTGTGTCATCCCATCAACACAAATATACAAGAGAAAGCATGTTGAAAGAGGAAGATACAAATAAGCGGTCTTAACTTTTCCTGTTCACGACTCCGATCTTCTCTCTCTAGTGCAATAATAATAGACAATCTACAGTAAAAAATAAAAAAAATTCAAGAATCAAAACTATGGATTAACAAGCAAAACCAATAACAAGAATTAGAGAAACAAAGTTCGAGATTAAAAGTGAAGAAGCTAAAGATGAAAATATTGCAGTACAAGATTCAAGATCCGAAATCAAGATCTAACAATAAAGAATCATTCCCAAAAAATTAAGGTATGTTTCGCATTATTAATTTTCTTGATGATTTAATATGGAGGATACTAGTAATAAAGGAGTTTAGGTCTTTAAGAGGGTATTTGTTGAGGATTAAAATTAGAATTTTTAGTAGACTGTGATAAAAAAATTTTGAAATGTGTTGTTGAAAAATTGTGGGACTCATAAAAGATGTGATTAATATTTATTATTTGACTTTGACTTAGATTAGAATCAGATTCTAGTCCAAACCAAATTGACTCTAAGTTCTAAGGTTTCTAGTTTTATAAAATCAAAAGTGTTATAAAATTTCAACAAGTGACATTAGAGCCAATTCCATGTTAAACCACTGAGATTAAAGAAATAATTTTGTGGTTGAAATTCATATATTGAGTTTTAAAATCTTTTAGTTTACAATATGAATTTTAGCAATAAATTTCGTATTTCAGAAATTTTCAACAGAGAATGTTAGGATTGAAAGTCATAATATTTGGGTGAGGGAAAAGTAAAAGGGGTACTTTTAAATTTGACCCAATCAAATGTTCAAAATTTCACTTTGACTTTGAAAATCTTGAATACTATCACATTGGCCTCTTGTATGGTAAAAGACAAAGATACCCTTAAATGTATTATACAATTACAAAACAATGTATTGTTGGAAGGACTTTACTACCTTTTTAGTTAATAATTGAAAACCAAACACTTCCCCACTTATAAAACTTCAAAACGATCTTCCAACACAGAAAAAACTCTCATCTTTCATCTACTTGAACCTCAAAATCTCAAAAAACTTTCAAACGCTAAAGTCGAAATTTTTTTTCATATCAATTACTTCAAATCGATAAATATATTTACGCATGTTTAATTTCGTTTTCAATAAATTAGTATACGTTTAAGTAGAGAAATTTTATTTCGATATAGTAATAGTTAGTATAAATTTTTTTTAATAGAAGAACCTATCAAAAAAAATTGAACAGATCTATAATTTTTTCTTTAGAACCGTAAAAAAAAAAAAAAATTCAACAACCGACGGTTTAGCGACAGCTGTTAATAGTCGACTGTTGGCTGTTAAATAACCAAACAGTTGATTTTTGTGCTTCTATTTCCACAAAATTTAATTGTTAAAGTTGTTAATTAATTAATTAATTTTTGTCGGCACTGATTTTTTCTTATAATTAATAAATGAAGTTGATTAAATAAATAAACATATGAATTTTTTTGTTGTAAGTTATTAAAAAAATTCTATTTTCTCATGTAGCTATGATAATCCCCGTATTTTATTTCGGTGATTTCGAATTGAATGAAAATAATTGGTGGGAATGAATATGGACGAGTGACATATGTGGTTGAATTGCAATTCCCATAACAAAGAGTACATCATACTCATAAGTGTACCACGATTTGCAAAATAAGCTGAATGTCGATCAGTCTCAATACGAAATTGAGATATCTATTCAACGGTTATGGGGATTCATCCATTCCGATTCCACCGACATTCGTTACTAATGATGCTGAATTGAATTATCTATTAGAATTCAATAAAATGCAACGGACTTCGACTGTTCTTGGTGTGACTTTAGTTAAGAAGGATGTTATCGAAGGTGAACGCGAAGATTCAGATTGGGCGGATAATAGTGACCGAGGTTTTTGGGAAGTAGTGGAAATAGTTCCTGTGGATGATGTGGTTATTTCTGAGACAATTGCTCCCGATCGTGATGTCGCAGTTACGCACAGAATTCTGTCGACAGTTGAAGACAATGAGAATATAAATGAGTTTACAAATGAGAATTTGATTGCTTTATCTCGACAGAGACGTGAGTTGGGTGGGAGCTCACAAGTTGGAACAAGTGGACTGTCCTCTTCGCGTGTGGCTCCCGATGATGAGGACTTGTATGTCGGGCAACTGTTTGAAACCAAGAAAGATTTGTAGGAAGCTATGCACCGGCTGAAATTAAAATATAACTTTGAGTTCAAGGTAAAGAAATCAAACAAGTCATCGTTGACAGTTGCCTGCATCGAAAATAGCTGCAATTGGCGCTTGAGAGCAATTAAGATGGACACGAATAAGTGGTTCGTAATTCACAAGTATTCACGGGAACATACTTGCGAAGTGAGAATTCTTTGAAATGATCACAGGCAAGCTCGAGCATGGTTTATTGGTCGACAGATAATGCCCAAGTATCAGGACCCACGGACAATCTACAGACCTTCGGACATCATTAACGACGTCCATCGAGAGTATGGAGTGGTCATGAGCTACCAGAAAGCCTAGAAGGCCAAAAAAATGTGCGTTGGAGGATTTAATGAGATTGGCTTAGGAGAGCTATGCTAAATTGGCTAGGTATTGCCATAAGATGGGGACAACTAATCCTGGCACGACATTTTTTATTGAGAGGGAGGACGATAATTGTTTTAAGTATTTCTTCATGGCTCTCGGACAATGTATTCGGGGTTTTCGAAATACAATGCAACTCGTAATTCTAGTTGATGGTGCAACTCTGAAAGCTAAATATCAAGGCAAATTCATTATTGCTGCATGTAAAGATGTCAACATCCAAATTTACCCAATTGCATTTAGCATAGTCAACAGCGAGAATAATTTGTCCATGCATTGGTTATTTTCTAAATTGAGGGAAGTGATCTGGGAAGTCGAAGACCTTGCCTTTGTAACCGATCGGGGATAGCACATCACGGGTATTGCATGTACCATATACAAGGTAATTTGAAAACTAGGTATCGGGGCATAGGCATCGTTTAATTGTTCAGGAGAGCAGCCGAAACTTACAGTGTTGAAAAGTGTAATAAGTTCATGTTCGAGATAGGAAGTAAATCATTACCGGCGTTGGAGTATCTGACGAACATGGGGATCCAACATTGGGCACAGTCATACTTTTCAGGACGTCGATACAACATGATGACGTCGAATAACGCGAAGTCTCTCAATGAATTGTTTAAGAAGGATCGAGAGTTACCAATTCTCGTAATGATTGAAAACATTTGTAACAAGCTGCAACAGTGGTTTTATAACAGACGTACGACATCGCAGAGTTGCACTAGCGTGTTGGCCCCAACTCAAGAGAAGAAACTCTTTAAGGCGGCAGAGATTGCGAGGAAGTTGAATGTGGAAGCACTAGATGAGTTTCATTTCTCCGTGCAATGTGCACGTAATACAACATATATGGTGGACTTGACTGACAACACATGCACTTGTACGAGATTTCAGTTGGAGAGTTTTCCATGTGAGCATACAGTTGCGGTGGCCATGTATCGAGACTTTGCAGTGAGAACGTTATGCTCTTTGTATTATACGATTAAGTCTTGGAGAACGGCATATGTTGAGATTATATTTCCTCTGCCGAATGAAGCCGAGTGGGAAGTTCCCGAGTACATTCTCCCACTTCATAATTTGTTGCCACCAGCAGTTGAACTACGTGGTCCTGGACGTCAAAGTACATCTAGAATACCATCTACCAGAGAGTTTCCTCGACCGCGTAGGTGTGGCAAGTGCAGAGTTATAGGGCATACTCGACAATTTTGTACCAGTCAAATTTCCCTAAATGACAATTAGACAGGTACGTTAAATGAATAATATTTTCGTATACTTTACACTGTTTAATATTTGTTTTTCCATAAATATTCAATGTTCAATATTTATTCTTGATAAATGGTATTTATAATGATTCATATGAAAAAAATAGTTCCATACTCGGCATAACAAAAAATCAACTTACAAAAAAATAATTAAATTTCCAATGTGAATGTTATATACATTGAACACACAAAATTACAGTTATTTCATTATCACAGAAACTAATTAAATTTACAATTCAAATGTTACATATATTTAATACAAATTTACGGTTCACCATTAAATTCGAACAAATCACAAGCTAGCTTCTTTCTCCTGTTCTGTATCTACGATTGGTTGATTCCATCAACCTTATGTTATATACTTAAAAATTCAACGTACTTAATGGCAAATATGTCCAGTCGCCACTACAATTGAACAAGAATGGATTAGTTCAGTACTGTGTAGCTAAAAACTAAATTTGAAAGATGAAAACAACAAAGTTCAAACACTTACTTTATGGACTGTCGCGCTGTCGTTGTGTTCCGAACAATCCACAATCTGTCCTGTACAGTCATCCCCGCTCGTCTGGTAATCATAGGAACAATTACAGCTACGGATTCCAGGTTTTGCTCCAGCTGGCCTTGTATCAAACATGAATGATCTGGGTCGTACACATATATAGTGGTGTCAACAAAAACGATCTCCAGTATAACATAGTGTTTAGTGATACACGCTGGAATGTACAAATATGTACAACTCTCCCATGATTTTCCCCCGACACTCCACGACATTCCTATGACCCACTCGAGCATATATTCTGGCACTGTGTACTCGTTACCCATAAGTTGAAGCGACTGATACTCTATAGTAATGGCACGCAAGAACTCAGTGTTTAATATGACTCGATCATGAATGTCAAATGATTTTGGATGTCTTTGAGCTCGATCTCGCAGCAAGTCCATGGCCAGGTAGATGTACCGTATCAGGAAATACCAAAAAAGTATGAGTTATTCATTTAATAAACACAAAGTGACGTATACATAAAAAACACGAAATGAATAGTTCACTTACATCGTCGGCGAGCCAAGCTTTCGAAGTGGTGACATCGTGGAACCACTTGTAAGGGTCCGAGATCGTCTGGTTACCTATCGTACGGCTAACTCTGAAAGAATAGGAAAATGTTAAAATAAGCATAGACGATTTAGCATACAATGTTTTATTAAAATCATACAATACTTACCCGAGGATAATTCTCCTCCACTCCGTTTCGAATGCTTCCCACTTGAGTTGTCCACCTCCCTAAATAAGTTTGGGTGCGTCCCATCGATGAACGTCCTCCTCTTGACCTCAGTCGTGGAGGGGAAAGCAACATACTATGACAGCACTCTCAACTTCTTGTCGATCACCTGCTCCGTCTCATCAACAACATGTCTCTTACCCTCAATCACGACGGGCGTCTTCTCGACCTCCGGGGCCACCTCCTCCGCCCCTCCCATCTGGGCCACCTCCTCCGTCATCACCTTCTCCGCCCCTCCCTTCGGGGCCTCTCCCTCCGTCGCCACCCCCTCCGTCCCTCACATCGGGGCCATCCCCTCCGTCGTCCCCTCTCCCATCCCTATCGTAGCCACCCCCACCGCATCCATAGATAATCACAATGATTCTAATGTCTCATCACGCCAAAAATGTGGGTGACCCCTCTCCATCACCATCTCTGCCACCCTCTCGATCATCATCTCCGCCATCCCCGCTGTCCCCCCATCGGCTATTAGGTAAATCTCGTCTAAGTGCCGCTACCGTATCCTGAAGGTCGACAACGCAAGACCGTAGCATTCCAACATCATGCGATGGATTGTCAACGATCCCTGTCAACTCTCGTCCCAGATCGTCGATCCTCCCTGTCATCTCTCATCCCAGATCATCGATCCTCTCCGTCAACTCTCGTCCTAACGCGCCGACCTCTTCCGCTATAAATTCAGTCAGACGGACATACAAATCATCACTGTGTGCCAGAGATACACGGAGGCGATGTCTGGACGAGGGAGAAGGAGATACCTTCGGCGGTGGCGATGCCCTTGACGGAGGTGATGCCAATGACGTGGACGATGCTCTCGGCGAAGGTGATGCCAATGGTGGTGGCGATACCCTCGACGGAGGTGATTGTCGATCAGCTGGACCGCTCTCCTACATAAATAACATTAAAAATTATTCAATAAATTTATACGTCGACGATATTTAATAAATTATTTTTAATTCACATACCCAATCTCGATCCAAGCTCGAATTAGACATCTCCTCGTCTTGGGTGTGCGGAATGCTTAAATCCCGCACAAGACCCCGAGCCTCCTCTTCCATCGACGGTGTCAACTCAAGTATGACTTCAAACTGACATATTGACATTTTAACTAGTTAATGATCATCTAAACAGATTTTAAACTACGTATAAGATAAATTATAAATGCACAATACTTACCGGAGGATCGTCGAGGAGAGTCGATAACTGTTTCCCAGTGGGACATCCATCCGCTCACGATGATCTCCAATGATGCATCCGAGGGTATCGTGTCTCCCCTCGCTTCGCAAAGCGAGCCCCCAGTACAAGGACTGTCTCATACACCCAAATCTGTAACACATACACTTATTATGCAAAAATGTAATATACTAAAACTTTAACTTTAATTATATTAAACATTTATGTGCACCGCTAAGGGCAATCCATATATATCATATCTACGCATTGACCCCCTGGGCCTTGAGCGTGATCTGATGAAGACATGTATGGTGTCTCCATAGCATCTCTGGCCCCATGGATTGTTGTTGAACGCATCGATGTCGTCAACAACTTGTAAATGAAAAATGTCGATGATAGTCTTCTTATGATAACACCTCATCACATTCTCAAGGATGTAGACCAGCCCAAGCTTTAATCTATCTAGCATCTGGTTGCACCCCCTGATCGCGACCATCAACTCGAGTAGAAGCATCGACCCATGTCCTTGGAAGTACATCTCGTACAACCTATTGCTTCTCTCAATGGCTGCATCGTTGCCCGTAATCCTCAGTCCAGTGATCAAGCTAAACTCATACATCGAGAAACTGACGACCTTGCCCCCGATGTCGAAGTGGAGGGAATCGCCATCGACTGGCCTTAAAAGCCAACATAGAAGTGCATCGATGATCTGTCCTGAGTACTGCACCTCTCGCATCTGGTACAGTGATCACAAGAAAGACTGTCGTATGATATCTCCGTGATGATCATCGAGCAGCTCCAACACAATAGTAAAACTCTCAAAGCTACTGTTCCAAGTAGCTTTCCCCGCCATCCGTCTCAACTCCCCATCTAAATGATACTCCATCCTGTAAAAATTCAAATGTTAGACCATTGAACAAGAGATAATAAAATAACGCATAAAAAATCAAGGCAACCGAATTCTAATTACCATACAATACGCAAGACATTGACGCTAAGAACAAAATAAATTCAATACAAATTTAAAAGTTAAAATAAATTAGTTATAAAGAAAAATAATTTTGTATATTATATTTGAAAAATATATTCACAAAAAAAATTTCAAATTAAATACCTTTTTAAAAAAATTAAAGAATATAAATATTATTTAAATAAATTAAAAAAACATCAAAGATTATTTCATAAAAGAAAAATAAAAGGAACAAAATAAATTGTTAATTTTGGACAACATTATCTACTCAATTATTAAATTATATAAAAAAGGCAATTATAAAAATCAAATAAATAACATAATTATTATTTAATCCAATCAAAATAAATTAATTATAAAGAAAATTAATCTTGTAATCATTTGAAAAATATATATACAAACAAAAAATTTTAAATTAAATACATTTTTAAAAAATTTAAAGAATATTTATATTACTTAAATAAATTTGAAAAAAATATCAAAGATTATTTCATAAAAACAAAAATAAAAGGAACTAAGTTGTCTTCTTCTATTAATTGACATTCCCTTTCTTTTTCACACTTACAACTATTACTACTACTACCACCACGCTTCTCTACACACTCTGATGGGAAATAAGTAGTTTGTGTTGGTGTAAAAAGTGTATGTTTTTGTAAATGTAAGAAGTCTTTAGTAATTGTAACACTTCCATTATCTTTTAATAAAAAACTTAATCCTATGATAAAATCTGTATCTTTAATATTTAAAGGTCTAACCCAAGCTGATTCTTTTGGTAAGGTATATTCTATACTTCTACCACAGTTTGTCTCAAAACTAATCTTGCTATTTGATTGTAGTAATTTTGTATAAGTATAAAGTTCTCCATCCAGTTGTTGTGCTTCTATTAGTTTGTCTGAGTATATTATATATTGTTTTGGAATTAATTTTTTATTAATTATACAATTACTGCATCCTGAGTCTATTAATCCTAAACATTTTATTTCATATTGTCATATTCTTATGTAACATTTTACCTTAATACTTTTAAGTTTTTCTGGATTACATATTACTTGAACATATTCTTTTTCTTTATATTCTGTACCTTGACTGTGTTCTTCTATTTCTATTGATTTTCCTCTATTGTTATATTCTAACATTTCTATCTTATTTATTATAAATTTTTGCATTTCTTCTAGGCTTTCAATTCTTTTTCTAAGAATTTTTATTTCTGATATTTCAATTTTTTCTTTTAAAATTTCTGAATTGACTTCTTCTTTTTCAATAAGATTCTTTTCTTCTAGGCATTTTATACATGCTTCTTTATAACATTCTAAGCATTTAGCTCTAAGCTTTCTTTCTGGGTACCAATTACATAATTAACAAGCTATATTATCTGCCCTTTTATATTTTTGCCAATTATGTAAACATTCTATAATTATATTGTTCATTAGGTTTAGTTCTTCTTCTGAATCTGATTCTTCTTGTAATCTTGTATTAGAAAATTCATCTATTATTTCATAATCAGATTCTTTATTTTCTTCTAAATTTTTGTCTTCTATTGATATAATACTATAAATAGATTCTTTATCTGAGATATATTCATCTAATTGTATTAGATCTTCATTAGTACATTCTATTAATGTACTTTTCTTATCATAATTATTTATTCTTTTTGGACAAGTCTTAGATAAGTGTTCATTACTATTACAAACATAACAACTAAGTCTATTTTTATAAGTTCTTTTTGGTTTAAATTTCCTCACATGTCTTTTTTCATCTAAGTATGGTTTCCTCTTATTAGATTTTCTAAGAAAATATCTTTTCTTAAAAGGTCTTTTATTCTTTCTTTCTTTATTACTATACTTATTTTTTCTTGAACTAGAGGCTCCATAAGTTTGTGGGGTAAAAATATCTTTACAAAATTTATAATCTGTTTTTTTAAATTGTTTTTGAATTTGTAATTCTACACATTTATCTTCTAAGCATCTTATTGCATGTTGTATTCTTTGTCATATACTGCTGGTAAATTATTCCATTTATCTGTAATTTCTAATCCTAATGGTCCTGGTAATTTATGAAATAATTTATTTCCTATTTCTTGATTAAATGTATTTCCTGATATTGAAGTTAAGTAATGATACTCATTTAAAAAGTTCTTAACATATCTTCCTTTAGTCCATTTGTAAAGGCTAAGTTGTTCTAAGTCTCTCATAGCTTTTCTTTGTATACTCATATGTCCTGAATTTGGGTCTGCTCCTGTTATTAATATCTGTATTTTATTAACAAAATTATATGAATTACTACCCATGTTAATTAATTGTTCAAATTCTTCTTTCTTTTCTAATTTGAATGCTTCCCACGTAGCTTTTACACTTTCTCCTAAAAATATTTCTAAATATCTATACATATCTAGAGCTTCCATTTCTTGAAAATTTCTAATATAATGTCCTATTATAGTATTTTTCCATACATCTATAACATTATTCCATGTTTGTGGGTCATGTGCTGTAATATTTAGAATCTGTGCTTTATGATCTGATTGGAATTCTATTTTCTTTTCTAAAGGTCTTTCATTTCCTCTTGCTATATATTTTCCTTCTGTATTATTATATAAAGGATAGGCTCCTCTTGGGGGAAATCCTCCACTATAGATCATTGCTTCATGTTTAATTGTTCTATCAAAAGGAGTATCACTAAAAGTTCCATATGTATTTGAATCTTCCATAAGATCTTTTATATAGCTTAAGTCTGAATTTTCTGATTTATTATCTTCTTTAATAATTCCTATTCTTATATTCTGTTCTTGATCATAATATAAATATTCAGATTCTGTAATTATCTTATTAAGATACATTTGGTCTTCTAATTCTAATAATTCTTTATTATCTAAATTCATTCCTAATTCTTTTGGATAGATTATTCTATCAAATTCTTCATCTATTAGTTCCATATGAACTTGGTTTTGAAATGGTTCATTTTGTTCTTCATCAGGATTGGTTTCTTCTTCAAAATCATTCTGCCTTTGTACTTGATTATAATCTAAAAATCTCAAACTTGTTCTTCCATGAATATCTTTATAAGTTAATGCTTCTTGTGGTGGTATAATTATTTCTTGATTTTCTAAAAATTTATCCATATCCCATTCTAATCCTGCTAATTGTTCTGATGAATATTCTTTGGGTTTAACCATGTTAATGCCTTTGCTACTCATCAAATTTACTACTTTGTCTATATAAATTTTATATTTTGTCTGAGAATTATTTGAACATCTTCCTAAAAATCATATACTAATCAATAAATTATCTCCACTTTCTACCTCTTCATATCCTTTTGTTTGAATTCCTATTTTAATTTTATCTAAAAAGTCTTTAATGGTTAATAAAAAGTCTGGATTACAATAAATTATACCATTATTATTATTCATATCTACTTCTGTACTAGCAATCATACTTTTATCTATATTATTAATTCTTTCATCATATATAGTAATTAACACTTTACATCCTAAATTTTTTTTCTCATTAGTCCTTTTATTCCTATAACTATTAATCCTAGATGCATGAATCTAAAATTTTTCTTTTTTAATTCTCTCTTAGAATCTTCTGATATTAAATTTAATTTTCTTACTTGATTTCCTATACACTGGACAGATACTTCTCTACTATATCTAAAAAATTGTGTTCTTGTTTCAAAGATTCCTCTATTATATAATATTTCTGGGTTAAGGATTCTTAATCCATTAGTTTGAAATCTTTGGTAATCTTGTTGAGGATCTATGATTTCTTCTATATTTTGATTATATTGTACTGGTCTATTTAAAACTCTTTCTATTATGTTTCTGCTTATACTTGAAGTACTGTGTCTAGATGTAGATCGTTCTTCATTTATTGTTCTAGATCTTCCTAGGAAAGGATTTGTATTCATCTTGGAAATTTATATTCTTTAGGTAATTTCCTAGTTACCTTTTCTTTTCCTGTTTCTTTAAAACTTAGTTTTTCTATAGTATTTGTTAATGATTTTAAGTCTTTTTCTACACTTGATGTAGCTCCTATTTCTATTTCTTTAGATTTATTAGAATCTAAAATTCTTTTTATTTCTGTTAAATCTACCTTAGATGGTATTTTTTCTAATTTAACAAGTTTTTCTAAAATACTTGAATTTTGATTTTTAATATAATCTAAAGATTCTTTTATATTTTTAATCTCTTGATCTCTAGCTGTAATGTTTTCTTTTATAATTTCTAGATAACTGTTTTGCTTTTTATTTTCTAGTTCTAAATTTTTTGATAAATTTATAATTAAATCTAATAAGCAGTTCTGGCTTGGATCTTCTGAAAATAAACTATGTAATTTATGCTTATTGTCTAAATTACACTTAATTATATTATTATCAACTGTTTGTACTCTTTTAATAGTATTTCTTAAGTCTAAATCTAAATATTCAAACTTTCTATTGATATCCAGAGTTCTAAGTCGTAAGATATTCTTCCTATTATAAGAATATGTCTATATTCTTCAACTAGAATTCTTTTTATAATATTTTCTCTTAATTCTACAGGTAAATCTTTAGTAATTCTTAGAATTTCTAAAATTTCAGTTATATTTTTAAAATATATTCCTACTATATTATCTTCTTCAAAGTAACCACAAATATCTATACTATATTTTACTTGGTAGGTCAATTTATTGTCTCTTATACCTGTAAGTTCTAATATCATATGTTTTTTCCTATCCCGATCACAACTTCCTTTTTTGCTCTGATACCAAATGGGGGGGGGTTCTGCTGTTTTAATAGGTTGTTTTGTTCAAACTTTTGACTTTCAATAACTTTAATCCTACACAGTACTCTCCTTAGTTTTCTATAAATCTTTCTTAAGAATCATATATAAAAATAGTTGTAAGTGTGAAAAAGAAAGGGAATGTCAATTAATAGAAGAAGACAATTTAGAAGAAATAAATTTAGAAACACTAAAAGAATAAGATTTAGAAAACATAGATTTTGGAACTATAGAATTAATTGATAATGAAAAAATTTATGATATGTTAATAACAGAACAAGAAATAGAAAATTTAATTTCTAAATTAGAAAAGATGGAAATAATAGGAGAAAATGTTTTAAAATACTGGGAGAAAGATAAAATATTATGTGAATTAAAAATAAAGAATCCAGAATACATAATTAAAACTAAGAATATTGAAGCTACAAACTTAGATTTAGAAGATTTTAAAACACATATAAAAGAACTCTTGGAATTAGGAGTAATTAGAAAATTAGATAGTCTTCATAGATTAGCAGCTTTTATAGTTAGAAAACATTCAGAAATTGTTAGAGGAAAAAGTAGAATGGTTATTAATTATAAAAGACTTAATGATAATACTATAAATGATGCTTACAGCATACTAGACAAGACGGTATTAATAAATAAAATACAAGATGGTAAAATCTTTAGTAAATTTAATCTAAAGTCAGGATTTTGACAAGTAAAAATGCATTCAGAAAGTATTAAATGGACAGCTTTTACCTGTCCAGAAGGACATTTTGAATGGCTTGTAATGCCATTTGGAATAAAGAATGCACCAAATATTTTCCAAAGAAAAATGGAAAGTATTTTTAATAAACATAGTAAGTTTGTAATAGTATACATAGACGATATTTTAGTATTTAGTAAAAATAAACAAGAACATAGAGGACATTTACAGATAGTATTTTCAGAATTCATTAAACATGGTTTAATAATCAGTAAAAAGAAAATGATTTTATTTAAAGAATTTATAGATTTTTTAGGAGTAAATATAAGAGAAGGCAAAATTAAATTACAACCCCATATTGTCAAGAAAGCTTTAGAATTTTCAGATAAACTAGAAGATTTAAAACAAATACAAAAATTTTTAGAATTAGTAAATTATGCTAGACCATTTATAAAAGATTTGGGAAAAATAGCAGGACCTTTATACGCTAAGACATCTCCTACAGGACAAATATTTTTTAATTAAGAAGACATAAAATTAGTCCAACAAATAAAATAAAAAATAAAAACCTTACCAGAATTAGCTATGCCTTTAGATTCAGAATATCTAATCATAGAAACAGATGGAAGTATGACAGGATGGGGAGCTATATTAATATGCAAACCTAATAAATATACTGATAAAAGTACAGAAAGAATTTGTAGGTATAATAGTGGAAATTATAGAGAGAAAGAAAATTTAAGTAGTATAGATGCAGAATTATTAGCTATAAATTATGCATTAGATAGTTTTGAACTATTTATTATATCTAAGAAAGAAATAACTATAAGAACAGACTGTGTAGCCATAATTTCTTTCGTTAATAAAATGAAAATAGATTCAAAAAGAAGTAGCAGAAGAAGATGGTTAAATTTTATAGATAGAATCACAAATACAGGAATCAATATAGAATTCGAGCATATTAAAGGTAGTGATAATAAGGTAGCAGATATATTAAGTAGAATAATAATAGATAAAAGTTATTAAATTTGGTTAACATAATTCTGCTATACAGATGACAAGACCAAGGCCTATAAGACCAGGAATTCCACCTGGGAATTCATTTGCATCAAGACTACTACCACAGACTCCATTTAATCAGAACAGACCAATGTTACAAGACAAACTAAGGTTTGGAAACCAAGAACTCATAGTTTTTCCTAATAGTAATATTTCTTTTAAAATTTTACCTCATATTTCTTTATCTAGAGAAGAAAAATGTATTTTAGACAATTTATGGATTTCTTATAATAAGAATCCAAAAGATCAGAAATATTTCCTTGCATGTATGAATGCATTGTCAGAACACTTTAGCCAGAACAAGCAAAGATTTAAATTTTATGTTGTTATTAAAGGAAAAACTCCAGGAATTTTCCATTCTTGGATAGAAGTTTTAGATTGCATTAAAAACTTTCCAGACCCTCTTTACAAAGGTTTTACAAATTTTCAAGAAGCATTAGACGTTGCAAGACAACAGAAAGATGTATTTTTTGTTCCAATTTTCATTAATTGAATTATTTTACGTTTATTCGGTTTAATTAGATGAAGATGCATGAGTAGTTAGATTGTGGGTCATGCTGGAGTGAAAAATGTTAATTTTTTGTAATTTTTGGACCTCTCCATCATCGACAACGGCGATTTCCGACGAGAGGGATAGTAAAAGACAGTGACTGTTAACAGTCGGGTCGATCCAACTGTTAACATTCGGTTCAGACAGTTAATAGTTTAACAGTCGGCCATTTATCAGTCATGGGCCGACTGTTAATGGTCAATGGACCGACTGTTAGTTAACAGTCTGCAATTTTGTTAATATACATATAATTATTATTTGCTTTTATCAATTTTTGTAATTAATTTATTTTTTTATTTGATTAAATAGTAATTATGTTATGTTATTTTTTTTATGTCTTTTATTTATATAATTTAATAATTGAATATTATCTAAAATTACTAATTTATTTTGTTCCTTTTATTTTTGTTTTTATGAAATATTCTTTGATATTTTTTTCAAATTTATTTAAATAATATAAATATTCTTTAAATTTTTTAAAAATGTATTTAATTTGAAATTTTTTGTTTGTAAATATATTTTTCAAATGATTACAAGATTAATTTTCTTTATAATTGATTTATTTTAATTTGATTAAATAATAATTATGTTATTTATTTATTTAATTTTTATAATTGCCTTTTTTATATATTTTAATAATTGAATAGATAATGTTGTTCGAAATTAACAATTTATTTTGTTTCTTTTATTTTTCTTTTATGAAATAATCTTTGATTTTTTTCTAATTTATTTAAATAATATTTATATTCTTTAAATTTTTTAAAAATGTATTTAATTTTAAATTTTTTATGTAAATATATTTTCCAAATGTAATATACAAGATTAGTTTTCTTTATAACTAATTTATTTTATTTTTAAATTTCTATTGAATTTATTTTATTATTAGCGTTAACGTCTTGCGTATTGTATGGTAGTTAGAATTCGGTTGCCTTGGTTTTTTGAGATTATGCATTATTTTATTATCTCTTGTTCAATGTTCTAACATTTGAATTTTTCCAGGATGGAGTATCATTTAGATGGGGAGTTGAGACGGATGGCGGGGAAAGCTACTTGGAACAGTCGCTTTGAGAGTTAAGCTGTTGTGTTGGAACTGCTCGATGATCATCATAGAAATACGCTACGACGGTCCTTCTTGTGGTCACTGTACCAGATGCAGGAGATGCAGTACTCAAGACAGATCATCAATGCACTTCTATGTCGGCTTCTGAGGCTAGTCAACGGCGATTCCCTTCACTTCGACCTCAGGGGCAAGGTCGACAGTTTCTCGATGTATGAGTTTAGCTTGATCACTGGACTGAGGATTACGGGGGACGATGCAGCCATTAAGAGAAGCAATAGGTTGTAGGAGACGTACTTCCAGGAACATGGGTCGGTGCTTCTACCCGAGTTGATGCTCGTGATCAGGGGGTGCGACCAGATGCTAGATAGATTGAAATTTGGGTTGGTCTACATCCTCGAGAGTGTGATGAGGTGTCATCACAAGAAGACTGTCATCAGCATTTTTTATTTGCAAGTTGTTGACGACATCGATACGTTCAACAACTATCCATGGGGCCGGAGATTCTACGAAGACATCGTACATGTCTTCATCAGATCACACTCGAAGCCCAGGGGGTCAATGCATAGATACAATATATATGGATTGCCCTTAGCGGTGCAGGTAAATGTTTAATATAATTAAAGTTAAAGTTTTAGTATATTACATTTTCGCATAATAAGTGTATGTGTTGCAGATTTAGGTGTATGAGACAGTCCCTGTATTGGGGGCTTGCTTTGCTAAGCGAGGGGAGACACGATGCCCTCAGATGCATCATTGGAGATCATCGCGAGCGGACGGATGTCCCACTGGGAAACAATTATCGGCCCTCCTCGACGATCCTCAGGTAAGTATTGTGCATTTGTAATTCATATTATACGTAGTTTAAAATCTGTTTACATGATCGTTAACTAGTTAAAATGTCAATATGTCAGCTTGAAGTCATACTTGAGTTGACGCTGTCGATGGAAGAGGAGGCTCGGGGTCTTGTGCGGGATTTAGGCGTTCCGCACACCCAAGACGATGAGATGTCTTATCCGAGCCTGGACTGAGATTGGGTATGTGAATTAAATATAATTTATTGAATATCATCGACGTATAAATTTATTGAATAATTTTTAATGTTATTTATGTAGGAGGGCTGTCCAGTTGATCGACAATCACCTCCGCTGAGGGTATCACCGCCACCATTGGCATAACCTCCGTCGAGAGCATCGTCGTCGCCATTGGCATCACCTCCGTCGAGAGCATCGCCACCGCCGAGGGTATCTCCTTTTCCCTCGTCCAGACACTTCCCCTGTGTATCTCCGACACACAATGATGATTTGTATGCCCGTTTGACTGGATTTATAACGGAGGAGGTTGGCGCGCTACGACGAGAGTTGACGGAGAGGGTCGATGATTTGGGAAGAGAGTTGACAGGGAGGGTTGACGATCTATCCCATGATGTTGGAATGCTACGGTCTTGTGTTATCGACCTTTAGGATACGGTAGTGGTACTCAGAGGAGATTTAACCGGTAGGTGATGGGGGGACAGTGGGGATGACGGAGATGATGGTCGAGAGGGTGGCAGAGATGGTGATGGAGAGGAGGGTCACCCATATTTTTGGCGTGATGAGACATTAGAATCGTTGTGGTTGTCTATGGAGGCGGAGGGAGTGGCCCCGATGGTAATGGGAGAGGAGATGACGGAAGAGGTAGCCTCGATGGGAGGGACAGAGGAGGTGGCCCCGAAGGTCTAGAGTATGCTCGTCGTGATTGAGGGTCAGAAACATGCTGCTGATGAGACGGAGCAAGTGGTCGGCAAGAGGTTCAGAGTGCCGTCACAGTATGTTGTTTCCCCTTCATGGCTGAGGCCAAGAGGAAGACGTTCGTTGATGGGACGCACCCAAACTTATTCAGAGAGGTGGACAACGCCAAGTGGAAAGCGTTCGAGACGGAGTAGAGGAGAATTATCTCCGGGTAAGTATTGTATGAGTTTAATAAATCACTGATGCTAACTTGTCTATGCTTATTTTAACGTTTTCCTTTTTTTTAGAGTTAACCACATGATAGGTAATCGGACGGTCTCAGACCCTTACAAGTGGTTCCACGATATCACCACTTCGGGAGCTTGACTCGCCGACGATGTAAGAGAACTATTCATTTCGTGTTTTTTATGTATACGTCACTTTGTGTTTATTAAATGAATAACTCATACTTTTTTGGTGTTTCCTGATACAGCACATCGACCTGGCCATGAACTTGCTACGAGATTGAGCTCAAAGACATCCAAAATTATTTGACGTCCATGGTCGAGTCATATTAAACACTGAGTTCTTGCGTGCCGTTACCATAGAGTATCAGTCGCTCCAACTTATGGGTAACGAGTACACGGTGCCAGAATATATGCTCGAGTGGGTTATAGGAATGTCGTCGAGTGTCGGAGGAAAATTATGGTAGAGTTGTACACATTTCTACATTCCAGCGTGCATCAATAAGCACTATGTTATGCTTGAGATCGTTTTTCCTGACATGACTATATATGTGTACGACCCAAATAATTCATGTTTGACACAAGGCCAGTTGGAGCAAAATCTGGAGTCTATAGCTGTAATTGTTCCTATGATGGCTAGACGAGCGGGGATGATTGTATAGGACAGATTGCAGATTGTTCAGAACACAACGACAGCACGACAGTCCATAAGGTAAGTGTTTGAACTTTGTTGTTTTCATCTTTCAGATTTAGTTTTTAGCTACACAGTATTGAACTAGTACATTCTTGTTCAATTGTAGCGGCGACTGCAGCATATTTGCCATTAGGTACGTTGAATTTTTAAGTATAGGACATAAGGTAGATGGAATCAACCAATCGTGGATACAGAACTGGAGAAAGAAGTTAGCTTGTAATTTGTTCGAATTTAATGATGATCAGTAAATTTGTATTAAATATATATAGCATTAGAATTTTAAATTTAATTATTTTTTGTGATTATGAAATAATTCTAAATTTGTGTTCAATGTATATAACATTCATATTGGAAATTTAATTATTTTTTTGTAAGTTGATTTTTTATTATTTTACACATATGCCGAGTATGGAACAATTTTTTTCATATGAATCATCATAAATATCATTTATCAAGAATAAATATTGAACATTGAACATTTATGAAGAACAAATATTGAACAGTATAAAGTAAACGAAAATATTATTCATTTAACGTACCTGTCTAATTGTCATTTAGGTAAATTTGACTGGTACAAAATTGTCGAGTATGCCCTATGGCTCTGCACCTGCCATACCTATGCGGTCGAGGAAACTCTCCGGTAGATGGTATTCTAGATATACTTGGATGTCCAGGACCACGCGGTTCAACTACTGGTGACAACAAATTATGAAACGGGAGAATGTGCTCGGGAACTTCCCACTCGGCTTCATTCGGTAGAGGAAATATAGTCTCAGCATATGCTGCTCTCTAAGACTCAGTCGTATAATACAAAGAGCATAACGTTTTCGCTGCAAAGCCTCGATACATGGCCACTGCAACTGCATGCTCACATGGAAAACTCTCCAACTGAAATCTCGTACAAGTGCATGTGTTATCAGTCAAGTTCACCATATATGCCGTATTACATGCACATTGCGTGGAGAAGCGGAACTCATCTAGTGCTTCCACATTCAACTTCCTCGTAACCTCTGCCGCTTTAAAGAGTTTTTCCTCTTGAGCTGGGGCCAACATGCTAGTGCAACTCTGTGATGCCGCACGTCGGTCATGAAACCACTATTGCATCTTGTTACGAATGTTCTCAATCATTGCGAGAATTGGTAACCCTCGATCCTTCTTAAACAATGCACTGAGAGACTCCGCGTTATTCGACGTCGTCATGTTGTATCGACGTCCTGAAAAGTATGACCGCGCACAACGCTTGATCCCCATGTTCATCAGATACTCCAATGCCAGTAATGATTTACTTCCTATCTCGAACATGAACTTATTATACTCTTCAGCACTGTAAGCTTTGGCTGCTCTCCTAAACAATGAAACGATGCCTTTGCCCCGATACCTAATTTTCAAATTACCTTGTATAAGGTACATGCAATACCCATGATGTGCCTTAGGAAAAACTTTAGCAATACCGTTTATTATAAACTGTCCCCGATCGGTTACAAATGCAAAGTCTTCGACTTTCCCGATCACGTCTCTCAGTTTAGAAAAGAACCTACACATGGATAAATCATTCTCGCTATCGACTATGCCGAATACAATAGGGTAAATTTGGATGTTGGCGCCTTGACATGTAGCAATAATTAATTTGCCTTGATATTTAGCTTTCAGAGTTGTACCATCAAGTAGAATTGCGGGTCGCATTGCATTTCGAAAACCTTGAATACATTGTCCGAGAGTTATAAAGAAATACTTAAAACAATTATCGCCCCCCGTCTTAATAAAAAATGTCATGCCAGGATTAGTTGTCCTCATGTTATGGCAATACCTGGCCAATTTAGCATAGCTCTCCTCAGCCGATTCCATTAAATCCTCCAACGCACATTCGTTGGCCTTCCAGGCTTTTCTGGTAGCTCATGACCACTCCATACTCTCGAAGGGCATTGTTAATGATGTCCAAAGGTTTGTAGATCGTCCGTGGGTCCTGATACTTGTGCATTATTTGTCGACCAATAAACCATGCTCGAGCTTGCCTGTGATCGTTTCGAAGAATTCCCACTTCCCAATTATGTTCCCGTGAATACTTGCGAATTACGAAGTACTCATTCGTGTCCATCTTAGTTGCTCTCAAGCGCTAATTGCAACTGTTTTCGACGCAAGCAACTGTCAACAATAACTTGTTTAATATCTTTACCTTGAACTCAAAATTATATTTTAATGCCAATCGGTGCACAGCTTCCTGCAAATCTTTCTTGGTTACAAACAGTTGCTCGACATACAAGTACTCATCATCGGGAGCCACACGCGAAGAATTGGAAGACGGTCCACTTGTTCCAACCCGTGAGCACGCTCCTGGCTCACGTTTCTGTTGGGATAAAGCAATCAAATTCTCATTTTTAAACTCATTTATATTCTCATTATCTTCAACTGTCGACGAAATTCTGTGCGTAACAGCGACATCACGATTAGGAGCAATTGTCTCAGGAATAACCACATCATCCGTAGAAACTATCTCCACTGTCTCCCAAAAACCTCAGTCATTATTATCCGTCTTATCTAAATCTTCGCGTTCACCTTCGATAATGACCTTCTTAACTAAAGTCACACAAGAACAGTTGGAGTCCGATGCATTTTATTCAATTCTAATAGATAATTCAATTTAGCATCATTAGTAACGAATGTCGGTGGAATCAGAATGGATGAATACCTATAACCGTTGAATAGATATCTCAATTGCATATCTTATTGAGATTGATCGACATTCAACTTATTTTGCAAATTGTGGTACACTTCTGAGTATGATGTACTCTCTGTTATGGGAATTGCGATACAACCACATATGTCACTCGTCCATCTCCATTCCCGCCGATTATTTTTATTCAATTCGAAATTAACGAAATAACAGGCGGGGATTATCATATCTGCATGAGGAAATAGAATTTTTTTAATAACTTATAACAAAAAAATTCATATGTTTATTTATTTAATCAACTTCATTTATTAATTATAAGAAAAAATCAGTGCCAACAAAAATTAGTTAATTAATTAACAGTTTTAACAATCGATTTTTGTGGAAATAGAAACACAAAAATCAACTGTTTGGTTATTTAAAAGCCAACAACCGATTGTTAACAGCTGGCTGTTAAACAGCCAAACAATCGGCTGTTAACAGCCGCTGTCGGTTATTAACAGCCAAACCGTCGGCTGTTTAGCTATTTTGCGTATGAATTTTTTTTGTTCTACGGTTCTAAAGAAAAAAATTATAGATCTGTTCAAAAATTTTTTGATAGGTTCTTCTGTTTAAAAAAATTTATACTAACTATTATTTTATCGAAATAAAATTTCTCTATTCAAACGTATATTAATTTACTGAAAACAAAATTAAACATGCATAAATATACTTACTGATTTAAAGTAATTGATATGAAAAAAAATTTCGACTTCAGCGTTTGAAAGTTTTTTGAGATTTTGAGGTTCCAACAGATGAAAGATGAGAGTTTTTTCTGTGTTGGAAGCTCGTTTTGAAGTTTTATAAGTGAGAAATGTTTGGTTTTCAATTATTAACTAAAAGGGTAGTAAAATCTTTTCAACAATATATTGTTTCGTAATTGTATAATAGATTTAACGGCATCTTTGTCTTTTACCATACAAGAGGCCAATGTGATAATATTCAAGATTTTCAAAGTCAAAGTGAAATTTTGAACCTTTGACTGGGTCAAATTTAAAAGTACCCCACTGTGGCGTCGATTATTTTTTGGGTCGGTCAGTTAGAGAGGAAACTTTCAAACAGTCTGTAGTCTTGAAGGGTAAAATCGCCATTTTAGTGTAAAGTTATGCTTTAACTTAATTTTTTTTTAATTCATTTAATGATTCAAAAGCCAATGTTAAAATTTGCTACAGTCCAAGAGCCATTTCCGTATATTTCCTCAAAGTAAAACCCCACAGCGAGAGGGTGAGAAGCAAAATCCTAGGGAATCAAAATTCAACGGATAAGTTTTATCTTCCTTTCTGCATCTGATTAGCAATTTTGGTTTGATGAACATTGCCCTTGTTTGAGCCCCATTTTTTTTGGAAAATATATATTTTTCAACAGTATTTTGATATCATTTCAACTACATATTTTTCAATAAAATAATATTACACATAAATCCAAAACTTTTTCTTATTTTTTAACCACACATTTCGCATCAATACACTATTCGAAAATTCATTCTTCCAAAAAAATGGAGCTCAAATAAGGGAGCAATCCACTAAAATAGAAATTTCTACTGGATATATCAATTTTAATAGTATTAAAGAATTTCCATCTGTCATTGGTATGCATCAATGTTCCAGTGCTCTCATTGAGGAGCCTTTTTGACTTTTCCAAGATTAGTTCCATTAGTGCATGTTATTTGCTAGTGATGCAGTTGTAGTTGATGATATTAGGAGGGAACAAATTCATAAGTTAGGACTTATAGGAGCACTTTGGAATTCAAATGTTTAAATTAAATCCTAATAAATGAAATCGCTATTCACTAATTCATTGCTGGTGATATTGTTGTAACTTTCAAAAGCTTTTAATTTTCTTCATATTTCTAATTACAAAATTTAATTGGTAATATGTAATTTCATTGAGTTGATGTTTTAATTTTATTTGTTGGTTTGCAGTAGTAGGTTAATTATTAAACATCAGATGTGGAAAATTTCGAGCATCACAATTATTTATAAAAACTTTAATCAAATACTAACTACCACATCATATCAAATAATGTGCCATGTCACTTTCCTATTTGTATAAATTTCTTATCAGATGTGGAATAGAAACGGATTTTCATTCCTTTCATAGGTTTATTTCCTCTTTTTATTTAGCTTCTACACTAAAGTTAAACCAGTTACCTCGGTACTTAATTTCATTAATTATTCGTTGTTCCACTCTAATCACTTAAAGCGTTTGGATGTATGTGGTGTTGTGATGCTCCACGGGTGGGGCGGGACGATGGAAGCCTCAAAATTGAGATTCAACCTTTTTTTCAATATTGTTATCTTGATCTAGTCCTCAATCATACGTTTTCTTATTGACTTCTGCACCCAATAGTTGAATTCAGAACACAGTGCACTTTCAATTCCCATGCGCCTCTTTATGTTTTTAAATTTTTTTCGTTATAACTTCTAAAGAACCTTCTGATGATGTGTGTTTTTTGGTACTACCTTGATCAAATACTAAACTTCAGGAATTTTGAGAGTTTTAAGTAATGAAGATACTCGCGCACACATCTGAGCACATAAGCACACATATCTGGGAAGATGTAAGATGTTTTTTTGGTAAAGATGGAAACTCCTACAGGTGTTATTTATTTTTTTTTTTTGATATCCAGGTATCCCAACTTACACTAGACTAAATTTTGGACCCTCAAGATCCTTGCCCCTAGAATCTTGAAGGGGGTAAATCGCGGGTTATGCCTCAACTGGATCACAAGTTCCTCCCACCGCCTGTACACTTCTGCGCACAAGAGATCCTCCTCCAATGTGATTGCTCCATACCAAATAAATCTGGCCGCAGGTTCCCACCAAGATTCGAACCTCCACCCTGCCGCTAGAAGCAAGACAAATGTTGAGTGATCCACCAGTTGAGCTGTGCCCCGGAGGGCTCCTACAGGTGTTATTTATTTTTACTTGGGTTTGATGGAAGGCTATTAAAATGGGGATACACAAAATACCATGCTGTTAAAAATGAAATTTGTAGATATGCAGGTGAATACAAGAGCTGAAAGGATGAATCTGTTCAAATGTTTTACTAGAAATCAATTTCTAAATTTCATATGTTTATCTTATTTTTAATACATATGTGTTATTGATATTTTGAAAAGTTAAATGACTTTGCAGATATGCTGATGTAGAAGCAAAGAATAAGAGTTTTACAAATTAATGGTATCAAATTATTGTCAAAGAGGGACATAAATAAATTGAAGTCCGAGATGGACATACATAAATTATCGAGGGGGATGAGTTTAAGCTGATAAGGGAGTCACCTCAAGAAGTAATCTAATCTTTGTGATTAGAGATCCTCTGAAAAAATGTTCAATGTAGTAGAAATAACTCGTAATAGTACTATATTATTTGGACTCATTCCTATGGCAATATTGTGCTAATAAATGTGATGTTATTAAGGGTTTAACCCCGAATAGGCATAGAGACAAGAGAATTCTCACGAGGTGTAGGTCCATGCACCTTTGGAAGACCTACTTATATAAAAGTTGTGATGAAGCCGTGACTATGTGCTATTCTCTAGACATTTGTACTAGAATCGAGATTATAGCGCATGGCCACTAAAAGCGCTATCCGCTATGACCTAGAGCTTAAATCGATACGGTGTGTGGAATAACTGAAGTTTAACTAAAGGGACATAATTCAATGCTTAGTCCATTATGGCTCTCTCAAATGAAAATTATTATCACGAAGTGAGGTTCATAAACTTGTGGGGGATTGTTGAAAATTATATTAAATTTCAACTTTCAATATTATTACATTTTAAGATATACTTAAATATTTGAATAGATGTTATGAATTAATTAATAAGATATACTTAAATATTTTGAATGGAGGTTATGAATTAATTAATTTTATATTATTATGTGTTGGTTTTTTCGTATAAAAGGGATGGTGATTTCATTATTAGATGTATCATAAAAAGATACAACTTGAAAACATAAAAATACTCCGTTTATATTTCACACTATATTTATATAGTTGGCAATTTGATGAGAAACTCATTCTTTATCTCTCTATGGTCATATCCATAGAAGGAGAATCAATTGTAAATCACATTGGTTTTATTTTGGGACCGTCTGGTGACAAAAGTACCTGCAAGAAGGGAAGACAACACATCTTTAGGATAGCGTCCTAACGTGATTCTCCAAGACTTGCATTCTAAGTCTCTTCTCAACTTTATGCTATATTATTGTTGAATTGTATTTAAAATAGAACCTCCCCTTTCACGCTTATGTCACGTCAAGGTACTGCAGCAGAATATACAACAAGATTCGATCCAATTTATCATAATCGATTAGTTAACTATGTTAATTGATAATTTATCTACACACAAATCCCCATTTTTTTCCAACAAACTTTTCATTACTTAGCATATTTTGTTCTTGGTGATGAATTCTGTCAAAATATTTTATTTACATGCATTGAAATGAGAGAAAATACTTTTTTGCACTTTCACATTTATTTTTTTCAAAAATTAATGGGAAATAAGTCGTTTTATAGCCTTCCAACGGACTTTTTGGATGAAAATTATTATCAAAGACAATATATACTAATTGTTGGAAGATTGGGAGCAAGAATAGATCTATAAAGATAGGATAGAAGTGTTACATTGAGAATATATTAGTGATTTTAAGTAAAATAAAAATGGTGCACATATTAAAAAAAAAAGTGTGATGTGAATATAATTATTCAATAAAGAAATAAATTTGATTAATGACCCTTACATAAATAAATAAAAAAAAATCTGAATCCCACATGCCAACCTTGAATATAAAAATAAATGAAGACAGCTTTTCTAATGATAAAATTGCAATTCTTTAGCCCATAGTCTATATTGAGACTCCCGGACTTGGTGAGCATCTCCAAAATGTCAGTAATGTTAAAAGTGGTGGAAAATTCTACTTATGCATAATTATTGCACATAATGGTATCTATAATATGATGTAGCAATCATTCTATTGTTGATGTACAAGTGTGAGATTTGAATTAAAGGTTGGATCCAGTGCTATGTATAATTATGGACACCATTATGTAAACAATTATGTACATATAGTAGTAGTATCAACCTTTAGTGTTGATTGATATTTTGATATTTAATTGATATGAGATTTATATCATAAACTACTCCCGTGATGTGGTAACTCGTGTAAAAAATACCAATTTTGAAATCCATGTAATCGTTTGAGCCTTATTAAATTTTTTTGTTTGAATTTAATGAACTCTAATCCCATATTGTAACTTGTGATTCATTTTGAAATGTCAACATAGTTTTAAAGAGTACCATAAATCTTTATACGTTGATTAATGTGGGATTTATTCATTAACCATCATTTGGCATTTACAAGTTCTCAACCTTTTGAAAAGAAATACATAGTATATTGATCTCCAACTTTTTACGATCACTTATTATCATCTGATCATGAGATGTCATCTTCTATGAAGTTAGAATTTTCTTTTCAACTTCACTTGGTGTCAAAAACTTGAACTGGTGCATATAACAAAAATTTAGATGATTTGATTATTAGCTAGGGACAAACAAATAACATTGTTCCAAATCAACTTGCTCTTTTTCAAGATTAAAAATTAATTTACTACCAAGGCAATAGATTAAGGACTAATAGTGAAATTGTTACTTTAATTTGATTTGATTGTGATTTGATTGAGAGTATTCGGTCATGACCTTCCCTCGTGTCGAAATTGAATCCGCTAATCTCATTTGACTTAACATTTCAATTTGTTGAAAATTAAAAATTCTAATTATATAACATTAAGAGAAATAAAAATCTCAGTAAAAAAGGCACAAAAGGACATGTAAGATTAATAAATAATCATTTCAATAAAATACTACATTCTCATCCATTGCTACATTTATTTACTATAATAAAAAGAAGATAACATCTATTTTATGATGATATATATTTAAATCCTAACGATTATTCCTCATTTATAAGAGAAATTAGGTCAAAATCGAAAATTTAAGTGTAAAATTTTTAAGATATCCTTAATGAAAGCTCCTTAAGATCAATCAGTGTACGAACTACGAACAACGATAATAACCAGGCTCCACAGCTTAATACTATTAGAGTGACAAAAATTATTTGCTGATTCAATTCATAAGTTATAATAGTAGGCTAAAAATATATATATATATATATATATATATATAAAAATATTATTGCTCACAATGCATAATTAATATGTTGCATATCATAGTTGCAGAAACTTCTAATCATCGGTTGGTATGTAGTGAATTCAGATGAACTGTCGAGGCTAGTTTCTTGTGGTAATTCTTGAAGGAAATAAAACACGAGATTTAGCACCTTAGACCGGAGACTCAAAAAAGGGACAATTGGAGGACTTAATCACGTAACAATCCATTCCATACCAAATGTTGATTAGCCTCCTCATTGTAGAATGAACAGACTAAATAGGGAGGACTAAGTAGAGTTAGCTTTCGAAAGAGACAAGACGACTGCAATTGTAGAATAAAAGGACGGATTGGTAAAAGCATATTTCCATGGAAAGGTATCTTTAAACAACTATTAAAGCTTTTGTTTTCAAAATGATCCACTATGATACGTTATTAAAAAGAACTCATAGTCAACTCTTGAGTTGAGAAAGTTTTATATTTTGAATATCTTTATAGATAAACTTTGGTGATGTGGTTGATGTGTGCACTTTGTTTGAAGAGTATGTTTGTCACATATATATACAATTACTTTCTTCTAGTTTGGAGTTTTTAATATCAATAAACTAGTTGGATTAGGTTATCAGCTAATTGCTGCAATTAACATTTTCCAAACTAATTAACCTCAAACACCAACCACTTTTATCCTAAATACCTACAAGTCATTCAATGTTAAACCTAATGCTGTTACATGGCATCCCATTACAACAATGGAGGTTTGCATAATAAACAATCCAAAAATCCCACCTAAATTTCAAATTTTTATAATTAAATTATTTGGTCGGAAATTATTTTCATTTAGGTGTTTATTAATTTTCATTATTGGAAATAAAATTGTAGAATGTGAAGATTTCATTTTTCTTTTTGTGATATGTTGACTAATAGCTTTGTTTTGAAATTGAATTCTCGCATGTCCAAATAAATTGAAGTTATCTATGGGATATAAACGCAGTATAATTCTCATTTAAAAAAAAAAAAAAATGAAAAGTAGTTACTTTATTAATAATGAAAATAAAAACATAATAATAATAATAATAATAATAACAACAACAACAACAACAACAACAACAACAATAATACAGACTTAGGAAGGGCTTTGTCTAAAGCTGCAATGAAAAGCTAACCATATTAAGAGGTGTCGAGTAAACAATAAAAGTTAAAGAAGCTATACTTCTTTCTCCTTAGTCATATTTTTTATTACCATATGTCGAGTGTACTATTTTTCTAGCTCCTCACTACTTGAAGGAGGTTTCATAAATGTATTATATTACCTCAAGTTCACGAAATAGTTTCATCATCGTTGCTATGAATGTATTGCAAAGTGGCTCCGACATATTCTCATTTTCTTGAAATGTTCAATCTCATATTATTCAAATCGTTGTCAATTAATGACTGAACCAATTTTTGTTCGTTCTGTCTCTTGAACCAATCCCATGATCATCATGTTCCAATGGTGTCATAAAACTACATTCTTCATGTTTATTTTGGTGCACCTGAAATACGAAATCTCTTTATCCTTGTCCTAACCCTCGACTTAGTTGATCGGGATGACATCGCATTTATCTGCCTATTAATTATTTGACTTCTCAAATGATCTATCAAGTACATTTTTAACTTACAATGGAGTTACAACACTCTATGCTTACACTGGAGTTTCAAAAACAATTTTTTATTTTATTTTTTAGTATTCAATGTTACATGGCCGTTATATTTTGTCAAATTCTACATCATTTAGAACAGCTTGGACTTGGGAAAGAAAATGTTATCTAAACGTTATAATTCAACCCCCTCTACTTTACAAAACTAGCTATTAGGTCCCCATGTTTCTCACAATATTCAAATTAACTCCTCCGACTGGACTTGCGTTTGAGATTGAGAAAATTCGAGTGCCAAAATTACCCCTAAATGAATCCAAATCTCCTATAGCTCATTAGTACTTTAAACCCTCATATGCTCATTAGTAGTGGTATTTCCGCAAAAGCCTCCAAAAAACCGTCCACTTTTGTACTTTCTTTCGGTGATCCAAATACTTTAACGTTGATGTGGGATTTGAGATGCTGACATATCACTTCATTTCTTGTTAGATCTTTCTATCTGAACTATTATATGTGATGTGAACAATTTGATTGGATTGTGATGACTTACAAACATGAATAATTCATTGCTGCAAGCATGCAACCAATCCTTTTGTAGAAACTAATTGTGATGTGATTTTGAGTTTGTGTGCACGTTAGATAGGATGACAAATATGGAAATGATAGAATTTTGAAGGTTGCTATATCAACAAATGTTGGATTGTTATGTAACAACCACTAAGGTTAGAATTTACCTTTCAGATCCGTTTGTATAGGGTGTTCATTGCCCAAAATGCTTATAAAGTATAAAATATTTCACAAATGCAAATGATATGGAATACACTTAAAAGTTATTATTATATTCCACATTACTTCATAAGAACGCCACAGCTGTTGACCTCAATATTTGTAGGGATAACGTGGCCAAGAGGTAGATACTTCATGTAGATGCCTTCCTGCACAGTAGCAAACCATTAGTCACTCATGCCTTTTTCCAACAATGGTGGAGGCGTTGTGAGTACTATGATGGTCAAGTTAGTTGACGATGGAGGAGAAAGAAATAACACACTTGCATTCTAAGATAATCGAGCAAAGTATATGTTTTGATATATGGAATTGCATTATCCTTGAAATGAAAATAAGTGCGAGTATTTGTAAGGGAAGAGGTAGATTTGGGACCATTGGATAGAGGTCACGTCTGTTGGACGAAACATCCACTTCTAAGTAATAATCAATCAGTCACCTAGACGGACGAACATCTAATGCTCCCTAATGAGTGAATTTTGTAACATGACCTTTTGATGCCTATTGCACAAACATCACATTAATAAATCGTGTGGATCTTATTTGTATTAAAGATTCCCTATTTAATATAGACAATGCGAAGTGATATTGCTCTAGCAACAACATTCTACCCTTTACCACTTCAACATATACCCTGCTGAGGTGTATCACTTTGAGTCTTCGACTAACAACAGATGTACAAGTGGACTATCTCACCTCGACACTTTCAACAGTGCAAGGTGATGTGGAGCATAGACGTTGTTAACTTGCTAATTTACTTGTCATGTTGGTGCCGATCTGGAGCCTTTTATAGAGAGGTGTAACAACAACAACAACCCATATTGACAAGTTGGATATCCAACAACTAGTCTTCTATTGAAAATAACCCTCCTTCGAGTTGCCTCTCTACAACAAAGGTCCCCAAGAAGGGATGTCTCATTTGATACTATATAATTGAAACTTGTCAACAACAACAATCATCATTTAGGGTAAATCTCACCCTCGAAATTAACTTGTAAATAGAGGACATCACGTACTTGTAAATCTGCAATGCAAGTCTTTTATGAATGATATGAAATACAATCAAGTCATCACATCAATACATTTAGGGTGTGTTTGAGCCCATTTAATTTTGAAAAATGTAAATGGAATAATAGATTGATGCAGAATATATGGTTAAATAAAAGGAAAAGTTTTTGATTTGCGTGTAATATTATTTTAATAAAGATTGTGTAGTTGAAAATGAGTACTATAGAAAAAATAATGTGGTAGAATGTAATATAATGAGTGACAAATAGGGGCTTAGTAGAAAATTGACATGACTTTCGATTTGTATTGAAGCATCGATAAGACGATAAAAGCACAAAAAATAAGGACTTCAGAAATTGCATATGGCGTAACAATTACTTGATGTAGAGCTTACGCTTAAAACCATTTGTAAGTATGGGGTGCACAAATTTTTTTATATAGTTTATCGACATGCCTTTGTGGGAAGAAAGGATGCCGTGTTTCTTTTTTTTGGATTCGACATTTTCCGGAAGATATAACCGTCAAAGATTTACTCATTCAACCCAAATGAAGGTTGAGAGGAACGAGGCTGCCAACGAGGAACATTCAATTCAACATCAAATATAGAAAGGGTAAATCTGCCATTTAAAAACAAAGTTGGTCAAACTCAAATGTTATTCACCCAGCAATATAAATAAAATCAGGGACCAGACTTGCAAACAAAAACAGGTATTATTATTTTTTTTTTTTGTATAGGTGGGGTTCAGGTATTTTTTTTTTTTAATATAGGTGGATTCCTGCACAGACCCTGTAAAACACCTATTGTTCTGTACGTTGGGCATTATTTTTTAAAGAATTCATAAAAGTAAATGCCAGCAATATATCAAAATTTTGCCTCCGTTCGTTTCACGTCAAATTTCCTTCCTCTTAATCTCACGCTACGCACATTCCTCTGCTGCTGTCTCGCAACTTTTCAGTTTAATTTTTTTGTTCATTAACTTTTATAGTGAGTCAAACATTCATAAAGAAAAGGTGAGACTGAATAATTAGTTTCCAATGCGTTACACAAGTACACTCTACAGTCTACTCATATGTTTTTCTTGCTAAAAATGATTGTTGCTATTTTTGACAAATCTTTTTGTTTATTTTTTCTGGGGTTTTTGAGTAAAGGTCGATCTGGGTTCTTCAGTTCTTCTGCTTTGATTTTCTAGATTTCGACTTGGTCCTTTCCTAGTGATACTGTTTGCTTTCTTTAATGTTTTTGTAGTCGATGAAATTGTGGGGAAATTGACTTTTAATGTTTTAGCAACTCCACGGAAAGTTTGACCAAACATTATGAATCTTTCAGCTTTTTGATTCAGTTGATTTATTTTGAACTTTCGTCTTTTTGGTGAGTTGATTTTTGAGATTTCAAAGCTTTAGAGTTTAGACCCATTTTTCTGCTTTCGTGTATCGTTAGATTATTTAGGTAAAAATTGTTCATGGCTTCGTGCTTAGTTACTTTTCTCATACTTATATTGCGTGAAATGAGATAAAATCATTTCTATATGTTATTAATTTCTTCTATTGTCTTGATATTAATGATCAATATCCATGTAAAGATTCCTTTGATTAAGATGAATGTGCTGATGGGAATATATTTTGGTCATAATTAACTGGCTTCATGAGCTAATAATACTTGTTTTCTTAACAGGTATATTCCATGGATGAAATGCTCGGCAGAATATATTGAACAAATAAGAAAGAGATGAAAGAAGAGTCATCAGGGTTGATAATTGGAATATCAATAGGGGTAGTGATTGGAGTGGTTTTGGCTGTAGTTTCATTCTTTTGTTTTAGGTATCATAGGAAGCGTTCGCAGATAGTAAATAGCAGTTCTAGGAGGGCTACAACCATCCCAATCCATGCAAATGGGGCTGATTCTTGTACAATAATGTCGGACTCATCTTTAGGGACCGAGTCACCCCGGTCAAGTACTCAGAATGGCATGTCCTTGTGGCTCGGGAGAATTAAGAAGGCCAGTGTTGTTTCTGCATCTGGGATACTGGAATACTCTTACAAGTATGTATGGCTGTTCCTAGTTTCTTTGTTACAGGAAAATACAACTTTGTGAGAGCTCCATTTATCTCCATTGGTTTCAAAAGTAATCTGCTGTAATTAGTATCTTTATTAACATTAATTTATTATCTATTTGATAACTGGGTGCCTATTGATATCAAGAACAACTGTAGCAAATAGTAACCAGGTCTAGCAACTAATTAAGTTGGTAGCATATGCGAACTTGGAGTAGCAAAAGGTTTTACTCAAGAATTCATTGTTATGTCAAGTTACAAGTCCAATTTAATCGAGTAGATAGTGGGACTTATGGTTCAAATGTTAGCCCGAGTATGTCAATATTATCTAACAGGGAAAAGTTGTTCCGTAGCCTGAATAATAGTGCACATGGGCACCTAAGGGGAAAAAAATATATATATCAGGGATCATCATAGTTGGAACATAAATTTTGTTTTATGCTTATATTTGTTTTCGTCTGAATTTAGTTTTGGTTGAATAACAAGCAGGGACCTGCAAAAAGCGACCTTTAATTTTACCACATTAATAGGTCAAGGGGCATTTGGTCCTGTTTACAAAGCTCAGATGTCAACTGGTGAGACTGTTGCTGTTAAAGTGCTTGCAACTGATTCTAAGCAGGGGGAGAAAGAGTTCCAAACAGAGGTAATGTTGGTTAATGAGTACCATAAATAAGAGGCAGTAAGAGAGAGATGTGTGAACTGATTTGCGGATAGACTTCCAATTGCTTGGTTTAAGAATATGATAAATTTTGGCTTCTGATTTGACAATTTGAAGGGTCATAAAATTGTATTTGCCAAGCACATGTTCCCTTACGTTGTATTGCTTGGTCTAAAACCACAAAAAGTTACGAAGCTAATGCATGGTAAATTTCTTATCAGTAACCCAGTATGTTGCTGCTGCAGTCATTGAATGCTTCTTTCATAAATCTGTAAAGAAATGTAGTTAAGAACTTTGATAATTTCCCATCCCCATTTCAAAGTAAGCAGAAGAATCATGAAATCCTGGATCCAGACTTCTTCTAATACCATAAAAGTTTTGAGTAATAGAAATTTATTCACTCTTGATTGGCTGATGAAAATTGTGGATATATTGAATCATTGAATACTAAGATTATGACAGAATACAATTCATTGATGCATTCTTGTAGCAAACATGGCTTGTTTCTGGTCTACTGTGAAAAGGACTGGAATTCAAAGCTTTCCTGTAATTGGCTGAAAACTTATTCTACACTATGTAGTTCACAATTTTGTTCACTACAGAAATTTTCAACCACCAGTAGAGACTTTGATTGGTGACAATAAAAAATAGCTTGATTTGTACAATCTTAAATCTCTAAAAGAAATATATTACACGATCAAAACCCTTATCATCAACTCTGGATACCATCAAATTTGAACTTTTCCTTTCTTTTCATTCTCAGGTTATGTTATTAGGTAGGTTACATCACAGAAATCTTGTGAATTTGGTCGGATATTGTGCAGAGAAGAACCAGCATATGCTTATATATGTCTTCATGAGCAGAGGAAATCTGGCATCTCATTTGTACAGTAAGTTTTCTATGCTATTTCATAAAAATTTGGTAGGATAAAAGCATTTTTCGAAATTAATAATGTACTCCATCTTCTGTGCTTCTAGCCTTGGTTAAGTGGCACTGTGAAGCCTACGTATGAGTGTGACCCAAAGCAATGCCTATATATACATTAATACTAAATGGTCTCGTATATCCATCTTTCTATGATTGACTGCGCTGATTAAGCAAGCTGCATTAAATATGCACACATAATTCTACTTGTTCTTTGTTTGAACACAGACCTATTTTGGAAGTTACAAAATTGAAATTCGAGCAATTCTCAGCTAGGATTCCCACTGGACTTATTAATCAGAAGAACTGTTGTTGTTCCCAGCTAGAAATAACCATAGTTCTTATAACTAATAAGTCCAGTGGACTGAGAGAGAGAGGTCAAGCATTGCAGTTTGTATTAAATCCATGATTTTAGCTTTGTCTCTTACTAGCGTTGTTTTGCTGTTAATTCAAATTAGTTAGTTCATATAAATATTTTATATCCGAAGGGGGCCACAAGATTTTGGCTATTTTAAGAACATCTACAGTTCTTGTGATATTGTGCCTGGAAAGCCCATATTTCACCTAAAAAGGTTGATGAGGTTTATTTCCTATTCATTCTCTTCTAGTGCATTTATACTCATGGATGAAAAAATATCAGAGTAGCTAATGGCAGGGGTTTAAAATAGGTTCTATACTCATGACTAGCTTCTTGTCATTCTGACACATTCTTCACCTTTTTTACTTTTGTTAGTAATGGTTAATCTGCTAGGTCTCCAGCTTTACCTATGAACAAGCAAAACAGGATTGAGCATGTATTTTGGTTAGCAGAACTGGTAATTCCAAATGCTGCGGACTTAGGTGTATTAATTTGTAATTAGAAAGCATCATTTCGAAATCATGTCTACTATAATTTAGTGAATTTATAGAGATAAGTTTCCGTTTGGATTTCTTGTTTTATGCCTTTTTCCATTTTCTTCTCTTTCATTGGTAGTTTTTTATTAATTAAATGCTTCTCTTTTGGTTGTATATTCAGATGAAAAACAGGAACCATTGAACTGGGAACTTAGGGTTAAAATAGCTCTTGATGTGGCTAGGGGCTTGGAATATCTTCATGATGGGGTAAGATTTGTAAGTCTACCCTTCTGCTGCAGGTCAATGGGAATTGACTTTTTACAAAAAATTCAGTTGTCTCAACTCTTAAACATTTCTGTCGTTGTAACCATTGCTACTTGAGGTCATTCCTTTTTATGCTAAGCCTCTAGGAATAATTTTCTTTAATAAAGCAAAATTTTTACAAGCAGTTGAGCTTAATAGTTTCAATCTTCTCTGTGATTATAATATGTTCAACAAATTGTGAATTTCTTAATTCACCTGAGATAGAAAAGTTCAAAAATTGGATTATAATTAATTGAATTTCAACCATTGTACAATCTCCTCTTATTTTATTTAAAAGTGATTTATATTTTATTATGTTGGGTTGAATCCATATTCAACTTTATACTTAATGTTACCATGACCACCCAATTTGATTTTGGTTCACCATGACTACCTTACTTTATATTTAATATCATCATAGTCACACAGTTTTATTTTATTTCAAGATGGCCATCCAATTTCATATAAAGTTTTATCATGACCATCCAACTTCTTTTCACTAATTTTAGAAGGGGTAAAATAGTAACTTTACATTATATATAAAAATAAATTTGAAAAAACAAAAATATTTTTTTTTTCATTTTAAAAACGTTTTTTTAAAATAAGTTTTTATTTTATTTTATTTTTCCAAGTTACGTTTTTAAAATAAGTTTTTATTTTTATTTTTTTTCAAGGAACTTTTTTTTTAAGATAACTTTTTATTTTATTTTGTTTATTTTTCTAAGTAACATTTTTTAAATAAGTTTTTATTTTATTTTATTTTTTAAGTAACTTTTTTTGAAATAAGTTTTTATTTTATTTTTTAAATTATGTTTTTATTTTATATTTTTTAAAATTTATTTTATATATATAATGCAAAGTTACCATTTTACTCCTTTTAAAATGGGTGAAAAATGGTGAAAAGAAGTTGGGTGTCTATGGTGAAATGTTATATGAACTTGGATGGTCATAGTGAAACGTTATATAAAATTGGATGATCATGGTGAAATAAAATCAAATTGGGTGGTCATGATAACACTAAATATTAACTTGGGTGATCATGATGAAATAAAATCAAATTGGGTGGCCATAATGACACTAAATATAAAGTTGGGAGGTCATTGACGGATTTAACCCATTTTATGTATGATAGTAATACCATTCTCTTTTATCTTGTTACCATATGATTATTAACTTGTAAGTTTTCTCCTTGCTTTTCTGGTTTTGTTATGATTACCTACAGGCTGTTCCTCCCGTGATACACCGAGACATCAAATCATCCAATATTTTGTTGGATCAGTTTATGAGAGCCAGGGTATGTTTATGTTTCTGTTGAATGCACTTTTTTCCCTGTGAAAGTAAATGCAAGATCAACTAATTCACAATATTGAATTTAATGTAGTAATCACAAAATGATTTCTGTGGAATTTCATACTCAGCTTGGAATATACGCAGGTAGCTGATTTTGGGCTTTCAAGGGAAGAGATGGTTAGCAAACATGCATCTAATATTCGAGGAACTTTTGGATATTTGGACCCTGAATACATATCAACGCGCTCATACACGAAGAAAAGTGATGTTTATAGCTATGGGGTGTTGCTGTTTGAACTTATTGCGGGAAGAAATCCACTCCAGGGTCTCATGGAGCATGTCGAACTAGTAAGTGTTCTTTCCCTTGCTCTTTACTGGAAATTCAGTCCTATGAATCCAACAAGGAACTAAGTACTTGTTTGGTAATGTTCATAAGTGTTTATAAACTGTTGGCCCTATGGAATGTGGGGATAATATGTGAGTAGTAAGTTGTGGGTCCTTTGAATGTATGGATAAAAAGTATGTATGATCAGATTATATTAAAATTTAAGCTAACATGCACTAGGATTGTGGGATGACATTAAGCACAAGTACCTTTATGAAGTGGTCTCTATTTGTTTCTCCAAAGTTTGCTTTTTAGCAAGGTGGATCAATTTCATTTTTGGTACCTTTATCTTTTTGTTATTGGGGAAGGTTCGGAGTGCCTAGTTTTTACCATGTTGATCAGTCTTGAGCATGTTTTATGCCAAAATTGCATAACCAATTTGCTTTTCCTAATATTGGTACTTATCATAATAGGCAGCGATGAATACTGAAGGAAAAGTTGGATGGGAAGAAATTGTAGACCCTCGTCTTGATGGGACATTCGATGACCTAGAACTCAATGAGGTGGCTGCTCTTGCATACAAATGTGTCAATTGTATCCCAAGAAGAAGGCCATCAATGAGGGATACTGTGCAGATGCTCTCTCGAATTCTTAAATCTAGGCACAATAGGAAACATAAAAATGATTCCTCAAATGCTAGATCAGATGAGATATCTATCAACATGGACCAATTAGGACACCAAAGTCCAATTCCTGAACACCATCGAGTAGAGTCCGTGGACAGTACAGCTGATTCAGTTGATGTATAAATAATAATTTTTTGATTCATTTATTTGTTATTTTGCGACTTCTTTCACCTTTTGATCTGTAACATATGTTGAGCTCCAAATAGAACCATAGTCGAGTCTTCTCATCATAATTTCAATGTAAAATAACAGTTTTCTTGTATTTTGTCTTTGATTTTTCGAATATGTTACATGTTGTGGATGATATGGAATATAAATGAAGCAAAAGGTAGCCTTTGAATGGCACATTTTCACCAAAATCCTTTTAAAAAGCTTAAAAAATTTCTAATCGACCACGTGTTTGCAAAACTGTTGGAACGCGATCTACTCATTTTGATAGTGTTTCGCGCGGGTTAGTTGCTAACAATTAAAAGGGATCAGACGATTGTGTAAGGGACAAACCTCTTGAGACAAAGTCCTAAAAAGGGGTATTCTTTTATTGGCGATGACTTTACAATTGGAAATCAAAAACAAAATGCCTTCAAGGGGCGCAAGCACACGAGTTACTGAAAAAAGTGTTTAAATCTTAAACTAAGGAAATTAAAATTACATGTTCTCTGTTCGAGAGTTTTTGATTCGATCCTTTGCTCTATGTCTTTTCTCTCTTTTATACTCCATGGATGATCTTTTTTGTGATCAACCGCCTAAAAATTGCTTAATTGTTCTGCAACTGCCCACTTTCCTCATAATGGCCAGCTTGTCATGAAAACTGCATTTTTTAACTGCTGCTATTACTCTTCGTCGTTCAACCGTTTTCGATTGAATTCCTTGAATCGTGGAACGTGATATGACTGTTTTAATAACTGCTTTGATAACTGCACTTCTTGATAATCACAACGCTTTATGTTTGTTAAGACTTTGGGGCAAGAATAGAGTAACAACTCTGGGCGACTGCATGACACTCCATTCGCTCAGATTCTGGGCGACTTGCAAACTTGGGCGATGGCGTTACCGCGTTTTTGGGCCTCCCTATTTGGGCCTTCATCTTGAATTGTTTGATTGGGCTTTGTTCTTTGGGCTATCTGATTTGGGGATCTTTCAATTGGGCTTCATTCCTTGGGCCGTTCGATTTGGGCTGAATTTTTATGTGTCAACAATTACCCCCCCAATATGGCAGAATTAATAATAATTATTAAATTTTGCCATATTCACTTTGTGTTTCCAGCAACATTCGAGATTTCCAAGAATTTCAATCATTGGTTTCTTCCATAACTTGAAAAGGTGCGTCGTTTTGCAAACCCTTATAACCCCCAAACACGCCATTTCACTGCACCATTAAATCACGCCTCAAATTTTTCGCGTCTCTCCCACGATTTACTGTTCATCTTTTGCTTCCCTACTAAGTAACTCTGAAAAACTTCATTCCATCTCAAATGGCTACTTCACAATCTCAAGCTGGCGACTCCTTTAGTTTTGATGACTTTCAGAAACTTCTGAGTCGTCCATACATAACTCCGAGTTGTCTCGCGCCCGCCGATGTCGAAGGCAATGAGTTCTACTTAGGTCCCTTCTTCAACAATGTAGAGGCAGTTGAACAGGCGGCGGTGGGTCAGCTGTTTCCTTGTACTCAAGGCCCTCCATTTCTAAACTCTCTGCCGCTGGGGCCACTTCGCGAAAGAGGTATTCGCACTTGGCCTAAATCTGATGTAGCTTTCCGTAGGTGGCATGCTCGTCTTGTGGGCCATGGTCCTACTAAGGCACTTTTTGATAATGCTAGGATTTCTGATTTGTTAGAAATCTCTATTCGCCCCCCTACTTTTGATTCAGCACTTTTTTCGATTGCTTTGAGTTTTTGGTCTTCTGAGTATAATACCTTTATTTTCCCTCTTGGCCCCATGTCTATTACTTTAAGGGATGTTGGGGCCCTAGTGAATCTACCACCTTTGGGCGATACCATTTTTCCTGGTATCTTAGTTTCTGGTGGCGCCCCAAAGTTTGGTAGAAACTACACCGAGTCTTATTCAAGCGTGCAAACCTTTCACAATCATTCAAGCGCTGAGCCTTTCCATACTGAGCGAGTGACTTTTCTTCTAGTTTGGCTTTGTAAATATGTTTTGTGTGTGCCAAGCATAAAACCCTCCCTGAGTTATTTACCCATAGCGCATGAATTGGCGCCTGGCAGGCCTTTGAATTTATGTTCTTTCTTTTTGGCTGCCCTTTATAGAGGCATGGTCTCTCTTTAAACTCAATTGAAGAATGGTGCATCTCCCACCGGTAGTGGACCTCTTTGGTTCACTCAACTGTGGTTGAGATCCTATTTTCCATTGCTTGGTGCTCCATCAATTTCTCGCTCCTCTGCTAGCTGTTATGGGCTAGCCATGGAGCCCTTGGCTCCTGTAAATATGTCCAGAAGGGACTTTTTTCATTCTTTTATTCTTTGGATTCAATCTCTTCCTTTTTTCTTTTTCCTCCTTTTTTGACTCCAGACTATGTACATCCCCCCTCCACTATAGACAGCGCGAGCACCTCCCTACTCATTTGGATCCAGTTTTTAACCGGGAGGGAGTTATTTCATGATATTTTAACTGGGACCAATGCCAGGGCAGGGGTAGAAATTTATGCTCCCCAATTTTTTGCTCCCCAACTTGGTTTCGGCCAAACTTGGCCTGTTCCTCCTTGCTATTCAAGGAACTTAATTGACCGTTTTCATATTATTAATAAGGCGGAGGCAGAGGCTATAAATGCTCGCAATCTTCTTTTAACCAGCAATTTTTCATTAGCCCCCTTCAATTCTAGCCACGCCATCCATCCTCTTTTTGAACAGCTCTGGCCGTCAGTGAAGCGCAGATTATTTGCGGCTGATGCCAATCGTGCCTTTCATTCACTAGACCAGCCGAGCATTTCTTCCCCTCCTCTTGTTTTAGTCACTCCTTTGTCCATCCGGAGTCCTTCTCCTCCTCGTCGCGCTAAACAGTCTGCTCGTCCATCTTCTTCTCTCCCTGCCAAGCCTACTATAGCCAAGAGTGCCCCAAGCCGCAAACGGCCAGCCTCAGCATCTCCTATTCTGGAGGATGATGTTGATGATGATGATGATACCCCTCTCATCGTCAGGAGGAAGGTAATTAAATTGGTTTACTCACAAGCATATTTTTCCATACTTGAAACTTTTCTGTATGCTGATGATTTTTTGGACTTCTCAGAAAAGTTCAGCCTCTCCTTCAAAAGCTTTGGCATCGACAGCTCCTGCTCCATCATCCTTTGCTGAGGCTGCTTCATCCAAACCGGTTGATGAGGGGACTACGCTTAAAGAGACATCTTCTATCCCAGAATCCTCATCACAACCCATGGATGAGCCACCTTCTTCCTAGGGTGTCAACCCCCCAAACATCGAAGCAGAAGGTAATTCAGTTTTTTGATGCCTTATCTTTGCTTGTGCTATTGGTTTCTGATTTGTTGCTCTTGAGTTTTGAAGTCCTCACGAATGGAGGAGTCATTGGTGGCAGACTTGGCTGAGGACATGCCATCTTCCACGATTGTTGATGAGGTAATCTTTGCTTCACTTTTATTTCTATCTTGTTCGTTGTAGTGAGAATCTTTAATATTAGCAATTTTCTTTGCAGGATGCTGACAAGATTGTGCGTTCTATCCAAGACTTGTTCGCTTCCTGGGGGCAAGTCAAGACGTCTCGCCTTGTTCCATCTGATCGTCCTGCTGCTTCTTCAGAGGAAGATTTGAAGTTCCTCAAGCAGTCGATATTTGAGTACGTGTCCTTCATGGATATGGACATTGGTAGGGCTAGTGCTGCCAGACACAAGGATAAACTTGAGCATTTGAATGCGAAGTTGGAGCAAGCACTGACGCTTCCGTCGTTCAATCTTTCTGTCGATTTTAAAACGACGTTGAAGGTTATCCACTCTGAGGTCCTTTCTTTGCTGGCCAAGAATGCTGAACTAAAGGCCAAAAGTACTCAATATCTTCCAGCCGTATCTGAAAAAGAGTCTTTGCGTATGGAGATCAATAAGGCTGAGGACAAGTTGAAAGAAATCTCTTCCGAAGTCATGATTGAAGACTCTTTGATGGTTAATTTGGCTGCTCAGATGAAGGAACTTCAAGCCAAAATGGACGACTGCAAGGCGAGAATGGCTGCTAAAAAGCGCAACGCCTCCCAGGGAATTGAGCGAACTAAGTCCTTGGTTGAGCAGTACAAGAAGTTGGAAGTTGATGATGATGTCGTGGCCGAATTGAACATCACTTCCTCTCGGCAAAACGAGGATTGGGAAAAACTTAGGGAACGAATTCATTCAGTGTGGAGTGGACTGTAATTAAGACATATGATGCCTTTTTCTTTTGTAATTTGATTTTCCCTTTGTAACTTTGTTCATCATTAATGAATATATATATTAACTTCTTGTACATTTATTTGACGTTTGTTTTTTAGTCGTCAATTCTTCAAGCATTTAACTGCTTTGTGCTAAAAATCTTGCCCATTTTGTTTTGATATTTCCACCAGTTTTCCCAAGACTTTGGGCTATTTAATTCCATTTACTAGGCAGAATGTGGCTGCTCATATTCTGTCTCTTCATCTCCACCCCTATAAATGCACGGACATTTTCCATCTTCCATCTTCATCTTCATTTTCTTTTTCGAAACCAATTTGCTGCCATTGTTTGGCACTCCGATAATCAATCCGATCCGAAACCTTCGTCTTTCTATAAAAATGGATTGTTTAATCCGCCCATTTTACTATTTGCCTTGATGTCACCTTTGGTGTCGGAGGTATAGGAAATATTTTTTGGCCAGCAGCAAAGTTTTTACCATCGAAGTTCTTCCCATCGTCTCTTTGTCCTTTACAAGGAGTCGATGATAGAAGGCAATTTTTGGGATGCTTGCGGGCCACATTGTTTGGTGAGAGTGCTTCTCAGTCTCTTTGCCCGCCATTGCAGTGATGCATTTTGGAAGGTGGTGAGGCCAGTCCACCCTCTTACTCGGCGATCCCACCATTGCAGCGATGCATTTAGGAAGGCAGTGTGAGGCTAGTCCACCCTCTTATTCAGCGATCAACCGGGAGATTAGCTTACTTTTGATTGTAGTTTGTAGAGCATCCATTATTTGTATTTTCGCCTCTTTGTAATGAACGTTTGATAATAAAGGACTTCATTTGAGCGTATTTCGCCCTGACCTTGTTATCCTTAATCATTCAACATATTTTGATTATGCTTTTATCTGTTCACATTCCCATAAAGAAGGAACATATTTTTTCAAATATTTGCCGTTAATGAATCTCACGTGCTTGGTGCCATCTAAATCTTCCAAGTGATACGCTCCATTGGGCAACACACTGTTTATTTTGTATGGTCCTTCCCAATTGGGCGACCACTTCCCGTACTTTGGATCCTTGCTATCCAAAGGGAGTATCGTCTTCCAAACTAGTTCACCCATGCTGAATGACTTGGTTATGACTTTTTTATTATAAAACTTAGCCATTCTTTGTTTTTGAACTTGCAGTCTATCTAAGACGTCCAACTTTAATTTGTCTAACCCCAATAAATTTTGAACTAGTGATTCGGCATACTCATCATCATTTAACTTATGTTGCAAGCACACTCTAATCGATTGCACGTTGATTTTCATAGGCAAAACGGCCTTCTGTCCATAAACAAGTTGGAAAGGAGTAACTTTGGTACTTGACCGAGGTGATGTTCTATAAACCCATAAGGCCTTGTTCAGACATTCGTGCCAATTTTTGACATTTTCATCTATCATCTTTCTGATAATATTTTTTAGAATCTTATTAGAAGATTCCGCTTGTCCGTTGGATTGAGCGTAGTATGGTGTGGAGTTTACCAATTTAACCCCAAACTCGCTCAAAAATGTGTTCACTTGATCCACATTCAAAGATGTTCCATGATCTACCATTAACGTTTGTGGAATTCCAAACCTATAAATGATGTGATCACGGATAAATTCTATAACATTCTTCTGGATGATCTATTTCAAAGGTACCGCTTCTACCCATTTGGTGAAATAATCGGTTGCAACTATAACAAAAGTATGTTGCTTGGACGATGGGGGATAAATCTTCCCTATCAGGTCTATCGCCCAACCCTTGAACGGCCAAGGTTTAATAATAGGTGTCATCTCTCACGCTGACGCCCTTTGTATTGGACCATACTTTTGGCATGCTAAACAACTCTTTGCATACCGAACGCATAATTCTCCCATCTTTGGCAAAAAATATCCACTTCTAATAATTAACCATTTTATCCTTTGGCCAGCTTGATGAGCTCCACATATCTCTTCGTGCACCTCAGCCATGATCGTCTTGGCTTCTTGCAAACTTACACACTTTAGTAATACACCATCAGAGCGTTTCTTAAACAACTCTTCATCTATTAGTGTATAGTTTAGCAAACACAGCTTCATTCTCCTACTAATCCCTCCATTAGGTTCCTTAAGGAACCTTTTAATATCTGTTCTCCAATCTATTGCATCTCTATCTTGTATGCAGTGAAGTTCAATCTTTCTCGCCCTTCTTTGAGTCACGGGCAATATGATTCCATACTCACAAGTAGACTTCTAATTCAAAACTTTTGAGTATCCTGAGACCATTTGGGCTAACTCATTTGCCACGTCATTATATATCCTATTAACGCATTGAAGTTCTACTTGGTCGAATTCTTCCAACAACTCTTGGACGATCTCATATTGACTTATAATGGAATCACTTTGGCATTTAAAATCACCAATCAATTGGTGGATTACCAATTGAGAATCGCCCCTAACGATCACATTTCTTACTCCCATATCTATCATTAGTTCTAGGCCTACAATTAAGGCTTCATATTCGGCCTGATTGTTGATGCACATTCTGTCTAAAGTGAATGCGAACTTGTAGCAAATCCTTAAAGGATTAATCAATGCTACTCCTACCCTTGCACCTTTAGAGGTTTTTGACCCATCGAAATAAAACACCCAAGGTTTTAACTCTAACAAATTGATTTCTAGTTCAATTTCTTCAGGCATGTCAATGCATGGATGATCGGTTAGAAAATTAGTCAAAGCCTGATTTTTGACTGCCTTTTGGGGTATATATTGTCTCTTGAATTCTGATAAAACTAGTGTCCAAAGGCCTACCCTTTGGTGTAAAATAGGGCGCGAGAACATGTACTTAACTAAATTTACTTTAGAAATTAAATAAACGGTTACGGGCCGTAAATAAGCCCTTAATTTTGTACATGTGAAATACAATGCCAGACATAATTTTTCGATAGCAGAGTAATTACATTCACATTTCGTTAATCGTCTACTTAAGTAGTAAATTGCCATTTCTTCACCAAATTGGTCTTCCTGTGCGACCATTCCAGTTATTGATTCTTTTTCAGCCGATACATACACTTTCATTGGCCGTCCTTGGATTGGTGACACCAACACTGGTGAACTTGATAAATATGTCTTCAGGCTTTCAAAAGCCTTTTGATGTTCTTCTTTTCAGACGAATTCGTCCTGATTTTTCAGCTTTAAGAGCGGCGAAAAGACTTTAGTTCGCCCTGCACAGTTAGAAATAAAGCGTCTTAAAAAGTTTACTTGGCCTAGAAACCTTTGCAATTCTTTTTTGTTGCTAGGTGGGTTGGCCTCTAAAATGGCCTTCGCTTTATTTTTATCAAGTTCAATCCCTCTCTTGTGTACTAAGAAACCAAGAAAATTTCCTGCATTAACACCAAATGCACACTTCAAGGGATTCAACTTTAGCTTATATTGCTTCATTCGCTCAAACGAACATCTTAACTGTTCGAAATGGTCCTCTTCTTTAATGGACTTGACTACTATGTCATCTACATACACTTCAACAAACTTGCCTATCATATCATGAAAGATTAAATTTATTACCCTTTGATAAGTTGCCTCTGCATTTTTTAGATCGAAAGGCATAACCACCCATTCAAAATATCATAGAGACACAGGGCATCTAAAGGTAGTTTTGTGTATGTCTTCTTCAGTTATATAAATTTGATTGTATCCTAAATACCCATCCATGAAAGAATACATGACATGTCCGACAGTCGAGTCTACTAAAGAATCCACTGTGGGCATTGGATACTCATCTTTGGGTATACCTATGTTTAAATTCCTAAAGTCTATACACACCTTTAGTTTACCATTCTTTTTTAGTACTGGCACGATATTGGACAACCATTCGACATATCTGGCTGTTCTAATAAAACCTGCTTTCAATAATCGCTCTATCTCTTTCTTGATTTCAGGGAGTACATTGGGAGCAAAACATCTAGGAGGCTGCCTATGAGGTTTAAAGTTAGGCTTAGTTGATAACCTATGTTCCACCAAGTCTCTATCTAAACCAGGCATTTGTTCATATTCCCAAGCAAAACAATCTTTGTACTCTTTTAGCAAAGCGATTAATTTATTACTAATCTCTTGATCGAGCATCTGGCTGATGAATGTTGGACGATCTTCTCCTTCATTGCCAATATTTACTTTGATCAGAGGGTCTTGTGCTTGAGCGTATCCAGGTTTGACGATCTGCATCACTTCGTTGTCCAGTTCCCTTGTAAGTACTTCCTCTTCTAAATAGTCCACCTTGTTGACTTCTCGGCCAATGCTTTGTTCTAACTCGAATACTGTCAATTTGTCCTTCAACGCTTTTAGGGCTGTCTCTTCTTTCGCCTTGTCATTGCATTCCTTATTGAAAGCCATCAGGCTTTGAAGGCCTGAATATCGGCCATTTGCTTTTGTAACTTAGAATCCATTCAAGACTCCTTGATTATTCTTTTGCTAATTACTGGCTCTTCTAGGGCCACTATATTTGACCTCATCTGTTTGAACATTTCAGTGAGTGCGTCCACTGAGAATGGTTCTTCGCTTTGCGCGACAACTTGAGTTTCTTCCCCATCTTGTACTATCCTGACATGTCCATAGTTTCCTTCGTACATGAACTTTTCCACCGAGTTTGCTTCTGCGACAAAAGGCCTATGATCGGCCTGTACCACCTCTGCTTCGCCTTTGTTGTTCCAAAAGATCAGGCATTGATGGAGCAATAAAGGTATACAGCGACTTCCGTGTATCCAATCTCTTCCTAGTAGCACATTGTAGCTAGTAGGACCATCTATTACAAAGAAGACAGTGGTCCTAGTAGTTGTCCCTATAGTTATGTCCAATGGCATAACTCCCTTAGCTGAAATTGCTCCTCCATTGAAGCTCGTGAGGATAACTTCTGTAGAAATCATGTCACCCTCTGTCTTTGCGAACTTCTTCATCATCCTAGATGGAATGGTGTTTATAGCTGCTCCATTGTCGACAAGCACTTTTGCTACTGGGATGCCGTTAACTAGAGTTTTAACGTACAATGACCTCAAGTGTTTAGTCAATTTCATGGCTGACCATTTAAAAATAACCTTTTCGGCAGCCTCTATTTCTACTTCCTGCTTATTTTCTGTCGAATTATCCCCCTGTGATAAGTCGACTTGCAGTATATCGCGCTGATCCTCTGTCTCCTGAACTTCCTTCTTACTTTTTTCTAATGCTTCCTCATCAGTTACCCAACTTGTGGGAGGGGGCATTATTCTTGGAGGTGACCCATACTTTTCAGAGCGAGGCACTCTCTTCTTCCTTTTGGGTGTCCCGTACAGTACGTGGAAATCGAAAGGACGCCTAGATGGTTCTCCCAACAAGTCTACTTCGCGAACTCCTTCTCGATGTAGTTGCTTCAACAGAGTATTGCGCGATACTCCTCTCTTTCTTCCTTTTGCTTCTAGGTCGATTTCTTCTTCAATGTCTGTCATCCCCGTCATCCTCTTCATCGTTGTAGCCCTCTCTAGAAGTCTGGCCTTCTTCACGTACCAGCACGCAAGCTTCTCCTTCGTCGTCCTCCCTCTCTTCTTCTTTTTCTTTATTCTTGAATTCATTGGCCAGTAAGTAATTATTGGCCACAACAGGGGCAACGTACCGAATTGGATAGTAAAGGGCTGATCTGGATCTTCTCCATCTCTTCTGTCCCGCTCAAACTTTGATCTCCCAGAAGAAGTTTCTGGCAATTCCTTCATTGATTCATCTGTACCAGTCTCTTCATTATCTTTGAGGACATTTTGATTGGCTATCTTGAGTAGTTTAGGCGCTTTAGGATGTGGCACTCCCTGTTGCTGCCTCATCATTCGTCCATAGTTTCGTTGGAAACGCCTTTGTTGGGTTCTAGTCATCTCATCGAAGGGTATTGCCCTTCCTGCATTATATTGGAATGAATGCCATACATTTGGCCGGTGAGGTTGCGGCCTGAATGTTCTTCCATTATTTGCTGGCCTGAACTGCCTCTCAAAAGGCGGTTCTCTGTAGAATGATGTACCTCGCCCTCTACCAGGCTGAGTGTTTGGGAAGGAAGTAGGGCGATGGGGATGCTGCCATATCCCTGGTTTCTCCATATTTCCATTCACTTCTCTTTTACATTTTGCACACAGGACGTTTTCATCCTTTTTTGGTTCTTTCCTCTTGATTCGTTCAAAGATACTGGGATGTGGTCTAGGATCCTCTTCTCCATCATCTACGACCAATTTGAACTTTGGCAACTTGTTTTTGAAACCAGATGTCACCATGTTCACTCCAAGTGACTGTGGAAAAGGATTTTCATCCACTGCCATCTTCTTCTTATCGTCGAACGTAATTCGTCCTGATTCAATGGCATCCTGCAATACATGGCGAAAAACCAAGCAATTGTTAGTCAAATGTAACCATGCATTATGTCACTTACAATATTTTTTACCCTTAATTTGTTCAGGGTTTGGCAATTTGTGCTTATCGCTCAACTTTATTTACTTATCCCTATATAATTTATCAAATATAAGGTCAGCTTTGGTTACATCGAACGAGAACGTTCTAACCTTTATGTTTCCATCTTTTATGGGTTCATCTTTGCCTGATGGTCTAGGTTTGACCATTATGGGACAAGTATACGTATCTTCTTTGTCCAATTCGGCCAAACACATTTCGGCCTGGTCGTATGACTTGTCACTGATGGTATGAACATCAAAATTTGGGTCTTTGTAATAAGTCCCTTTACTAGAATTTTTCATCTATTCTTCCTTTCTTATCAGTTGTTCATACCTAATCACATTCGCATTCAACTGGAAAAGGTCAAGAAATTCCTTGTCCTGAAATTTCTTTTTTAAATCAAAACTCAAACAGCCCTGAGCGATTTTGACAAATTCTTTTTCGGGCAGAGGTACAAAACACTTGCTTCTTGCTGTCTTGAACCTTTGGAGAAAACTTTCTGTCCATTCGTTTGGCATTTGACGTAAATTCGCCAAATCTGCCAAAGTGATTTCAGACTCAGTTTTATAAAATTGAGCGTGAAATAACTGTTCCAATTGTTGCCATGTTTGAACAGAGTTCGCTGGCAAGTTGATGAACCAGGAGAAAGCTACTCCTGTTAACGAACTAGGGAAAAGCCTCATTTTATGGTAATCGGTTACATCACCACTTTGCAATGTGAATCGCCCTATGTGTTCTATAGTAGACACCTCTCCTAAACCGGTAAACAATGAGAATTCTGGCACTTTGTACCCTCTAGGCCATGGATATGCTTGGTCTACCCAATCAGGATATGGCTTTGTGTACGTCGGCCTAATGACGGGACGCACCCCAAAAGCCATCTGATCCTGTACGATTTCCATAATCTGATTCCTCAACATGACGTTGGGATCATATGGAATTCCTACAGGCTGGTTAACCGGTTGATTTGTATGAGGCCTGCTGTTTGGTCCTTGATTGGCGACAAAATTACCATAATTAGGGTCATTACCATTAGCCTGAACATCTATTCCCTCATTAACAC
>NC_036242.1:6915375-6917992 GCF_002742605.1 Olea europaea var. sylvestris | reverse complement strand
TCCTCCCTGACTTGCTGCTTCCTTATCGGATCTCTGAGGCATATTGTTTCACCTTTTGTACTTTCAACACCAAACACCATTGTCCCACTGGGCGTGCCAAATTGTTTCGCGTGGGTTAGTCGCTAACAATTAAAAGGGATCAGACGATTGTGTAAGGGACAAACTTCTTGAGACAAAGTTCCAAAAAGGGGTGTTCTTTTATTGGTGATGACTTTACAATTGGAAATAAAAAACAAAATGCCTCCAAGGGGCACAAGCACACGAGTTACTGAAAAAAAGTGTTTAAGTCTTAAACTAAGAAAATTAAAATTACATGTTCTCTATTCGAGAGTTTTTGATTAGGTCTTTTGCTCTATGTCTTTTCTCTCTTTTATACTCCATGGATGATCTTTTTTGTGATCAACGGCCTAAAAACTACTTGATCGTTCTGCAACTGCCCACTTTTTTCACAATGGCCAGCTTGTCATGAAAACTGCATTTTTCAACTGCTCCCATTACTCTTCGTCGTTCAACCGTTTTCGATTGAATTCCTTGAATCGTGGAACGTAATATGGCTGTTTTAATAACTGCACTTCTTGATAACCACAACGCTTTATGTTTGTTAAGACTTTGGGCGACTTGAAGGTTTGGGCGAGAATAGAGTAACAGCTCTGGGCGACTGCATGACACTCCATTCGCTCAGATTCTGGGCGACTTGTAAACTTGAGCGATGGCGTTACCGCGTTCTTGGGCCTCCCTATTTGGGCCTTCATCTTGAATTGTTTGATTGGGCTTCGTTCTTTGGACTATCTGATTTGGGGATCTTCCAATTGGGCTTCATTCCTTGGACCGTTCAATTTGGGCTGAATTTTTATGTGTCAACAAATAGCTTTATTCATAATACAATTAGAATTGTTCGACTCATTTTGTCCTCCAAACGGACATTCCACATGGTTTATTCCTCTAATATGTTGCAACATACGGCATAAAATTCGAACATAAACTACTGCAGAAAATACGTCATGTGTCTTTCCTATGACTTCACAAATCGGGTTTCAATATTACAGCGATTTAAGTTCAGACTGGAGAAAACCGGATAGAATGTCAACGGAGGAAATCCCAATTTGTATACACTATATCTTCCATGTTAGCCTGTTCGTCTCTCTCAGTTCACTCGGGTGTGGTAGTAGAGGTAGCAAACCAAAAGAGGAAATTCGAAACTTTTTGGTACAGAAGAAAAATTCAAAAGAAGGAGAAGGAAGATGACAACAATGGCGGCTCTTCAGAGCTCATTTACATCACTGTCCCTCTCCAATTCTTTCTTGGGCCAACGCTTCTCTCCATCTTGCTACCCGCCTCTGGTATTCCCTTTAATCTTCCCCTGTTTTATTTTTTTAAACATTTGAACTTCAATTTTCTTACTCGTGCTAAATTCCTTGAATTTCAAAAGGATCGTCCTGCAATATATATTATCGCTGGTTTTTGTATAATTTTGGTGCTTTCGTGATAATTCTTCAATGTTGTTATTTTAAAAGAAATGCCAGGAAGTGTGCGAGCATTGACAGTGCTAATCCACTGAACTATTCATTAGTTGTTTGGGTACTTGCCCAGTGTTATTAACAGGTGTTTCTTGTGCTTGTGCAAGTTCTTAGTTGGAATCACAACTTTGCAATTCTTATCCAGCTCTGAAGTATTCGTAGTTGCTGGCTAATTTGGAAATTTATTTTTATTTTTTAACGATTCTGTCATTCATTTAACCTCTGATTCCTCTATCAAAACAAGTGGAGCAGAGCATAATCCAAATTGATTAAAATTGTTAAATCAATATTTATATGAAGAGGTCAAACTGTATGTAGAGGGATATTTTCTCCCGTTGGAGTTTCAATATGTTATGAAGTCTGCTATTCCTTGATATCTATTTGACGGAGAAATTGTATATAATTGAATCACAACTCACAAGCAATGAGTTGGCTTCCAAGAATTGTTATAGATAATATATGGACTATGGTAGTTAGCCTCATTAGCTTCATGTCTATATGTGTCGGGAAGTTCTTTTTTCCCTTAGTTTTAACTTCTGGTTGCCTTTTATGTGAATCTAGTATTGAACTTCCTCTTTAGAATGACGATTCCCTGCTTGGCATTTGCATTTTGCATTTTGCAGTTTCTGAGGCAGAACTTCAAACCAAGTGTTATGAAATGAATTGTTTACAATGCTTTTTGAACTTTTTGGAGTTCCTTTTCTCACTATTTAATTCTCCTTACCTGTTACTGAGATTATTATTATTATTTTTTTCTTTTTTTAAATCAAGGATATTGTTATTGAAGCCTTCTTTGCTTCAAATGTAAATTATGGAAGATCCTTGTTCATAATATGATAATAGTCTATTGCTGTACTGTGCAGATTAAACTAAAGGAGAAGCCATGCTCCATTGTAGCAAAGGTTGGTAATCTGGCATTTTTCATTTATTGTAATTTTCGGATAAGACCCGATCTTAGTGTATAGGAGTTATTGAGGAAAAAAAAAAGAAAAAAGAAAATAAAGGAGCAATAAACTCTTTCTACTTGAACGAATACAAGTATAGGGCATATGTCAAAGAGAAACAGGAATGAACATCTGGATCAAGAAGTGCCATACTTA
>NC_036242.1:6914861-6915275 GCF_002742605.1 Olea europaea var. sylvestris | reverse complement strand
AAATTGCAGAATGTGCCTTATGTTTTTGTCCCATCAAAGCAAGCTCTTGATAGTGCATGCGGAGTTATGAGACCTGTAATTACCTGTTCTGTGACAAGCAATGAGGGAAGCCAATTGAAATCTCAAATTCTGCAATTGAAGGTAATTTGTGAATGGTTTTACATTTCTCACAAGTTCACCAATTTCCACAAATTACTAACAATTTTATTAAAAATTTTCTCTTGTGAAATGCAGGATGCCATCGAGAAGCTCTTGATCTAAATAGTATACTAAACTAAGAACCCGACTACTAGTCAATGTATATAAATGGCATACTGAATCACCAAAAAAAAACCCATGAGAGCAACTAAAACTCCATATGGCTAAGCTGCAGATTAATGTTTATTAATAGCATACCCACTACAATTGTAGCAA
>NC_036242.1:6868804-6914761 GCF_002742605.1 Olea europaea var. sylvestris | reverse complement strand
GTTGACCTTCTTCCTACGCATCATCCAGTCTTGCAGCACTTCGGTCTCACATGACTAATTGTTTTCCTTACGTAGTAGCTAAACTTTATAGCATCTACCTAAGATCATCGCTTCGGCGGATGCAGAAGATCTGCCCATAAACTCCCACAAGTCGCGATCCACATACCGAGGCATACACATTCAGTCGGAAAGACAAGTCCACCCAATGATATAAACATTCATACCCGGACTTGGGGGACCACTGTTATGCCCCTATCTGAACCACCTCGAAATGTCCACCACAACATACTCCGATCTGCTAGACACCCACCCGAAGTGGTTCCGAAGTGATCTCCCCAATGTCAATGACCTGCTATCACACTGCGAGACATAGGCAATCCTACTGAACTGACCAAAGCGCTCAGAAGATCTGCCGCCAATTTCAGAGGGAGATCTTTGCTAAGATCCTTTCTGCTCCTAAGGTTTAAATTAATTTGACGTCTCCATGAGACTAGTTGATTTGACTTATTAACTTTATGTCAACTCAACTCGGGAGAAACAATTACCCGTCCACTCTACAGACGCGGTTGATTAACGCCTATGAGCAGACACCTCATACCGTCAAATGTATACACGTGCCCCACATCCAACGGTTCATCCCACCTATAAATACCCAAGGGTTGGTAAGAGGTAAAGGTAATGAAACTCTTACTAGATAGCACTTCATAGCAAGCATATATATTTTCTCCTCCCCCTTTATTATTTTGCACAACCCCTGAGTACCGTTCCGATCACCTGAACCTGACTTGATCGTCGGAGTGCATACGATCGCCACCACCCCCACTGGTTCAGGCCGTGTGCGTTGATTGTGTGGATGGAGGAATACGTGTAGTAGCTCTCGATTGGCCACGTGGAATGTCCAATTTTCGAGGTCAACACCAGATATTGAAGTAGTTACGTCTCACTATGTTGGATCTTTAGCCTTAAAAATGTTGAGCGTCTAACATCGAAGACACGTTTAATAGTGCAATAACCCGTCTATTAGTTGTGGGTCATCAATATTATAGTCATTACCGACCATCAATGACACCATTTTATGCATGATAGATGTAAAAATTAACAAAGGCGAAGATAAATGATTACACTAGGTAAAAGAAATCTTTATTTTAAGATATTTGCTTAAACTACGTGGAATCTTGAACTATGCGCCCATTAAGAGGTCGGAGGAAATGAGCCATTTCAAATTCAACAATGAAGTAATCAGAGACATCTTGAGCAACTTTGATGCATCATGCCAAATTCTACATTATTACCTTCATTATTAGTGTTGTTGATTATTAGGAATGTCAACATGTTAATGATTTTTACAAAATTATTTACTATACTATCATCGATGAATCCCAACACACCTCCGTTAATAACCATTGATGAAACATCATTTTGATTAAACAGATATTAATTCTATAAAATCCTCTATATACATATCTAGGTGGTAAATTCTAGTAAGTTCGTCTTATACCACTTTTTTTATAATTTCTACCTGTTACAATCTACACAGTAGTGTATTTCTAGTGTCTCTCAATATTTTAGAATTCTCCTAAAATCTTCCACATAATACTATTTATCGTTAAAGCAATGAAAATCGGAATTGTTATACGTGCATTCGAGAAATAATAAACTATTTTTTATAAAATGATGAGTCTAAGTCAAGTTGTAATTTTCTTTTGAAACTTTTTAGTAAAAAAAATGAAGACTTCAGCATTCTTTCAATTGAAAATGGTAATTCAGTCGAAGATATTCTTTCCATCTCCATGACGGTCGATCCTAGATATTCGTTCAATTCGAGACATATTTCGAANTTAGAGTGAAAGCTGGGGTCTCAAAGTTGTGTTCTTTCCTATCAACTTTTAGTTTCGCAATTATCATATTTGTAAGCATATTTAAGAGACGCTTTATTCCTTTTTTGTAGTTTCAAAGCTTGTTGGTGTTTGTGTATTTGTGACATTTGTCCAATAAATTCATATCTACACGCGCGTGTTTAGTGCTCTTAAATTCAAGTTGATTTTGTTGACATTTTCACTAAAATTACTTTCAACCTTGGATTGTCCGAGATCGTCGGGCCGAAGTCCTTGACCAAGGTCTCAACCGAGTTTTTGTCCAAATATTGACCTTTAGCTTTTAGGCTCATGTAAGCCTTGGCGGCCAGACACCATTCTGAGGTGCATCGGTCTCGACTATCAAGGAGCAAATAATTGGGTAGAGACATATGAGTACACTGTGGAGTTTAGAGCTGACAATTTGAACTGTCAAACTTGAAAATTGCAGTTAATCGACTCAAATTGGGCGAAAAAAATGAACCGATGATGCAATATGATGGATATAGTATTTGATTTTAATGGATCGATTCGGGCCGGGACAAGTATGGTATTTACGTCGTTGCCTAGCCCCAGCTTGGACCGATCGTTAAAAAAATTAATTGGGCATTCTATTATTTTTTCTATGATTCTGTTCAACCCAAAATTCTGGCCCATTACTGACCTGCTAAGTCCAACTAACATAACACAATAGCCCTACACCCTACTACACAGATTATTAAACACACTAGTCGCTGTCACGTGCGATACACGAATTTTGTATTTATTGTGTGTTTATTAGCGTCAAAATTGTAAATTTTTCAAAACTTGTTGAAGATTCGAAGTGTTTGGTGAAATCCGATTGTTTGGTTCATTGTAATTAAAAGATTTTATAATAACTTTTTTTTTTCACCGACAATTTTTTGTTCTTTAATTTGTTAAATCGTTAAATTTTTTTATTCGTGTTGGTGAAAAGTGTTCGCTTAATTTTTTGAGATTATGTTTTACTCAATTATTTCTTGTTCAATGTTTTAATATTTAAGTTTTTACAGGGTGAAATACCTTCTAAATGTGAAGTTGAAAAGGATAATCATTAAGATTAGGATTCTCGATTTTATTCATTATTTCGATTTTTTTCCATTTTTAAAAAAAAGAAATCCATCTCAAACATTAAGGTAAGAAATGAATATAACATACATTAATCAAGATTTAATTATTATTAATAAAATAATTAATATTTTTCTATGGTTATATATATAATATATTCAATTATTTATCATATTAATGGAATAAATGGGCCGTTTTGCCATTCAACACAGGGAAACGATATCGTTTTATACTATAAATGCAGGTAAAAAGGGATTAAAAATAGGAAATGGAAAATAAAAAAATATTATAAATTTTTTTAATTAAATTGAAATAATTAAAACTTAAAAATAAATATTATTTAATTAAAATTGAAAAAATTATGTTTTATCATAAAACGAAAAGAATTAAAAAGAATTTTAAATCAAAAAAATAAATAGTTACGAAAATTAAATAAAGAATATATAAATATTAGTTAATTAAAATTGAAAAAAAATAAGTTTTATCATTAAAAAAAAGAATTAAATAGATTTTTAAATAGGAAAAAATTATTTTTAATATGAACAAAACAAATTAAAAAATAAATAAATAAGGAAAAAAATCTCCATCATCGGAGAGAGATAGAGTCTCGTGAAGAGAAAGGATAACTTCTCTTAAGAGTGGGCGCGGTCCAGTTCGGTTCAATTTCAAAGGGAACTTTAGAGTGAAAGCTGGGGTCTCAAAGTTGTGTTCTTTCCTATCAACTTTTAGTTTCGCAATTATCATATTTGTAAGCATATTTTAGAGACGCTTTATTCCTTTTTTGTAGTTTCAAAGCTTGTTGGAGTTTGTGTATTTGTGACATTTGTCCAATAAATTCATATCTACACGCGCGTGTTTAGTGCTCTTAAATTCAAGTTGATTCTGTTGACATTTTCACTAAAATTACTTTCAACCTTGGATTGTCCGAGATCGTCGGGCCGAAGTCCTTGACCAAGGTCTCAACCGAGTTTTTGTCCAAATATTGACCTTTAGCTTTTAGGCTCGTGTAAGCCTTGGCGGCCAGACACCGTTCTGAGGTGCATCGGTCTCGACTATCAAGGAGCAAATAATTGGGTAGAGACATGTGAGTACACTGTGGAGTTTAGAGCTGACAATTTGAACTGTCAAACTTGAAAATTGCAGTTAATCAACTCGAATTGGGCGAAAAAAATGAACCGATGATGCAATGTGATGGATATAGTATTTGATTTTAATGGATCGATTCGGGTCGGGACAAGTATGGTATTTACGTCGTTGCCTAGCCCCAGCTTGGACCGATCGTTAAAAAAATTAATTGGGCATTCTATTATTTTTTTCTATGATTCTGTTCAACCCAAAATTCTGGCCCATTACCGACCAGCTAAGCCCAACTAACATAACACAATAGCCCTACACCCTACTACACAGATTATTAAACACACTAGTCGCTGTCACGTGCGATACACGAATTTTGTATTTATTGTGTGTTTATTAGCGTCAAAATTGTAAATTTTTCAAAACTTGTTGAAGATTCGAAGTGTTTGGTGAAATCCGATTGTTTGGTTCATTGTAATTAAAAGATTTTATAATAACTTTTTTTTTTCACCGACAATTTTTTGTTCTTTAATTTGTTAAATCGTTAAATTTTTTTATTCGTGTTGGTGAAAAGTGTTCGCTTAATTTTTTGAGATTATGTTTTACTCAATTATTTCTTGTTCAATGTTTTAATATTTAAGTTTTTACAGGGTGAAATACCTTCTAGATGTGGAGTTGAAAAGGATAATCATTAAGATTAGGATTCTCGATTTTAATCATTATTTCGATTTTTTTCCATTTTTAAAAAAAAGAAATCCATCTCAAACATTAAGGTAAGAAATGAATATAACATACATTAATCAAGATTTAATTATTATTAATAAAATAATTAATATTTTTCTATGGTTATATATATAATATATTCAATTATTTATCATATTAATGGAATAAATGGGCCGTTTTGCCATTCAACACAGGGAAACGATATCGTTTTATACTATAAATGCAGGTAAAAAGGGATTAAAAATAGGAAATGGAAAATAAAAAAATATTATAAATTTTTTTAATTAAATTGAAATAATTAAAACTTAAAAATAAATATTATTTAATTAAAATTGAAAAAATTATGTTTTATCATAAAACGAAAAGAATTAAAAAGAATTTTAAATCAAAAAAATAAATAGTTACGAAAATTAAATAAAGAATATATAAATATTAGTTAATTAAAATTGAAAAAAAATAAGTTTTATCATTAAAAAAAAGAATTAAATAGATTTTTAAATAGGAAAAAATTATTTTTAATATGAACAAAACAAATTAAAAAATAAATAAATAAGGAAAAAAATCTCCATCATCGGAGAGAGATAGAGTCTCGTGAAGAGAAAGGATAACTTCTCTTAAGAGTGGGCGCGGTCCAGTTCGGTTCAATTTCAAAGGGAACCGAACCGAATACCAATGAGAATTTTAGAAATGAAACCGAACCCATCGGTTCCGATTTGGTCCGATTTGTTTCTTTACATTGAAAATGTCAAAATAAAATATTCACTAATAAAAAATTTAATGATGTTACCAACGTGATACTTTTAACAAAATATAGAAGAATCGAACATAATATTCAAAGATTAAAAGAAAACTAAGTCTACAAACTTAAAAACAATATCCAAATAATATAAATTACTATCATCAACTTATATAAGCTGCATAGTACTTCAATGATTAAACAAACTTCCATCAAAATCAAAATCCTACATTGAATTGGACACCCTTTAAAAATATATTACAACTTCTGGTTCTGTTATAATTTATAGAAATTTAGATTAAATGTTTCGATCGGATCAACGACTATGTAATCAAAGTGAAAACAAAATAAAAACTCACATCTTAGAAATGAAATTATATATTGTAAATAAATTTATTTAGGTATAGATTTACCCAATATTCTAATTTGACTTGAGAATCAATTAATCAAAGAATTATAAGAAGAGATAATGAAATAATCAAAGAGAAGGAGAGTACTGGAGTCTAAAATGAAGAATGAATCCGATTATATTTTTATAAAAGTGATTAGAGATTGAGTCATATATTTGACCAAAAAAATAAAAAATTCTATGAGAATCGTCCAGTTCTCGGCAATTCCTATACTAGAATCGGGAACAAGATTGAAACCAGTTGGTTCTTAATAATTTGTCCCAAAATTAAATCATTGTTTAAAAGATCCGAAACGAAACCGACCGATTCTAAACGATTCCACCAATTATAGAAAAAAATGCTCACTCCTAGTTTCTCTCCATCCACTGTGTGTGGATATCCACACACATATTTTCTCCATCCACACACATAACACACATTGTGGCTGGAGAAACGGAGAGAAAAAATTTTCCCTCATTTTGTTAGTTTGTTTTGTTCATATTATGAATAATTTTTTTCGATTTAATTTTTTTTTAATTCTCTTTTCTTTATGATAAAATTTAATTTTTTTCAATTTTAATTAAATAATATTTATATATTCTTTATTTATTTTTTGTAACTTTCTTTTGTTTAATTTTTATAAATAATTTTTTGTTCGGTTTAAAATTCTTTTCGTTTTAATATAAAATGCAATTTGTTTAATTTTAATTAAATAGTATTTAATTTTAATTTTAGTTATTTCAATTAAATTAAAAAACTTTATAATAATTTTTTTCTATTTTGGCATGCATTTCATTTTTTTATTTTTAAATTTGTTAAATCATTTAGTTTCTTTTTGTTATTAGTATTGGATTGGACGAAATAAAGCAGTGTGTGAAAATAAAGAAATATTGCAGTGGAGATGATGGTTACAGTGAAATGACGTATGAAAATTGAGAAATGATTAAAAACAACAAAACTTCGTTTTTGCTCCCCATCCAGTATTAAAAAAATTTGCTACAGTATGATAAAATGAAATAATAAAAAGAATTTTAAATCGATCAATAAATTATTATAATATGAGGAAAAAGAAATTTTAGAACAATTTTTAAAAAAATATATAAGAAAAGGAAAATAGCAGTTACAAAAATTAAATAAATAATATATTAATATGATTTAAATTGAAAAAATTAAGTTTAATCATAAAGAAAAAAAATTAAAAAGAATTTTAAATAGAAAAAAATTGTTTATAATAAGAACAAAACAAATTAAAAATATATAAATAAAGAAAAAAATTCTCTATCCACGAGATATCACTTTTTGAGACTCCGTTTCATGAAGAGTTTCTCTCTTTTTGAAAAGAGAGCTCTCCTTTCAGAAGCACATTCACACAATCTCTCCGTGGATGTAGAAATCCTCTTCATCCATGACGAGAAAATTTTTTCCTCATTTTTTTAATTTTGTTTTGTTCATATCATAAATATTAGTTTTATTTAAAAAAAATTTTGAATTCTTTTCTCTTTATGATAAAATTTAATTTTTCAATTTCCATTAAAAAATATTTACATAGGTCCTGTTTGATCCACATTCTTTCAAAAAATATATTTTTAAATAATGATTTAACATCATTTTAACCACATATTTTTTAATAAAATAATATTACACGTAAATTCGAAATTTTTTCTTATTTTTTAACCAAACATTTTCTATCGATACACTGTTTAAAAATGTATTTTTAGGGAAATAATATGATTCAAACGGGGGCATATTTTTTATTTAATTTTTGTAAATTTCTTTTGTTTAGTTTGTTTTTATTTTTATTATAAATTTGTTTAAAATTGTTTTAAAATTTCTTGTTTCTTCATATTATAAATAATTTTTTGTTCGATTTAAAATTTTTTTCGTTTTATGATAGGGTGTAATTTGTTCAATTTTATTATTTATTTTTATTTTTAATTATTTGAATTTAATTAAAAAATTATAATATTTTTTTTCTATTTTTGCTTGCTATTCTTTCCTTTTTGTTCTTTAATTTGATAAATCATTTAGTTTCTTTTCTTTATTAGTATTGATTGAATGAAGTGAAACAATGTGTGAAAATGGAGAAATATTACTGCGGAGGTGATGGTTGCAGTAAAATGACGTGTGAAAATGGAGAAATAATTGAAAATAAACGACATCGTTTCTACTCCAACCCACTAAAAAAATAAATTGCTACAGTGCGATAAAATGGAAGAATTCATTGTTGTTAGCTATGGTACTTTCACGCTGTCTTTTTTATATAATTAATCCACACGCGGTGGACGGAGAGCAATCTTTTTGCGGATGGAGAAATTTTTCCCTCATTTTTTTTAGTTTGTTTTGTTTATATTATAAATAAATTTTCATTTTCAATTTAAAATTCTTTTTAATTCTTTTCTCTTTATAATAAAATTTAATTTTTTAATTTTAATTAAATAATATTTGTATATTCTTTATTTAATTTTTGTAACTTTCTTTTGTTTAACTTGTATTTGTTTTTATTATATATTTTTTGAAAATTATTTTGAAATTTCTTGATTCTTCATATTATAAATAATTTTTTGTTCGAGTTAATTTTTTTTTTGGTCTTATAATAGAACGTAATTTGTTTGATTTTAATTAAATAATATTTATTTTTAGTTTTATTTATTCCAATTTAATTAATTTTTTTTCTAATTTTGCCTGTAATTCTTATTTCTATTCTTTAATTTGTTGGATCAATTAGTTTCTTTTCTTTATTAGTATTGTATTGTATTGGATGGAGTGAAACAGCGTGTTAAAATGGAGAAATATTGCATTGGAAGTGATAGTTGTGGTGAAATGGCGTGTGAAAATGGAGAAATGATTGAAGACAAACGTTGTCGTTTTTGTTTCCACCCACTATAAAAAAAAAAAATCGAATTGCTATAATGTAATAAAATGGAATAATTCACTGTTGCTAGCTATAGTACTTTCACATTCTCCTTTTTATATAGTAAAAATGTGAAAATTGGAATCAACATATTCGACATAACGCATATCTAAATCACTGCCTTTTCGCCGCTATATGACTATCACCATTGCGTTTCGCCGCTACGACGACCACTAACACCTCCACCATCAACAGCCATTCCCAAATCATTCCTCTCCATCACTTTGAGATGAAAACGGAGATAGATCACGAATTTTGCAATGTGGAAATTAGGATATTGTTTGCATTTTCAATTGGGATATTGTTTACTAAATTAACTTAATATTGCGTTTTTGTTTTCATTGACCTTTTTTTATCATAAATTGTTTTTTTTTTCCAATTTGACTGCTAGACCTATAAGAAATAATTTATTTTCACGGTTATTATTCGCCCGAATCGAGCTGAACCGAGATACAAACTGAGTTGAATCAAATCAACTTACTTGGTTATAGTGCGGTTATGGCATGTCCAAAAAATCGGTAGTTCGATAATGATTTTGGCCGAATCGTAATTTTTTTTCTAATTTTGCCTGTAATTCTTATTTCTATTCTTTAATTTGTTGGATCAATTAGTTTCTTTTCTTTATTAGTATCGTATTGTATTGGATGGAGTGAAATAGCGTGTTAAAATGGAGAAATATTGCATTGGAAGTGATAGTTGTGGTGAAATGGCGTGTGAAAATGGAGAAATGATTGAAGACAAACGTTGTCGTTTTTGTTTCCACCCACTATAAAAAAAAAAAATCGAATTGCTATAATGTAATAAAATGGAATAATTCACTGTTGCTAGCTATAGTACTTTCACATTCTCCTTTTTATATAGTAAAAATGTGAAAATTGGAATCAACATATTCGATATAACGCATATCTAAATCACTGCCTTTTCGCCGCTATATGACTATCACCATTGCGTTTCGCCGCTACGACGACCACTAACACCTCCACCATCAACAGCCATTCCCAAATCATTCCTCTCCATCACTTTGAGATGAAAACGGAGATAGATCACGAATTTTGCAATGTGGAAATTGGGATATTGTTTGCATTTTCAATTGGGATATTGTTTACTAAATTAACTTAATATTGCGTTTTTGTTTTCATTGACCTTTTTTTATCATAAATTGTTTTTTTTTTCCAATTTGACTGCTAGACCTATAAGAAATAATTTATTTTCACGGTTATTATTCGCCCGAATCGAGCTGAACCGAGATACAAACTGAGTTGAATCAAATCAACTTACTTGGTTATAGTGCGGTTATGGCATGTCCAAAAAATCGGTAGTTCGATAATGATTTTGGCCGAATCGAGCCGTTACCAACCCTAGTAGAGCTCTTTGGTGACTGATGTGGAGTTCAGGTGAACAATAATTAGTTTATCACCTAGTACATCCCAGTACGATTTGGTAATAGAGAGAGTGAGGGGGGGGGGAGGGGAAGACCATGTTCTTTTTATTTATTTTTATTTTTTTTACAGGGGAACCCGCAACTGCTTTCGTTCGAGTGCGTACTGACAGTGGTGGAGCCAGCACCTGACGAGCTGGGTCGGTCGCCTGTGCTGGCTCCGCCGGAACTTTTAGTAGTAGCAGCCGTCCGTCGGGAAGAAAGGAGAGGAAGAAGTTCGAAGAAGATTACTACATTGCTTGCTGGTTTGGATTGGATTTGGGCCTAATTTTTTTTTTTTCCCGTTTTTACAAATTATGGCCCCAATCCCTTGCAAATCCACCAAAACCGGCCATACCAATCCAAAATTGAAACCAAGTGAAGGTAGTGGCAGAGTAGACGATTGACATGCTATCAACAGCCATTCCCAAATCATTCCTCTCCATCACTTTGAGATGAAAACGGAGATAGATCACGAATTTTGCAATGTGGAAATTGGGATATTGTTTGCATTTTCAATTGGGATATTGTTTACTAAATTAACTTAATATTGCGTTTTTGTTTTCATTGACCTTTTTTTATCATAAATTATTTTTTTTCCAATTTGACTGCTAGACCTACAAGAAATAATTTATTTTCACGGTTATTATTCGCCCGAATCGAGTTGAACCGAGATACAAACTGAGTTGAATCAATTCAACTTACTTGGTTATAGTGCGGTTATGGCATGTCCAAAAAATCGGTAGTTCGATAATGATTTTGGTCGAATCAAGCCGTTACCAACCCTAGTAGAGCTCTTTGGTGACTGATGTGGAGTTCAGGTGAACAATAATTAGTTTATCACCTAGTACATCCCAGTACGATTTGGTAATAGAGAGAGTGAGGTGGGGGGGAGGGGAAGACCATGTTCTTTTTATTTATTTTTATTTTTTTTACAGGGGAACCCGCAACTGCTTTCGTTCGAGTGCGTACTGACAGTGGTGGAGCCAGCACCTAACGAGCTGGGTCGGTCGCCTGTGCTGGCTTCGCCGGAACTTTTAGTAGTAGCAGCCGTCCGTCGGGAAGAAAGGAGAGGAAGAAGTTCGAAGAAGATTACTACATTGCTTGCTGGTTTGGATTGGATTTGGGCCTAATTTTTTTTTCCCGTTTTTACAAATTATGGCCCCAATCCCTTGCAAATCAACCGGCCATACCAATCCAAAATTGAAACCAAGTGAAGGTAGTGGCAGAGTAGACGATTGACATGCATAAGCCATACGCACGTCGCAGACTGTGACTGGGAGTCTGTGACTACGACGAGCGAGTGAGTTGTAAGCGACGAGGTCGGACCTTGGACCTCCTGTGGGTGGCTGTTGACTGTTGTGGTGCGACTTCTTGGCGAGCGCCCTTTTTCCTGTCGTTCTCTGTTTTTCTTTATTTCTTTATCTATTTTTTAGCTTTTATTCTGTGTTCTGTGGCCACTAGTCATCTGTATTCACACAATCACACTTCACAGTTCACATAATCACATAATTCGATGTAGGGTTTTATTTGTGAGTTAATTTAATTGACAAAGAAATGAGAATTGTGAATTTGTGATTTAGGATAACTAATTTATGTTGTTTGAGTTATAATTTATCATTTATGATTTTTGACTTGTGATTTGAGAATTTAGGTCTAGGAAACTAGGGATAAGTGAAATTAAAATTCATTAATAAGTCATGTGTCTCTGTGTCTCTCACACGATACAGTGCTTAACATCGTCTAAGTATGGATTAACCTTTGGGTAGTGTGTTGAATGGAGAAAGGAGAGATTACATTAAAGGTTTCAAAATGCCTAGCTACCTAATCTTGACAAGATCTAGGCCAATTACAGCCAAACAAACTCCATACTATCTGAATTATGTTTGACTGAGTATTAACACCTAGATTATATAGAATTTAAAGCAAGGGATAGGTACCTTAATTGAGTGACAGTGAATGGTAATGCACAGATCTTAGTGTCATATATTCTAGACATGTGATATAGTGCAACAAATGTGGATCCCCAGGACAATTAACGACATTGCTATTACAATCGTTAGGTCAACAGTTGACGTCCGCCCTGGTTGAACTCCAGATCTGGATTCGTCACTGCGTACTGGGTAAAGGAGTGTTGGGTATCTGCGGGAGCCCCAGCCCTACAAAGTAATCTAATTAAGACATAGTCAAATAGTAATTAATTTGGTGGATTAAGGTGACATTTTCTTTGTAGGATTTGGTCAGTGTTGTCGAATTACATTCAATCCAAATCTTTGCAAGTTTAAGATGTATTATAATATGAAAACTAAATGATAAAATTTTTCCAAAAGGTTAAACACATATCTAACATTAATAAAAAAAAATAAAATCTAGAGACTTATTAATTCATTAGCTTAGATTTTCTTATTTTCTAAATTAAGTTCCATTAATAAATGATAAACCTTTTAGCACTTCCATGGTCCTTATGGAGCAACGTGAAATAATTTTTCCAGAATGCAAAAAATTGAAAATGAGAATAGAAGATCAGTGATTCTTAAGAAATAAAAAATATAGTAGTTTTAATTTAAAATATTTGCGCATGTTACCTAGGATAATTAATAATTTATTTTTAATTATTAAAGTTGAAATTGTGCACTCCACGTTCACTCTGTGGGACAGTCCAGAGCGCGGAGGCCACGAGAAAAATCACACAAATGATTGAAATGAGGAAGATTCCAGAACGTGTTTTCTAATCGCACGTCGCAGTCTGTCGCCACCTTCTCCTAATAAAAACTCGCCCCATTAACACGCGTTAAGACATCACATATCATAACGTAATTTTTCTTTTTCTTTTTCTTTTTTTCTTTTTTTAAATCATAAGTTGATGGATCCTATTAAATGTGTAGTTAAAAAAAAAATTGACCAATTTATTAAATAAATAAAAAAATCTTAATTAAACCATGCTAAATCACTAGCATTCATAATTTTAATATTCTTGGTAATCAATTTTTAAGTTTTGAAATATAAGTTAGGTTCATGTTTATTAAACATTCAAATCACTAATATGTACATCTTGAAAAATTATCATTTATTCACTATTTGTTTTTATTTATAATTTAAACTGTTTATAAGTATTGATACTTTATCGAAGTAGCTAATATTTATTTCATCTTACTAAAATACGAGTCGTCTAACATTATAATGTTAATTAAGTGATGACAAAACGAACTGTATAGATCAAGCTTGGGATAACTCGACCTATTTAAACATTCGATTAAAGTGGCTGAGTCTGTAGATTGACTTGTTCAATTTGATGATTTACGCCCCGTTTGGTAATGATTTTTCATCTCAAAAAATTAATTTTTTAATCGTTATTTCACTATTTCAGTCGTCATTTTTTACTTCTTCACTCACATGTGGCCCCCACTTTTCTCTCTAAAGGTCAAAAAATCAGTTTTTAAAATCACTATCAAACGGACCCTTAAAATAGGGCGATATTGAACGTTGACGCAAGCATAACAATCTAGATTTATCTAGTTATTTTGACACACTAATTAGATTTCAGAAAAATCGTAACTTTTTTTCCCTTTTTAATAATTTGTCATCAAATTTAAGTAGACAGAAATGATAAAGTATAAAAATAGAAACTCTTTTTATTTTTATTTTTGGAAAAATGAAAAACAAGGATGGTGACAATCAATTTTTTCATCTTTTAACAATTCCATTTTTCCAAAGAAAAAGCGGAAAATAAGACGGTCAAACAAAAAAGTCGTAAACAAGCCTCCTTTTACGCTTGCATATATCTTAAATCCCAACCGTTAATCTCCCTCAACCTCATATCCGACGGTCCATACTCTACTTACACCTCACATTCCCTACACCTCTATCTCACCATATCAGAACCCCATTTCCCCAGTTCAGAAGCTGCCATATGATTGTCACACTTCCTTGGCTCATTTTCGCAGCTCCCACTCATCTACACGTACACAAATCTGTATCTATAGAAATTGACATAATTAAAAGAGATTTTGTAGTGCACCTAGGGTTTGGTTCTGACAATAATAACGAGAGGCATCTTTAAATCGTCATGTATTTACCCACCTACTGCTCTTCATCATCGATACTAAGAGCTTGTAGAATCCGCACCGCTTCCACCTTATCTGCTTCTGCACCTTCATTTTCATCTGTTGTCGCTTCTAGAACCTCAGCGAAGCAGGATTCGGTTCGTTTTTCTTCTCTCTCGAGCGTGAGTTTTCGATCGCGGAGCTTCTCGTCGTCGCTTCGATCATCTGCTCTTCGGTGGAGTCACGGTGTTGACTGGCGATCGCCCGTCAGTCTTAGAGCGCAGATCAGAACCGCATCCCCTGTCCTCGAACGCTTAGAGCGCAAGATCGCTACCATGGGTATAATTTGCTTCGTTTTCTAATTGAAATATGATTTATTAATGATTGCATCGTGATCTGTTTTCTTTTGTGCTATCTGAGTTGGTTTGAGTTTGATTTTTTTCCCCCTTTTTGAGTGAATGTAGATTTATTGTTCATCTAATATGTTTTTTTTGGTTCGTGTGTGACTGCTATGTACTTGTCAGTGCTCATTGACTGTTGTGATATTTTGATTCACTGTTCTTTTGTTTATCTGGCAACGTTTTAAAATCATAGTTCAACCAGTGGTCTTCATTTGAATATTTTGGGGAACGAATTCTTGACTTCAATTCAAGTAACCTATGTTGGTGGACCGGTGGTGCTTGTGCTTGCATTCTAGAGCAGATGAGCATTGCTTCCCTACCTGCACACACTCAAGCATACATACCTGATCTGTTGGCTTCCCGTTATAGTCCAAATTATGGAGCTGATGAAATTCTTGTGCAAATTGGTTTTCCGACTATTACCTACCTCCGGGGGTGATAATGAAGACATTTCTTTTGTTTGTGAAGTTTTAGTTATGAACTATTTCCTTTTATTGTGTCAAACATTCTAGTGGAAGATAATGAGTTGCTCTCTTTTGGGGTCTGGTCATCGTAAATCATAATTCTCCCATTACAATGGACTGGCAAAGTTGATATTATTTTTCTTATTTTTAAATTTCAAATGAAAAAGCTGCATGTATTTATATATCTGAAAAAAATTGATGAGTTAAGAATGCATGAAGAGATACGCTTGGCTTCAATTGATTCTCTTGATGACATATTTACATACTATTCTTCTTTGTTTCGATTTTGTATCTTCACTAGGGAAATGATACAATTTTCATATTAATGGAGATTAAGAATCAGAGGCTGACCACTACACTCTTCTGTTTCCGCCGTATATTCTGTTATTTCTGTCTCATTTTTAAAATTTTTTTTGGTTTGTCTTCTATTATTTTGTTTATCACATAATGAATTTTATTGAATGGTGTTGTGCTCATCTATGTGAAAGAATTAGAAGCTTTTCAATTGCTATTTGATGTTAATATTTGTTCAGTCCAATTTTGCCAGTCCTGACTGGGAGCATTTTGATTATTGAAGTTGCTCCCAGCCTCCCCTACCTCTATTGAAATGATACTCCCAATAATTATGTAATCACGGTTATCTTTCATTGCTTTACTGTGGTTTATGATTTAATGAATTTTTCCAATTCAAGCAGCTTCTGAAAATCCTTTCAAGGGAATTTTTACTGCTCTTCCCAAGCCCGGAGGAGGCGAGTTTGGAAAGTTTTACAGCCTTCCTGCTTTGAATGAACCTAGAATTGGTATGTGACTAATTTTTGCACCACTTGATTTCTACTATCCTTTTTTCATTTATGTTTCATCTCCTCTTCTAATTGATATCATGTGTTTTTGGCGTTGCTGGAGACATTTTAGGCCATTCATGAGATATCTAGATAATTGTTATCATATTGAGTCTTGATGTTTAGGTTTATTATACTTCAGAATGAATCTTACATTCCTTATCTGTGATACCCATTCTTGCAGACAAGCTTCCATATTCAATCAGGATACTTTTGGAATCCGCTATACGAAATTGTGACAACTTCCAAGTTACCAAGGAAGATGTTCAAAAGATCATCGATTGGGAAAATACTGCCCCCAAGCAAGTTGAAATTCCCTTTAAGCCAGCCCGTGTTTTGTTACAGGTGAGAGGGTACCTTGGTGTTAAACTGATAGTTATAGAATATATTCCTATCAGCTTCCCGTAAAGCTTTTACTTTTCTGTAATAGGATTTTACTGGAGTTCCGGCTGTGGTTGACCTCGCTTCTATGCGGGATGCAATGAAGAACCTTGACAGTGACCCTGACAAGATCAATCCCTTGGTACACTACTTTACCTCTGCAAAATAGTTTCCATGCAATGTGTTTTTGGTAGTAGCAAAAACTATTGCTTATAATATGTGGAGCAAAATAGTAGCGATAGTATATAAGGTCATAGTGCATTATTTTTTGACTGGAATAGCCAATGTTGTGTGGAAGAATTTCTTGATGTAATTGTGTAATAAGAAAGAAGAAAAGTTAAGACTATGTTCAAGTATTTCCTTGAATTTTTCATGTTAAAACATGGATAATCTATTTTTACCTGTCATACTTTATTGGGTATCCTGATAAACCATCCTTCCAATAATGTTTTTCTAATGTTGCCTAACGTGCATTGTACAATACTTCTCTGTCCAGGTTCCTGTAGACCTTGTCATCGACCACTCTGTCCAGGTTGATGTTGCCAGATCAGAAAATGCTGTGCAGGCTAACATGGACCTTGAATTCAAGAGAAACAAAGAGAGATTTGCTTTTCTTAAATGGGGATCCACTGCCTTCCGTAATATGCTTGTTGTTCCACCTGGTTCTGGTATTGTCCATCAGGTACAGCTTTGGCACCTTGATAGACAATGTTTCTCAGGTTCCAAACGTTTTCAATTTTTTTTAGCAGCCTGATATTGCTGGTGGAGATACTTGGTCGTGTAAACAAACTTAGAAGTGTCACCTTTCGATATGTTTATAGATATACATGTTTGATATTGATGAAATTGCTTTATTTTTCAGGTGAATCTGGAATATCTTGGACGAGTTGTTTTCAATACTGATGGTGTTCTATACCCTGATAGTGTTGTCGGTACTGATTCTCATACAACCATGATTGATGGACTTGGTGTTGCTGGATGGGGGGTTGGAGGAATTGAAGCAGAAGCAACAATGCTTGGCCAGGTATCCTTGCCGTCTTTACTTAATGAATTTATTCTCAAACACTGAATTTTGCATGACCATGGCAAGGTGTTGATAGGTTAGTCATTATGATAGATTTCAATTCATTGTAAAGGGGATCAATATGTATGCTATATTTATGGTTTGATTTTGAGATGGTTCATTTACTTACCGCACATGATGCCTTTCACGTTCTCTCTCTCTCTCTCTCTCTCTCTCTCTCTCTCTCTCTCTCTCTCTCTCTCTCTCTCTCTCTCTCTCTCTCTCTCTCTCTCTCTCTCTCTCTCTCTCTCTCTCTCTCTCTCTCTCTCTCTCTCTCTCTCTCTCTCTCTCTCTCTCTCTCTCTCTCTCTCTCTCTCTCTCTCTCTCTCTCTCTCTCTCTCTCTCTCTCTCTCTCTCTCTCTCTCTCTCTGTTATTAATTGCTTCTTGTTTCACATATTCACTTTGGAACTCCTATTGTAAGGATAGAAATATTAGATTACTGTTTTACATTTGTTGAATTCAAAGTGCCTTGAATTTGTTATTAATCTCTTTTCTTTATCTAATTTGGTAGCCAATGAGCATGGTTCTGCCGGGTGTCGTTGGATTTAAGTTGTCTGGGAAATTGAACGAAGGGGTTACTGCAACTGATTTGGTTTTAACAGTGACCCAAATGTTGAGAAAGCATGGTGTGGTTGGCAAGTTCGTTGAGTTTTATGGTAACTTTTCATCTTAACCGCAATGCTTGAAAGGTTTTTTAAGTTATAATTTTTCTTAATCTGTGTACATATGATCTGTGTAGGTGAAGGCATGAGCCAATTATCATTAGCAGATAGAGCAACAATTGCAAATATGTCTCCTGAGTATGGAGCTACCATGGGGTTTTTCCCGGTGGACCATGTCACTCTACAATATCTTAAATTGACTGGCAGAAGTGATGAGACAGTAAGTTGCTTTATTATTTTTAGTTATCCAGATTTTACCTGATTTACATGGAGCATCATGACCATTGTTATATCAAACTGGCTTAGGTTGCAATGATCGAGGCGTATTTACGTGCTAACAAAATGTTTGTTGATTACAATGAGGTAAGTCATTTTCACTCATTTGTCTGCTACTTTCATATGTCATGATTTTAGTCTTATCAGAAAACCATGAGCTTTATTGCAATGTTATTGATGATCTAGCCTGAACAAGAGAGAGCGTACTCATCTTATCTGGACTTAGATCTTACCAATGTAGAGCCCTGTATTTCAGGACCGAAAAGGTATGTTATATGCTTTATGAAGATCACTGATGTTGTGATATCCATGTTTACAAACACGGAATGACAAGTTCTTGCTGCTTTAGGCCTCATGATCGTGTTCCTTTAAAAGATATGAAGGTTGATTGGCATTCATGTCTTGACAATAAAGTTGGATTCAAGGTAAGATGAAATGTTCTTTTGATGAATCCTTGTATTCTCTTCATATGCTACTTTTAACAAACCTAATTAAATTAGAATATCTTTTCAAAAAATATTTTCTTGAAACAGCTACTTTCCTTGAGAGGCATATTGATTAGTCGAAAAGGAGAAGAGAGTGTTATTACTATTCATACAAAATGCTATCTTCAAGCTATACCTTTGACAAGAAGACTAGGTGGTGTTCTCAGTCAAAATCCTCTCTTTTCTTGGTTAAGAAATTCCCTTACATGGAAAGAACATTTTCCCCCCCCCCTTTTTCTTTGCAAAAGAAGCTGAAGTTTGGTTTATTGAAAATTCTTGTCAGTCAAAAGTTAAAGAAGGAAAATCTTTCAAGAAGATTAAAAACCCAATTGTAGCACCACCGTATGCCTCTCCTGCCGTGATCCTTTTCTGGACTATAACAGATGATTATCTTGAACTATATTTTCTGAAAGTTTTATTTAGTCAGCTCCTGTTAGATGCTTAATCATTATAGCAGTATCAATTAGCTCACACTCGTCCTTTGTTTGTGTTTCATTTCCTTTACTTAAATTTTACTTTTCAAAGTCAAACATCAATTTCAACCAGCATTTCTTAGGACCCGCAAATACTACCCACTTGCCTCCACTTTTTTCTTGAAAAGTAAAATTTAAGGGAAAAAATGGAACCCCAAACAGAGGCTTTGTTTCTTCTTCCATTTATACTTCTCCTTTATTTTGCCTTTTTTCTTTCCTCTGGAGAGAACGAGAATGAGATTAATACCCTTCCTCCTATGTTGTTTCACAGACTTATTTTTTCAATTCTGATTATGCCTCTGTAATTTATGTGATTTCTGACAAAAAAGGTGATGTGAATTGGATATGCCTCTGAGATTCCGTAAGTCTGCAGTCTATCCATCCTTCAACCCTCATCCACGTGTACTAAAAGATATGATATTCAGTGATAAGAGAAAAGGATTTTCATAGGGATTAAAATTTTTATTTTAATGCTTTTGGGTCCTGTTCAGAAAGCCAAATGTACCTGAGTGCAATAGAAACAATAAATAAGGCATTTTGGATCTGAAGCACATTTGGTCAATTTTGAATCGGAACAGAATTCCTGCACAACTACATAATACCAAAGTCATTACCAAGAAGGAAAAAATTGGGAAAATCAAATTTATTGTTTCAAGAGATGCTAGTGTACCGTGGTAAGGATAAATAGTCAGTGTTTTGCTGCTTCTAGAGTTTCGGTTCTCTCATAATTGTGTATTTGGACAATCGTACATCTTTAGTTGTCATTACCATTTCATTGGCCCAACCACTTTAGTTTTAAGGCTGACTATTTGCATCCAGTGCAGTGTGTAAATAGAAGAACACACACACACACACACACATGTGGTTGCTGGAGTTGTACACAAGTTTACTGACCTTCATTAGTTTCTTTTATTGCACAATTTTCTGTTGATTTGTGAGTTTATTTGTAACCTATCATGTGGATTCATGCAGGGATTTGCTGTTCCAAAGGAAGAACAGGAGAAAGTTGTGAAGTTTACATACCATGGGCAACCTGCAGTACTTAAGCATGGAAGTGTTGTTATAGCAGCTATTACGAGTTGCACAAACACTTCAAACCCAAGCGTGATGCTTGGAGCTGGTCTTGTTGCTAAGAAGGCATGTGAATTGGGGTTGGAGGTTAGTTTCTTCTCTCCCTATCTTCTATTCAATGCTACATGCTATTCTTTGTATTTATGTATCTCCAGCTATACTGAGATATGATTTACCACTTGATTTACACTGAGTGCAAGATCATGCCAAGATCTCAGCTTTCTCACGCGATTATGATGATCATTGCGTAGGTTAAACCATGGGTTAAAACAAGTCTTGCCCCAGGTTCCGGGGTGGTCACAAAATATTTGCTCCAGAGGTGATGATTAGGATTGATGGAAATTTTTGTCTACGATCATTTTCTCCCCTTCCCCTAGGGGAACTACTTGATTCTAGTTGCTGATTTTATTATCTGATCTCTTGCAGCGGCCTGCAAAGTTACTTGAACCAACAAGGATTCAACATTGTTGGCTATGGTTGCACAACATGTATTGGAAATTCTGGAGATCTTGATGAATCAGTTGCTTCTGCAGTTGCAGACAACGGTACTATTGCTTGCATATAATGCTTCCTATTTAGTGAACAATTTTTTTATGCTTACATATAATGCTTGTCGAAAAATTTGATTGTGTGATGCATTTTGATGGTTATTTACCGTCTGCCTTTACTCTTCACGCCAATCTCCATCTCGCCCTAGGAAACTTTGAATAATCATTTGGCGTAATTCCATTTTACAATATTCAATCATCATTCTTTAGTTTAGTTCATGTACTTGACTAGAAGAATTTCAATTCATGAAAGCAGTTCTTCTCGTGGGTATAATGGGGGTAATAGGGGGCAAAAGAATTTTTCTGTCTACACATTTACATTATTTGCCAGCAACCCAGAACACCCAAATTCCCCCAGCCATGCAGGTTCAACAATTTTTTGGACAATAAAGTTGTTGTGATGCGTCAATGTCTATAATGCATTTTTATGCTTTGTCAAACTTTTACATGAATTTATTTTACCTTCTGATATGGTGCCATTCTTATCTCTGTAACATGGTTCGACGATGTTTTAAAATATGTTTTACAGAATAAAAATATGAACTTTTAGAAATAGTTTGAATGGTAAACATAAACTTAAATATTATGACTATTTGCTTTTGAAATAGTTATAATAAATATTCAACTCTGGTAAAAGGAGCTTTCAATAATTTTTATTATTTCGCGAGAGTTGTCTAAATTCTTATATTTCTGAATATCCTGGTGTTTTTCCTCCACATTTTTGAAAACAAAACTTCTGAAGGTCAAGGGCTGTGGTGAAACGGTGCCATGCCTTGTGTGAATAACTTCACCAAGTTTATTGATAATTTTGGTTGAAAGTGGAACTTAAAGCTATTTTGGCTAGTTAAATATGGATCTTTTTATGTAATGTCAATTTTTTGGACTTTCTTATCTTTGGATTTTTATTTATGTACATTTTCCTTTCCAGACCTTGTTGCTGCTGCTGTGCTCTCTGGAAATCGAAACTTTGAAGGCCGTGTTCATCCGCTGACAAGAGCTAACTATCTTGCTTCACCTCCATTGGTTGTGGCCTATGCACTTGCTGGCACGGTATGTGATTTAAGTTTTGACAGGTCACCTTTCATTTTTCACTCAATGAACTTCATGTAAGATAAAAATGATGTCAACATTTATTCTTTAAGGGGGAAGGTTTATGGATTGTAACTGGAAATATAGTACTAGTGGATTCTGATATGCACTGGTTCTCTGAGTCAGCAATTAATTTGTAGTCTATCAAGTGATCAATCAATATATTAGAGGAAAGGCAGCACTCTACCTGCATGGGAATGGGGAGCATTACTTTAAATTAAAAATCTTCTGGCTAGTTGGTTTTTGGCAGCCCTTTCAAGTGTTAATTGTCATTATTTTGGGAAATGATGTATGTGTTGATCTAGCTTACGGGAGGATGGGATGGGATACTAAAACTTTTCAGTGAATACTTTATTCGTCAACATAAAGTATTACTTAAATTGAAAATCTTTTGGTTAGGGTGGATCAACCTTTCACGGGACGGGTTACTAACACTTCTCGTTGAATACTTGATGTTGTCAATTTATCTTTGAATTGTTAGTTAATTCGGGTGTTCAGGTCTAATCTGTGCTGAGGGTTCTGTGGTTTACTTTTTTGAGGATGAGAGTGGAGAGGAGGGAGGGAGCCAATGAAATTTTACTCTCAATTTTAAATTCATCCTAGCAAGGAGGGACTGTGCATAATTGCAAGTCTAGTATTCTTAGGTTGACATTGACTTTATGTCTGTCTGCTACTGTGCTTTCTAGGTTGACATTGACTTTGAGAAAGAGCCGATTGGAACTGGCAAAGATGGAAAAAGTGTTTACTTCAAGGATATCTGGCCTACCAGTGCAGAAATAGCAGAGGTAGTTGGGAGTTTCCTTGTCTAATCTTTAACTAAGCTATTTTCATATTTGTATCATGCAAAATTCAAAGTAAAAAAAATAATGGTTGTGTAGGCCGTTCAATCTAGTGTGCTTCCTGATATGTTCAAGAGCACGTATGAAGCTATTACAAAGGGCAATCCATTCTGGAATCAATTATCAGTACCTTCATCTAGTCTTTATTTATGGGATCCAAGCTCAACGTACATCCATAAGCCTCCATATTTCAGTGGCATGACAATGGACCCACCTGGTGCTCGTGGAGTGAAGGATGCTTATTGCTTGCTGTTGTTTGGGGATAGTATCACTACAGATCATATCTCTCCTGCTGGTAGCATCCACAAGGATAGTCCAGCTGCAAAATACTTGATGGAGCGTGGGGTTGATAGGAAGGATTTTAATTCTTATGGTAGCCGTCGTGGCAACGATGAGGTGATGGCTAGAGGTACATTTGCCAATATCCGGATAGTAAATAAACTATTAAATGGAGAAGTGGGCCCAAAAACCGTTCACATTCCAACAGGGGAGAAACTATATGTGTATGATGCAGCAATGGTACGTTTCGGTCCTTTAGCATGCAACACCCACCCACCCTGCCAGTTGGACATGCGAACACATGCACATAAATAGTAGTTTATCTTATATAAGAAACTGACACCTTTGCTGCTCATATTACTTCTTCTTCGCTGTCATTTATTGTATATTGTACTTAAATTATATTATTTTTCCCAGAGATACAAGTCAGCCGGGCAGGATACCATTGTTATTGCTGGAGCAGAGTATGGAAGTGGTAGTTCTCGTGACTGGGCTGCCAAGGGACCAATGCTACAGGTTAGTGGTATTCTGTAAAATTTTGTACTTTTATGTGCAGTTGCTTTGTATTATGCGACCAATGTTTGTTTCTTTTCTGTTTGCTATTCCACATTATTACATCAGGGTGTAAAAGCAGTTATTGCCAAAAGTTTTGAGAGAATTCATCGCAGTAACTTGGTCGGGATGGGCATAATTCCACTTTGCTTCAAGCCTGGTGAAGATGCAGACACGCTAGGTTTGACTGGTCATGAGCGTTACACTATAAACCTTCCAGCAAAAGTAACTGATATAAAGCCGGGACAGGATATTACTGTGACGACAGATAATGGAAAATCCTTCACTTGTACCGTCCGCTTTGACACAGAGGTACATGTCACGTTCCTTGTTTCATCTTTAGGTCTCCTTGTCATTTGTGTTTCATGGACATTTTCAATCAGAAATAATTTCAGGCCAACACATTTTCTGGTACAGTCTTTGATGCAATTTGTCAATTTTAATTCAGCTTCCATTGGAATGATTTCTGTTTGTATGGAAAATCCCAGTCAACCGTGGTTGCTTAGAGTTATCAACTGGCCTCAACGTTTTTGACAGATTTAACTGATGGTCCAACAATTATTTTCTGTTAACTCCCAAAATCAATGATTGAATAAGCTGTGAACTTGAACAAATCATTTTCTGGTACAGTCTTTGATGCAATTTGTCAATTTTAATTCAGCTTCCATTGGAATGATTTCTGTTTGTATGGAAAATCCCAGTCAACCGTGGTTGCTTAGAGTTATCAACTGGCCTCAACGTTTTTGACAGATTTAACTGATGGTCCAACAATTATTTTCTGTTAACTCCCAAAATCAATGATTGAATAAGCTGTGAACTTGAACAAATGCATGATCAAATATTTTTTACGATGAATTAATTATTTTTAGACAGACTAGGGAATAAGGAATGTAAAAACGTACAAGGCATGGTCGAATCTTCTGCTAGTTGCTTACAATGTTATTTCAATTGGTTCTGCACAGGTTGAACTGGCATACTTTGATCATGGAGGCATCCTTCAGTACGTCATTCGGAATCTAACAAAACAGTGAATTCTCTGAAGAAATAATTTGGCTTGTTGTGGGCCAATTTCGTCACCTTGCAAGTGTTTGTTGGGTTGTTTACGTGGTGATAATTTGCTTTCTTGACATTGAGCCGGTGTGATTAAACGCTTACATAGCTGCTTTTCCGCTTCCATACATGTTTTCAATAAGAGCGGGGGATTGTATGTTCTTTTTTCCCATTTAGTCAGTATTGGGGGTAAAAGTGTCTTGATGTGTACTCGCTCTTCACTCGGACAGCTAGGAATAATGTTAGTCTACTGAAAATGCAGTTTGATTCTTCATTATAATATTGCTGTTTATTCGAGTGAACCTATAGCATAGAGTCGAGATACTCTGCAACGACTGTCAACAATTGACTCGTCTGTATATGAGTGGACTTACTCTTGCTATAGCCAAGACGAGAGAGATTCTGCAATGGACGCATCTGAAAATTTTATCTTGTTTCAATGATTGGCCAAAAAATATTCACTTTTCAACTTCAACATCTAAGATCGTTTCATTCTTAGTTCCTCCTTTCCTCGTCCATAAATCGGTCCGTAAACCTAATATTTGGTTGTAATTTTTCTAGTTGTGATGATGATCATGATTAATGTTTTGACTAGTACATCCTTGTAATCTTACAATGTTCAAATATATGCCCCCTTCAACGCAAGAACCAATGCTTTTTCTCTTGTATCTGTCATTACCCATTACCCCTCTCCACGTCGTCGTCGTCGTCTTGCATTCTTCGCTCTATATATATTTTTCAGCAAGTATTGTTCATTGACATGTGTAACATTAAATGATAAATTTACTTGTGTTATGAAATTTATTTAATTGGATCAATCATATGTTGTCATCTAAACTGGTGCCTAGCACCAATGATGATGAATAACATTACTCGTGAATAAGATCAGTTCTCAAAGTCGAACCCAAGCCTTTTCACCTTCGAGATAAAAGCTGGTCAGTCTTTTCCCTCTTAACATTGTTTTAAAAAGCTATGCAGGCTTACCCCTTCGAGGTGTGTATCACACGAGGCTTTCATTTATTCCTTGAGGTTAACACCTTTAGTGTCATTTCAAAATGGGAAAATTGCAATCGAGGTGTCAAACATTTCGCTTATTAGCAGGCTTTGTTCAAACCTCTCATTTGTGCTAATCACGATACCAAATCTTTCAAGAAATCCAACTTAACGGAAACTGTTAGTTCATTTGTTAGTTGACCAAAAGTCAATGATTTAACCAAATTTTGACTAATTTTAAAAGGTTAAAATGGTAAATTTATATTTTCTAGAATAAAACAATTAAAATAAAAAATCCACTTCATCTTCTCCACTCACCCCACACATACCTACCCCAACCAAACCCTAAAAGAAAAAACTAGAACCCACCCACTTCCCGGTCACCGCCACCCGCCACACCGCCACCATCCTTCTGATTACAGAAGCTCTTGAAAAGGGGGAAAATAGAAAAAAACACCATTGAAATTTTTGACAGTCTTGAAACTCTTCGGTTCTAAACCTATTTTCACTACCTTCTAGCTGAATTGCCCAAACCTTTAACTGGTTTTGGAATCAAGAGTCAATATTCTCTGATTTTATGTCCATTTTCCCCACATTCTCTAATTGAATCACCAAAATCTCATGTTGATTTCGGAATTAAGATTCAAAATCTCACGCTGATTTCGGTTAGATGTACCCACAATAATTTTCATCCCAATCGAACCTTCACGTCACCACCACCATCTAACTGCCACCTTCGCCATCGCCTTTCCTCACCATCAACACCTTCATTCAATATTACTACAACTTCCACCACAACAATGGAAAACTCTCAAAAACAAATCTGATTTCAAAATTAGTTCTGAAATTCAGATAAAAAACACAAATATGACAACTTGTAACTGAGAAAAAAAAACAGAGTAAATCATAGAAAGAAATTGAAAATAAAGTTCTTTAATCACAATTTAGGGTGTTTGATTTGGAGGAGTTGTTGAGAGCTTCAGCCAAGGTATTGGTGAAGGGAAGACGATGGTGGCAGTTGGCCTAGGTGGCGACGGTGGTTGGTGGCCTGGATGGCCATGGCAATCGGCGACCTGGGTGCGGTGGCGATGATTTTGAGCCAAAGAAGAAATGGTTTGGGTGAGTAGGTGGACTGGGATTCGATCGAAAAATTGCCTTAAAAGTTGCCCAAAAATTTTGAAAATCTGCCCAGATTTTCAGATTTTTTGGGCGACTTTTAAGGCAATTTTTCGGCAACTTTCGACCATCAAAACTATCGAATTTTGATACCATTGGAAAGCCCACAATGTCCTCTTCAATTACCATCCAAAATTTTCTCATAACTCTAAAGGATTCGATCGGAATAAACCCACAAAATCAACATCTTGAAAAGGCGAAAATCTGGACAAAGTTCATGATGCTGACTTTGTGGGTTTATTCCGACCGAATCCTTTGGAGTTATCGGGAAATTTTGGGTGGTAATTGAAGAGGACATTGTGGGCTTTCCAATGGTATCAAAATTAGATAGTTTTGATAGTCGAAAGTTGTCGAAAAATTGCCTTAAAAGTCGCCCAATTATTTGAAGAGACGAGTGGTGAATGAGTAATTATATGAAAAGATGAGTGAGCATTCAGTAATATGTGAAAGATGAGTGAGCAAGTAGTAATCAAGTGTAAAGTTCAGTGATTATTGGTTAAATTTATTCGTAGGTGGACTGTTTGTTTTTATCATTTTTTATTATTTATTTTTTTAATTTATACAAAAAAATGTAAATTTGCCCATTTACTCTGTAACACATTAGTCAACATTTGGTCAGACCATGGACTTATGGAAAACTAAAGTTTCAAATTAACGGAAACCATCTATTTTGACTTCAAGTAAGAATTTTTGAAAGGTTTGGTACTGTGAGTGACACAAATGAAAGGTTTGGATAAAGTCTGTTAATAAGTGAAAGATTTAGTACCTTGACTGCAATTCTCCCTTTCAGAATTAGAAAATGCATCAAATTAATGAGACTAATGTTGTGCGCCACAAAGCTAAGCCTTGGGCCTGTTAAGTTTTGCACTCAATTGTTTTATTTTTTTTATTTTTTACACAGCAAGAGACAGGAAAGATAATCGAATATGAGAGAATTTATATTTGATTGGAACGATGACATGGAAATCAAATATGTTGATAATTCTCTTAAAGATCATGCTAATAGCGTTAATTTTACTTGAACACTCATTGTCAACTTGATATTTGTACGAAATTTCAAGTCTCTTTTTAATACACTAATTAAAAGTTGAACCCAATTTTGAGGGTCCCCACCGTCCCACACCTAAAGTTTTGTGAGGGAGGTAAATCGCGGGATGTGGTCCAGCAAGCCAGAGAACAAAAACTGCATGTACACTGTGCCTAAAAGGAGTCTAATTCCATATCTCGGGAATCGAATCCCCACACTGCGACTGCCAGCATGGCGTGAGATAATCTCACTCCCATCTTTTTAATACACTAATTAAAATGAGATCTGATAGGTGAAAAACAGTTGGATTAGGTTTGTATTAAGGACTGCATCAAAATTGGATATTTGTATTTATTTTTTAGGGTTGAAATGTGCTCTCTAATTTTACTGTACATTCAATTTATGGTTTGATACATCATCAATTTAGTGGATTAGTGGAGAATCTAATGAGGATAAATTTGAGATAAAATGTTAATTATTGATGATGTGTCAAGAATTAATCAAATAGACAGTAAAATTCGACAGCAGATCTTGATTTTATTGTTAATGAATATAATTCCACAACGAATAAATATAAAAACATAGATCAACTTATAAGGCTTTAGGCTATTCCTCTTAACAAGGTTGACTTTTTAAGATAGAACCTCAAGTTTTAACGTGATATCAAAGCCCATAAACGCTGACAAGCGATTCGATTCAATTAAAACTCAAAAAATGAACATACGGATTTCAAAATTAGTTTGCTCAAACCAGCCATCATCTTGATAAGTATGTTAAGGGATATAATCCCACAATGAGTAAGATGAAAATATAAATCAACTTATAAAATTTTGAATTACTTTTTTCAATGAGGTTAATCTTTTAAAATATAACTCCAAGTCTGAACATTTATTTCTTGATACCAATATATACAAAATTGCTTCAAAAAGATTAGGTCCGTGCTACCTATGCACAAGAAGAGCGCGTGAGAAGCAGGTCCCACAAGCACTCTTGTAATCATGCTTCGGCCGAAATATTAATTATTTAAAATTCGCAATATTATATATTTCTTTAATCATCTGAATGTTTCCCGTACATGGGCCCACCTTCCTCACGCCGCCCGTGTCGGAAATTAAGTATTGGTTCGTTGATTTAACGCGTTTTCCTATCTCGTCAAAGAGTATGTATGGTAAATCTGAGCCGTCGATTCTTTTTCCTTCAATTGTAAGTGACCCTGGTTAGAGTAGAAGTTTAACCGCGGTTAGGGCCACCGCTGTCCCCCATTTGCCTATAAATCAACCCCTCTCCTACGTTATCTTCTCGTATTTCGGTTCTTGTAAGATTTAGGGTATCAAGGTGCGTTCTTCTTCTCCTTCCTTTTTTTTCCCCTGGGTTGGATTAAATTGGCAGTCTTCAAGTTAAATCTTGGGTTCTCTTCTTGGAATTTTTCTTTTTCTTTTTGGGGCTTGATTTCATGATTTTTTTATTTTTTCAATTTATTAGTCAAATTCTTCAGTTTTCATTTCTTGTAATCATCTGCGATCGATTTCTGTCTTCTATTCTTGATGGGTTTTCGATTTTTTTAATTATTGAATATTTAAATCTTAATTGGGGACTTTGTTCTTGTTTGTAATAATCAGCGATCAACTTCTGACTTCTATTCATGATGGGTTACTTAATAATCGAAAATCTAAATCATAATAATTAGGATTTCGTTTCTTGTAATCATCTGTGAATAATTTCTCTCTTCTATTCTTGATGGGTTTTAGATTTAGTTAATTAATTGAGTAAGTAAATCTTAATTGGGATTTAAACATGATTTAGAATATGTTTATGAACAAAAGGGGTTTGGTTATGAGTTTTAACATAATTGACAGTCTGTTAATATTTGTGTTTGCTTTGATAATTCTTCTTTTTTGCTGTTTTGATCATTTAAAATAATTCGTATGAAAAATTTTATGCAGCTTTTTGTGCAGCTACACGCCTCCGATCTCGTTTTCGTCCAACAAGTTACATGGTTGAGGTAGACGTTGAAATTCCTACTACTTTCGATCCATTTTCTGAGGCCAAAGAATCAGGTGCTCCCGGTGCGAAGGAGTATGTGCATATAAGGATACAGCAGAGGAATGGAAAGAAAAGCCTAACTACTGTCCAGGGGCTGAGGAAGGAATTCAGCTACGAAAAGATCCTTAAAGACCTCAAAAAAGAGTTCTGCTGCAACGGTAATGTCGTACAGGACAAAGAGCTCGGGAAGGTGATTCAGCTTCAGGGCGATCAGCGTAGGAATGTTTCTCAGTTTCTGGTTAGTGCTGGACTTGTGAAGAAGGATCAGATCAAGATTCATGGTTTCTAAGTATTCATAAATCAAATATATCGTTTTCTATGAGTGAAGTGTGGAAATAAGAGCCTATTGTTATATATTTTCAAGAACAAATCTGGGGTTTTTCTGATATTATATACACAACCCTTTGATCATTAGATCATGTCATGGGGTATCTAGTGGATTGCAATTTTATTCCCTCTGTTATCAATGAAATTCATATCTATTTAGCTAAAAATATTTGTCGATTCGTCCCATTTCTGATCCCTTTGGTGTTTATTTTTGATCTCGGAGTGGCGCAGTCCTATATCTGCCTTTATATGTAGTAACGAACAATATTCAGCGTGTTTGTGCGATTAATGCATGTACCTTGTGGAGCTTTAAGGATCGGTCCATGGATTTTCTTTCTCAAACTGTACAAGCTTTGGATTGTTTGATAATTGTTAAACAAGGGGAAATATTATCTCCATTTTTGTTGTAGCTTGTCAAGAGACAAAAGTTAGGTGAACGAATAATATTAGATACTCCAATTGCCTTGGTCGGAAGATACGATTGGATCGTCTCTTTTTTTAAAGAGAGCTAATGTTGGAAAAAGAGAGTTGTTTGATTTACATTATTTCTTCATTAAAATGAAAAATATGATCGTCATTTATCACATCAAGTCATTAAATTTAAATTTTTATATTTTATGTGGGGTTCGTAACGATTATATTTTTTGTTCTTATTCTTTAAAAAATGAGAAAGAAACGGGACAAAATGTTGGTTGCCGAAAAGTTAGGCGATTAGTGTAGTAACATTTATTTGAGTTATTGATTATTTGCAAATAATCATGTAACATCCTTGGTTATCATGCTGAAGATTCCTACACGAAACTAGTAGTGAATTGTGGGACCAAAGAATCATAACAATGGTTATTTCATCATGATTGCCCCCATAAACTTTAAAGGCTTTGATTTGGTATTTTATCAAATTGGGTGATTAGCGCAAAACGTTCGTACATTTTTATTTTTTGACATTTTTATTCATACTTTCACTTTTATTGGGGAAAGTATCGTTTTTATCAAATTTCTCGTGTAAAATGATAAATGTACCTTCTATTTAAATAAAATAATGATGAAAATGTCAAAATAAAATGTACGGACATTTTGCACAATAATAATGAAAGGTATGAACGTTTTGTTCTAATTATTCTTTTAATAATTTACTTGGACCCATTTACACTTCTTAAAAAAGTTTGAGAGTATAATTACAATTTATTCTTTAACTTTTCTTTTCTTTTCTATTTTATTTTTTATTTAAATAGGGTGTATAGTTGTCATTTTATACGAGAAATTTGATGAAAATGATGATTTCCACAATAAAAGATGAAGGTAAGGGTAAAAGTGTCAAAAAAGTGAAAGGTATGAATGTTTTGCATAATAACATTGAAAAGTAATGACGTTTTGTGTTAATTTCCATTTATCAAATCAATCTAATATAGTAGTCTAACCAGCCAAATTATCTTTCATCATTTGGTCGTGGATACAAAATCTTTGTAATAATAATTTTGTTTGATTAAAGAAAGAATAAGAAAATATTGTTTTTAAAATAGAAAAATAATTTTTGAAAGAGCTTCCTATTTCGAAAATGTTTTAAGATGATGCTATTGGATCAACTTTCTCTAAGGGTGCATTTGATTATAAGTATGAAATTTGGATGGAAAGAAACTAAATTTTAAGTAATTCAATTGCTTAGAATATATTTGTATGGAAATTGTCAATTAAATGTGTTTAATTGATTTATTTTTCAACCTAGAAAATATTATATTTGTCCATTTTTTATTGGTGGGTTAATGAGAGAGAGTGGATAAATTAGAGAGAGAAAGAGAGAGTGTTTGATTGATATAGAAAGTATCACCTAAAAAAGAAAATATTTTTCTTATTTTCAGGAAAATAAAAACCTACTTCTTCAAGGAAATTATTTTCCTTAAAAACAAGAAAAATTAAATATATTTTCAAAAGTTGAAAAATATTTTTAATAAAAAATAGTAATCAAATACTAAAAAAGTAGTAATTTGGGTGGAAAACTGATATTTTTTATGAAAAATAAATGCAATCAAACACACCCAAATTCATTCACTGGGAGCTTTCCCAAGACTCATTCTTCTTAGGAAACTGTTGGGAAATACACCGATTATGTGCATATTATATTCATAAAAACATACCGTTTATTTGCGTGAAATCGAAACTTAATTTCGACTTACCAAAATAAAATTTGAGAAACAAAACAAAAATAGTTATCGAATCCGAATGCATGAATATGGATTCATCTTTTTCAATTCTTGAACGAAAGCAAATTATTCTTTCGAATCAAACCTTGCAGAATAAATATGTAAATAATGTTAATCAGTTTCTGAGATCCAATATATTTTTTCGTTATTGAAGAAGGAATCACCAACCCTAGTCAGGGGCAGAGCAATTAATTTAATTGTTGAGGACATGACGTAAATCACGTTTCATATAAAATAAAATGATTAAGGTGGATTTGGTAGTGATTTCAGTGACATCGATATTTTTGAATTGAAATATTTATTGGACTCGTGTTAAACTGGATTTGATGAGAATTAGAGCTTGGCTCCAAATGTTGGATCCAAGAACTAGTAGAAAATATTATTGAGTTACCCCCAAGAATCCATGTAAAAAAAGAAAGTCATCAAATTCTAAAGATTTTGTCCACTTCTAATATCAATAGAAAAATGAGACACGTACCAACAAAAATTTAACAAACAATGAATCTCTTAAATATTTATTTAAGATTTATCAAATAATCGATTATATCAGCCTATCCTCTACATTTAAAAAACACACAATACTTTTTCCGTGTCAAATCAAAGTACTAATATAAATGGTTATTCCTTGTCTTACATCTAACGATGAATTTGATCTTACATCTTAACACTAAGAATCTTATGCTAAATTTACTAATCTACCATTGCATACGAAGATCGAGAGAGATGACCTCAAATTCTTTTTTTTTTTTTTTGATAACCCAGGTGTCCCAGCTTAGTCGGATTAAATCCTGGACCTCTAGCCCCCGGCCCCTCAGTGACTAGTGGAGGTAAATCGCAGGTTGTGCCCTTGTTGATTCCCAGGTTCCCACATGGCTTTTACTCCTTCCCCAAAGGGACCCTCCTCCATGGTTATTACATCACCAAGCTGCTCCAACGCTCAAATTCAATATTACATTGAGCTGTGGTATACAAAATAGAAGTATTCTTATTACTTATTGGATGACGTCAAATGAATTTTGCTCTTATTTTATATTTTGGAAAGCTCAAATGAACTTGATTAATATAATTACTTGAAGTATGTAATCATTTTTTTGGATGAAGATATTAAGTTCAGTGAAAGTTTTGGCTTTTCTAATAATTTGTTGAGTGTGATCACACTCTTTTGTTTACTATATATTATATTTTAATTGTACTGGAAATTCTCAATCTTTATTTATCGTCGAATTTATGTCCTTAACTTTGTTATATTTTTATCATCAATTTTACATTAATTAATACATCTTTATCCTTATTATGGTTTACGTTCAAAGAATTCACTAGGTGAGCATAAAGAGATTTATTTTTTTCTCATATTTTTAAATAAGTAAAAAAATACAAAAGATTGAAAAAATATCTATCCCAATCACGGTAATAGAATATTTGGACATATTCGTTATCATGGACGAGACGTGTTATTTAATTGAAAATTAATAATATAAATGCGAGGGGAAAAATTGAATACATGAGTGTACAATAACTAAAAGTTGAGAACTTTCATTGCAACTAAAATGTAGTGCAAAACAGAAATTTTAATGTGAATAACAGTTAAACTAACTTTAAAGTTAAAATAAGGTAGGCTGGTGTAATTTTATTTATGCTTCAGTTCCTAGTTTTTAAAAGTAATTATCAAATGTACATAGGACCCGTTTGGTAGTTCTCAAAAGAGGTTTTGAGATTTAATTTTTTTTATAAAATATATTTGAATAATTTTTTGAAAATACTAATAACTTTTATAGAGGATACTGATGAAAGATAACTTTCTCAAAAACCTTTTAGCCCCTCGTTTGGTAGAAATTTTCCAACCCAAGAAAAATCATTTTTTTTTATTGTTATTTCACCATTTCAACCGTCATTTTTTATATATTCACTCACAGACGGGATTCACTTTTCTCTCTAACGATTAAAAAAATCAATTTTCATAATTATTACCAAACAGGTCATTATATAAAGATAGAAATCCTATTTCTTCAAAAAGTATAGTCAATATCAAAAAACATTCGAAGGGTAAGAAAATTCTATCCAGCAAAGCAGATGGAGATCGTAGATGGAGAGGAATTCACAGAAGCAATTAAAGCTCACAGAATATCTACATGCCATAATAAATGTTGAGTAAAAATGAAAGGCCCATATCTACTCAGGAGTTAATGTCCATATTCATTTTCCCTGTAAGTAAACTAGAGGCCACAAACCACTGGCAGTGTAGCTCCCGGTTTTGTGGGTTTTTGTCTGACCATTTATTTTAAAGTTCGTTTGGTATAATTTTGAAATGTCAAAATGAATTTTTGCACAAGGGAGCTACATACCATAACATGGAGATTTCTTGGGAGAAGAAGAAGAACACAATTTTGCACAAGGGTGGTTTGGAAATTTTCAAGATTGAAGAAAGGGTATCTTGGTGAAGGATTAATCTTTTATTTCTTCTCGTGTCTTTTCACAAATAATTACTTTTTACTGTTTAGTATGCATAAGTTTTTAGTTACAATCCTTCTTGTTGTATAGGTAGGGCTTCACAGAATCCTATCGAAGGCTCACGTCGTTGAGTAAAAAATTGGAAAAAATTACCCCACCCCCACCCCCACCCACCTCCCGTGTAAGTGTTATATAATGAACAATTAGTCTGTACAAACAGACTTATTGTTTTAGTTAGGGTGCTGAACAAAGCTGGAATATTAGAAATATCGTTAGTTACTTAATTAATTATTGTTTGTTAAAATATTAAGAGAAGCAAAACAATTAATTTAGATGAATTTAACTGAATACATTTATTTAATTATTGTTAGAACCTGGTGATAGAAATTAAGGGAAATAAGAATCCTGACCCCTAGCACCTTTGATATATAAGTAAAACCCAATTTGTTAATTTGTGTGTATTTTAGTAGTTTTCTTAGTTAATCTTAGTTTTAGCAAAAACTTGTCATCCTTTTTTTCTTCAAAAAAATTAAAGCTATGCTTAGTTAAATCGATAATTAGCTAGACAAAATAGTTTTCATGAAAACAACATTCTACTTATCAATACATTATTTATTTATTGATATTGTACATTCTTGCAATTTTTAGTGAATGCAAATACAAGTAATAACCAATATCATATCCAAACAGTTTGGAATCACTTCTGTCAAAGCAACTAGTGAAAGTTGATCCAATACGACTTTTTTTATAAGTACTTTCGAAATGAAAAATTCTTTTAGAAATTAATTTTCAAACAAAAATTAATGTAATTTCCTCAAGAATGTATTATGCAAGAAATAAAAGTAAAAGCAAAAATAAAAACAAAAAACTTTCCTTCAAAAACCACTAAGAATGGATTATTGAATTCTTAATACAATATTATAAAAAAAAAAGTATTGGTTGGATGATATGAAATAAGATAAAGTAAAAAATAATTTAAGTTCTCTGAGGTGTGGAAAACTTGTAGATCTCATATGATGGAATGCTTGAAAGTAATAGGTTTGGAAACAAATTTCAAAGGCTGAAGTTATACGTTTCATTTTTCTAAAATGCATTCTACATAAAAAAAAAAAAATAAATAAATAAGGCTCAAATGGGTGCTTTTGCAGTTGTTGCCTTGTTTGAGCCCCATTCTTTAGGAAAAATACATTTTTCGATCGTGTTTTGATATTATTTTAACCACACATTTTTTAATAAAATAATATTACACGTAAATTCAAAATTTTTCCATATTTTTAACCACATATTTTCCATCAATACACTATTCAAAAATTCATTCTTACCAAAAAAAATGAGGCTCAAACAGGGTTTCAGCAACTACAATTTTTCTTTATTTTTTAATCACATTTTTCGAAAATCAATCTATCATGAGGGGAGCTTTTAAGTGTGTAAAGAATGTCATTTTAAAAATAAGAAGAAGAAAAAAAATTAACATCAACATTTCATTAATTGACACGAGTCATCCTCGATTGACGATTACAACTGTTGCTGCCGCTAACAAATGCAAGTGTTCTGCATGCAATAAATTAAATTAGGCAGAATTGTTAAATTGTAGTAAGTTTTACGTCTTCAATTTCAAGATTCTTTCTTTTCTTACATTTAGCCTCCATTTGTTTCTCATTTTTGGAAGAATGAGAATAAAAAATATAGTCGTTACGGATCCCACACAAGAGATAGAAATTCAAATTTGATGGCTTGATATGATGAATGATGGTCATATTTTTCATTTTAATGAAGAAATAATGAGAATCAAACAGGAGCTAAGACAAAGTAATTTAAGTTTTAGGGTTTTGATGGTTAAAAGTTTTATTTTTCATTTTTGTCCATACAGGCGAGGATTCTACATTATTCACGGTAAAGTGCATCGCTTCATCCATGGTGGTGGGTTTTTCTGGAGAATGTCCAATATTGAGTAGCTCCGTGGATTTGTTAAAATATTTTTGTAGAACTTGATTTTTTTGCTTGAAATTCTAGGTAGATGATTATATTGAGAGATTAGGATTAGGCATGGGCAAAAAAATCGAGAAATCAATCAAATCGAAACCGACTTGAGTCTGCTCGGGACGGTTTGACCCAGGTAATTGGTTAAGTTCGATTTTCTTTGAAACAAAATTATGATGAGTCGGTTTAGTTATGGTTTGAAGGTTAATCAAATAAATCCAACTTATTTACATGTTTATTTTTTTTTAATTTCAGAAAAATAAAAATCAAAAGAAAAGATCTAATCTCATAACTATATCTCGATTTCTTCCAATATATAATATTGTCAGTGAGTAATAGTACTGAAATTTTTTTTCACAAGTTTATTATGTTATACTTTGCATTTTTACTCTACTCAGGCAGTCGGAAAATTTTTAAATTTTTTGTTGATTCATTTCTATTAACCTAATTTTATTTGTTTGTCAATAGTTCTCGTAATATAAAATTATTTGATTATTCTAGTTTTTGTAATTTAAGTGGGTCCAAAACTCAAACAATTTCATTTTTTTTAAAAATTCAATCAAACTAAAAGTCCAAACCGACAAGTCGAATCGAACTGCTGCTGAATCTATGGGCAGGCAAGAGACCTCAATTTAGTTAAATAAATAAAATTAAATAAATAAATAAAGAAATTAAGTTTATAAGACAAAAAGAAAGTCAACTCATCCTACTAACCAATTCTCTATAAGAGCATCTTCAATACAATCGTGAATTATTTAAAAAAAAAAAAAATGTGACATATAAGCAAAAAAGGTTGTGTTTAAAAAAATTCTCTCCAATGCAGGTTGGTAATAACATGTCAAAATGATTTGGTAAAGAAAAATGGATATATTTTAGAGCTCCATCTAGAATCAAAAGTTCCGTTAGACATGGCTAACTCATCTAAATTTATATTTCACATCCAATATAATTGTTGTTGTGTTATTATTTTAAGAAAATAAATGAAACCTAGAAAACAATCCATAAAATGCATTGAAAGTTAATTTTAAACTTGAGTATACTCATTAGACATCGATTAAAAGTTTTTCGATGATATCTATTTTTTTCTATCACTTCATCTTGACGGGAGTCCCTATAAACTGACATTAGATATTTTTTTAAAAATACCTCTTATTTTGCTGATATGACACAATTAGATTAATTTGTATAATTTTTGTCTTTTCTTGTTGTCACATTCTTTTTTGTTTGTTCTTTTTAAACTTATTTTATTTATTTACCTAAGAGTGAGGGTGTTATAATCATTTTATCAAAAGTTTTGAAATTTTTAAGGTCAACCGAATGGAAATCATTCAAAAGGACCAAATTCGCCCATTTAGTGAAATGTTGTGGCTGTTTGCGTCAAAAATTGAAGATTAGGGACTATTTGCACAACACCGCTCCCCATAGGCTATAGGTTAGGGAACAGTTATGCCTATTTGCCTAATTTGAAAATTCATGGACTTATTAGAATAAGGTTACCTAAGAAGAAAGAAATCAAATCCCCTCTTATGGAACACCGGTCTCTTTCCAGTTTGTTTAGACAATTGAAATTAGTAATATGAGTAATTAATATGGATTGGGGGCTATGCCCATTGGAATGAACTAGTTGTTGCCCCTTGAATGTATAGATTTGGATTTAAGATGCATCCCATTGTTTACAAATCCCTTGGTTTGAGGATATAAAACAAGAAGAGAATGACTTCATTTTTTGAACACTTCCATTTTCATTATTAACTCATGTAAAATGTTAAAACTAAGAAGTGTTAAATATAAAAAGTTTGTTGGAGTACTTCAAAATTTTAACTCTAAATTTAAAGATGCTTTCCAAATGATAGAATATATCTTTTAAGAATAAAGTCTCTTGAAAATACTTTGAATCTTTTATATATTCTTATCAAGATCAACATAGTAAAATAATAATAATAATAATAATAATAATCATAATCATAATCATCAAAGATGTCACTAAAAATGAGGTCATGGATTTTTTGCTTATTTGATGGTGCTTTTAAATGTTTATAATGAGAGAGTCATTCGAAATGTGTGTATAATAAATCAATAAAAGAACTTAAGCAATTATAAACTTTATAAAACATGTACCAAGGATGAGAAGCTTTATACGTGTGTGACAAGGTCAAAAAGATTGAAAAAAATCAGTCATTCACAACCACTGATAAAGGATTTCCTCTGAAATGAGACATGGAAGGGAGCCACTACGAAGAAGTTTAGGGAGTTACAAAGGAAGTTTCGAGCTCATATTGGTCAAAAAGTCGTTTAAGCTTTTCCTGGGAGCATGACATGGGTTACTTCAGCGCAAGCGTTTTCTCTACTCCTTATCTAAAAAGCAACGGCACCCCTTCTCTCGAAGTTACGGGGCTATTTTGCCAAGTTCCTTAGAGAGAGTTGTTTCTCGCCCATGTATTCTCTACCTACCCCATCTGTACAAAATTAATAAATAAATATATCGTACATAACATTTAAAAGTTCAAAATATTTTGTAAGAAATACAAGGATCAGCTGTAACCCTAACATATAATTAAAATGGTTGCTCTTATTAGGATAAGGTCACCTAAAGGTATTAAATGGGACAAGCTGAGTCGAGTTGCTTCGCTGCTCTATCAAATTGTGCTCGACTTGCTAAATCAAAGTTTGTTCGGCTTACTCCACAAACTTACTCATTGATAAAACGAGCTGAACCCATTGTGGCTCTCCAATACATATATATTTGACTGAATTGCATTTTTCACTCATCATGACAAGTTGATTCGCATGCGAACTAACAAGCAATTCATCCAACTTAAACAGCCTTTAACTTACATACCACTGCCACCCCCTTATCCCCTGCGCAATTTGTAACCAAACCATTTCCCTTTAAAATTTTGAAGTGGTTTGGGTATACACGTATGTAGTAGGATCGTTTATTCAATTTATGATAATCTTCGAATAATTGAAATCACGACATTTCGAATACCAAGTGAGTTCATCCACCCAATCCTTTTTAAGATCAGTATCATAATTTAAGTGGATGATCCTATTATTTGACCTTTTTATTAAATGACCTTAGTACATGTATATCAAACTTTGTATAATTAATTATATAATATCACATATTATTTTATCATTTGTTAGTTTAAAATATAGTCAACTTTTGTATTCAATTTTGCTCCTACATATTATTTTATGTACTATTTTTATTTCTACGTACATGTAGCATAATTCTCTATTAAAATATTTCTAGGGGAGTTGTATGCTTGCGTTAGTGTCTTGACCGCTGCACGTACAAGCACGTGAGAGGTAACTCCAATCCAACCAACATAAATGCTCTTTTCCCTTCTTGCACATTCTCGTGCTATAAATGCGTCTGCTATTTCACGACCACGCAGTCTCTTCTTTTTCAGCTCCTATTACAACTCAAAATTGACAAGGAATTATTCACAGATTTGCTACACACGTGTTGATCTGTTACGCAGTGATGAAGAATTGTCTCTCTCGAATTGTCTCTTGGGTTTCTACAGAACTCATTATTTCTGAATCTGGGTTTCTCTTTTCGGTGATGAAGAATGTCGCTATGGCTCTCCTCACTTGCATTTTTGCTTTAGGTATGTTCAATTTGATCTTGTTAATTTCCACACTCAATGAAACAATACTGCGTGTTTTTGAATATTTCCCCATGGCCCGGATCCGTAAAAATTCAAATTCTATCGATACTTTCAATTTATTCATGAATTAATTATTGAAAATAATCCTCAAATTGGGATTTTTTTAGGTGGAGCTACAGTTGGAGCAATCACCGGAGGACTCAAAGGACAGACTACAGAAACTGGTTTTTCACGTGGGGTGGGTGTGGGTACGGTGGCGGGGGCCATCACCGGCGTTCAATTGATGGAACTCATAGTTAACGGAGAGCCATTTTCTAAGGTGATACATGAAATAAAACTTGGGTAGAATTCTGAAATTAATATATATCGCTTTCATGATTAAAACTACATCTACCAGTTCAAGTCCCCCTATGGCCACAGGGGAGTACTGGTTGTAAACTTCAAGATGTTTTGGGATTAATCGAGTTGCGCGCATGTCCCACGGTCATTAAAAAAAAAAGGATTAAAAATTAATCTGCAAAATGCAATAATTGATATTTATGGATAGAAGGGTAGCTGAATACTTCCATTAATGTCCCCCCTTTGATTTTTCATTAAAGGGACCAGGTTATCATTGTTACAAAAAATTAATCTGCCTGTTAATTTTATAATTATTTGCCTAAATGAATTTCTTGAATGAACATAAACTTGATCTTATGATTAAATGAATGAAAATAGTTTTTCATATTTCAAAGGCATTTATATTTCGTCCAACATTGGGATAATCTTTCGGGTTGCACTGATATTTAGTTTGGCGAAACCATTAATGATCTTTCATGTGTGCTAATTTAATTTGTCATTGAACGTTGGGATAATCATTGAGAGCCCCTTTTTTTCCCAAACCCATTTTTAACTACACATTCTCCCATAAAATAATTTTACACATAAACCCAAAACTTTTTATTTTTTAACCACGTATTCTCCCAAAAAGTTACTATTCCAAAACACATTTCCGCGAAATATAGGCTTCAAACAGGGGCGTAGTTTGGTGAGATCATTAATGATCTTTCAGGTTGCACTAATATGTGGATTTCTTGTATGAACATACATGTGATTTTTTTATGATTAACGAAGAATGGGAGTAGTTCTTGATGGTTCGAAGGCGTTAATTTGTCATTGAACATTGGGATCGATAATCCTTTGGGTTACTCTAATTTGTAGTTTGGTGAAACCATTAATGATCTTTCAGGTTGCATTAATATGTAGTCTAGTGAACGGGAAGATATTTATGGAATGGGTGAGTCCTGCGGTGCTCAAAGCTTATCAGTGGCAGGTGAGTATTAAATCTCCTGTCACAGTATTAGTTTTAATGTATTCCTCGGATTTCAGTTGGGTTAGCTGTGTGGTCGAGCTTATTGTTGATGGCTTGTATGTTTTAGATTAGCACTATGGAAACAAGTTTGAGGGAGATTTCAGACATTTTTGATGTCAATACTACTAGAGGATTATCTCAAGATATAATTCAGAAGCTGCCAATTTACGAATTCTATTCCCCAAGGACGACATCTTGCCACGATACAAATTGTACAATTTGCTTACGGGTGAGCTCTCCTCCGTTGATCCATTACGAGCAACATTAAAGTACTTTATCAGCCATAATGGGATGAGGTGATTTAAGGGTTTGGTTGAACTATATGTCCTACGCAGGGACCTATTTTTGTTTTTTTGGGGTGGGACCTAATTCCTACGGACCTAATTCCTTCATAGTTTCCAATTAAATCAATCGTGATTGAAGATAGAACTATCTAATCTACCTGATTTAGACGTATGGTTTGTGAGTCGTCTCAACAACTCAAAACCCTTTCGTCCTCACTACTTAAAATGACCAGTTTATTTACATATAACCCACATATTAGACCAACCATTCTCAACCACTAGCCCAAGCTGCCATTTTCTCTCCTTATTACTGTACAAATCTATTAGTTCTATTTGCACTCTTTTTTTTTTTTCTTTTTTTTTTTTTTTTACCGTTGTCACTTTCTTTACTGGTAGGACTTTAAGAACGGAGAATCTGCAAAGATGCTGCCAACATGTAGACATTTCTTTCATGTCCACTGCATAGATGAATGGCTTCTCCGGCAGGGCACATGCCCAATGTGTAGAAGAGATATCTGAATGCAATTGGATGACGAGGAGAAAACTGACTGTGCAAGAAGAAATAGGAATTTGGTCCAAGAAATGTTGAACCTCCAAATCTAAACGAAAGTATCCCAGTAATTCTTCTATCCTCAACATCGTTAGGGATGAACTTTGAATCGACAAACGTACTTTGATGTCTCATCTCTTCTGTAGGAGAGATTCTATCCCTAAACGACTAATCATCATTGTACAAGTGAAGTGGTATTTCACTATTTTCTCATGTCAATACTAATATAATGTTCTCTTAAAGACCGTCTCTCTGTTATAATCAAAGTTACTGCTGTTGTGTTTGTAAATTAACTACAAACTGCGTTAATGGATTGGAACAGAATGTTGTATTACAATAATACGTAATTGCTACAAATTGAATCTGTGATAAAGCGTGGGTTGAATCCTTTTATGACTCCTCTGATTAAGTCGATATCAGCATTGACACCGAGAGGTCACGTGACTTGATTCTTGAAATTCAAAACTTGAATTTTTTTTTTTTTTTTTTTTTTAAATTTTCGAGACTTGCCCTTGATTGGAATTTGTTTTGAAGGTGTTCTTCAAATTCTATTATTATTATTATTATTTTAAATCCAAACGGAAATTACTTTGGTCTTCAACTATTTTTCCTGGCGTTATCAGATGAGGTGTCCGAAAGAGCGGTTGAAGCTTTTCGGCCCATGGTTTTTCCAGTCCCCCGTTTGTCCCACCAACAGAGATTAAAGCAAGTCCTGAATTCAAAGGGGATGTTGAATAGTACAAATTGAACTTATTATACTCCTAAATAAGAGAAAAGTAAAAACAACTAAACAATCTCTCCCTTTCTTTTCCTATCGCACCTTGTGATGTGGCTTATGGGGGAAGTGAGGACAAGTATCCACTGTGATTTGAATTATAGATCTTATTACATGTATATCAAATTTTACATAATAGGTTATATAATGTCACATATCATTCTATCATTTTTCAATTTAAAATACAGTCAGTTTTGTATAAAAAATTTTCCATTCACATCATTTGATTCATTTCATATAATCCCCTATTTATCATTTTTACATAGTAGCATAACTCTTGAATCATTAATATAATCTTGTAGAAAAAAATATAAAAATTATTGACTATAAAGTGCCCCAACTACAATTTCAAAAATTGAGTTTTTTTTTTTTTTTTGGGGGTTAAAATTGGCCTTCACGGAGTTAAAATTCTAATTTCCCTCAATTATGCTACACAAATAAGATTGGTGATAGAATTTAAAACAGGTGGACACGTGTCAACATTTCGTTGGACAATTTGAAAAAAAAGGAAGAAGAAGGAGCCACACAGGTGCTGCATTGTCCCCAAACCCTGTCCAAGCAGTATAACTCCCAAGTAAATTGTCATTCCAATCAAGGTGAGAGAAAAGGAGAACAACCGGATTTGGAAAAAATAAATATTTAGGAGGCTTGAGATGGACAAGGACAATAATTTTATACGTACATGATTATTCATACAGAAGAAAAAAGGATACTCACATGGGGTGGGGTCCATGTGAATTTTATATTGAAAAACACACACCACGCACCCTGTGTATGTGTGTCATGTGTGTGTTTTGAATTTATGTATAAATACTGTTGAATAATCCTTGTACCCATAGCAACACTCGGACAAGGATAGGGTGGAGGTAATTTTTAGCCCTCGTGTGGACTAAAATCAAATTTTTAATAAATTTTGATAAAATTTAGAAAATGTGAAACTAAATTTAATTGTTGTCTTTGATTTGAAATTTTTAGTAAATTGTAATCTACAATTAACAGAAGCTTACTTTCATTTATGATTCAAGTGCTATAAAATTACTACATAAAGATAAAAGACTCAAAATGTCAAGAAATAAAAGCGTGACACAATTAATACATTACTCAGTATTTCGAGACCCCCTAGAGTAAATGTCGTATCATTTACACGATGAAAGGTGAGGGCAAATTTGACTTCTTCGCACCCTTTTTATGTCATTTACAAGGGCTTTTGAGACTTAAAAAATTACTTTTAAACTTATATGACTAATTTTATAAAAATATTTTTGTTTTTAGATAGAGCTTTTACATAAAATTGGTCAAAGGTAATTTCATTTAAAAGTACTTCCGAAATTGGAAACTTTTTTAAAATTAGTTACTAAACAAAAATTAAGATAATTTCCTCCAAAAAACTTTTCTACAGGAAGCAAAAACGTAAGTTACGACAAATGACTCTAACATTAAAAATCAAATAATTTCAAATTTATCTTGGATAATTATATTATCACCACGAGTTTTATTAGTTACACCATGACTTTAAATATTTTTTATTTAATTAAATAGTCTTAAGTAAAATTACATAAACAAAATTTTAATATATTTATTACATAAAATAAATTAGTTTATTGTTTGACCACATTCTTAAACCTAGTTTTTTTCTTTCTTTTCCCTCATCGATTGCCATAGCTTTGCCATGACGTTGGAGAGATGCCTATCACACGGAGAACAAGACAACAAGTTTTTGTATTGGCCACGGAGGCAACCGATATGTAAGAAACCCGGATGCTGTAGGGGCGCTGAGAGATGCACTGCATAAGTCATAAATATATTTTATAAATATAGTTACAAAATCAAAATTTATTAAATGTTCGTTTTTTCAAATATGATTAGAATAATTTATAAAGCTAACTGAAAATTCATTAAATATTTTATGCAAAAAATTGTTATCAAAAGTTTATAGTATAGATTCATTTTTGTAGTAAATATTTCAGATCAAATTTATTTGATTTAGTTTGTTATTGAGAAATCAAAATTCACAAAATATGATTAAGATGAAATTAATTGACTTTTGTATTAAAAAATAGACTTTTTGAAATTAAAATAGTATATTTTTTGCTAAATTAAAATTAAGAAAACAAGGAGATGGCCAATCATGCAACAATAGGAGGATAGGGACAATTATGCAATAAGTTTGACTTAGTAGGGTTCTAAGTGCTTTTTTCTTTAACGGAGGGTGCAAAGTGCAAACCAATAATATTGAAATATTGTGGGGATAATATCATAAATATGAAAAAGAAATAAAAAGACGGCCCCGGAGCATAGTCTAGTGATGCAAATGATAGGAGCGAGGTAATCTTACGTCTTAGTGGCAGCTGCACTGTGGGGGTTCGATTCCTGAAACATGGAATTGGACTCTTTATAGGCGCAGTGTACAGACAGTTCTTGTTCCCTGACCTGCTGCAGCATATCTCGCGATTCTAACCTTTTTTTTTTTTTTTTTTTTTAAA
>NC_036242.1:6849279-6860959 GCF_002742605.1 Olea europaea var. sylvestris | reverse complement strand
ATTTAAAATTTTGGCTTATTCCGGGTGATTTTTTGGGCCAAATTGTAAATAATCAAATTTCTTGGGTACAAAATTTATTTAAATTTTGGCTTATTCCGGGTGTTTTATTTTCTTGTAACAGTCGACTGTTTCAACTGTTTACTGACCAAACAGTCGACTGTTTACCGACTAAACAGTCGTTAGCCGACTGTTAACCGACTTAACAGACACGACTTTTAAGAACAGTATGTCTGTTCGGATTTTTGAGGCTTGTTTGAAAGGTGATGACTGTTCGAATGGCCACGAACAAGTCTATAAATAGCCAGCCTTTCTACCAGAAAATTTACACCATTTTCATTGCAAACTTTCTGTGCTTTGAATCTCATTTCCCTCTCTCTCGTTCTGATATTGTCTCGAAGTCAAAAACACTTCGTTGAGTTCGTTGGAACTCCTACAGACTGCAGTGCTGCTTCCGTAGGAGACGAAAAATTCGTTCTATCCTGGGAAATGATTGCTGGACGCCTTTAGCACCATTGAAGGCAGCAAATTCGTTTTAAGGACACATCGTGAAGTCGGTGGGCTCGAATTACAATTTCTGATCCTGTTGATCAATTCCTGCATTCAGGTAATTCTGTCCGATTGTTTTCGAAGGAGTGAATTCAAACTCTAGAAACAACAATTTGTATTGTGATGCTCATCTGTTTCACAATATGCAACTGAACCTAGGCAAAAAGGAAGCCGTTCAGACAAAAAAGGCTCCAGCAGCATTGGGGCCATATTCTCAAGCCATCAAAGCAAATCATATGCTTTTCATGTCTGGAGTTCTTGGACTAATTCCAGAGGTTTGTTGTGTCCACTGACCATACAATATCAACTATTTCCTTTAACCATCTAATTACTATTGTATACATGATCTCTATATATGTATAGTTTTATTTACTAGTTAAAACAAAACAAAAAGTTTAAAGAGTGGTTGTCATAATTTCTCTCATGCTTGTATGCAGACTAGAAAGTTTGTCTCGGATAATGTGGAGGATCAAACTGCGCAGGTACGCTGTCATATATGAACTCTGGTATTATTTATTTCAATAATTCTATGTGCACCTCATGGTGACACAATGGATTACACCCCTCACATGGAGGGGGGCCCCACGAATATTTTATTGTATGTGGACCCCCTCCATGTGAAGGCGGTGTAATGCTGTGTATACACAAGCATTGTTCTATTTTTTTTTATAGGCTATGTTTCAATAGCAAACGTATGAAGTGAATAATTTTCTTTTTGTCTATACTAAATGTATATAGTATTGTCTTGTTATAACATTGGTGTTGGGGTGAAACGTGGGTCAAGTTTGGCTGACAAATAATGGAATTAAAAAAACGCAGCTAAAAATGGACACAAGTATTTACGTGGTTCACCCAATTTTAAGCTACGTCCACGGGCAAGTATAGAAGGATTTCATTATGGTAGGAGAATTACAACACACTATCTAAATACAAGAAGATAACAACACTTAATCTTTCTTATAATAGGAGAAAACAAGTAGGAAATATTTAGGAGAAAGCAATAATTTTTTCTATCTAATTTTTATCTCTTTACTCCCTTAATTTTTGTCTCTCAATTTTTTCTCTCCAAACACGGTACCTTTCTCTTTAGCCCTCACCTGTATTTATAGACAATTTCCACCTCCTTAGTTGCTTGGAAAGGTCAAGAAAAGTGGTTGTAATATGGCTGGATCAAAGTTGGTTATTTGCTAGAAAAAAATGGGATTTCCACCGCCATTAATTGGTTGAAAATGTCAACAATAGAAGCTGCAACTTGTCTGGAGAAAGCTAGAAAAGAAAACTCCAAATTTGCCACTTCCTTCGTGCATGCATGTGCTTTCTTGGTTGTTAAGTAAGGTAGTATCAATTTAGTCAACAATTGTGACTTTATTTTCAACATTTCTCCCACATAAAGTAACTTTTGTTGACCACTTCTATCCTTCTTAATTTGCCATTTCCATGCTATTTACGTTTCTGCTAGGTTGATGGAAGATCGACACCATATGAACTAGTCAGTACTAATTGACTTTGTCAACATATCTGCTAGGTTGTCTACTGTATGAATTTTCTGTATATCCACACTTTCTTCTTCCACATTTTCTCGAACAAAGTGATATTGAACTCGAGTGGCTGTCTTCTGATGAAATGCTGGATTCTTTGCCAAGTGCAAAGTGCTCTGACTATTACAAAATAGAGCAATTTTCTCTTGTTTGTTTCCGAGCTCCTCTATTAACATTTGCAACCAGATTGCCTCTTTGCTAGCTTGTGTATTGCCTCTTTGCTAGCTTGTGTGGCTGCCACGTATTCTGCCTCCGTCGTAGAAGTAGCCACGATAGACTGCAGTTTCGAAACCCAACTTACAGCTGCTCCAGCAAGAGTAAACACATATCCTGTGGTGGACTTACTTTTATCAAGGTCACCTGCATAATTTGAATCAACATAGACAATAAAATCTGATCCTACATAACATAATGTAGCATTTGAGGTACTTTGATATATCTCAAGATCTTCTTTACGGTAGTCCAATGCTCTTTATCAAGACTTTCCATGTATCGACTAACCGCTCCCACTATTTGTGTAATGTCTGGTTTTGTACAGATCATAGCAAACATCAAAACTACCCACTGCTGATGCATACAGTGACCGACCACATCAACACCCTCAACACTCTATTTTCACAGTTCACATCAATGGAGCATAATATAGAGGCCGGTAAACGTGCTGAAATCTTACTTCAAAGTCTACCAGAATCTTATGATCAACTCATCATCAACTTAATCAACAACCTTGAAACTTTAGTCTTCGATGACGTTGCAACTGCTGTTCTTCAAGAGGAAAGTCGGCGCAAGAACAAGGAGGATAGATCGACAAGTTTACATCAGACGGAAGCTTTGACGATGATGAGAGGGAGATCAACAGAATGTGGCTTCAGTGGGAGTCATAATTAGAGTAGATCAAAATCCAAGAGTAAAAAAAATGTTAAGTGTCATTACCGTGGCAAGAAATGACACTTAAAAAGGGATTGTTGAAGTCTCAAAAAGATTGAAGAAGCCAAAGGAAAAGGTTCTGAGACGTCAAAAGCTCAAGGTTGTGTAGCAAACACCTCAGATGAGGGTGAAATTTTATACAACGAGGCAGCAACAGTTGTTGAAGGCAGAAAGAAATTTTTTGATGTCTGGCTTATGGGCTCAAGAGCTACATGGCATATGACACCAAGGAGGGAATGGTTCCATCAATATGAGCCTATCCCAGAAGGATCTGTGTTTATGGGAAATGATCATGCCTTGGAGATCGTTGGTATTGCTACCGTCAAATTGAAAATGTATGATGGTTCAATTCGCATTATCCAAGAGGTATGGCACATAAAAGGCTTGACGAAAAATCTATTGTCTTTAGGATAATTAGATAGCATTGGCTGCAAGACCCATGTATAAGATAGGGTCATGAAAATAATCAAAGGCACACTTGTGGTGATGAAAGTGGAAAAGATAGCTGCAAATTTGTACATGCTTAAAGGAGAGACACTACAAGAAGGAGAAGCATCTATCGCATCGATAGGTTCAGCAGAGGAATTAACGATGATGTCGCATCGCAACCTTGGCCACATGTCAGAACGTGGTTTGAAAATTCTCTCAAAACAAAAGCTTCTTCCAAGGCTTAAAAAGGTTTCATTACCCTTTTGTGAGCATTGTGTTACTAGTAAGTAGTATAGATTGAAGTTCAGCAGTTCCACTACTAAAAGTAAAGCTATCTTGGAGTTGGTCAAAGCTCTCTTGGAGTTGGTCCATTCCCATGTTTGGCAAGCACCGGTTATATCCCTAGGAGGTGCAAGATACTTTGTATCTTTTATTGATTATTACCCCTGGAGATGTTGGGTGTATCCTATCAAGAGGAAGGCAGATGTGTTTGCAGTCTTCAAAATATTCAAAACGCGTGTGGAGCTTGAATCTGAAAAGAAGATCAAGTGTCTAAGGACTGACAATGGAGGAGAATATAATGTGATGAATTTAATAACTTTTGTTAACAAGAAGGCATTAAGAGACAGTTCACGACGGCATAATGTAATCTGAGTGCCAAGCCATTCTCATCTTTCCCGTGTTGATTATCGAGTATCTGGAGCACTAGACTCAACTTGTTCTTGTTCTTCGTGCTCTAGTGTTGGTTCAGAAGAATCTATGACTTCTCATTCCTCTTCAATTTCGATTGTAGTAGTTTTTGATTTTTCTTTTGAAGTACTATCATTTTCCTTTTCAGTATCTTACCTTTTGCAAATATGACATCTCTGCTGATTATCACCTTGTGGACAGTGGAATCCCACAGGCGGTACCCCTTCACGCCATCAGCATATCCTAAGAAAATACATTTTTTGGATTTTGGATTCAGTTTTGATGTTTCTTGGGGTGTTGTAAATAGCGTACATAGGACTTCCAAACATATGTAAGCAAGAATAATCAGCAGGTTTACTAGTCCACATTTCCACAGGCGTTTTTAGATCAGTTTGTGGTTGTGGCTGTTAACCACAAGGTCGGAGGTTCAAACCCTCCTTCTAGCACCAAAATGTTGAAAATAAAGCCACAGTTGTTGACTAAATTAATGCTACCTTACTTAACAACTAAGAAAGCACGTGCATGCATGAAGGAAGTGGCAAAATTGGAGTTTTCTTTTCCAGCCAAGTTGCAGCTTCTATTGTTGACATTTTCAACCGGTTGTGGCTGTTAACCACAAGGTCGGAGGTTCAAACCCTCCTTCTAGCACCAAAATGTTGAAAATAAAGCCACAGTTGTTGACTAAATTAATGCTACCTTACTTAACAACTAAGAAAGCACGTGCATGCATGAAGGAAGTGGCAAAATTGGAGTTTTCTTTTCCAGCCAAGTTGCAGCTTCTATTGTTGACATTTTCAACCAATTAATGGCAGTTTTTTCCAGCAAATAACCAGCTTTGATCCAGCCATATTACAATCACTTTTCTTGACCTTTCCAAGCAACCAAGGAGGTGAAAATTATCTATAAATACAGGTGAGGGCCAAAGAGAAAATGTGTCGTGTTTGGAGAGAAAAAATTGAGAGAAAAATTAAGGGACTAGAGAGAAAATTATTGTTTTCTCCTAAATATTTCCTGCTTGTTTTCTTCTATTACAGGAGAGATTAATTGTTGTTATTTCCTTGTATTTAGAGGGAGTATTGTAATTCTCCTACTATTGTGAAATCCTGCTATACTTATCCGTGGACGTAGCCTAAAATGGGGGTGAAATGTGGAGTTTGGCTGACAAATAATGGAATTGAGAAAACGCAACTAAAAATAGACACAAGTATTTACGTGATTCACCCAACTTTAGGCTACGTCCACGGGTAACTATAGGAGGATTTTACTATAGTAGGAGAATTACAACACACACTCTAAATATAAGGAGATAACGACAATTAATCTCTCTTGTAATAGGAAAAAACAAGTAGGAAATATCTAGGAGAAAACAATAATTTTTATCTCTCTACTCCCTTAATTTTTCTCTCCAAAAACCGCACCTTTTCTATTTAGCCCTCACCTGTATCAGACAATTTCCACCTCCTTAGTTGCTTGGAAAGGTCAAGAAAAGTGGTTGTAATATGGCTGGATCAAAGCTGGTTATTTGCTGGAAAAAACTGGATTTCCATCGCCATTAATTGGTTGAAAATGTCAACAATAGAAGCTGCAACTTGGCTGGAGAAAGCTGGAAAAGAAAACTCCAATTTTGCCACTTCCTTCCTGCATGCATGTGCTTTCTTGGTTGTTAAGTAAGGTAGCATGAATTTAGTCAACAATTGTGGCTTTATTTTCAACAATTGGCAGTTAACAATCACAGTATTCAGTTTCTGGAGTGGATAGCTTACTGATGTAGGTTTAAATTGCTAGGTTCTCAAGAATATGGGTGAGATACTTAAAGCGAGTGGTGCCAGCTATTCCTCAGTGCTCAAGACAACAATCATGTGCGTGATCTTGTTGCAATTTCTCTCTCTCTCTCTCTTACACGCAAGCAAGCTCAATTACATGCACACGTAGATGGACAAACACACATTTCATCACCGAACAACATCTTGGTTTGTGCAATTGATATTGCATTTTGTTTCTTTACAGGTTGGCTGATCTGAAAGACTTCAAGAAAGTGAATGAAATCTATGCTAAATGTGAGTATTTAGGATTTAACTCTTATCTGTTTATATAATTTATTTTGCTTGGATTCTGCATATATATGAAGATGCAACTGATAGGAATTGGTCCCTGCATGCCTATTTCTTTGCATGAACTACAAGAAAACCATTTGAAGATTAAATTGCTTAGCACGTCCTTTTGTCTCTTCCAATAGCAAACAGTGCTAATTGTTTCCTGTATCCATGTACCTTTTTGAAAAACTCACTTTCCTGAAAATTATTATAAATTCAGTTTCCTCTCTTGTTAGCTTAATGCTGATTTATTTAAGCCACACCATTCGTACCTCTAGAGTTTAACAATTGATTTTGACACAGCATTTGATGAACGGGTGCCTCTACAACTTCTTATACGACCTTAGTATGAAACCCCAAATGTTTGTATGAGAATGTTTCCTTTCAAATTTAGTTCTGTGCAAATTTGTAATGCTTTTTTAATGTCCATGTACCTTACAATGTAAATATGAATACAAATGTCTAATGCTTTAAATTTCTAAAATGGAATGAATTTCAGCAGTAGTTGTATGGATGGTGTTTGACCTCCTAGTGAAAAGCTCGTGAGTATTTCCGTATTATCAATTTCCAAGTTGATTAAATCTATAGATTAAAGGCTATCAAATATGTCAAATTAGATACGCATTATCCATTGATCTTTCTTAAACCTGTCTGTCAAATCATGTGAGCATCTTCTGTAACACGTAGCCTGCATTTTGCTAATATCCTTGTCCTAAGCTTGGTAATTCTAATCATGTTCTCCAGACCAACTCATTTTTTTATTTTTTTTTTATTTTTTTATTTTTTGGGAGAACTATTCCATGTATGTATTAATGCTGAATTGACATTTTAAGATAGTAAGAGCATCTCCAGTAGGCTCTTTATTAATCTTGTTTTCTTTATTTTAGAGAGTCGAACCTCTTCTTTTAGGTGTCCAATACACCCTTTATCTTCAAAAATCAAAATCAAGAGTGGATTCGACTCTCCAAATGTAGAGACTCAAATCCACTCTCTCTATACTATGCTTCATTTATAAGTGCACAATTTTCTATTTAATTCTTCATGAACAATAATTGCTTATGGGAAAGGGCAAAATAATGAATGAATATAGTGAGTGTTATTGCAGTTGTGTAGAAAATTTGACTCTTTTTTCCCTCTTTTATTGGGGAAATTCCTTAAGACCTTTCATGTGATAGAAGACGTTCTTTAAAATAAAGAGCACTCTCGGAGATTCTTTAATGGTCGATCATTTAATCTGTACCTATATTTGTAACATTGCAGATTTTCCATCACCTGCTCCGGCTCGTTCAACTTACCAGGTGGCGGCACTACCAATGGATGCAAAGATTGAAATTGAGTGCATAGCTGCACTATAATGGCCATTAGCCTCTCATTGTGTTTGCACCCAAACTTCTCAATAATCTAGAGGTGACATATTTGGGCTGTGAGCCCCATCGACTTTGAAATATAAAAGAGAGAACTATTTAACCTCTAATGTTATCGATGGTGTCTGATGACAGTCGGATGGTCATATGGTTTATTACTGTTTAGCCTTACTGTATGCTCTTCGTTTTCATCATCTTGCTTGTTGGAGACTTTACTTTTAAGCTAAATTATGAGTGTTTTAGGGTCTCACAAGTGCCCAGGTTTTGTTTTTTTCTTTCTTATAAGCTCTTTTAATTGTTGAATAAAAGCTTAAAAAAAGTTAGCTCATAATTGAGCAATGCCGATAGTGCTCCTTTCTGTTGTACATATAACTAGAAATTGATTGTTCTTATTTCGAGAGCCTAAACATTGGTGGCTAAGGTGATGATTTTTTACGAAAGGGCTGCGCAGAAAAATGGGGCGTTCTGATTGGTAAAGGATCGTTGTTTTCACAACCTAGTTCGAGGAAAAAAATCGATACTTAGCCTCTGTTTGGCCGCCATTAAAATTCATCAATTTAATTTAAATTTTTCACTCTTCTATTTTTAATTACACAATCTTCAATAAAATAATATTACATGCAAATAAAAAAAAATTTCATTCTTTTACAACCATCCATTTTTTTATTTTATTTTTTAAAACGCCATTATAAATCCAAGCCAAACATTAAAACGCCATTATAAATCCAAGCCAAACGTGTTGGAGACTTTACTTTTAAGCTAAATTATGAGTGTTTTAGGGTCTCACAAGTGCCCAGGTTTTGTTTTTTTCTTTCTTATAAGCTCTTTTAATTGTTGAATAAAAGCTTAAAAAAAGTTAGCTCATAATTGAGCAATGCCGATAGTGCTCCTTTCTGTTGTACATATAACTAGAAATTGATTGTTCTTATTTCGAGAGCCTAAACATTGGTGGCTAAGGTGATGATTTTTTACGAAAGGGCTGCGCAGAAAAATGGGGCGTTCTGATTGGTAAAGGATCGATGTTTTCACAACCTAGTTCGAGGAAAAAAATCGATACTTAGCCTCTGTTTGGCCGCCATTAAAATTCATCAATTTAATTTAAATTTTTCACTCTTCTATTTTTAATTACACAATCTTCAATAAAATAATATTACATGCAAATAAAAAAAAATTTCATTCTTTTACAACCATCCATTTTTTTATTTTATTTTTTAAAACGCCATTATAAATCCAAGCCAAACAGGGGCTAAAGTTGGACTCTAGAATGAAGATAGAAGCTTAATTTCATATAAGATCAATCTACATTTGAGAAATATCTAGTAAATCATTCTATTTATTATAACGGTAAACAAGAAGGTTTATGAACACTACTGACAATTCGAACTAGCATGCCTGAACATTTCCAACTATTGAACACTTAGCAGCTAAATACACTAGTATATTTCCATTTTCAAGTGTTCGTTCTAGCAGCCAAATTACGAATGCAACAGCATTTCAACCTTTTTTCCAGTACAAATCGGGACATAGAAACCAGTACATAACGAAATTTACTCATTGCTGATCATATACAAAACCGATGCCGGCTCATCTAAACAAATAAACTGCAGGCTTATCTAAATTATTGAATGATGCTTACTATGATCAGTTAAAGCTAGTGAATAGAGACAATAAACCAAATCTCCCTTGGCTTTACAATAAACCAAATCTCTCCTGGTTTCTCAGAAGATTTACGGAGTTTTGAAGATGAGTGGCTTGCGCGGTTTTGAAGAAACTTGGCTGTTTTATAGTTCCACTAAGCAAAATCAAACGTCCATAACTTGCTCTCTCTAATATTTTTGCTTTAGAACTTGGCGCAACTGGATCTTTTGACTCTCCATCCTTGCTGCTAGAAGTTTGGCTTTCAAACTATTTTTGTGTGCATTTCGCGGCCATTCAATGCACCCTTTCATCCCCTGAGTAATGTTTGGATTCCCCAAGTCAGGTGAGCTCAATTGTCCAACTGAATCTTGAGGACTAAGTCCTTTGGCAGAACCGTGATCTGAAAGCCCATTTATTCCATTGATCGAAATGATCTTGTGATTATCACCACTGCTCGGGTGTGATCTCCAAAGCCTAGATATGGACGAAACCTTCTTCCTATGCCGTGTTGGCAAAGAGCAGACTTCACTAACATCTGAGACTGGCGTCTGGTCATTTTTGTCGACACGTTGATCACTTCTGTCAGGTGAAAAACTTGATCCTTGATCATCAAGATGGCTCACGGTTTCCCACTCACTCGTGTCCTCTTCTAACTCGCCAGTCTGGTCAAAATATGCATTAGAATGTCTCCAAGCATCGTCTTTATTGAACACATTCACTTCGGGGCTCACGGTGTGAATTTTAGACGCATGGCTGCTGTGACTGTATGATACACATGGATTGACCTCCTCCTCGATGGTTGCACCAAGATTAACATCTTCGAAAGCTGATAAAATATCGTCTGGATTTGGCGGTTCATACTTTATCTCCCTGATGCCCTGCATGTTGACAGAAGCAGCTGCCTGTTGGAGAAACTCGGCCTTCTTCTTCTCGTCCACATTTGAAGTCGCACTTTTAGAATTCATAAATGTCTCGAGATCTACTATTAGCCTGCTCATCTGGGAATACTTTTCTTCAAGCATTGCCTTTGCATCAACAAGTTTCATTTGGACTCGTTCCTCACGCCAAACCTCAGCCATCTGCAACATCTTCCTATCTTCTTCGACTTCCTCCTGGAGTTTCATTGATTGTCTCTTTAATGCTTCTGCGTCAGCCTTATATTCTCCAAGTTCTCCAGCTAGTTCATCACAGACTTCCTCTATCAACTCTCTGGACTTTCGTTCCTTTTCATGATCCTGCATATAGCGCTTTGCAGATAGTTTGACATCATTCAACTCATTAACGAGCTTAGAATTGACCATCTCCAGTCTTTGACGATTTTTCTTTTCTCTGCTCAAGTCAGCTTTGATGTCATTGATAACTGAACGGATTTTCTCATGCTCTCTGCTCCTCCAAGCGGTCCTTTCTTCACTGAGTTTCCGCAAGAATTGCTCTACTTTCTTTTTTGAAGAGCGACGCTCAGTCTCAAGTTCATTAATTCTGGATCGAGCCTGCTCAAGTTCTACCTCGAGGGCAGATATCACAGGAGCAGAATTTGTCCGTTGGTTGAGTATGTGTTGACCAAACACTTGCTTTAATGCATCTGATGTTTTCCAGCCAACAGGATCCCACTTTGTTGCCCCCTCCATTGAGTCGTAAACTTGAAATGAGGGCTCAAACTGCAAGTAATAGAAGTATTTCCAAGATTAGATAGAAAGGCTAAAAATTAAAAGTCAAGAACAAAGATAAAGACAACCCTATATTTGTTAATCAAATCGATCCAAGTTCTCGTAACCAACTCAATGTCAAGAAACCACATATCTTCCGGTACAAAATTGGGGAAAAGGAACATATCGAAGAAAACAATACCTTGTATAGAAGCCCATTCTTTCGACCAGAGACAGAATGTGGACTATGTACCAGGTCCTTTGCATAAGAACTATGCACTTCATTAACATGATCACCGTGAATCGAGTCTCCAACATGAGCATTTCCAAACTGTAAAATGAAGACCATAATAAATCATAATCCCTCAAAGTCACACGAGGATGAAGAAAGGCCATGGTCCCAAAAATGCTACCAAAGTAGACAAGAAAAATGAAAATTAGTACTAATCTACCAAAGATAAATGCAAAAGTAGCAATCTTATTGGTTTCTCAAACGGACCACAAATTCAAGGAAAATCAGAATTAAAGAACTATAACACTGAAACCATCATCAACCATAAAGCATTATTACACTAGGCAGAAATCTTAATTAGATTTAAGTAAAGAACAAGAATCATATATAATATATAAAAATTTAACAAAGCTACAGTCTTTATGAAGGAATAGTACCTGAAACCCTAAACTTTGGCCACTCTTATTCTGAAACTCTGATGAGTGTATCCGCCAGAGTGCGCCGCCGAGCTTCCTCACCGAAACCATATTTCTAACTTTTCGGCCACCTTTCCGGCCAACTTCAGCTGACGATTTCT
>NC_036242.1:6835483-6848958 GCF_002742605.1 Olea europaea var. sylvestris | reverse complement strand
AAGCAACTCGTAGGAGTAATTCGTTGCTTAACTTGCTAGTGGGTGAGTCAAGCTAGCGTACTCACCTTCCCACCTAGCGATTTGAGCCAAATTGGTTTAATTTAGCATAGAAATAAATGAATATTGAGGATGTTTGATGTGACTGAAAACTTTTTTTAATATAAAAATTTTGAAATAGAATTTATGGATTGGATGTTTTGGAATTTCATAAAGAGCATTTTATAATATTGAATGGAATACATTTTTTTTCCCTTGTATTTTGCGGATGATTTAATAAAAACATAAAAATTTCAGAAAGTTTTGAAGGACAATGCATTCCCCTAAAGCAGATATTATATGGAACCTGTCCACTGGTCTCAAGGCAACGATAGTGTTTGAAACACATTCAATCATACCATTTATATGTTAAAGATGGAGACAAAACAAAATTCTGTCCTTTATATGAAACTTATAAATCTTACTTCAATGTCGCAACATTGAAATATTGCACAAATCAAGACATAAAAGTTGTTATGTTTCTATCTACGAGAGAGGTCACGTGACAGCTAAACAATAGGTAATGCAATGTCATTACTCCACTTCGCATTATCTCTTTCACACATGCCTTTCGAGACGACTAAGCCATGTTATTGGACGTCATCCGGAATATTGCTATCTAAGGCAATGCATCACCTCTCTGTTGCAATGTATTTTCGAGTCGAGGGGCATCTACCATAGGCCTCGCCTCGACTGAGTTGTACGATACACTTGATTGATAAAAAAGCTTTTCAAGGAAGTCGTTCAAATCATAAATTTTAAACCTATATTTAGGCTAGGGTGATCACAAGCTTAGGACGATTATGGATTGACAAAACTGAACTTTACAAAGTGAGCTATCATGATGCGTTCAAGTGTCAAGCTTTTAAGGGGCCTCTTCTATCTGTAAATACTCACACTTATGTGTCATTCAAAAGTAACTGCAATCTTGATAATATATATATAACCGAATAATTTTCATTCCATCCTTCCATATCCAAAATATCATTCAATATCCAACATGAATGTTGTAGTGCACAGGATCATCAAACCCCATCGAACTATGATCATGTACAGTCTAATATGGTGTCCAAGTGTGCAAGTAATAAGCTCATGGACGGAAGAAAGAAATGAGATGTATTTATAGCTAAATCTTGTCAATTTTGAATGTCAACAAAAGTAATTATGAAACCTTGAAAATATATATAAAAAAAAAATCAAGGAAAAAAAATATTGTAATGTTGGAAGGTTTATCAAACTCTATTAATTCGTTGCCTTTGTTTTATGAAGCCTCAAATAAATAGGACAATTGGCTTGCTGTCGTTTTAAATAATCAAGTGAAAAAGATTTTATGAAAACTTAGGAATAAAAATAATTTACTTATCATATAAGAGGTAATTTATAAAGTATGTAATTTTTCTTGTATATAAGTGAGAAATAAAGTTCGCATATAAAAATATTTTTGTAAATAAAAATTTAATTATAAGTATATTTTACATTTTTTAAAACTTAACCAAATCTTTGGTTGTTTGAGTTTCGACTAGACATTGTTAAGATTTGGGGTCCATCTTAATAAGGTCAACCTTATTAAGAGGAGTGTCTCAATCCTTTGTATATTGATCATTGTTTCGGTATTTTACCGATGTGGGATTATATTCCCTTAACATGTCCCCGCAAGATGATCGCTCGTTTAAGCAGACCAATCTTGAAATCCGTGTGCTCATTTTTAGAGACTTAATCGGATCGAATCGCTCGTTGGAGTTTAATGGACTCTGATACCATACCATGTTAAGACTTGCGGTCCATCTTAATAAGGTTGACCTTATTAAGATGGACCCCAAACTTTAACATACATTTCTGTAGATAACAACATAGAAGTTTATCTCAAAACACAAAAGGCATTCATTTAGTCCTAAATACTTAGTGGTGAAATCTCGAGACTTCGGGCAAAATATATCTGCGTTCCTTCATTATTTGCATTATTATTATGCTTGGTAAGTAGGATTTGATCTATTGTGATGAACCAATACTCTTTTCCTATGTAGCATTATTATAAGACGAGTTGGTCACCAATAATGGGAACCAACTTTGATTTTTTTAGTCGTTAGAACCAACCACATCTCAAAAACGTTATGTCTCCGTTCGGCAAATTATAATTAATATAATAAAAATGATGGCGTCAACTATCTATAATTAATTTTTTTTATTGTGATTGAATCTATAAATCGACTGATGAATTGTATTTAAACGGAGGATACGTTACTTTTGGTTTGAAAAAAGGCAAAATTATGTGGATAAACACTGTAATTATGGAGTGACAAAGGAAACTAATGAGTGCCTAATTATGGCAATCATATAAGGTTCGCACTTGCAACTCTGTGAATGTAATATTCCATTTGTTCAGCTGCGTTCACACTTCACATCGTGTTAAGATTCCGCGCCAAAGCCGTTTCACACTTGGCTTGCCAGCTCATACGGGCTCCATTATCTCTAATGAAAAAATTTCAATTTTTACTCTCCTCGATTAATCTCGTCTCGTACTGTATGTTGCTCTTATATGAGTTTCATTTTTTTCTACTAAAATTTAGAATGGACGTATCAATTTAACTAAGCGATAAAAAAGCCGTTTATATACACTCATATACACAAGTTTTTAAGTTGAAAATCCCAAATGCAGCATGCTCAAATGATACGTTATAACCCTATTTAAGGTTTATTTTCTAAAAATTTAATTTTTCTCAAATTTATTTTTAATCGCATATTTTATCTATAAAATTATTTTGCAAGTAATCTCAATTTTTTTCCCTAATGGATGATTATATTCACACTACATTTTACTTTTATAAATACACCACACTTTAGTTACGTAAAAGGTCAATAATCTTTATTCATTATCACATTTATATTCTTAAGCTTTTCTCTTCATAACGTTCTTATTTTTAACATTCCAATGATAAGAAAACTTCGTCCTTAATCATGGTCTTCGCCCAAAAAATCATGTTAATGTGCTTTAAAATAAGGATCAAATATTTAATTATAGTTTTTGCATTATTATTTGTTTTTCTTATTTAAAATTAAAATGGGAAAATGAATATTTATATTCTATCTTGAAGAAAATTTTGTTGAGAAAAGGTGATCGAGAACAATTTACATTGATTTGAGAATAAGTTAAAAGTTTGAAACATAAATGTGATTATGTGTAAAAATTATGAACATTTTATACAGTTAAGCATATTTTGTTTCTCATTCTTTTAAAACTTTTTTTATATATACTAATTTTCAACCATATATTCACACAATAAAATATTCTTTACGTAAACCCAAAATTTTTTCCTACTTTTTAACCACACATTCTCGAAAAATTCACTATTCAAATCAATATTTGTTTTCCAAAAAATAGCCACCAAACGTGGGCTAAAATATTGTTTAATCATTAAAAAAGAAAAATTAGGGTGGAAATACGAGCTCCATTTTTTACAAAAAATGCATTTTGGAATAGTATATTAATGAAATGCGTGTAGTTAAAAAAAGTAAATTGGATTTATATATCGTTATTTTCGACTTGTTTGAGCCCCATTGAATTGAAAAAATATGCATTTTGGAATAGTAAATTAATAAAGAACGTATGGTTACAAAATAAAGGTAAATTTTTTATTTGTATGTAATATTATTTTATTGAAAAATATGAGGTTAAAAACAAGATAAAGAAAAATATATTTTAGAAAAATAAAAATCAAACAAGTCCCTTTTATTAAATAATGTGTGATTGAAAGGAAAAGCGAAAAATTATATTTTAAAAATAATGAGGATAAAAGGCTTAGCTTTTTAAAATTACTATCATAGACCCCAATTTTTTGTGATCACAAAAAATAGGCTCAAACAGAGCCTATATAAAGCCGAGTCACCAATTTTAAGCCCGTAAGCGGCGGCGGCGACACCATCTTCGGCCCAAAATAGGTGAGTGGGGCCGCCGTCGAATCGAGGTCAAACTCTCCACCATCCCCCGTGTAGGTAGGACACTCCTGTCTTCTCCACTAGTCACTGAGGGGCCGGGGACTAGAGGTCCAGGATTTAGTCCGACTAAGCTGGGACACCAGGGTTATAAAAAAAAACAAAAAGGGACACTCCTGTCTTCCCTCATTTGCTTTTGCCCTTTACCCTCTTCTTCATCTAACACCAAGCTCTCTTCAATCAAACCCTTCTCTCAAATCTATAGATACAATATATACAGCGCACGTCCACAAAGACAAGCATTGGTAGATATGGGAAATTGTATAAGAAAGGACTCCTCTACACAATGGGGTGGTGAAAACTGGGGCTCCGAAACTCTATTTTCGGATCGTAGGACTGAAACCCAGTCGATGAATATTGAAGAAGAGAATAGTCGTCTTAAAGACTCTTCTGATCTACGAAAAGAGGTGAAAATCAAAATCACGAAGAAGCAACTTGGAAAAATGTTAATCAAGGCCGACATTCAAGGATTATCAGTGCATCAAATTCTGGCCCAATTGATGAACGTAAGTGATCGATTTGAGTCCGATCATCGCTCATGGACACCGGCACTGCAAAGTATACCTGAATGAGGTCAATTCAATTGAGGAAGTTGAAGCAAAGTTTTCCTCATTTTTGTAAATTTCAGTTTGATTCTCTCTGTTTTTTTTGTTTTTCTTTTCTTTTCTGCATTTTGTTTTTGTTGGAACGATTTGTTTCATCTGATTTTCAGTTCTTGAGTTGCATATAATGTATGTGAAAGAGTTTGGCTAATCTGATTCCACCTCAACCAAAAGAAACTTTAACAGCTTGTTTGGTAGAGCTTTTAAGCTAATTAAAATCAAAATTTTGACCGTTATTTCACTATTCCAACGTTCATTTTTGAATTCTTCTATCATAGGTATGATCCATTTTATCTCTAACGGTCAAAAAATAATTATCAAAATACCTACCTCTCAAATAAAAATATCTCACAAATAAACAAATAAGAAAGAAGATAAATGAAATGGTCGAAATTCAGTCGAGAGCCTTGAGCATTGTACAAGGACATGCTGTAAGAGTAACCCATTACCTTTTGGGTGGAATTGTCACAACATGGGCGTTCTTCTTAGCAAGAATTATTGCAGTAGGATAATGGTTAGAAGGGGCCCGAGCCATTATTGAGATACCACTCTGGAAGAGCTAAAATTCTAACCTTGTGTCAGGACCTACGGGCAAGAGACAACTTGACGAACTGAAACATCTTAGTAGCTAGAGGAAAAGAAAGCGAAAGCTATTTCCATGTTTTCATGAAAATCTAACTTTTTAAAGTAAAAATGTAAATTATCAACATTTTTATGGACAAGATAAAAAGTGACTACTATTTTTTAAGCTTAGCAAAAAGTAGAGTTATAATTTTTATTTTTTTTAATTTTTTTTTAAGGATAAATGGCACAGAGCATCCTCCAATTTGTATTCATTGCTCAAATCGTCTCTACTGTTTTGCTTTTGACATTTGGTCCATTTGGACTCTTAGATCAATCATTCTTTAGGTAAATGATCCATGACTTCTCATTCAGTCCATTTACTCATCCAAATGGTTGCGTGCAGTCCATTCGTGTAATTTTGCTCAAGAGTATTTTGCTCAAGAAATTAAAGGTGTGTTTGAGCCCCTTTAATTTTAAAAAAATGTATTATGGAATAGTAAATTGATGTAGAATGTGAAGCTAAAAAAGAAGGAAAATTTTTAGTTTGCACGTAATATTATTTTAATGAAGAATGTGTGGTTGAAAATGAGTACCGTAGAAAAAATAATGTGATGGAATATGAAATAATGAATGATAAACAGAGGCTAATTTACCATCTTTTCTTGAAAATTCGAGATTTGACATATTGAAGCAAAATTTGAGATTTGCTACTCTTCACAAATCTTAAGTTTTGGGATGACATCTCGAATTTGTCTGATGAGTTATACTAGTATAATGAAAATTTCAAATTTGTTGGACAAATTTTGAGTTTCTATATAAAAGTCAAGCAAATTGAGCAAATATCGAGTTATCTGTGCAAATCTTGAATTTTCTGTGCAAAAAATTGAGTATATTAGGCAAATACCGAATTTTCTATACAAATCTCAAGTTTGCTATGCAAAAGTCAAGTAAACTGGGCAAACCCCTAGCATTTTTTTTGTGCAAAAGTTGAATTTTAATGAAAAGAAGAGATATTATGTTGATTTATTAAAAAACGAAAATTATATTAGAATTTAGAAATAAATAGTCGCCTAGATGAAAACTTAAAAAGCCAGCCTGATGAGTGATTTACACTCATTATATTATGCCATTAATTTCATGATTTTGCTATCTTGGAGAGTATTTTAGAAGTGCTAACAAGTGGTTTTGGTGTTGTTTTGTAGATTGATGAAAATGTAGAAAACTAGAGCTAAAAGAGGTCAAATGAAGGAAATAGGCAAAAGCTAGCGAAATTGGATGAAATGACCAAAACGTAAGAGATCCAAAGTTCGAGGATTAAAATGCAATTAATCAAAAGTCGTGTCGAAACTTGAAATGAAGATCTAAGAGTTCTAGAAGCCAATTGGACAAAGGAAGGTGTCAAAGGATCAAATTTAGTCAAGATATGATCATAAATCATTTTCCAACCAAAAAGTTTTGCGCCGGAGTTTTCGTCTCACATTTAGACTCATTTTTGACATAGAAAACGATCGAATTGGAGAATGATTCCTGAATCAAAATTGTAGTCATTTGAATTAGCTTTCCAACGCATCTTGAATCACTTCAATCGGATATCGAACGAAAAAGTTATGATAAAAATACTGAAAGCTGTCCAATGCAACCGAAGTAGTCCTCAGCGCCCAGGCGCTATCCCTCAGCGCCTAGGCGCCATGATGCTGAAATTTTGACAGAAAGTCAGCGCCTAGGCGCCTAGGCGCCGCCGTGCGAGAGTAATTTTTTTAGGTTTTTACCATTCTTTTTCGGCCCAACTCATCTCCAAATCTTTCCCTAAACTCCAAGACAATATAAACACAAGATTGAAGACCTAAATGAGAGAGGAGCCGCACACTAAAAATCTAGGGGATCAAGCCACGCGTTCTTGACGTATTGGAGAGAAAAACAACAAGAAGGGAGATTCAAGGGAGAAATTTAAGAAGATTAATACCAAGAATTGAAGATTGGAAGCACTCATTGGAAGAGGAAGGAGATCTTGGTGCAAGAATTTTACTTTTTCTTCTACATCTTTATTTCAAACTCGGTGATGTATTCTAAGACAATCTCCTATTTTTCTTCCATTATTATGAGTAGTTAAATTTCATGTTAGGGCGAACAATGTAATCTTTTGGAACCCTTTATTTCATGCAATTGAGATTCTAGTACTTTTTTATTTCATGTGTTGATTTTAATATTGTTTTTAATACATTTAATTACTTGATCACTAATTAGATGATTTGTGAACAATGATTGCGTAGAGATGCGGATTATTTGTTTAGACCACAAGTTAAAATTCGGTAAATTGATATAATGTGTAGAGATACCTATATTGATTGCTGCGGTCGTGTGTGAATTCTTAGAACCAATGTTTCGTTTAATTAAATTTAATTTGCATAGAGATATGGAATTAAACTAATTAAGTAGGCTCAATGAGAACTCGAGAGGGGTAAGTTGAATACAATAGAAGAATTCGACCGAACACTACCTTAGATTTTATGAATCTTGATTTATGAAGTAAAGGTGACCAATAGGTGAAATTGCTCCGTCCTAACGTCCATTTATTGTTTGAATTCCCAATCACTTTTCATTGAATCAAATCACATTTTTAAATCTTTAGAATAAAAATCACATTTAATCATTATTTTTTTATTTACATTCGTCAAATAGTTGTTAAAGAAAGATTAAATTAAGTGCTACAAAATAGTCCTCGCGGGATCAATAACCGGACTCTTAGGTCCACTATTACTTGTTACGGATCGTACACTTGCGAAACAAAAATTTTACAACACAGCCAAGTCAACCCTCATGGATCGTCATGCTAGACAATCAAGCTCAACACGACGTGTTTATTGTGACAGGCCAATTTCTAAGTCGAACTGATCGATATTCAAATAAATTTTTTAGCGAGATGAGTCAACTAGACATATCACTTTAGATGCTTCTACTACTCTATTTCCATAATTGAACACGGAGGAGAAAGACAAACGTTCATCTGGTATTTGAATTCAAATTGGAAGCCTATAATTAGTTATAATTTAACGCACTTTATGAAATCACCACATATGTGGGTTACGTATGAGATTCAAATTTCTCATGTGCATTGGGACATGAAAACGTGGTCCGTCCATATCAATTAAACCTAACGAGTCAATTTAGAATGGTATGAAATCTTTGTTACAAAGTGAATGGCCCCATAAGATTTCATCTAGAGATTATCTAGACAACATAAATTTGACACACTAACTAGTAACAATTTATTACGTTTGATCATTATTACTTATACTAATTGCTTTTTTAATTAGAGAAAGAGTCACGCGCGAATCCCCATTTCTAAATATTTAACACGATCAAATGTTTATAACTATCGTGCGTTAGCCTAACACCTAACAATAAACTCATTTGTTCGTTATCCGTAGTCAAATTTAAGCTCAAGTAAATTAAAAATGGATAACATTAAAGACACTCCATCACCCGTAAAAAAAAAAAAAAAAAAAAAGGGGGGGGGGGGGGGGTATATCACTAACCTCCTCTTATTCTAATTTTGAAGATGACATTTATTTTTTGACCACTTTTTGAGCCACAAATCATTAAAAATTAGGTTGATATACCTAAAATGTCCTTAGATGAAATTTTATACGATTTATTGAAATTTAATTTGTTCAAAGTAAACTATAGAAATATAAATTGACTTTTGCAATCATATAAATTTACTTATTTTGTTTAGAAATATTGTAATGATTAATATGTCATATTTACATAGCATTCTATTATATAATATAGTAATTGTTTCAATTATAACTAATTATAGAAAACAAGGTCATTTTAGATTTATCAACCTCAATTTAGATGGTATATAGTTCAAAAGTGGTCAAAGGTTGCATTTGATACTCAAATATTTAGAAATATGATGTTAGTAATATTTTTGAAAAGCGAGGAAATGTCTATGATATTATAAAAAAGGTATGGAGTGGATCAGATATTGTCTTAATTTTTAGAAAAATAATAATCCCGTTTTTATTAAAAAAGATGACGAATCATGGTCGATATAAAATTCGACATACAATTAATTCGGCAAATAACAATATTAACTAAAAATTAAAATATACAAGTATCTAGACACATAGTTTCATGACCCAATTTATTTCTTGTTTATATCGTTCAAGAATCCTTGCAAAGACAATTTATAGGCACTGTCACATCACTAATCAAAAGTAAATAAACATATTATTAGAAATTAATTCATGCCGTTTATGACGTCACAATATTTATAACACTTCGTTGGCAGCGTCATTCATAAGAATTTTGAAGTCCCGGACGACTATTTGTTATGAGATAATTAATCATAATTTTTTTACAAGCAAAGTAATACTTGAATATTTAAATAAATAACATATTTACATTTAAATAAAGACTTAATATAATCTAAAAGATAGATCACGAAACAAAAGATAGATCACGAAACAAAATATCTCTCAAACCTGATAAATTAGGTTAGCATAGCATTTAGCCTTCTCGAACTACTCCAATTCCAGTGCATGATAAAAATATCAAAACAAAAACTAAAAGAAAATCGAGAATTTACAAATCACCTAATTTTACTTGAATCTATACTACTACAAGGGTACTTTTAAGAATGGCCAGGTCAAATGGCCACTTCACCTCTTTAATCCAAAATTTTTGTCAATCTTCACAATAGTCTTTTCTAGGTTAAAAGACAAAAATAACTTTAAATTGTTTATAGAATTACAATGGCATAATTTTGTTTTAAAAGACAAATATACCCTTAAGTTATAAATTAAAAAATCAAACACTTTTCATTTCTTAATATTTAACTACTTTATTTAATTATTTTTTTAAAACACTTATTTCAATAAAAAATTAATATTTAATTTAATTACTTCTTAAAATATTCACAAAACTTCAATAAAAAAATTAATATTTAACTTAATTTCATCTTAAAATATTCAGAAAAATAAATAAAAATGAGATCGAAAAAGTCTTCCGGACAGTCTGGATCCGAACTCGTGTAGTCCGTAACGGACCATGGTCCGGACCCGGAGCGTCCGGGTCAAGGCGGGCCAACCCGAATTTTTTTTTCTTTTTTTTTTTAGAGAACAAAATTTGAATTTTATAATTAAAAAAATTATAATCTAATTCGTTTCCCATAATTTATTTTTCATTTTTTTCTTCTTTTAATTTTTTTGCTCATTCATGTATGTATTTTTTTTCTTGAATTTAATTTATTTTTCATTAATTTAATTCAAATTATGTAATATTTAATTTTTATTTACTCTTTTTAATGTGCGAGGAAATGATTTTATTTCTTACGTACTAATACATGTAATTTGATTTGTTAAATTTTAAAATATAATAAATGTTGATAATATCTTATAAATGTTTTTAACGTGTATTATTTTTGCAGAATGGAGTACTACATAGACAATATCATGATAGCTCATTTTGGGAAAAGTTACGTTGTATCGGTATTGGAAGAACTCGATGAGGAACATATAGCCATACTTCGTCGATCATTCCTATGGTCCTTCTATCCGTTGAAGGACATGCAATTTTTCGTCCAGATTATTGACTCCTTATTATTTTGACTTCGAAAGCCAATCGATGTCGATCAACATTTGAATACAACTATGACTAAATAATTAATTAAATAAACAAAATAATCAATGAAATATTTAAAAAATAAATTACATTAAATATTAATTTTTTATTTCAGTTAGTCCTTAAAATAAATAATAAAATAAAATAATTATAATCATGTCTGATTATGATCCTATGAGCAAATTAGAAGACTGTACTCAATCCAGCATGTAAACTCCCACCAGACTCATGTCTCTATCTGATTACAATCCTGTGAACAAATTTTGTGTGTAATAGTGAGATCACGATGAGTAACAATTATCTCGAGAATAATGTTTATATGTGAAAGATTGATAGGTTTCGGCTTACTGAGAATTAGAACTAGTACATTTTCTAACTATTTTATGAAAGTAAAATGTAGTATTACTAGTTATGTAACTTTAACATTTTTCATACAATCAATACGTTTTGTCTTTCGTTTTTTCCAAACCACAAATGAGTTCATTAATTATTTAGACATACAAGCAGTCATTTTTTCTATCCAAACCACAACTCATAAGTAAATAATAAGTTTAAAAACAACAAATAAAAGAAAGAACAACGAAAACATTAATTTTATTTACAAGTTCACAACACATGTCCTCACTCGATATTTAAACTAAACTAAAATTATTCCAAAATTATCTGAAATGAAAAAAAAAAAACATATATTTTCAACAATCCAAATCATAATTCAACAAACTACATCAACAAATCACGTTTAAAGTTATAGAACCCTCGACATAAACTTTCATTTCCCTAACATTTGACGCTTGTCTGCCCTTTGAATGAATCGACTGTCGCCTTTACGTGTTAGTCTGCTAATTTTTACCTGAATTACCTCTTTCTCTCTTTTCTTTCGACAAGTCTCAAATTCTCATTCAAGTCATTTTTTCGTTGTTCTTTCTTTTATTTGTTGTTTTTAAACTTAATATACACTTATAAGTTGTGGTTTGGATAGAAAAATGACTGCTTGTATACCTTAATGATTAATGAACCTGTTTGTAGTTTGAAAAGAACGAAAGACAGAGCCTTTTCCATAACTAGTACTACTACTTTCTACTTTCATAAAATATTTAGAGAATGAAATTCATTAATTCATAATAAGCCGAAAACTCTATCAATCTTAAACTTAATATACACTTATAAGTTGTGGTTTAACTAGAAAAATGACTACTTGTATACCTAAATGATTAATGAACCTGTTTGTAGGTTGAAAAGAACGAAAGACAGAGCCTGTTAAAATGTTAAAGTTCCATAACTAATACTACTACTTTCTACTTTCATAAAATATTTAGAGAATGAAATTCATTAGTTCCTAATAAGTTGAAACTCTATCAATCTTTTTACATTTAAATATTATTCTCGAGATAGTTGCTATTCACCATGGTTTCATTATTACACACAGAATTTGTTCACGTGATTGTAATCAGATAGAGACATGAGTCTGGTGGGAGTTTACAAGCTGGATCGAGTACACGATCTTTTAATTTGTTCATAGGATCGTAATCAAACAGGATCATAATTACTTTATTTAATTATATATTTTAAAAACTTACTGAAATAAAAAAATTAATATTTAATTTAATTTTTTGTTTAAATATTTCATTAATTAATTATTTTAATTGGTTATGTATATTGTTTAGGAAAGCCTCAGAAACTTAGAGCTTTGAAGAGTTTGATAAGTTCACAAGCGAAATATAACATAAATCACACTGGTACTCATATCTAACAATTATGGAAGTCGAACATTAAGCATGGTAACATTTTCCAGGATATTGATACAACATGATGACGTTGAACAATGTGGAGTCACTCAATACATTATTCAATAATGCTAAAACTATATTTCCTCTACTAAATGAAGTCGAATGAGAAGTTTTCGATTATATTGTGATTGTAGCACTTAATAATTTGCTGCCACCCGAAATTCAAAAGCGTACTCCTGGGTATAGACATAAGTTTAGAAAATCATCTACTGAAAAGTATCCCCGACCGAGTAGGTACTTAAATGAAAATTGACTCGACGGATTTGTAATATATATCTAAACGTATGGTTTTTATTTCCAAATACCGCACAAATCGAACCTAACGGCTTTTAAATTTTGTAATTAAAGCTTTCATTTCCCTAAATCATAATTACTGAAATAAATCATAAAACATTTCTCGAAATAAACTTTCATTTCCCTAATCATAATTACTTTAATTTATTCTTTTAAGTATTTTATTAATTAAGAAGGATCTAGAGTTATCAATTCGAATAGATGATCTAGAGATACCTTGGTTCTTCAATGCAGAGTCGCTCAATACTTTATTTAAGAAGAATCTAGAATTACCAATTCTCGCAACGATTGAGAACATTTGTGACAAGTTACAACAGTGATTTCATGATCGACGTGAGAAATTACAAAGTTGATTATTGTTTAATATTTATTTACTTTATTTGATTACTTATTTTAATTGTTTATTTAACATTTGATTCCATTTTTTATTTAAATATTTCATTAATTATTTCAATTGATTATGTATATTATTTATTATGTTTTTATTTTAATTACTTGTTTTATTTGTTTATTTAATATTTATTTGCTTTATTTAGTTATTTATTTTAATTGATTGTGTATATTATTTATTTAT
>NC_036242.1:6800629-6835151 GCF_002742605.1 Olea europaea var. sylvestris | reverse complement strand
ATTACTTTATTTAATTATTACTTTAATCACTTATAAAAATTTCATATTATGTATTTAATATTAATTGGTTCTGTATATTATTATTTAATATTTCATTACATTATTTAATTATTTAATATCTTTAATTTTTTTATATATATTATTTATTTAATATTTAATTACTTTATGTAATTATTTATTTAATCGCTGTGTTTAAATAAAAAAAAATTGTATTTTATTTGATTTCTTATTTAGATATTTCATTAATTAATTATCGTAATTGGTTGTGTATATAATTAGAAATTTGTCAATCATCAAAATGATCTTTTGCTGATTTAAAGACAAAAATATCCTTAAATAGTTCATACAATTACAAAGATATAATTTTGTTTAAAAAGATGAAAATACCCTTAAGTTACAAATTAAAAAATCAAAGACTTTTCACTTTATATTTAATTACTTTATTTAATTATTTATTTTAAACACCTACTCAAATAAAAAAATTAATATTTAATTTACTTTCTTGTTTAAATATTTCATTAACTAATTATCTTAATCGGTTATGTATATTATTTATTTAATATTTAATTACTTTATTTAATCACTTGTTTAAATAAAAAATTTATATTTAATTTATTTCTCATTTAAATATTTCATTAATTAATAATCTTAATCGTAATTACAAAAGAAATTAAATGTACAATATTTGATATAAAATTTACAATTATTTCTTAATTACAAAAGAAATTAAATGTACAATCTTACAAAATGAAATTCACAGTTATTTTAATTGTTTATTTAATTATTTATTTTAATTGCTTGTGTATATTATTTATTTAATATTTATTTTGTTTATTTAATTAATTATTTATTTACTTTATTCAGTCACAGTTGTATTCAAAGGTCGATCGACATCGTCTGACTTTCGAAGCCAAAGTGATAAAGAATCAATAATTTGGCTGAAAAATTGCATGTCCTTCAACGGATAGAAAGACCATAGGAATGATTAACGGAGTATGACTATATGTTCCTCATCGAGTCCCTCCAATACCGATACAATGTAACTTTTCCCAAAAATGAGCTCTCATGATATTGTCTAGGTGGGACTTCATTCTGCAAAATTAATACACGTTAAAAACATTTATAAGAAATTATTAACATTTATCATATTTTAAAATTTAACAAATCAAATTACATGCATTAGTACGTAAGAAATAAAATCATTTCCTCGCACATTAAAAAGAGTAAATAAAAATTAAATAATACATAAATTGAATTAAATTAAAGAAAAAAATTAAAAGAAAAAAAATGAAAATGAAAAATAAATTATGGAAAACGAATTAAATTACGGACCATCTTCGTCCGTTGTGAACCCATATGGTCCGTTACGGACCACCTTTGGTCCGTATGATCCATTACGAATTGTACGATGGTTCGGATCCCGACGCTCTAGACCCGATTTGACGAGAACTCCCTACTCGTCGGAAAACTCCATTTTCGACGAATTTCAATCATTTTTTTCATTTTTCTTAGTCATTTCAACCTCAAATTCGATATTTTCTTCCATTTTAACTATAAATAAACTTCAAAATTTGTTTTTAACTCATAATAAATAAATTTTCAAATTTCAAACATTAACAGCAACAAAAAATATTTCAATGAAGAATAAGAAAAAAGCTAAACCCTTTGAAAAATGACGATCTCAGGCGATGCTCCGATATTGATCGTCCAGTGTCATTAATGAGATTTTGCTTTTTCATTTTTTTCTCTTCTTTTCCTCTTCTCTTCTTTTTATTTGAGGGTATTTTCGACTATTTGGCTTTTGTTTGCATTTTTAGCATTTGTTTTTTTTTTTTTTTAAATTTGGTCAAAGGCCCTTTTGAAAAAATGGCCAGGTCAACCGGCCATTGGCCACTATTTCCTCACTACTACACCACCTAACCACCCACCCCAACCTGAAGCCCCACCTAATGTAATTTTAGATAAAAGAAAAGGTCTAAAGCAAATCTCTCTATCAACAAATTTATATAGCACTGGTAAATTAGTTTTAGAATTTAAGAAATTGAAGTGAACTTTGTAATATCATAAGATTTTGTCACTTCAATTTGATGTACAGAATCTAGCTACATAAATTCAACTAGAAATCAATAGGTCAACGTACAATAGTTTTATTACCAGAGACCAGTAACATTAATACATGGGCTAGCACGTAGATTATTGCCTAAGCAAACTTATGGAACTCAAGATCTGACTTTGATATTAATAGAACTCCATAGCAAGATCTCATAACCCATAAATGATGAAGTATGAATAAAAAGAATGTGAGATGCGTTATTATCACAGAACATAGACTCTTATTACAACAAAAAAAAAAATAATAATAATAATAATAATAATAATAAAAAATAATAAAAAGAGTAAAAATAAAGAGTCAAATTGAAAATTTTTAAAGGGATTGACAACTTTTTGCTTCCTTCTTGGGGGCTTCTCCGGTGGTGGTCTCTTCCTTCTTTGGTTCCTCTGGTGGTGATGGTGGTGGTCGTAGCGACGGTCCTAAATTGATAAGATAAATTCAATAAATCAATGTCTCACTTTCTCTTCATCCAACTCTTGATAAAACTAAATGGATGGCTTTTTAAGGCACTTGGTGGGTTTTTTGGGCCTTTTTTTATGAGGCTTCGAAATCCTGAAGCCCAGGTCTTTGCCTAGTCGGCCTTGGGTCAGGATGGGGCCTATTTGTTGGCTGTCTATTTCAATGAATTTGATTCATTAAAAACTTATCAGAAAAAATTCTATAAGGAAAAAATTCAATGAAAGAAAATATGTACACCATTCTTGTGAATTTGCAATGAATGTTGCCTCGTTAAAAACCTTATCAAGCAAAATTAGTAGAACAAAACCTCATCAAAGAAAAAGAAAAAGAAATTAAGAGAGTACGTTACTTTAGTCCTCCTTATGATAACATCATTTGAGATCTCTAAACCGACGCAGTCGCACTAGGTAATGCTTTTGTAAACAAGTCCGCTAGATTATCTTTTGAACGATTTTGTTGAACATCAATGCAATCTTTTCACAAGATCATTGATAACAAAAAATTTCGATGAAATATGTTCCTCTCAATCTCACTTAATAAATCCTCCTTTGAGTCGAGCTATTCATGAAACATTATATTCAATCAGTATTGTTAGAATTCTTTGCTTGAAAACAAATCATACGTCTTTTGAAATTGTTCGATCATTGACCTCAGCCATACACGTTCTTTACTTACCTTATTTTAAGAAGTGAAAGTCTAGAGGTCTATTTTGTATATGTTCATGATACATCAATTTCCCTTAGAACGAGAAACATAAAAAAAACTTGAACAATCTTTTGGTTCTTCAATAGATTTCCTCAAAAACTTTCTTCATTATAATTGATACAAGATGGTCTAACTCATCGTGCCTACTTTGACTTATTGAACCTCAGATTCAATATTCTATGAACTTCAGTTATTCTATACTAGTTGAACCCAAAAAATCTGATGTAATATTCTAAAATACTTTCAATGTCAACCGTCATTGAACTTGTGATCAATGTGCGCGCACGTGTATATATATAACCAAATTTTCAAAAAAAAAAAAAAAAAAAAAAATACAATTCTTTCTGAAAATAAAAATGAAATCCAGACCCCCTCTTTGGAAAATCATCGACAAATATTAAAAAGCACGTAATATCCCTAAAACCAATACAAAATATATACTAGACAACATTAAAATCGCATAGGTGAAAATCAGTAAAAAGCAGGGCAACACTGCTCATGAAATTTTAATTGCAGTGAGATTATATCAAATAAAATAACTGTAATTCCAAAAAACCTCAGTATACCGCAATAATGAAATCTTGATCATTGTTAGATTATAACAAATAACTGTACTTCCAAATAACCTCAGTATACCGCAACACAAATAACCTCAGTATACCGCAACACAAATATAGCCCAACACCTCCACAAAACCAATAGAACATCTCTCTGTAGCCTCTCTTTACAATGTTCAAAGCTCGCATAGAAAGAAACGCCATGGATAACAGAAAATAACCGAAAACTGGGTAAAATGGAATGGAACAAGAAAGGCAACTATAAACCAAAACTTTTGCACGTGACAGAAATTACCAGCGCCACTTCCAGAAAGCAAATGCAAACTTATTTAAGCAAATTTGGTGCCGAAGAAACCATTAGATCTTGGAACTGGGATGACAGGGAAGTAAGGTTGTGAAATGGGCATGGGGCTTGGGATTGTAAATGGCTGTTGTCCGCTGGCTATAATTGGAGGATTCACGCACAGCTGCAGTGCCTGAGCAGTAGCACTTCCTGTAAAAAGACTCATTTTTGGTTAAACATACCATGAATGTTCCACAACACTTGAATTATTATAGCGATTCTACGCAAATGCCAATTATTGAGACCAGCAGACTGGGAAATTACCCAATGACTAGGAAGCAAATCAAGGCCATCGCCCGCTCATCTTCACAACCATTTAGCCACATGTATTTTATTTCAACTGAATTTTCATATCAATAACTAACAGAACACAGTAACACCGTCCACAAATGTACACTTCAGGCAACACAATTTTTAACTTCAATAAGGCAACGAAATCAGAACATTCTCACAAAACAAAGGAACTTGAGCAATTTTCCTTGAGCAGATCAAGTGTCTACTTCTAATCGAAGATCTCCCAAGTTCCATTTTCAACTCATTTTAAGAGTAAATATTAATACTTTCAGAATTTTATTACAGCATACAAAGTGACATTTTATAATTCACATATTATTTGAAAAACGAACATCATCCTTTCACTAGTAGCCAATAAAAAGAACGCTTAAACATCAAAACTCTGGGAAACAAAACAAGCCACCAATCTTTTACATGCATAAAGTTGAAAAAAAAGGGAACTGAAATTATTCGCAACAAACCTTGGTGCTTGGGAAGATGATGAGGAGTCAAGAGAGGTCGCATAGTTGCTTGAGAAAACCCTGCTGCACCCTGAACGAAATCCTTACACAATCATAAAAAAGAAACAATAAGGAAATCTCACGGGTGTGGATCAAATGAACAATGAAAATAGAAAAGGATTAAGTTTGAAAATGAATATAACAAGAAAGAGATGGAAGTAAGTTCCAACTAAAAACAAAGGCAAATTTGAACAATTGAACTGAACAAGCAAGTGGGAATGCAATTGTTAAAGATATATCTTGCAGTTTCTTCCCTGATGGCATGTTTAACTTCCATATGCAGAAGGCGTGAATTTTTTCCTTGACATGCTCAGTAATCTCTATTTCAGATGTCATATGAGACCAGTTCACAAGAAAAACCGACACAGATATGGTGTTGTATCTTACATTAGAAATGGGATGCATACAGACAAGAGGCCCCACTCGTCCAAGCATAACCTAGTAGCATCATTTAATTAAAACATCAGCTATCGTGTTGCAAAACAATTTATATAGCAATAATGATAATGCATGAAATGGAGTGTAAAGGACTGTAGGACATACATTCTGAGGATTAGAATGCACATAGGCAGGCCTAACAGGCTGCATCCGGCTTACCACTTGTCCAATGAACTACACAGAGAAAGAAAAGTGAACTGCGAATTATGAGTAGCAGAAAGTATTTTAGGACAACAGCTTTCAGCGCAGACTGGTACAAGCGTATATAATCACGAGCAATCAATTCACATCCTTGCTCTCTTTTCAGCTGTTTGATTTGGGGCAACTTAACATTGCTCCAACAGTTGAAAGCCACAACACACGCCCTCTCTTCTAACCCCACCCAAATCCCTATAAAATCTGAAGTCTTAAATAATTTAAAACAAATAAATCGGAGTGTAAGAATGAAATAGAGAGAGATCTACGAACACATTAGTCAGTAAGAGTTCCGCACATGTAGTAATCATTTTCTATTCCATGTTCTCGTGACAAAAGGAAAGTAAAATCTCACTCAATTAGAATAATTATATGCATTATCATAAGGGCAAACATACCGGCTGAACATATGGTGTTTCGGTGCCGCCATTTCCAATTACTACGTTACCACATTGAACAAACTTAACAGGAACAGCAGAACGAGGAGCAGGTGAACTGATGTCAACTTCTTGTTGTGCAGTAGCAATTGGTACCATGGCATGGTGGTCTGGTAAATAAGCAACGGTTGCTCCTGTTGGCACCACTGGAGGAGTCACTGATCTATGGTGTAACAGCGATGGCACCGCTGGAGGAGTCACTGATCTATGGTGTAACAGCGATGGAGTAAATATTTTTGCTCCAGGATTCAGCTTAGATTCCTGAAGAAAAAGAAACTGTATCATGAAGCTTCTTTATTGAACACTTCTAACTTGTCTGGCATTTATGACAATTATTATACATCAAATAGAAGTATAGAACAAAGGTTTTTCTCTGGTCTAATTAAGTTCAAGTTCAAGTTCTTACTATATTTTCCAAAAAACAACCCAACAATGACTCTGATACTAAAATCTCGAGGAAATATTGACAGTCTAGCAATAGAGTGAAGCTTATCCCAAACACACAAAAATGTTGAGTAAGGTTATCAAAAATTTACGTGGTTCAGAGTCCTGATTCTCAGCTGAACTCAATAAAGCCTTACTATACTCATTTAGGCCCATCCTTATGATTTTCCATCCTCATTAATTTAAACAATTAATGGTTATCATAAGATTTGTTAGCTACAACTTCAAAGGTCTAAAATCCCAGTTACCTTAGCAGTTCTATTAAAACTTGAAAGATTTGTAGGCACTGAATGAGTGGAAGTGAAGGATGAACTGAGAAGTGATTCTGAAGCAATATCGACAGTGGATGTGGCAGCTACAGAAACATCAGATGCAGGAACTTCAGAACATTGTGTCTCCTCTAAACTGGGTCTCCCTTGCATCTCATAATCAAGTGCTGCAGGACAAGCAGAAGATACTCCTGTTGGTGCTCTTTGCATATTTGTTACATCAGGAATGCTCTCAGCAGCAGTTGATTGAGTTTCACAAACACCTACTATATGCAAACAACTACAACTAAATACTTGAAGAATAACTAGATAAAACGAAAAAGAAGAGAAGAAGCATCCACTAAATAGAAACTCACAGTCTAACCCAGTCAAAGTAGTAGGAAAGGTAGGAACAGGAACTTGAACGAATTTAATATCATGAACAAGGACAGAAGTTTCTAATTTACAGGTCTACCAAGGATAACCATTGCATTTAGGCATATCAACTAACAAAGTCCTGATAACCAATTCTGTCATTCAGAAAGTTTGTTTCAAATATTGTTGTAAAGGCTTAAACTACCAAAGTTTTCAGGATCTCAGAGGTTAGTCTAAACTTCATTCAAATCTCGATTCAGTTTCCAATTGGCAATTACTAATGAATAGTTGTGAGTACAGTTTACTGGTCTTCGTTTAGATCAATCGTGGTTTGAGTGGATAGTGAAATTTCACTTACACGAATTTAAGCTTCGTTTTTATTATTGAAGACTTAGTAACAACTTCAGCAAACGTACTTCACATTAACTTTGCTATGCAATTCCAACCCTAGTCATAAAATTGTAATACCTGAGCAATTGTGGGAGTCAATGGGCCATCATTTTTCGCTCATATTAATTCTGCAGTTCCATCCTTCAAATTCATCAAGAAGATGTTTGACTTTTGTTTCACTATAAAACTACCTTATCAACTTCTCTTGAAATCATAATCCTAAACACTTGAAAGCTACTAAAGTCCCTAAAACGTCATCCAAAGGTGCTGCTTACATCTCCCTTAACATACCAGAAATGTCTTCATTGTTCTATTGAAAACAAACCCATCTATTACAAGCACCAAACACTTCTCAAATTTTGGCCAACAGGAAACAAAAACAGCCAGCTACTCATTATCTTTCCCGTCCAGCGACAATTATAGTTCAAAGTCAGAGACATGCTCATCTTGTTGAGCCATCAAGGTCCAATGCCCCAATTGCCCTGGTGTACCCCGAAAAAATACATCTATGAAAAAAAATATGTGCACAACACTCAAAAAATCCACTTCCTACCATGGCAGATGTTCGATGAATGATATTTTATCAAATTATTTCAACTAATAAGAACACAAGTGAGACTTACTGCTTAAGCCTCGAACTTCATTGCTCTGCAAAGTAGAAAGACATGAAATTATGTAAATCTAGTAGAATAAACATAGAAGGAAACAATTTTACTGAATGCATTGAGCTTATGTTGATACCAACGTACAGTTTTCTCAGCTAGAAACTCGAGTTTATCCCTGCAATCCCTTTGTTTGTCCTGTGAGCCATCCCCAACCTGCCTGTCATTAATAATTAATAGAATGTGTTGATGAGATAACAAACTTACTAAGATCAATATCAAAAACAAAAATAGTAGAAAAGACGTAGAAGGAGAAAGAAGAAAGACAAGCAGTAAAAATGATTCTTTAAAAGAACAGCTATAAACAGGTAAATTGCAAAGAACTGGGTGAATACTGACTGTCCACTATAATAACCACATAAAAAAATGCTGAAACACGATCACTAGTAGCAATTTTGTGCAACATCAGCAGAATATCAGTTATTCTTCATAGAAACTTCATTAATGAGGGTTTCGGCACGCATTTGCCATCAAGCTTAGAGGAAATAAAGCCAAAAAAATGCCAACACATGAAGACACGCCAAAACTAATGGATATGCAACAGAGAATTTTACAGAAGAAGAAAAGCAATTTTAATGGTAGTCTCTACCTTCCATCAACTGAAACAGCAAGTAATTCTTGTTTCTGCATCAGCAAAAGATTGGTAAAATATTAATCCAACCACCTCAGAGTTGAAAGTGGCTCTAATGATATGCAGCAGGAAATTAGAAAAATGCTCAGGCACAAGTACGCAAAACGGAACAAATTGCATATTTCGTTCCATTTTACAAAACAGTAGCCATGCATATTTCTAATCGACGGGGATGTTCACCATTTTTTTACTTTAATAATATTCACCTCTGAAAAATCTCTTAAAGAATTGGCTGTGGCATTTGCCTTCTTAGCTGTAGAAATGCAATCAAAACCATTCTCCTTTTTGGCAGAAGACCTGCATGTAAATGGTATCTTAAAGACTTTATACTCCACAATTTCTCTATTTATCAGGATGGACTCCAGAAACTAATTTCTGAAGCAACTAATTACCGAAGCGTCTTACTGAAATCTATATGCAATCAATATTGGATAATTTTTATTTTTTTTTTAAAATTATTTGTGTGTGGTTGGTAGGGTGGATTTGGGGTCCCAGAATTTTTTTTTAACTACTTAATAGTCCCACCCCAAAAATCTCTTATTCCTCCTCAGTCCATTTTCTCATTCTGCCTATCAATCAATACCAAGTGACATAGATGAAGATGAATCTTGAGTTGCCAAATAATATTGGTTGAGAACAGTGTTGTAGACATTTTACCTTGTTTGACTTTTGTGCATTTTATCCCCATTGGACTCATTCGGTTCTGTCGCTTTCACCTCTCTCTTTAAGCATTCATTGATGTCTGCAATATCCTCTACACTATCACTCCATACATATCCGGTAATTCCATTTGCAGGAAGAGGAACTCCCTAAACATGTACCAAAATTTATTACAGAAAACTCTCATCAGATATCAAATCATCAAATGTATTGGAACTTCCAAAAATGAAAATAAAATAAAATAAAAAATAAATCAAAGCTACGTGCCTTTGCAACAACTTGTACAAGATCTTCTGATTGAACTATAAGTGTCTCTATCAAACTTCCATTCATTACATTTGTACCTCGATTCCCCTTCTTAATCATCCTCGCTTTCTTCAGGACAATAGCTAGACAAAATACAAATCAATCCAATTAATAAACATATCTATTGAAGTTTTCTTCAGTATCTATCATTACACTTTCATTCACTATATAAACATTTTTTATTAGCTATTGTTAATGTATCTACAGAACTAGTCAAAAAACGGAATTCAAAAACTTAAAATTCTGACTTCTCAAATCCAATCAGCAGAAGTAACTCATTTTGATATGAAAAAAGGGAAATTGAACCAATACCCCAGATACCCAACTGAAATACAAATCGAGCAAAACAACGAAGACCCGTCTACCCAAAATCCAGAAAAGATATGACACAATGAACAACACTCGGAATTATATTCAATAAATCAAAGAAACACGGATAGAACATGCCAAAAAGCATAACGACAAATCCCGTGATACCGTAGTCATTGTCAACAGACGCGGTGTGAAAGACTCCAGAATAGACAGAGCCATCTTTGGCATGAACATCAACCGGGAGGCCAATAATGCACATCGTTGCTAATAGCAGAGCATCACTCACTGAAGCCGCCATAGCCGCCTTGCTGTTAGCATCTTCTCCCAATCCTTCCTTCCTGCAACCCATTTGAATTTTTGATCGCTGTACTCTGCTTATTGAATATCTGTATTGTAGGGATTTAGAAATGATTACTGGAACAGAGATTATTGGAACAGAGTATAGAGAATGAATTGGGAAATTGCAGAGGAGATCTGAAGGAGAATGAAACCTGCAGAAATGGTGGCCCGGAGAACAGAGTGAATTTGCGCGCATGTTCCAACTTTCTATTTTATTTTAGAGGGGCTTCCTTCTGCAGAATTTTGACATTATTGCCCTCATACAATCTAGAATATTCTCTTGCCTACCCTGTTTGAAATGATAATTTTGACATCGGATAAAAAATTAATTATCTTGAAATGCGAGAATTTACTTATAATTTTGAGTAAAAATTTACTTAAAAATAGAATAAAAATAAGTTATTTAAATATATTACGGATAAAAAGTAAGCCCAATTTGACAATCATTATTTCAAATATCTCTATTCCACCTACTTATTTTTAGTCTCAAATTCACAAATTAAATATTTTGCATGTAAATTAAATTTTTTTTTTTTTTTTACTCTTCACCACACATTCTCTAAAATTTCACTATTCAAACATTATTTTAAACAAATAATGGTCATCAAATAGGGCCTAATTATAAGTGAGTAAGTCTTTAAGAATAAATATTTTTTTATTAATTATAGTTAAAAATAAGTTATATATATATAAAAGGACTATGCCAGTCTGCCAGAGTCATTTGCACAGATCCTGGTCAGACTATGAAAGGGTGGCATTTGTTTTTTGTCCTTAAAAAATGGGTGTGGCCCCTTATTTAAGAGATAATCTGGGAAGGGTCTGTGCAAATGACCCTAGCAGACTATCATTTTCCTTTAAAAAAATTGGTAAGTTACTCATAATACCCCTAATCCAACATTCCTCTCATTTTGATAGAAATTTGCAACAACAATTTTGATAGAGAAACGAGATAATATAAAATTGAATCCCCTTTTTAATGGGTCTAAATCAAAAGTCGAATATTATGCACTCATAGACGTTCAACCTCATATTTTATTAACTTTTATTATAATTTACAAAAAAAAAAAAAGATTTTAAATCCCAGAAATATGGGCTAAAAGTAGTTTTAAGTGCTTATTTTGGCCAATCACGGTTTGAGTGTTTTGAAATAGGTTTTTTCTCAAAGATATGTTTGCTTATTTCTTAAAAAGAATAGATATTACTTCAAAATGATAATTAGCATAAAACGATCTTACTTTTCAATGTTACTGTGCAAGACCTTTATATATTTCATTTTTTGACATTTTTAACCCTATTTTCATATTTTATTGCGAAAAATGTCATTTTCATTCAATTTTTTAATTAAAAGAACTGTAAAATGATAATTATACTCTATTATTTATTTAAATAAAACAAAAAAAGAAAATTTAAATATTAAATTGTAATTATACCTCCAAACTTTTTTAAAAATTACAAATGAGCCCAAATAAATTATTAAAATGGTAATTAGCACAAAAGTACCTACATTTCAATATTATTGTGTAAAACGTCTCCACCTTTCATTTTATTGACATTTTTACCAATATATTCATATTTCATTGTGAAAATCATCATTTCCTCTATTTTTTTTTTCAATTCAAAGTTGTAAAATGACTAATATACCATATTATTTAAATAAAACAAAATTAAAGAACAAATTGCAGCTATACTCTCAGAATTTTCTAAAAAAGTAAAAAAAGAGACACGTATTGAAATGTATGGACGTTTTGTACTAATTACATTTTAATAGTTTATTTGGACTCATTTGCAGTTTCTTAAAAAGTTTGAGAGTATAATTGTAATTTGTTTTATAATTTTTCTTTTCTTTTTATTTTATGTTATTTAAATATAAATGTATATTTGTCATCTTACACTTTTTTATTGAGAAATTTGATGAAAATGAAATTTTTAGCAATGAAAATAAGAAAATAGGGATGAAAATATAAAAAATGAAGGACCTTCATATATGTAGATGAAGTTTTACATAATGGGTTATGTAATGTCACATATCACTTTATTATTTGCTAGTTTAAAATACAAACAAATTTTTCATCCAATCTTTTCTCTCTATGTAATGTTATGCAATCCATTATGCACTATTTTTATATACAAGTAATATAATCCAAAAACGACATGTAAGGACATTTTGCATAATAACATTAAAAGGTAAAAAAAAATTGTGCTAATTACCCATTTTTTCAAAACTCAACCAAACATGCTACAAATAACATGACTATCAAGTAGGGGTGGTAACAGTTCAGTTCGGCCAAAATCATCACCGAACTTTCAATTTATTGGCCATACCATATACTGTACCATAACCACGTAAGTTAGTTTGATTCACATCTGGATACGACTCTATTAGGACGGTTAATAACAACGAACATGAGCAAATCCAGGATTTCGACCTAACTAAGGCGATGTTGATTGTTAACAGTTAACGGTCATATAATGATGTTATTTGTTAATATCAAATTAAATAATATTAAAAAATTATTCTATCTATATGTAAATGTACTAAAATGTAAAAATTGTATATTTACATCAAATTATAGTACAATACAATTTGAAATAATATAAAATAAATGATACATGAGACTTTTTTGTATTATCAATGTTTAATAAATCGTTTGCTCGACTGGAAGTAGTTACAGGATTAGATGTACCACTACAAGAACTAGGTTGTGATATCGATTGAAAAAATAATTCCACAATCTGTATTAGAATTAAAATTTATTTTAAAATATAATTAAAGTTTCAACTTTCAATTTCCCACACCAATTTATCACAAATTATAAATTCTCCAATTTCTCATTTTCAATTTTTACAAATCACAAATCACATTTCACAATACTCAAATTAATTATTATTATCATAATTAACAGTTGATATATTCTAAAATTCTCGTATAACACATAAAAAAAATACAATACTAAGTCAATTTAGCAAATAATATCTCAAATGAAAATGCAAATAATGTCTCAAATCCCAAATATATCGAAATTAACAAATAATATTATCAATATAACGATACTAAACAATATTATTGTCTACTGATCCTTATGCATCGAATTTGATTCCTACTCAATAACTCAAAAACTCTAACCTGAATTCATATTCAATTTTCATTTATAGAAAAAATAACGGAAAGCCCAATTGGCATATTATTTTTTTTAATCGATTCGGGTTGGGTTGATGGCGTAAATACCATACTCGCCCTGCCCCAAACCGAATTATTAAAATCAAATATCATACGCACCTTATTGTACTATCGATTCGATTTTTTTGGCTCGTTCAATTCGATTAACCGCAATTTTTGATTTTGATGGTTCGAATTGTCATCACTACTACCAGAATCTATTCGTGCGAACCGATAGGATTAAATTCGCGTGTAAACAAAGTCGTGTTGCGTTTTGCGACTTTAATGTACTCTGCCAGCACCGACTCTCTATCGGTATTCGGTACCCCTGTATAAGGCTCCTTCGCCGCGATACATTTTGTCCCCTCCATTTCTTCAAACCCTATCGAATTAGGGTTAGCTAAATCTCCTATTTATTTTCCTTTTTAATTTTCACTTTCATGCCCTAATTTTCTCAAATTTTAATTAGGGTTAAGGAATTTTAGTTTCAATTCAAAATGATGCAACAACCCGGAGGAGCTGTCCCACCACCAATGTCAATGGACCAGCACCAGCACCAGCACCAGCAACAGCAACAGCAGTACCCGCCTCAGCAATGGATGATGATGCCTCCTCAAGCTCCACAAACCTGGGCCCAACAACCACCATTCCAACAGCAACAGCAGTATGGTGCCGCGCCAGCAAATGTTTCTGCTCCTGCAGTTGCCTCTGGTGGACCTGATGAGGTTCGGTCGCTTTGGATCGGGGACCTTCAGTACTGGATGGACGAGAATTATCTCACTTCTTGCTTCTACCATACTGGCGAGGTATATATATATATATATATATATATATATATATATTTGTTAAAAATTTTACGGAGTGTTTCAAATATTTTGTGTTTTTGATAATTTTTCAGTGTTAGATTTTTTGATTAATTTATGCAGTCTGTTGTGCATCTATTCTCACGATTACTGTGTATTAATGGAAATAAGAATTTTGCTTATGGGTTAGCGTTATGAATTTTAATATTCTATCCCTTGTTTAAACAATTTAGTTGTTTATCTATTGTGGTTTATCTGTTGTTCTGTGATCACCAACTGTCGCCTTCTATCTCCAGCTCGTATCTGCAAAGGTAATCCGTAACAAGCAAACTGGTCAGTCTGAGCATTACGGGTTTCTTGAGTTCAGAACTCATGCTGCTGCAGAAAATATTTTACAAACCTACAATGGCGCACTGATGCCCAATGCTGAGCAAACTTTCCGCCTGAACTGGGCTTCTCCTGGTGCCGGTCAAAGGCGCACAGATGATATGCCTGACTACACTATATTTGTTGGAGATTTGTCTGGTGATGTTACAGATTACCTCCTACAAGAGACATTTTCCAGCGTGTACTCATCAGTCAAGGGTGCAAAAGTTGTGACTGATAGGAACACTGGACGTTCCAAGGGTTATGGATTTGTTAAATTTGGGGATGAGGGTGAACAACAACGGGCTATGACTGAAATGAATGGTGTTCCCTGTTCAACTAGGCCCATGAGAATTGGCCCTGCTGCTAACAAAACACCTATGGTTACTACTACTCCAAAAGGTATGTTTTGCAGTAGTATCTTCTGCATCCATGGTCAATAATTTATGTTGATCTATCTCTTCAATTGGCTTGTTTATTTTTCCGAACTGTGTGGTGCATGCTGTAGAAAATTCAAAATTGCAAGTTGATTGAGCAGTTACCCCTTCCTTGATGTGCTTTTGGAGTTTATTTATGGCGTTTTCAAATTTAACGATCTTATAGATATGGTCTCGAAGATATCCAGACTTAGACCAAGTCATTTCCTTCCAGTACTTTTTCTAAACTTGGGCGCCTGTAGTTCTGTTGAGACTTGATAAAACTTATAAAACTCATGTTGTCTCACAGCAGGAAACAGAGGTTCTCATTTATGGGGGCCTGGAACTGATTTCAGCTGAAATGATTCCCCGTTAATGCATGGCCTCGTTTTAGGTCAGTTAACTTGTTTTGGTGATAAGCTTCCTTTTTTATCTTTTCTTTGTGGCGTTTCTTATGCTGCAATTCACTTATTTCCAATTCCGTATTCTTTAAGTTACAAGTCAATTAAATTAAATTTCATTTTCTTTGGAGATTACATTCCATTGCCTCTACATTTCTTATTGGTATTAGTCCACTTCTTTGTCGTTCTATTTCATCAATTCCGTCATGCAATTTTTGTTTCGTTTCCCAAATGCCTTCTAGGAGACCTCTTCAAAATTTAACTTACAGAATGGATATAGATGACTATATATAAAGTAAATAGACAAAAGTTTTTAGATGTGGCTTTGGTTTTACATTTCCCTGTAGTCATGCAACTTTCTCTTCCTCCTTCTTTAGCCTGCAAAAGTTTTTAAAGAAATGTTTTCTTTAATACAAGTATTTCTTTTAGTATAATCATTCCTTGAGAAGCTTTCTTTTCAATTTTGTAACTATATTGATCATTGGCTTTAATTGAATCGCCAATAAGCTGTAGAATATGAACTTTGACAGCTCTCTAAACATCTTTTGGGAACTTCTAGAACAGTCCAATTTATTGTTACAGTGATTTGCAAAAATTAGAGGTGTCCTTTTAGTTTCTCTATACTTCTATTGGTCATCTGGAATGTGAGTGGGTATGTAGTTATTAAACTCTTATATTTGTTTTTAATAGTTATTCTATTTCAATCATCACGAAGCCTCTAGGAAACATTGATCTACATAATTTGGGCATTCCTTGCTTCTTCTCAAATTCCCTTCTTTACCTGTTGATTTTTTTAGGTAGTGCACATTCTTAAGTTTTTGCAGGTTCCCCTTGCTCTCTATGAAAGTAAAATCTGTAACAAACCTTTCTGCTTGGGCATTCCTTGCTTCTTCTCCAATGCATTAGCTAATCCTTCAGAAATTAATGTCTGTGGTAATCTTATTTATTCCCTTTGGCAAATGGAAATCAGCAATGTGAGCAAGTTGGTATCGTAGGAACTCATTCCACCTACCACTTGGATTGCTGAAATGTTCAATCAAGCCGACTGTGCTAAGGACCCATTTCTTGGCAACTTGGACAACTTACAATGATGTTTGTCCAGCATATCACTAGCAAGATTAGACTCTTCGCAAGAGGCTTATGAAGCTTGTGCTGAATGGTGTTTTCTCCTCTCTTAACCTAATACATAATTCCATCTATAGAGTCTAACACTTCAACCATGGCATGAGATCAAGCTGTAAGTTGGTCTACTCTGTCGGTCAGCCTTTCCCTTCTTCAGTGGCCGAGTCAAAGTGTTTCACAAAAAATCTGCTCGTTGCTTTCATCCTATTGTATCTTTTGATTTTTTTCTTAGGAAGTGGTATCTCTATTAGTTAGAGAGCTCTTCACTACTAGCATAAATTTTAAGGAGTTTGTGCAATTGGTTTGTCGGTTGGCTTAATTACAGCATAAGGGCTTGTAGCCAAAAGTTATGTTAATACTTTTTTCTCTTCCTCTGCCCTACACTCCATCCATCCTCTCCCCAAATCTGAATGGTCCCACATTAAAAGGCCTTGGCGAGGACTTAGTGTCCACAACATCTAGTGGGATGGAAAAAGTTCATAATTATGTGCTGTGCTTTACATGAAAATCAACCTGATAGCCACATGATAGTGCAAATGCACGAGCAAATCAGCTTTGTGTTTGACTTCATGTTTAATTAAGGTCAACAAAGAAGATGAGTAAGAAACTCTCTTGCTTCTGGTTCTTGACCTTATGTTGACTTCATATTTGAAGGACCACATTTTTTCTTTTTTCTTTCTTCTCTCTCTCTCTCTTTTCTCTGGGTGGTAATTGCCGAGTCCGCATTTGGTCATGAAGTGGATTCGTGTGGCCATTTGGCTGTTGGTGTGATTCTAAGAGGCCATGGTAACGTGAAGAGAAGTGTTGATTCATATGGCATTTTACAAAACTTTAGAATCTTGGAAGTACTAGAACATCTCATAGTCTGCTTATCTATGATTAAGGACCTACTTGTGACTACTTGACATTGGAAGCTTTGTTGAGACTCGTTTTTATGGTAGTGAAAGTTGTACTGATGGCCCCATAACGAAGGATAGATTTTGCATAGATAATATTTATGTTTTCAAATTTAAATTAATGCATGGATAAAGAAAATTCAATGTGATTCTTTAGGAGAAAATGTGCAAGTTCTCTTGATCATTTCTGGAGTACAATCTTCAATCTTTTTTTTCAGACAAGAAGAATGAATTTTTGCGACACATATACCATAAGAAAGTCTGGATCCATAAATGCAATCAAATTCATAAATTTATGGATCTCTTCATAACAATGTTGATTTATTACGTGTCAATTTGTTCTTTGAGGCTTTATGTCGTTTCTTTCTTATTTAACTTGATAATATACCTCCCATGTATTATCCATTGATTAATAAAATTATTTGATTACTTATTAAAAAAAAAAAAATTGTTATTTGAGGCTGGTGCAGTCATATTGGCTGCTGTTGAGAGCCCGATAAAAAGTAACTTACATATTAAGTGGAATATTATGAATTTTGTGATCCTTCACACCTTTTTAACTGGTGTGGAGGCATAATTTCAGGCAATGGTGCTGTTTCTGTATGCTGGATAATCTAAGGTAAAAAGAATCTGGAGCTATAGGTGTGCATTTTTGGAGAAACTAATTAGATGCCTTCTACGCATGGACACATGTACATGTATTGCTTACAAAAATAAACTTTAGGTGCATGGTTGCACGCTTGCAATATTTTAGAATATTTGACCGTGGTTGTTATTGATGCCGATGTGCAATACAATTCAATTCTGCAACGGGAGCCCTCCATGCTATTGTTCATTCATATTCTAGGTCGTCACCGTCACAATTAATTCTTTGATGTACTTGCTCTGTTGTGATTGTAAACACACTGCTGTACACACGAAGAAGTTAAAGCAATTATTTTTCTTTCTTTGGGTGAAAGAATAGAATTATAGATTTTTTGTCTTTATTACACACATGCAACAGGAGGTTGTTGGACCATGTCCCTTTTCTGAGGTAGGCGAAACTACCTTATGCTTGGTGAAAATAGTTCTTTGTTTTGTGGGTGGGTGTGGGGGCACTGATTTATTCCCATGAAATGAGACACCCCCAGTTAAGGTAATAACATATGTCCATATTCTCGTTTTCGGCATTTGGTGCTTTCACATTCCTCTTAGATTCCATCTTGTCCTGGGTTTCCATAGTGATTCCTTAAAGATTTCGTTTAATGTTTATTCCGGCCTTCTTCACTTTCATATATCATTTGCAGCTTCCTTCCAGAATACTCAGGGAAATCAGGGCGACAGCGATCCAAATAATACCACAGTGCGTAGTTTTCTCTATTTATGTATTATATATCCTCTTAACTTTTATAGTAGTGACCTTCATTTCAAGTGACAAGTGCAGATATTTGTTGGTGGTCTAGACCCCAATGTTACGGATGACCATTTGAAGCAAGTCTTTTCCCCATATGGTGAACTAGTCCATGTAAAAATACCAATAGGAAAGCGTTGTGGGTTTGTCCAGTTTTCTAATAGGTAAGCATGCGCATGCATATGGTGTAATACGGTCTTGCAAGTTTTGCAGTTTAATTATGTATTTATTCTTTTCCATATTGTGCTCCAGGCCATCTGCTGAACAAGCTCTATCAAGCTTGAATGGTACCCAATTAGGTGGGCAAAGTATTCGCCTTTCATGGGGACGTAGTCCTTCAAACAGACAGGTTGTTGTCATAACTTTACTTTCGAGTTCTAGCATCCTGCTTGTGCAACTAGCGTTCTGATTTCAGTTTAATTTGTCTCAGTCAGATCAGACCCAATTGGGTGGCGGTTCATATTATGGTTACTCACAAGGGGGGTATGAAGCATATGGTAGCTATGCTCCACCTCAAGATCCAAACATGTACTACGGAGGCGCGGGATATGCAAATTATCAACAGCCACAGCAGGTATTCTTCCATCACAATTTTTCTCTGTTATCTACGCAGTGTGAAGGGTATACATTCACTTGATTTGCATGACACAGACATATCTATATATGTGTTATGTCTAAAATAGTGGTTAATCCAAATGATAGTGGTTACTCCCAATGGTAAATTGTAAGAGTAGAAATTTCTTTTCTTAAACGATGGGTGTATGTGGGAATAGATTTTATCTTTATTTTTGCAATGGATCCGAAACACCCGGTAGATGGCCAGTGGCACAAAGAAATGAAAGAATCAGTTTCATTTTTCACACGATCTCTTATAGGTAGACTCAAAAATTGATCATAGTTACTTTTGTATCACTTTTCCTATTTATTCTTTTCTATTCTTTTTTAATCGAGTAAAAATAAAATAAAATAATAAATAAATAAATTGAGTTATAAAGTATGAACTTCCCCCTTGTTGCAACACATCTTAAAAAAGAATTTCCCTTGGACCATGAGCACGGGAAGGAAGGATGAAATCGAGTTGTTATGCTAATTCCTCATCAGCAAACCTGATACACTGTGGCCGGTTATCCTTCAAATTTGATATTGGTAACTTTTTTGCGAATTGAACTCGTGGCTGACAAGAAGTGAATGGATTCGCTTTATTATTATTATTATTATTATTATTATTATTATTATTATTATTAATAATGTTATAGTGTTGGAGGATTCTGATTACATGCTGTAATTTTTGCAGTGATCTGCAATGGTCAGAATTCTTGGAGCTGTGGGAATTAGCTTTGATGTGTCCCTGATTAGCTTCACCAATGTATCCAGCTAGCATTACTGGTGGATAATGTTACTGAATTTGGTTTGTGTACTGGATGATGATGTGTTCTGCCATATTACTGTGGAGTCTGTTTACCATTTCCAATTTCATTTCCAATTTTAGCTTTCGGAGGTTTTGAGTGATGAATTTTGTTATGATTAAATGTTTGATTTTTAGTGTTTTTTCGACATTTGAACTGTCATGGCTTGAATTATATTTTGAATTTCCATGAGATAATGTGGGTTTACATGGAGTACGGTCACTATACTATAGCAATGGTTGGAGAAAAATTAGGGCAACGAGTTTGATTTGGATTAAAATCTGATTTTGATCTAAGTCAAAGTCAAACAATCAATATTAATTACATTTTTTATGAGTTACACAATTTGTCAAATATACATTTCAAAAACTTCTATCAAAATTTACTAAAAAGTCTACTTTAATTCTAACCAAACACCCTTTAAAAATGCCTAATCATGATCTTGCAATCGAATATTTTCGGAGTCCATACGATTCAAAAAAGGGTTGTTCTTGGGGTACATAAGGGTTATGTACTTGGTGATGTACACCAAGAACGATCTTTCAAACAAATCAAAGTGACTTATAATTTGGGACATAAAAAAACGAAATAGGTTTATTTTTGTGAGATGGACATAGTATTTTTATTTTGGATATTTAAATGTTCCCTAAAAAATTGTTCAAAAGAAGCTATATCCATTTTACATTGAAAGTTTATGAGTTTCAAAAATCAAGAAAATTTATTTGGAGATTCAAATGTTGTTGAGGAAAAATATTTGCCGATCACTACTAATTTTCTTTCTGAAAACGTTATGTGAACTATATACAAGTAAAATTTGCTACATAATTAAAAATTTTAAGAATTGGATTCGCATTGATTTTTATGGCATATGTATAACGTATAAGGATTTGTTTGCACTGCTGAAAAGTTAAAAATTATTTTTGAGATTCAAAAGTTATTTTGAACACGTTTGATTAAATTTTTAAAATCGATTTTTTTTTTTGCCAATTTAGAAGAAATTTTAAAAGAAGCTAATTTAAAATAACTTCTTAGTCTCATGAGAAAAAATCGTAGAAACCTTGCAAAACGAATCTTAAGATATAAACGTTTTAAGAAATTTGATGCTTTTGAAAATATTTACAAAGATGAATTATTAGTAAAATTTGAATTGAATATAATGAACCCCTCCCAAAATAGAAAAGATATAATCATAAAAATGAAACTAATTTGTCAAAAATCGAAATATTCTTTCAGATCCGAACGTTACGCGGAATCTTTAAACGTAATTCGTTAAATGACTGTTCAAAAGTTCGAAGGAAAACATCTCAGATAATTGTCTAGACGATCATTCACTGTATAATCTACTGAGAAAAAAATCATTTTTTTTTCCTGTTTTTTAACACGAAAAGAAATATCGGACAGAGGAACGAAAATTATGGAAATGCAATCGATGATTGTTGTGTTAACAGTGCTTTTAGTAGTAGGCACCGGTGCCGATTACGTTAGACCTCCGCCTCGTAAAACTTTGCACTTTCCATGGAGCCCTAAGCACTCATCTCATCCTCAACAGGTGAAATTCGATTCTCGCTGTTTTTACTTCTGATTTATATGTGGATTTTCCTAAGATATTATTATTATTATTTTATTTTTTTATGCTTTGAATTGATTTTTCTGGTTGTGGGATGTCTGGATTCGTTTTGATTTGTTGAAATAGAATGGGTTAATTGTTATTTGATTAACCTATGGGACTGTTAGAGTCATTGGACTAGATTTCTTCACACTGTTTAGGTGCATCATCATTTACCTGATTTAACTCTGTGTGATTGCATAAGATTTGCTCATGGTCGAATTATAGAGTTGAATTCTTTTCATGGAATCAAATTCTTCAAAAATAGAGAACTTTCTAAGAGATCGTTGGCATCAAAGTTCCCTAATTTGGAGATATTCTGTTGATCCTTTTTTTCTGTCAACACGTTGGCTTACTACTTGAACTGGCAATTGGTTTTCTTGAACTTCGTTGCGTTAATGTCCATTTCAGGTTCACATCTCGTTGGCAGGAGATAAACACATGCGGATAACGTGGATCACTATTGATAAATCTTCTCCGTCCTTCGTCGAATATGGAACGTCACCCCAAAGCTACAACTTTATAGCTGAAGGAGAGAGTACTAGTTATAGTTACTTCCTTTATAAGTCAGGAAAGATTCACCATACTGTCATTGGGCCGCTTGAAGATGACACTGTGTATTTCTATCGATGTGGGGGCAATGGTCCTGAGTTCCAGTTCAAAACCCCACCATCTCAGTTTCCGGTTACTTTTGCTGTGGCTGGCGACTTGGGTCAGACTGGATGGACAAAATCGACTATAGACCACATAGAGCAGTGCAAATACGATGTATATGTGCTTCCTGGAGACCTCTCGTATGCTGATTACATGCAGCGTAAGTGGGACACATTCGGGGAGCTAGTGCAGCCACTTGCAAGTGCGAGGCCCTGGATGGTGACACAGGGGAACCACGAGAAGGAGGAAATACCAATCTTAAAGGATGGATTCGTATCTTATAACTCAAGATGGAAGATGCCATTTGAGGAAAGTGGGTCTAGTTCAAATCTGTATTATTCATTTGAAGTTGCAGGAGTTCATGTTGTCATGCTTGGTTCCTACACAGATTATGACGAGTACTCTGATCAATATAGTTGGCTGAAGGTTAGTGGACAAAATATTTTCTTGCATGGAATATATTTGATCAATTCATTTTGTGTCTATGCTTTAGAGTAACAAGTATGGCATTCAGGTTTCATGGCTTTATACACGATAAGGGGTCAGGAAATTAATGCTGTAGGTATACTTAGTTGTTCGAATAATAGTGGATGATTTTGTGTATGGGCTAATTTTTTAACTCACGCGATGCAAATTATATTTCACTCTTGCAGTGCCTTCTGCTGCTTCTATCCTAAGACCAGTCTTTCTCTATCTCTAGTCTTACTGATTAAATATCGCTAATTGAGTATGAAAAGCTTACTACCGATCACCTTAACGCCTCACTAGCTCTACTTGGTACCAAAACACTCGACTATCTACAATGATCATTCTCAACAAGGTTCCAACTCCCATGTTGCCCCTTCACAAATAATCCAGATTATCTAGATTGTTTGTTTGGGTTCATTTTATACATCTCTTATGGGCATACGGCAAATAAATATCCAAGAGCTGAAACCTCTTTCCCATCGTCAAATAGACCGATAGGTTCACCTGACTTTGTTCAGGCAATCAAACTTTGCCGTGAATAAACATTGTATAGAACTAGATCGTGAAAAGGGAGTAACATTTTGCTATTATTGATGCATGATTTTTTGAGTTGATCTTGTGCTGATATAACTGAATTGTTTATGTAACTTCGAATTGTAGGCTGATCTTTCAAAGGTGGACCGTGAGAGGACACCCTGGCTCGTTGTAGTATTCCACGTGCCATGGTATAACAGTAATTATGCTCATCAAGGCGAAGATGACGACATGATGGCATCCATGGAACCGTTGCTTTATGCAGCTGGTGTGGATGTTGTGTTTGCTGGTCATGTGCATGCTTATGAGCGCTCGGTAAGCTACACCAGTGATAGCTTCCATCATTATATTTGATTTACGGGTTTTTGACTGATTAATTCTGTTGTGCAACAGGGACGCGTTTATAATGGTAAAACAGATACTTGTGGACCCATCCACATAACAATTGGTGATGGAGGAAACCGAGAAGGTTTAGCACACGAGTAAGTCGACTTAGTAAGATCTGTGCATTACAAAGCCAAGCAAGAAAACCACAAAACAGTTGTATCTGTAACTATAAATTTATTTACAGGTACTCGGAACCCCAACCTGAGTGGTCGATCTTCCGTGAAGCAAGCTTTGGTCATGGCGAGCTCAGGATAGTGAACTCGACTCACGCGTTTTGGAGCTGGCATAGGAATGATGACGACGAACCCATTAGGTCCGATCAAGTCTGGATAACCTCTTTGGTTGGTTCAAGGTGCCTTGCTGAAAGGAGTCATGAATAAAGAAACATGCTCATGGAACCTTAAATCGGTCGACGTGGGATTGTCTGCTTTCTAACTGGATGCACTCCTTAGGCATATGTAAATACTTGTCCTTTTGTTGGGACGGCCCAGTTTCTTTATGGATCATTAGCTCCAAACTTTTTCACCAGCATGACTACATTTGTAATATGGTAACAATGTGTTACTATCTTATCCGCAATATGTCCTATTCGGCCACAAGTATTTATTATCTTAGCAAGCCAACGTCCTCTACGATAGCTGATTATCCTCTCCATTATAATAAGTTGCAAATAAATTTCTCAAAGCAAATAAACATTGAAGCAACTAAGCAAAGCGAAGGGCAATTTGTAGTCAGATAATGCGGAAATTTTGTTCAATGAGAGACAACCATCTATACCAATCATCTTTTGTATGAAAATCGATTTTATGAGCTTACAGTTTATGGGATGCTCAGAGTTCAGAGGCTTTGTTCAATCTTTCATCCTTGCTTCGCCTCTGATCGCCTACCATGGATTCGAACACGTGCAAGAGACTATCTAATCCTTCAGAATCTTCCCCCAAAGCCTTCATTGCATATACAATGCTCTCGATTGTGGACAAATATCCAGCCCTTGGCTGATGTCTCACTTCACTATACAAGCTCAATTTATCCGTATCCAACCTTAAATGTGGCAAAAGTTTCAACCATGGGTTCTCACTGTACACTCTCTTTGCCTTGGCCCATGTTCCATCTAGCACAATCAAATTTCTCACCTCGAAATCTAATCCCTCAATGCCAACTGAGTTTTCGCTCGGAAATAGAAGCACTGATCCAGGAGGAACTACAGCTTCAAATTCTTCAGTTTCTTGGTACTCATTGCCCCCATCCAATGGCTTTCTTAGAAGCCTTTCTACAACAAACCCTTTTCTTATATCACCAATGGCTACACCAGAATTCAATAGAGCATCAAGACTTTCTGTCTGTTGTTTGTTTGGGTTCATTGAACAATGATAGAAGGATCTAATAGCTCCATACTTTTCAATGGTAAATTCAATAACAGTTTTTTTTGGACCTCGAGATGCTGGATTTTCTTTATCAAACACTTCGTCCATTACACCTGACTCTAACCTGGAATGGATGCTTTCACTCAGCATAGATGAATTTCGCGAGAAGACTGCATTGTTCTTGCAAATCTTACGCATTTTCACACCATCAAAATCAACAAAACCGAATCCCATTTCGCCATTTCCGGAAATTGAGGCTCCAACACAATCTTTCCTCTCTCTTTGACTTGACACTTGCCCCCAAAGAAGTCTGCTTTCTTCCAAATCATCTCGATCCATTTTATAACTCGGGTCTAGTAATCTAATAAGGAAACGAGCTTGTAAATTAACATCAGAAACCGAAATCACGTCGACATTTTTAAGCCCTAAAGTTGCGATTCTGGCAGAATTAAGAGGGTGCTTTTTCTCAAGGCTGTGTTGAAAAATGGTAACGGTTACAGAATTATCAAGCCTTGGTGTCTTGAGCCGCACACAGAGGCAAATACGGCTCGGTTTGGAGCATGATGGACAAGTTGGTCTCTTACTGGCTCCGCATTGAGTAACCATTTGGGGTATTAGGGTTTGGATTCGAGGAAATCTGAGGATTTTGCTACATAATGGATTGAGAAGGGAGGATAATGGCACGGATCCTGGTCGTAGTCCTATTGGGATCCGAACTTGGATTGACATTCGATCCAATCATTTCACGTTATGGGTCGATCCGATTGATAGAATTCAGAAACAAATTGAATAGAAATTGAAGAATGTCATCCGGAAACCCTAGATGGAGGGCAGTTGATTCGAAATTGAATACGACATCGTTTTGTAATTAATATTTTATCCTAACCTAATGAATCTATAGAAAAATGTACAAGTTACCTTTAAATTATATTTTACTTGTAAACATGTTTGAGTTCAATATTTATTAAAAAAATATTTATTTTGAAATAAATTCTTACCTTATTTTAAAGTTAATTTGTTGGGAAAGGGCACTTGAGCAACCCCCTAGGCATTGAGAGGGCCGTGTGGCACCTCCGTATTGGGCCACATGGAATTGTTCAACCAATTGGGTCTTAATTTGTTTCGAATTTTCAAGAATGAAAATTTAGGTTACACTAATCAAATGTGATCTATAATACACCAACTTAGATCAAATTTGGTTACTCTATTTTGCCGTCAATTTCACTAAGGGTGCGTTTGATTACAAGTAGGAAAATTACATGGAAAGAAAATGAATTCCAAGGAATTGAATTACCTAGAAATTGTTTTCATGGAAATTGTAAATTATTGTCTTTGATTATATAAATTTTTCACGTGGAAAATGTTGAAGTAAAAGTATTTTTTGATGTTCGTTTGACTTTGTTTTACGTGGAAATTGTCAATTTCAGGGATATCATCTTTTACAATTATTCCTAAAATTTGTTCCCATTGCCAACAATTAAAAAAAAATAAAAAAAGCAAAAAATAAAAAATAAAAAAAGGTGGAAAACCAAAAACCATCTATCCCCTAGGAAAAAAAAAGGTGGAAAATCACGCTTTAAGGTGTTGTACCTAGAAATTCATGGAAAATCAATTCCCTGAAAAATTTTGTCAATCAAACAGGCCAAAAGTGGAAGTTGGAATTCGAATTCCAAGTTCCATGGAAAATTTCGTGCAATCAAACGGGGCCTAAGATAATATCTGACTTGAAAGTTAAAACTAACAGAAGGCCAACGTGTATGCTTGCATCACAATTCACCCAACAGTGTGATTGGATTTTTTGTCATCAAATTCACTTTTAAAAGAGTGAAAACAAAATTTTCAATTCATATAATTTTAAAAATGTATTTCGAAAGCATAGGTGTTTTACAGCATGTTTGAAAGGGATTTTATACCCAAAAAAATTGATTTTTTGACCGTTATTTCACTATTTCAATCGTAATTTTTGACTTCTTTTCTCATAAATGGACCCCACTTTTTTTCTAACGATCAAAAAATCAATTTTCAAAATTCCTTTCAAACGTGGCCTTATTGTCATGTGACGTTGACATAATAATACTATAGTCTCCTAATTTTTTCATATTTTTAATTAATACATTTTTAAAAATAATCACTTTTAATAAAAATCTATTTTCAGAAAATTTACACAAACCAAATTGGAAAGAAACCAATGGAGTGTGGTGTCCACGCAGACACTTTCATGACCAAATCAATAAGATACCTTACCCCCACCAAGAATGTCATTCGAAGTTCAGACCTTTAGCCTAATGACAAGGGTAAATTGGACATTTTACAAGAATATTTCTGGCCCGATAGCCCCGTAACGGAGTTGGTGACACGAACATTTGACCAACTGAAACCAAACCACACGCCATTGCTGTTGAAAATTTTCCTCTGAAATTCTCCTAAATTTTCGAAAATTTGAATATTTTACAAAGGCCCAGTTGTTGAAAATGCATGATTTTTGCTTTACAATCCCATACGGGCTGATTCTGGTGTGCGGTGGGATCATTGGATATGCCAAGAAAGGCAGCACAGCCTCACTCGCCGGAGGACTTGGCACCGGATTCTTGCTCATTCTCGCCGGTTATCTCAGCCTCCAAGCTTTCCACAAGCGCAAAAACTCCTATTTTGCCTTGATTATTGAAACTGGTACTGCTTATTTTCTTCAAGCATACTTATGGAAATTATTAATATGGGATTTTGGTAATTAATTGTTTTGAGATTATTTGATGTCTATCGGAGAATCTTGCATTTAGCCGTATCCGGTTAAATTATGTGGCTTGGATCTAATTGTAGCAACTATAATCAAGAAATTAAGAAGACAACTATAAAATTTTGTGTGGATCTGGGAAAAATGAATTTGGTTTCTGCTAGTATTAAAAAAAAAAAGGTGATTTGATGTCATCTTGTTTCTTCTTGCTATTTATGCAACTGAAATAGGAAACTCTCTCATCCAGATGCTGTGCTCATAGATATTTAATTTGTTAATATGGGACTGGCTTTTTAACTCGCTTATCTCTGTGAATTTCAGGTTATTGTTGCACAATGAAAAATAATTTATAGAATATCAAGAGCATATGTTTTGTCAGTGTTAAGTGCTGGATGTAGATTTCACACTAAATTGTATGAAATTTGACCCTGAATCTGAAAACTTAGAAGAATAGTGGTGCTTCTCATGTCCAACTATTCAAGAAACGAATATCGCTTTGCATCGTAGCTTTTTCTCATCCACCGTTAGAGTTGAATCAAAATGGAGGAAGCTCTTTAATTGTCAAATTTCTTGAGTAATTTAGGGCTTGTTTGATGTAGATTTTTTGAGAATAGATTTGTGAAAAGTGATTCTTTGGGAGAATATGTGTTTAAAAGTAGGAAAATTATGAGTCCAGGTGTAAACTTATTTTATTGGGAGAATGTGATGAAAATGAGTTTTAAAGAATTTTTACTACTCGTGGGCTTAATGTCGTTGTACCTACTTTTGTTCTTATGAATTTTACATTGTCTTAAACAGTTTGTGCTGCCATACTTACTTGGGTCATGGGACAGCGTTACATGCAAACTTCAAAGATAATGCCTGCTGGCATTGTTGCGGGGATCAGGTAACTGAAAATGAATAACTAGCAGCTTTGCATCTGGTCTTTTGTATTCAAACTTGTATTGTTTTGGAGTTGGTGCATTCATTCCTTTTGTTTTCTCATAAAAAGACTTGGGATGCATATTCTTCTCAGTATAGCAGCTCTAATTCATCTTTATGCTGGTTGGCTTCATGCTAAAATATTCATATTGTATAATTTGACGTGTTTAATTTTTCTACATACCACATGTCATAGCCGTAGTTTCCTTGTTATAGCAAGGCGTAAGTTACATTTCAAAAATGAAAAGTGCAATAAGCAGAAAAACTTTCTGAAATCCTTGAAGAGTTGAATATTTTTGTAAGACAGATGAATTTTTTATTTTTTAGGGGAAGATTTGGTGGTGCACATGGTTTTACCTGTTCTAAATTCCTTATTACTCTCTACTAAAAAAATCTGAATACTCTAGGACGTGTGTGCCTCAGTTGGAGTTTCTTTGTCCATTCGCCTTGAGATGCTGCAAGTAGGGATATTGAAGATCAATAGATGATTGATCATGCAGATCTATTAGTAAACATATTTCCATAAATTGTATTTAAGCTTAGCTGAAAGGACATGTAATGAAATTAAGCCTAGGAAACCTAAAAGTTAATTCTGAAAATGGGGAAAATGACTAAAATCCACGAGTTTCTGATTGCAAATTGTTGAATTGGTGGGAAGAAGTCCCAACTTCTGTCGTGATCTCTATTTTGTTTGAGAATGTTGTCTAAGAAGGTAAAGAGCTTTGTTTTTGAGTGGCATCGCATACTCCGTTTCATGTTGAACGCCCTTAGTTTATTCTGATTGGTTTGCTTTTCTAATGTCGTCTGCAGTGTCCTCATGACCATATTCTATCTGTACAAGATTGCAACTGGTGGCAATCATTTCCCGCCCAAGACTGAGTAATGATATGTAGCGTCTCTGCCTATACTGATTCCATACTGTTATATACTGAGGAACAATTACCCAAAATCATGGATTTGTCGATCTTTCTGGCTAGTCTTTTTGTTGTGTTCTCTGAGTAGAGTGACTGTATTAATCGAAGGATGCTTGTATTTCCTTGACTGTTAATCCAACTGTTTTCACTACTTCCTTGATGCAACAGTATTTTCATTCCCATGGCGAAAGGAATTTGTATCCTGTCATACAGAGCTTACAGTCTCTTGTTTGAAAAAGTCGAAAAACATGAAGAATTCAAAGGATTTTTAAACTGTGCAACATGAGCATTAATGGATATTGTTTCCTCCCCTTCAATCATTTTTCATTAAATTAGCAAAGAACAAGAAACATTTCAAGCTTTTTTTTAAAGAAGTATCAAGATTAAATTCGTATAAATTGATTTACCAGTTATTTAATATTGAAAATAGTACAAAAATAAGTTACAACTAATAGTTATACCAAAATAATTCAATTATTGATTCTATAAATCAAAATTAATCATATTTTAATTGGAATCAAGTTGAATTGGCTACTTCAATTTGATTTGGTCTGATTAGTGTAATTTGGGAAAAAAAATTTGCACCCTAATATTGAATCTAAATCAAATGACATAGAACTAAACTAGTTGAGTCTACTCAATTTTAGTTTGGTTAGTACGTCTTGAATTAAATTTGTCCACCTTATTTTAATACTTCATCATTACATTTGCTTTACAGGCATCGCATGAACCAATAATTTTCAGTGATTTACATGACTCAAACTTGTATAAATGGTCGGGATATAACAACAAATACACAATTGTTCAACACCAATTTTGAACAACACGTTTGCAGCAACTTTTCAAAAATTAAAACAATTTCTCAATATCTATTTCACCAAGTACCAAAATCTCCAGAGCAATGATCTGTGTCAGTAAGTAATGAAAATTACACATGTATAGCTATTTCAGTTCGATCCCAATATCTAACTGCGCTGTCTAGAACAAAAAAAGTCACAGTAATTTAAAGAGGGGGAGAAATCTCGGTCGCCCCGTTGCCCAATGAATTTCTTTTAATTCGAATGCTCTATGTTCTAAACTATGCTGATATACCTGTAGCTTCCTTCGGTATCAAAAATAGGAAACAGACTGGGATGAAGATGCAGAAAAACTGAATAATGATTCCCAAGATAAGTTTGTCGAAAGAACCCGAGGAGATATTCAGAATTGAAGCCAGTCCTGCACCTACGAATGATCCAATTGTTGATCCTAAGTTGTTAATAGACATAAAGAGCGCAAATAAAGTTCCTTCAACCCCAGGTGGACAAAGCTGCCCTGATAAGATGAGGAAAGGCATGAACCTGTGATGAAATAGAGATTTGGATTAGTTTGATAACTGTAAGATTTTTGAGATTCATCGCTTACATATAGATAGCCAAGCAAGTGAGTACATAAATTCTTTATCTGGGTGTAATAATCTACTGCAATAAAATCGACTTCCAATATCAAATGTGAAGTACATACTTAAATTGATTGATGCCATCCGCGAGAGCTGAACCAAAAAGCACCATAACCTTGTCTGATATGCCTAATGATATATTTGATCTAGACACCAAAACTACATCCAGAAGAATCAAAATAGACAACCCAATATGAGCACACCTGCGATAAATACATAGATATCAAAAGAATAAGCAATTTAGAAAAACAAATCCCATGATCATCTCTTCATTTAACTTTAAGAAAACATATAAAAAATCTGGGTACAAGATCAACTTACAATAGAATCCTTCTCAATTTCATCTTCTGCAAGAACCGGTTATAAATAAAGGTTCCAATCATGAGGCTTAACCAACCAATAACACGTGTTGTGCCCAAGAAGGATGCTTCCAGTTTCAAAATTTCTGTCTGGTAATAGAACATGACAGTTGATAGGTTTGGAAATGTCACATGTGCGAGGAAAAACCAAGCCATTGGTCTAGACTTCCCAAAGAGTATGAGCACCAGAAACAATCATTAGCATGATAAATCAACCCACAAGAATAAAAGAGAGAATAAGAACATAACAATTTAATACAGGAAATTGACCTAGGTTCGAGTATTATTGGGGGATGGGGGAATAAGGTGAATTTTCTTTAAAATAGAGTATGATAACCTGCATACTTACATCAATCTCAGCGCTTCACTATAGCTTTAGACTTTTATTGCTATTGACTCACCGAAAGCAGTAACATTGTCATCCGTTGCTAATTTAATTATCTTCATAACTAGAATTGTAACCTTTTCTTTGTAGAGTACAATATTGACAAATTCAGAGTGTAGGTCAAAGGGTGGCTCTACTTGTCTGATGTTTACCTCAAAAATCCAGTTCATCTCTTTAATGGAGCCTTATTTATATGCATCCATAAAGTGATTACAGAAATAAATAATTTCACGCGTTCACATTCGCACACATTGATTTAGTATATTTCCAATGTAGAGCAGTAAAGTGACACAAGTTAGTCACAACCTAAATATGAACCAGCTGGATTGAAAGAATTACCTTAGAATGATTGGCTGCCGAAAAGCCCTAAACAATGTAAAAGTGGCCATTTTCAGAGAATGAAACCATCGTTTTGCCCAGGATCTGTCTTTTTTAGATACCTGGGATTTATTCACGGTAACTGTTCCATTTTTGGTATTTTTCTGGCTCTTCTTTCGCTTCGAAACACTGTTGGACCTCTCAGCAGAAGTATTGTCTTTGCGAAAAGAACTACCATTCATTGAGTGGGGGCCTCCATTTGAAGTAGAATGTTCGGGAAAATCTTTATTGTTTACAGAACTCTCCTCCACTAAACAACAAGAAAATAGCTGGATGGTCGGCAATGCTGAAAAAAGTAAAAATATTTTATTTATCTGTAAATTAGTTAGTGCATATCCTCCAAGCAAACTCCCACAGATTCCTCCCAAAGCCATTGTCATCCAAGATATGGACTGAAGATCACCAGCAAATGAGGCCCTGTTCATGTATACTCATAAGAACTTAATTCATGCAAGCTGATAAAAAGAAAAATATACACAAGCATGCAGAGATAGAGAGCTTCAAAGAACAAAGGATCATGTACAAGCTAAGAAGCACAAATGTGGACAGGTTGACACTGGATTACTTTAAAAAGTAGGATACTCTCACCCATCAATTTTAATTCTTTAAATAAGTAAATTTATATAATATATTTTACTTTTATACAATTATATATATATATTTTTAATAAAATCAATACTTTTTTACTTTTGTTTTTGTTGGTAAATTCTTTTAAGTCGTATTAGTAGCCATTTCGTATGTTGAAATAGCTTTCAATTGAACTATTTATTACTAGTAGGTGTAAAAAAGAGCATGAAGTTCCTGTTGGAAACATGTCTTGGAGTATCCTAGAAGCGTTAGTGTTTGACATGATACATGTTGGAAATGGACACGCTACGACCCTAGTAGTTTCCATGCTTCATAAAGTACAAGAATGTTAAGCATACTGAAATAGTTTTAAGTACCCCAACAATAGATACAAACATAGCCCCTGTTAGGGCTCCATTTTTTATTTTTTTAAAACTCATTTTCGACCACGCATTCTCCTATAAAATAATGTTTCGTGTAAACCCAAAATTTTCCTTACGTTTTAACCACACATTTTCTAAAAAATCACTATTCCAAAACACATTTTCTCCCAAAAAAAAAAAAAAAAACATTATAATGGAGCCCATAGAGGGGCGTAGATCCAACTTTTATTATTTGATTGATGTTTGGGGGCTGATCAATGTGTCAAATTAATATAATGCAAAGTCACAAACGATGATAAAGCTCAGTGTTTTGTAGTTTTGACAATCTGTCACACTACGGCTCTACAAAATTGCAATTAATTGAGATCAGAGTACCTGACCGAATCCAAAATTATAAGACCAATCAATCAAATCAAGATTTCATGAATAAATTTCCAGGATTAAAAAGAAAGTCGTGTTTTTTTTGTTTTGAGTGCAAAGTTCAAGCTTTGATCATTAGCCTGAATCTGTTACCTTTGCATCAAATCAACATTTCCATCTTTGCTGCAAATATCACTGACTTGGAAATTCTCAAAAACATTTGATGTTCCCCAGTCAAGCTTTTATGTCTATACAGAAATAGTAAACCTACAGGTGCACTCCAACCACTTCTGTATTGATAGTTACACAAATACGGATTCGGATTATTCAACTCTAATCTGACATCAAAAGGAACTTAACTTGCAGTTGGTGATCAATTTACAAGAATTGAACCCTTGGACAATAACAAGCAGCAAACTAGTCTGTAAAATTAGTCTGAGGGCTAATTTTCTGCCCAATAGCCGAATACATCACACGTTTCACAAATTGAGTATATAGCTAATTAAAATCTTGCCTAACTTTGGCCAATTTCCTACCATATCTTATGTTTCACAATTTATAAAGTTAAAAAATTTATCATCTTAAACAGAAATATGTGAATGGAAAATAACATAGCATTGAGAGAGAGAGCGAGAGAGCACATATTTAATAATGGAAACGTACCGTTCAGATCTTACTGCTTCAGCTATCATGGCATCAATTACAACA
>NC_036242.1:6654413-6800556 GCF_002742605.1 Olea europaea var. sylvestris | reverse complement strand
ATGGAGAAATAAGTGTGAGGATTAGAATTTACAACATATAACTTCAGTGAACATAAGTATGCAACAGATGACCATCAATAGTCATTATATCTTCAAGAGATGTTCAAAATGATACGAAATCATTGATCCATCATATACTATTGAGTGAAGTTTAGTTTACCCCTAATAGAATGATTCACAACCACTAATTCCAATTTTCTGCACCCAGAAGCTAACTAATTTGTGAAAAAAAATATTTTATGCTTAATAGACTGTGATGAATAGGGGACTATCGAGAAAAAAGACAGTGTCGGTATTTACTATATGAACCTCAGAAAAATGTTCATTGCCATTGTTTTGATTTTTGCACATTCAGCAAGCATGATTATTAGCAAAATCAAAAAAGATTTCCAAAATTAAGGAACCACACGAACATTTTATACAATACTCCTGAGACAATGCCCACGGAAGTTAGCTGCTTAGGAGTGAAATGCCCACCAATTTCTTGGAAGTTCGCTTCAATACAAGACATACAAAGCACCAACATATCTTGAATTACTGATGTCATAGTGACCTATCCATCATGTCTAGGGTAGGTTGTTACAAATGACTAAATCAATAACCAAAAGTTTGCCAGTGGATATCTAGCAAACTGGAAGCTTTGATGGTATCCATTGCACATTGGTTAATCTTAATTAGAAAAGCATTTTATCTGCCCCACATTTTCCCTCTGTTGAGTTCAGGGACGGAGCCTGACACTTTTCATTGTAGGGTCAAAATTTAGGTTACAAATAAATTTCGAGCAACAAAACATTGATGACAATCATTGCCTGCTCATTTTCATATTCTGAAAAGCCATATAGTTGTATTGTTATCAATATTGTCAAATAAATTGTCCTCAATATGCACAATTAGAATATCAATAATTTGTTCATCAAGTGTCAAGATCTCGACTAGTGTAAAATCTTGGGATAACACTCACACAATTGAAATAATTTGTTTTTATCGAAAAAAAGATGAAATTAACCAAATAAACTATTCAATGACCATTAATGTAACTTAAAAGACTTTTGTGACCATTGCTGAAATTAAGCGAATAAACTATTCAAGCTTAGCCAAACATTTTTTTTTTATAAATAATAATGATAATAAGTAAGGCTATTTTTTATCCTTCTCTCACAAATTTGGTCCTTGAAAAAATTTGTTAAACATGAAACGTCCGCCTAAATCCCAGCACCATCCAAAATTCATCCCCAAATCAACACAAATTTTTATGCACTTCAAAAACACGGAAGAAATTGTAGCAATGGAAATGGTGGCCACCCAACAATTCACCCTCACAAAACTCATTTTCCTCCCCTAAAATCAAGCAATCCCTCTCTCCTCTATCCACACAAAAAACCCAATTTCATATTCTCCTCTTTTGCCACGTTTACTCCATTTCCTCCACCAAATAAAACCCTTGAAACCCTTAAATTTAAAAAAATTTGTGAGGTCAGCTGAACCCACAAGACACCATGTAAATCCGCCCCTGGTTGAGTTTAGCCCATAAAAAAACACATGCAAACCAAATTTAGCTCCTTGATTTGATCAAAACTGCTACATCTCAAATTCACCACAGTAATATACTTTCTCATGTTATTTTGTCCTAACAAGTCTCTGGACTCTGCTCGACTGACAGACCAAAGCCATATTCAGTTCTAGTACGGTATATGGTACATGAATCCTATACTTCCAGCTTGCTTTGTTAAGGTCATTCAGTGAGTATTGTTATTGCCAAATTTCACCATTTGATGAAGAAAAATGTAATTCTTGATTGAAAGGCATAGAGAATTTTGAAAAAATAAAATAGTGGTCATAACCATAATGCTAATCAATAGCTATTAGCAAATATGGTCTTCCTCTTTTTAAAAGACAGTTAATTCTATATAAAAGAGTCCTTCTTTTAATAACTCGTAGGTAATTTCCACAGCATGTAATCTATGAGTTAGAAATGCATTTATGATGACTTATTTTAAATCACCTTGTAGTGTACGCAAGGCAATTATCTTCACAAGGGAACTAGCACCATCATGAATAGCCACTCTAATCATGCTAAAAGAATAAGGTTTGGACATGTAGGATACAGAAAGCATCACGAGGCCGACTGCTGGCAGCTAAAACAGCATTTCCATACAAATTTCCACTATAATTCCTTTATTTCATCACTATGAAGAACTGATATCAAGTGAAATTTAAAATTTTATTCATGCTTTACGCAGAAATGGAGCAAATTTAACATGTATGGATACAATTCAAATGGAGTTGCCTTAATAATCTTGAAGCACAAGATCCCCAAACTGGAAAATTGTCAATGATGATAGTTTCGGAAATTCTAATCATAATTATTTATAACAACAGATTCCGGGAAATTTTAAATAACTCTGAACGGAAATACGGAATTAGAGATTCTAAATGTGTTGTATAAAAATTGAAAACTAATAATATAACAAAAATCAGAACATCTAAACAAGAAATCAATGGATCAATAATTCATAAACACATAAAAAAATTCCGCCGCTCCACATTTAAACAATTTCCAAGATATAAAAACCCCCATCAAGAAGCAATGTAAAAAATAAAATATAAAAATTAATCTGCCGAATGAAGAGAACCTGGGTGAAGTAAATCAAGCAAACGAGCCATAGAAACGAAGCTCCAAAAGCGATCTTTATCTGCTTTAACCAATGTATCATTTTTCTTTTTCGTGATTTTGCCTGGACCCTGCCACCCTAATTATCTTTCGAAAATTTTTAATCGAGGCTTCGGATTTCTTCTTTCGTTTATTCGATCGTTATGGATATAGAAATAATCAAGAAAACGAAAGGAGAATATTGTGGAAGATATTACATTTGATTTTTTGCGTATAAATTTCGTACTCTTTTTCTTTGAATTCTCCCTCTCCAATTTTTCCCCAAACTGAATGACTTTCTGCGACAGTTGTATTCACCGATCAGACGGGGTAATTTTTAAAATAACCAAGTCATAACACCAATTTTACACAGACCAACATTTTTTTTGCCATTCACCAAAATGACCTTTTAAAGGGTAAATGTCAATTTTGTCATTATTATGTGTTGTAATTACAAAAACATATCATTTGTCCAAAAGATAATAATACCTTCTTTAAAAAAGTAATAAATCCAAACAATTCCACTTAAATCTCAAAACAAAATCACCTTTCTTATCAGATTTTTCAAACCAGTTAAAAAGAAATCTCCTCTTCTATCTACTTGAACATTGAAATCTCAAAAAATTATCAAAAACTCAATAAAAAAGTATTACTCACAATCGGCACTTGAATTTCGTAAGTATAAATACGTATGTTTAATTTCATTTTTTAGTTAAATTAATACATTGTTTGAATATTTAAATTTTATTTCAACATATAATTTCAGAAAAATGAAAGATTACAGTCTTGAATTGATGTAAAATAATTTTTTTAGCAAAAAGGAGGAAAAAAATTCATCTGCGTAGATGCAAACAGCCGAATTTTTGTGTCCGGACCGGATGTTTAACAGCTGGCCCAAATTTGGGCAGGCTGTTATTAGCCTGCCCGGACTGTCCGGGCCGACTGTTACACGTAATTTTTTTTGGTCCTTTTATTCTCGTAATTACATTTTTTTTATTAAATGATGTTTCGTAATACAGATATGTGATCAGTTGCTGTTCCAATTTGTAACTTTGGTGAATTTAAAAATAATGACAATGATCAATTGGTGTGGAAATGGACGAGTGAAAGACATGATTGTACTGCAATTGTAATAACATCTAGTACATCATATGCAGAAATGTACAATGAGATACAGAATTTGTTGAAAGTCAATCCTTTTGAGTACGCCATGGAATTGAGATTTCTGATGGGCGAGAATACATCCGTTTCAATTCCACCTATAGCGGTTACTTCTGAAACTGAAATGAAAGTTTTAATTGAAATGAATCAGAAACGTGCGATTCCTATTTGCGTAACTTTGATGAAGAAGAATGTCCCTGAGAGTGAACAGGTAGATTTCGATGGAGGGGATCGTAATGTGAATGAATTTTGGGACACAGTGGAAATAGTGCGTGATGATGTTGTAGCTGTTCCAGAGACAGTTGCTCCTCACCATGATGTCACTGTTACACACAGAATTTGCACGGTAGTTCAAGACAACGAAAGAGATAATGACTTTATGAATGAGAATTTGATTGCTTTATCCCGTTTGAGACATGCGTCGAGTGGGAGCTCACAGGCTGGACCGAGTGCATGGTCCTCTAATTATTCGCATATAGTCCTCGATGATGAAGATTTGTATGTCGAGTAACTGTTTGACACGAAGAAAGATTTGCAGGAAGCTGTTCACCGGATTTCTTTGAAACACAATTTTGAGTTTAAAGTGAAGAAATCAAACAAGTCGACTTACACAATTGTCTGTGTTGACGACAGTTGCCTTTGGCGCTTGCGAGCAACGAAAATGGACACGAATGAGTTCTTTGTGGTTCGTAAGTATGCACGGGAACATACTTGTGAAGTGGGTATTCGTCGAAATGATCACAGGCAAGCCCGATCATGGTTCATTGGTCGAGAAGTAATGCACAAATTTCAGGACCTACAAACAATTTACAGACCTTCGGACATTATTAATGACGTTCATCAAGAGTACGGGGTGGTCATGGGCTATCAAAAGGTTTGGAAGGCCAAAGAATGTGCGTTGGAGGACTTGATGGGTTCGACCGAGGAGAGTTATGCTAAATTGGCCAGGTATTAATTTCAATTATTTATCGAATCTTTATCTAATGTGTAATTAATTATTTAATTCAATTGTTAATTTTTCATTTTTTTAATATTGTTTATTTAATTATTTAAATTATGATTATTGTTTATTTAATTGGTCAGGTTTTGTTATAACATGGGAAGAATTAATACTGAATCGGCATTTTTTATTGAGAAGGATGACGAGAATTGCTTCAAGTATTTCTTTATGGCCTTTGGACAATGCGTTCGAGGATTTCGAAACGCAATGTGACCCTTAATTCTAGTGGACGGTACAACCCTCAAGGCGAGATACGGGGGCAAGTTGATTATTGCAACGTGTCAAGATGCTAACATTCAAATTTACCCTCTTTCATTCGGTATAGTTGACGGAGAAAATGATTTGGTAATGCGTTGATTTTTCACGAAGTTGAGGGAAGTAATTGGGGATGTTGAGAACCTTGCATTCGTATCCGACCGATGGTAGTTAATAATTAACGGTATCTCCGAAATTTTCCTCGAGGCACATCATGGTTATTGTATGTACCATATACAAGGAAATCTGAAGATCAAGTATCGAGGCAAGGGCATCGTTACGTTGTTTAGGAAAGCTGCAGAGGCTTACAATTTTCAAGAGTTTGAAAAGTTTATGGTTGAAATAGAAAGTAAATCTTATGATGCATGGGAGTATCTAACGGAGATGGGGATCGAACATTGGGCACGATCACATTTTTCAGGACGTCGATACAATATGGTGACGTCGAACGATGCGAAGTCGCTCAATGCCTTATTTAAAAAGGATCGAGAGTTACCAATTCTCACAATGCTTGAGAACATTCGTGACAAGCTGCAACAGTGGTTTCATGATCGTCGTGAGGAATCACAGAGTTGCACAAGTGTGCTAACCCCGACTCAGGAAGATAAACTCTTCAAGACTCTAGAGGTGGCAATGAATGTATATGTAGAACCACTAGATCAGTTTCGCTTCTCCGCGAGATGTGCACGTAATTTCGGATACATCGTCGACTTGAATGATAACACGTGCACGTGTAGACAGTTTCAGTTGGAGAGTTTTCCGTGTACACATGTAGTGGCGGTGGCCATGTATAGAGGAATTCCACCACACACCTTATGCAGTGTTTATTACACGACTGGTTCTTGGAGAAAAGCATATGCCGAAACCATATTTCCTGTACCGAATGAAGTCGAGTGGAAAGTTCCTGATCACATTCTCTCATTGAATAACTTGTTGCCACCAGCATTCGGGCCACGTACTCCTGGACGTACACGTACGTCTAGAATACCATCGATCGGAGAATTTTCTCGGCCTCGTAAGTGCGGCAGGTGTGGTGCAACAGGACATACTAGAAGATTTTGTACAAGTCAGATCCCTCTGCATGACAACGTAACAAATGTATAATTGAAATTTATGTAATATTATTTATAACATTGATATTAATTATTCACGCATATTCTTAATGTTAATTATTTATATTAATTATTAGATTTAATTTTTTATTTTAATATTTCATTAATTAGTTGCGTAATATTTGAAGTTTATCCTTTTTTAAAACTCAATGCGTTCTCCACAATATACTCAAACATTATAAATACGTCATGAAACATTTGAATAAACACATAAACTAAAAAACAAATTTTAAATATTAAAAAAATAATATATGTTTTACAATTAGTTCGTAATTACAAATGAATGAATAAAATATACAATGTTTAAACGTTACAATATATACAATTATTTTAAAGAAACACGACTCAATATCTACGGATCACCATTAAATTCAAATAAATCACAAGCTAATTTATTTCTCCAATTTTGTATCCACGCCTGGTTGATTGCGTCAACTTTCTATGCTACACTCAAAAATTCTATGTACTTGATAGCGAATATGCCGCAATCATCCCTACAATTACAAATATCGTATTAGCACATCATTGTCTAATTAGAACGTAAGTTGTAAATTACAAAAATAAAATAATAAACATGTACGATATTTGCTGTCTCGCCGTCGTCGTGTTCCGTACGGTGGCTAGTCTGTCCTGGACAGTAATGTTTGTTCGTCTAGCCAGCATGGAGACAATCACAGACACCGACTCCAGATTTTGCTCGAGCGGACCTTGTGTCAGGCATGAATGATCGAGGTCATACACATACATAGTCGAGTCGGCAAATACAATCTCCACTGCAATGTAGTGATGATTGACACACACCGAAATATACAGATGCGTACAACCCTCTCATGGCTTTCTCCCAACACTCGGCCACATCCCTACGACCCACTCCATCATGTATGTAGGCACCGTGTACTCGCTACCCATAGCTTGCAACGTCTGGTACTCAATATCAACGGCATGTATAAACTCAGTATTCAATATGAGTCGGCCAGGAATGTTGAACGATCTTGGATGTCGTTCAGCTCGATCTCGTAGCAAATCAATGGCGAAGTCAATGTGCTGCACAAATTAAAAAATGAGTTATTTAATTTCATAAATGCAAAACGCAAAAATATGTATACGTAATAATTAAAACTATTACTACTTCACTTACATCATCGGCGAGCCAAGCCCCCGAAATTGTGATGTCGTGAAACCACTTGTAAGCGTTCGAGATCGTCTTATGAGCAATCCTGCAACTGACTCTGAAAAATAAGAAAAGAAATTGTTAAGTAAAAATACAGATGTGTCAGCATCTGCGTAATGTACTAATCCTTAACGAATAATACAATACTTACCCAGGCATAAGTGCTTTCCATTCCGCCTCGAACGTTTTCCACTTGGCATGGTCCACCTCCCTGAATAAATTCAGGTGCGTGCCGTCGACGAACCTCCTCCTTTTCGCCTTCGCGGTAAATAGAGAAACGACGTACTGTGATGGTGCCCTCGGCCTCTTGCCGACCACCAGCTCCGGCACATCAACAGTACGCGAAACCCTCCCAATATCCAACACTCCCTCACCTACCATCAGGACCACCTCTTTTGTCCCCTCCGACACAGAAACTACGTTTGGCGAGTCTGGCGTCTGATATGGTACCTTCTCTGCCTCGGATACCCCCTCTTCCTCCTCCGACACCCTCACGACCTCCGCCTCGGGTAACTCCTCCTTCTCTGGCACCCTTTCCTCCTCCGACACCCTCACGACCTCCGCCTCAGGTAACTCCTCCTTCTTTGGCACCCTCTCCTCCTCCGATACCCTCACGACCTCCTCCTCCAACACCCTAACAACCTCCACCTCCGACACCTTCCCGATCGCTGCCTCGGGTACCCCCTCCTCCTACAGCACCCTCCCGACCTCCGCCTCGGGTACCCCCTCCTCCACTGGCACCCCCTCCTCCTCCGATACCCTCACGACCTCCTCTTCCGGCACCCTCTTGACCCCCTCCTCCTCCGACACCCTGATGACCCCCTCCTCCGGCACCTTCCCGACTCCACCTCCGGTACCCTCCCGATCACCGCCTCGGGTACCCCTTCCTCCCTCTCCATCGGGGCCTGATCCTCCATCTCCATATCTATCGGGCCATCGAGATATGAAGCTAATGCATCATTCGATGCCCACAACGAGTCAATATACCCCGTCTGACCTCCTCGACTCTGATAACCACCGGCCCCTTGTCACCCCCTTCGTCCCAATAGCCGCCTGCCCCTCCGTCATCCCCTTCACCTGTCTCTCCGTCACCCCCTCCATCCTGATAGCCACCTGTCCCTCTGCCACCCCTCCATTTCGATACTCGCCAGTCCCACGCAGGCTTACTATGTCACCCCGTATCGCTACGACCTCAGCATAAAGGTTTGCTAAACCGACTTGTACCATCCCGACATCACATCTTAAGTCAGTAATGTCGCCTCTGATCTACATCATAAGTCGGAACATATCATCGATATAAGTACCCTGACTACGTACAGCTGATCCACGTGGGAGGTGTTCGGACACAGGAGACGGTGATCTCATGCAGGGAGGTGACACTCTTGACGGAGGTGATTGCATGCAGGGAGGGAACACCCTCGACGGAGGCGACATCCTCGAGAAATGTGACACTCTCGACGGAGGTGACACCCTTGGCAGAGGCGACATCCTCGGGGAATGTGACACCCTCGGTGGAGGTGATAGTCGACGACGCTCCTGAAAAAAGAAACATTACAAATCAATAACTTCATTAAAAAATTATAATGATAATCAACATAATATATTCAATTAATATACCATGTCCCGATCGACGATGGACTTAAGCCTCTCTCGAGCAGCACGATTTGTCAACAACTTATGGATATAAGTCCGATCCTCCTTCTCGATCGATGGTGTCAGTTCAGTGAGGACTTCAACCTGACATATTGACATTTCATCGAATTACTGACCACGTATCCAGCTTCGAAAATGACATACAACAGAAAGCGCAAATATATAATACGTACCTTAGGATCGTCTAGGATAACTGATAGCTGTTTTGAAAGGGACTTGTCTTGTGCTCGCCAGCGGTGCATCCGAAGGATGCATGTATCCCCTCTCCTCGCATACCGACCAGCCAGGATGGGAACAGTCTCGTAGACTCATATCTGCAACAATTACGATTATTATATGTACAATTTAATAAAAAAATGGATAACGCATTATGTTAAACATTTACCTGCAAAGCTAACGGCAGTCCATAAATATCGTACTTACGCTCCGACCTATCTCCTCTAGGTATCGAATGCCCCCTCCTGAAAACGTGTAACGTATCTGAAAATCATCTCTCCCCCCACGGATAGTTGTTGAACGTATCGATGTCATCAATAACTTGCAAATGAAAAACATCAATCGACGTCTTCCTGTGATGACACCTCAATATGCTCTCAAGTATAAATACCATTCCCAACTTCAACTTGTCGGACATCTGGTCGCATCCCCTGAATGCATCTCCTAAATGCACCAGTGTCACTGTCGTGTGCCCATTAAAGTAATCATTCAGCAGCCTCTTATCTATCGAAATACTGGCCCTCGCTGCCTCTTCGCCCGTACATCTCAATCCAGTGATGAGGGCAAACTCAAATATAGAAAATGTAGCAACCTTGCCCCCATGATCAAAGTGGAGGGCATCTCTGTCAACTGGCTTAAGCAGCCGACACAGTAATGAATCGATCAACTGTCCAGAGAACTGTACAGATCGCAGTGAATACAGGGGCCATAGGCAGGGTCGACGTAATATCTCTGCGTGCTCCTTGTCCAGTGAATCCAACACTGCTATGAAGCTGGCAAAGTTACAATTCGACGTAACTTTGCTAGGAACCTGTCTCAAGGCTGTATCCAAATGGTAATCCATCCTGCAGAATTTCAAATGTTAGAACATTTAAAACATAATGTCACAAAATTCAACTAACCGAACTGTAAGTAATATATGCACGAAATAACAGATAATAACGAAAATGATTAAAAAATTATACAACAACTTATAAAAAAGGGAAAAAGTAATTTTTATAAAATTATTTATTTAATAGTTTATTTTAACCCATGTTAGAAATTTATTTCAATTCTATATTTATTTAAATTTGATTATTTATATTTAATTACATATTTAAATAACTTATTTTGAAAAATTATATTTCTTACTTATTTAATTTGTTTATTTTTATTTAAATGTTCATTATTTATTTCAATTGTTTATCAAAATTATTTATTCGATTGCTTATTTGTTTATTTCACATTTATTTTAATTGTTTATTGAATGCTTAATTTTAATTATTTATTATAATTGTATATTTAATTATTTTCTTTAAATTATTTATTGAACATTTAAGCATAAATATGTAATTATTTGTTATATTTTTCTTTAGTTGTTTATTCAATATTTATTTTAATTATTAAGTGAATATTTAATTATTTATTTTAAATGTTAGATATTTATTTGAATTGTTTATTTACATTTTAATTACTTACTTTGATTATTTTTATCCAATTATTTTTCATTTAATTGTTTCAATTGTTCATTTAAATAATTTGATTTAATTACTTATACCGATCGATTATTTACATTATTTATTGAACAAGAGCAAACGCAAATATTTTATTATTTATTTTAAATGTTAGAAATTTACTTCAATTAAACATTAATTAATATTTTGATTATTAACATTTATTCATTTATCATTTAAATAATCATTTAATTACTATTTAAATGTTCATTATTTATTTTTGTGTGTTTCAATTAATTATTTATCCAATTGTTTTTCATTTATTTGTTTCAATTGTTCATTTAAATTATTTGATTTAATTACTTATCTGAATCGATTATTTAAATTATTTATTGAACAATCAAATGTAAATATTTAATAATATCATTTCAAATGTTAGAAATTTATTTCAATTAAACTTTAATTAATATTTTCAATATTAACATTTATTCATTTATCATTTAAATAATCATGTAATTATTATTTAAATGTTCATTATTTATTTTTGTGAGAAATTAATTATTTATTCCAATGATTTTTCATTTCAATTATTTGATTTAATTACTTATATGGAAAGATTATTTAAATTATTTATTGAACAAGCAAATGTAATTATTTAATTCAAATGTTAGAAATTTGTATCAATTAAATTTTAATTGGTATTTTGATTAATAACATTTATTTATTTATCATTTAAAAAATCATTTAATTATTATTTACGTGTCCATTATTTATTTTTGTGAGAAATTAATTATTTATTCCAATGATTTTTCATTTCAATTATTTGATTTAATTATTTAAATTATTTATTGAACAAGTAAAGATAAATATTTAATTATTTATTTAAAAAGTTAAATTTCTTTCAATTAATCTGTAATTAAATTTTACTTGCGTATTTTGTTATTAACATTTATTCATTATCTATATTTTTCTTTTATCATTTAAATAATAATTTATCATTTAAATAATAATTAAATAATAATTTAAAGATATTAAAAAAAAGTTAAAACAGACGGGTCATCTGTTAATAGACACGCCGTTTGTTAACAGACGGCACAGCCGTCTTCCCCGTTTGACGGCCCCCTTACCGGAGATCGCCATTTTCGGCTATCTCCAGCACCTAAACCTTAAAAAATGTTAGTTTTTACTTTTTTTACATATTCTACAATGATTTCTACCACTATTTCCAACAAAATAAACCTTTAACATAGATTAATGGGGAAAATTATGCAAAACTTACTTTCTTCGCTTCTAATAGTGGCTGGTCGATTTCCTTCTTTTCCTTCCCTTCTTTCTCTCTTGTCGTCAGTTTCAGAATTTTCTTATCAGGGGCAGTTTTGGGTTTTCATTGTTTTTAAAATTTTTACAAATTTTTGATTTTTTTTAAACAGTGGTCAACGGTCATTTTGGAAAATTGTATTTTTTTTGCCTATCTGCCACCATTTCCTCCCGTTCAGACCCCACTTCCCCTTTTTATTTTTTTTGGGGAAAATTGTAGTCGAGGTACCAAACCTTTCATTTATTAGCAGACTTTACCCAAATATTTAGTTTGTGCCACTAGAGATACCAAACTTTTAAAAAATGAGTAGGGCTAGTCCAAAATGACGGTTTCCGTTTGTTTGACCGTCAAAATCGTCAGTTGACCCCTCTAATGATATTTTCAAGAATTTTTCCCAAATAAGTGAAGGGAAATCTGGGCATTACATACATTTCCCTCTTATTATATACTTTACTATTTATTTCCCTCAATTTCTTCACCGCTATATTACCTCCTACCTTCTCTCTCACAGGTAGTAAAAAAAATCAGCACGCACATAGAGTTGAATGTATGCAGATGTGGTTCTCCAGTGCAGATAAAGACCTCATGGATGAACTTGAACCCGAGAAGAAGATTTCTCACTTGTCCTCAAAGCCAAGATGTTGGTGGATGCACCTTCTTTATGTGGTGTGACCCTCCAATGTGTAAGAGATCGAAGGAACTGATTCCTAGTCTATTATGAGCTAGGAGGGAAATGGAAGCTGAAATCAACACCCTTCAAGCAACAAGACCAAATGTGTAGAAGATTTGGCTCTTCGAATTTGTATGTGGAGTGTTTGCAAAATGGGTTTGTTCCTAGGTATGTAGGGTCAAATTGTAGGATGTCAGTATTTAGTTCCAGAAATTTGAGTTAAAGGTTTCGGCATGGAGCCATGTGCTAAATGTTGTGAAATGCATATGTAAAAGGGAAAAATTGTGCCGTACCTTTTTACTTGAAATGAAGTGCCCCTTTTTCCTGTACTTAATGCTGCGTTAATAGGTGATAACGATCTTTTACTGGCCTCTATGTAATGCGAAATTAAAAGAGCTGATTACATTTCAAACTTTTCTGTAGAAGGTACAACATATGTACCAAACCTTATAACGATTCGCATAATTAATACCAAACATTTTCTAATGGTTTCAGATAAAATACCAAACCTTTAAAAACATTTCAGTAAAGGTACCAAATATTTGATAATACTTTCAGAGGAAGTATCAGACATTTTCATATATTTCTAATCGCCTGCACATCAGATCTTACGAATACAATTTCAGAAAGTAATGACAATAGCAGAAACATAATGCAAGAAATTTGACATCAACATTATAATCACATTCAACAATTTCATCAGAAATTCCAGTTACATCTACAAAATAACAGCATTGGAAGCACATATTTCCAATTCAATTTACAAAAAATCACAGCATTTTTCCAAAAAACTAAGTAACTATACAAGAAACACCACACGATGTTCAAGATTTTGATCCTCTATTGTTGGACTTCTTTGTCTGTGACTTGGAGGTTTCCGTTGAATGTGCTTTTCTCTTCCCCTTCGTTGATGTGGTCTGTGTATCTTCTTGGGACTCTGTTTGTATGGTTGGTTGAGACTGTTGTTGTGAACTACCTTCACTAGGCAGTGGTCCCTTACAGCTTCTTTTGTATGTCCAGACCTTCCACAACGTTTACACGTTATCTTCATGTCAGTCCTTCCCATCTTAACTCATGCAGGTGGCTCTACATGTAACCTCTTCCTCATTTTATTGGGTTTGCCAGCCTGTTTTCTCTTTTGAGGTTGATTGAGAGGATGCTTTCCCAATTCTGGCCACAGTTCAGCCCTGACATCGGGTGGATCACTAGGGATTAACACTTGATGTATGTTTCCTTGCTATACCATGGGTCGATGTACTCATATATACCAATATCCCTTGAAAGCATGCCTGATATTGTATGGGGACATGGTATTCCAGTTAGCTGCCATTTTCTGTATGCACATGCATGTTTTGTCAAGTTAACGCTCCACCTCAAACCGTCTCTACTGCTTATCTCAAATTTATGGTTGTCTGTATAGTCTGCCTTCAAGTATCTTGCCTCAGATTTAGCCTTCTCAATGATTTTCACAATTCTTGGCCCGAATACATGATCCCACCTCTGTGCTCTTTCCCTTTTTGCATTCATACTTATCATTTGCTGATACCGAATTTTCTCTAGCATCGAGATTATGGGCTTGTCTTTGGCAACAACAATGGAAGAATTGAATGCCTCACACTAATTATTAAGAAGAATATCACATCTTGAATGCTCTTCGAAATAGGATCTGGTCTACTGGGAAGGAGGTTTTCAAGGAACCAGTTGTAAGCCTCTTTACTTATGTCTTTTAACTCATTCATTGTACTCTTCCACCTTGGCACTGTTGTTGCCCTTGTTGCAATCTAAAATAGGTTCTTAAGGGCTGGACCATTGTGTGCCAAGGTGAAATTACTATAAAGATGTTTAGCACAACACTTATGCTCCGCTCCTTCACAATATTGACTTGTGGAATCCACCAGACCCTTTTGTTTGTCGGAAATGAATGTCCAAGCTCGAGGGTTGTGCATCCCTATATCATGAACCAACAATTCTATGAACCATTGCAAGTTGGTTTTGTTCTCCGCATCCATAACTGCCCATGCTAACGGGAACAACAGTTCTCACCATCGATGCCAACAGCTGCCAACAATTGCCCACCTTCTGCAGATTTTACAAAGCATTCATCCAACCCAACAACTGGCCTGTACACAGCCTTAAACCCTTCCTTACAAGCCCCTAAGCAGATGTACAATCTTTTAAAAGTGTGACCCAAACCTTCGATCTGCATTGTACTGCTTGGATTTGTTCTCTTCAATTCCTCACCGTAATCCCATAAAATTTTGTATTGCTCAGCTACAATCCCATTAATAACTTTTACACATCTCGATCTTGTCCTGTAGAACTGATGCTTTGAAATCTCACACATGCAGTCCTCTTTCACAGTCTCCATAAAACTATTCATTGGAATTTTGGGATCAGAACTAAATTTTTTTACGTATTTCTTTGCCAGAAAATCTGAATTAACCCTTTTATTTTGCCACACCATGGTACATGTGTGCTCATCTGCTAATGTGTTAACTCTAAGACTCTTGTCGAGTTGTTGGTACACATACAGAACCCAAGGGCAATTATCTTGACATCGAACTCTCAACCGTGTCTTCATATTTTACACGTATCTCAGTTGCCTGGAATTTTTGACTGAGTATTAAACTATTACTTTCCTTAGAATCTTGACGTTGTCGAATTTCATCCCTGATAGAAATAAACATAGCATACTATCATAAATTTCTTCAATCAAGAGAATAATGTACGTGTTAAACAAAACAAATGCATTACTTAGCTTGAACTGTGGATCATCCATATCAGTTGTAGGGTTAAACCAACACACATTCTTACTTTTGGTAGATGATCCCTCAGCCTCCGTATCACTGGTTAAGCTTCTAAGCTCATTGGAGTCTTCGTAGTCTGTTCCATCTTCTTCCCCAGCAGCTGCCTCACCTTCCTGCTCATCCTTTACACCTTGCTGCTCGCCCCTTACACCAATGTCAAAACTTTCACTCAACCTGAAATATGTGTATTCATCATTATCATCCACAGCAATATTTTGTTCCTGCTTGTACTCCGAGTCATTGAATTCCTCTTCCAAAATACCCTCCTCATATTCATCATCTTGCTCAGGATCATCATACTCAGTTTTAGCAGCCTGTACGTCAACATGCGGTTCATCAAGCTCCACATTAGTTTCAGCAGCCTGCACCTCTGTTTCGGCATCATGCAACTCATGTTTAGCAACCTGCACCTCTTGTTCAGCAGCATGAATCTCATGCTGAGCCTGCTGCTATGGTTCAAAAGCATGCACATCAATTTCAGCAGCCTGCACCTTTGTTTTGGTGTCATGCACATCATGTTCACCAGCATGCACCTCATGCTGAACCTACTGTTGTGGTTTAGAAGCTTGCACATCAGTTTCAGCAGCTTGCACCTCTGCTTCATCGTCATGCAACTCATGTTCAGACCTCAACTGTGGTTCAACATCAGGTGGTTTCTCTGGTTCAGCAACCTGCACTTCTGGTTCATGTGTCCACTTCAGCCCCTATAAAATCAACCTCTGTATACTCATGCTCTGTTCGATGCACTGTAACCTCTTCGACGTCATCTCCTATAAGAATAACTTCCTCTTCATCTACTTCCATGTCATCCTCTTCATCAACTACGTACAAGTCATCACTTTCTACTAATTTGTCATAAACCTCAACAGCATAGCATGGTTGCTGCTCATTCAATGCTTTATCATGTTTACCAGACTTTTGAACCTTCACCAACTCCTTACCAGTCTCACAATCAAACGCTTGAACATCCTTTTGTTCTGTTTCATCCCAAGGAAACTCCAAAACCTCAACTACAGACAAGCAATACAGTTCAATTGTCCTATTATCACCAAACCACTTCACTAAGTTTATGAAATTTGAGTCTTTAACCAACCAAAATGAAGTTTCACTCATTATTTTCTTCTCTATCTTGTATAGATATCTAATTCTGTCAGAATATCCTAACATCTTCACGGCATTGTCCAAAAGAAATCTATTGAAGAAATCAGGGTCGATATAGTCTATATAACTTATTTTCCCATGCTCATACACAAAATTTCTCATCTTCCAAAATAAAATTCTACCATGATGAAGCCGTATGCTGAAATACTTTGAATTTTTCCCTGAAAAAACAACAAAAAAAAAATAAATAAAGTTAAGCCCTAGCCCTTTTTAGTTCGAGCAACGAACATGTGCAGAAAAGATAGTACACAAGCATTACGCTCTAATACACCAACTCACTTCAAATTTTTTAATTTTCCAGTACATGAAGACAATCGAACAGGGAAACTTCATAATCACAGAACTTCACACCGTAAATCGAAAAAAGGGGAACACACTTACCATACACGGGTTGGGAAAGAGAGCCTCAAATGTGGGCTGCAATGTCCACTGGATGTTCGTCTTCTTTGACGTACATTTCATCTTCTTTGTATGTCTTCGCAGGGTCCATAGTAGATGGTGAGTAGAATGAAGTTGCAGCTGACGTATTTGATGTTGAAGAGGAAAATGTGTGTAATGCCCAGATTGCCTTCACTTATTTGGGAAAAATTCTAGAAAATATCATTAGAGGGGTTAACTGAAGATTTTGACGGTCAAACAGACCGAAATCATCATTTTGGACTGGCCCTACTCATTTTTTAAAGGTTTGGTATCTCCAGTGGTACAAACTAAAAGTTTGGGCAAAGTTTGCTAATAAAGGAAAGGTTTGGTACCTCGACTGCAATTTTTCCTTTTTTTTGCCCTTTGTTTAGGAACTAAAAAGAAGGGATGATTACAGCTACGTCCTTAAACCTTTCAAAACTTACATACTTTCCCTTAATATTTCATTTATTGCTTCTATCACCCAAGTTGACTAAATAGATAGAAACCATCCAATCCGTCTTAAGGTGACGACAAAAATTAAAACCTGACCAGTTTTTTTTACCAAAATAGGGGAGGGTAAAATCGTCTCTTCGATTAAAACTCTAATCTCCAAAAAATAGTGGGAGTTGATGATGATAACTATATATCCCCAATAGCTTAGGTTGTTGTGGATTCAATAAACCGAGCCAATTGGAGTTGGTTCATAGAAATTTTGGAGTTTGACATAGTAATGTACAATAGAAGAGTATGGACTTTCATTTTGACTAGCAAAAGGGGTGAACTGAAGCTTTGCATCAGTTCTATGAAGGTGCAGAGCACAGATGTTGTGCTAGACACTATGCATCAATTTCACTTTAAAACACAAAGCTAGGCTAGAGCTAAATCTACTACTGTACTTGAATGGAGGGTATGAATGAGCTAAAAGACAAAGAAAATTGTATTATTAGAGGAATTTAAAGAATAATTAGAGACGAGTTAATAGATACAGTCTCAATTCCTAAGGTTCCTTGAAATCTCGACACTACTCAATAGCTTTAAAAATGTGGTATAAGTGACTATTCATTTTACTCATTCACATTTATTAGTCAAGACGTAATAAGCACACAAATGAATCTTGGCATGTTCTTCTTTTGCATTTACGACCGATCTTTATTATTTCTCTTGAAATTGGACCAAGGTTTCTTGATACGGTTGCAATGCAGTTTTACCCATCGTTTCATAATCACAATATGGCATGGTTTGATAAGCTTTTCACCAAATTATTTTTGCAAGCATCACTATATTTTCACCGCGATAGTTTCAAACTTAACTGTTATTTTAAAAATATTATATCTTAGCTTAAAAATACGTGTTATATATTCTATGACATATTTTGAAATCCATCATTTAATTTTCTATTTTGATTGTTATCAAATGTCATTTTTGGAGCAGTGCCAAAAGTTGAAAGAGTAAAAGAGACATATTCTTGTACCAATGTTTAAAGCATAAAAAGAAATACATATTTTGTAAGAATTCTTTATAAACTCTTTAACTATTTGCAATGCTAGAATTTTGAAGTTTGTCAATCTCTTCAAGAGCTTCACTCTTACTTAAACCAAATTTTACAATGTGTTCAAAATTATTTTTAAGTCGTTGATGATCTCTTGGCTAGAAATTTTTTGGAAGCGAATGTTATTAGACATTTCAAATCTTTATTTGGTCTCACGAACATTTGGAATGTTAATCAATAAGCGTTGGGGTTTGAGAGTTCTTCAGAAATTTGAAGGTACTATATTTTTTGACCCCCAAAAAATGTATCAACGAATCCCGACCTCATCCCCTCCACATTGACATCACTTGCACATTGAACACTCCACGAAGGCAAAAGCAGCTGATCGAGAAAAAAATCAGACGACAGTTGGCACTTTGACGGTCAAGTCAACGACTGGACGAGGAAATATGAGTGCAAGAAACGGAGGAGGAAATTTGGCTACGTTATATAGAGAAATAAAACTGGCCAAGTGGGTGCTAATGAAATGGCCCAAGTCTAAGCCCCAATATAAGGTTGCACGAGGTTACTTAATTTAATAGGCCCAATCTAAATGAATAATCAACATCGAGTTGGGCTAATAATATAATGCATATATAGCAGTTATAATGTAATGATACAAAGATACTAGCATCTATTATCATAATAGTCCCCGAGTTTGAGTCGAATATTTATACGTAGGTCGAACTTGAAATATAAGCCCCGGTGAAGTTGATGTAGAGATGAGACTGAATATATAAACAGTCGTGATAAGCCTATATAGAGGCAATGCTTTGAATCTAAGCAGCCGTGATGAGCTGAAGTAGATGTGATGCTTTGAATGTATAAACAGATATGATAAACTGATGTAAAGATGATGCTCTAGACATAAGTTGTAGAGGTGCTGCTTTGGATGTATAAGTAGCAAAGATGATACTCTAAATGTGAGTTACAGAGGCAATACTTTGTACATAAGTAGCTGGATAAGTTGTCATCCTTACTGGGGTGGCGAATCCATGTCAAGGACTTCCTCTCTCGTGTTTGATTCAGCCATGGAAGAGGTTAAACTCTAAGATAGCAATATGTAGCTCTGTGTGAGAAGCATTACACTTGTCTTTGTTAAGGTTGTTTTACCTTCTTGCAAGGGGAGGCTCTTCTGTGTAAAGGCTTCCTTCATGATGTTTGATCCAACCATGGAAGGCTTTGTTTTTGTAGGTATTAAGGTGGGTCTACTTCTCTCCTTACGAAGTTGAATATAAGCTCTCTGAAGATAAATAGATGTGACATAGTTGAAGCTGAAGCAAAGCTACAAAAGATAAGCAACTCTAATGCAGTCGATGTAGAGGCATGATAAGCTCTCTAAAATTAGATATGGCTATATTATAGATAATGCAGAGAAGTGGCTCTAACTATATAAGAAGCTTGTGATAAGCTGATGCAGAGGCATGATGAGCTCTCTCGAAAGAGTGAAGGTCTTATAGCCGTGCAAGATGATAGAAACAATCCTAAATTGGAAGCACAAGTACAATCAACTCGCGAAGTCAGTACTAAGTATCTATTGAGTAGGGGAATAATCATTCCTTAAGGTAAAGAATACGCATCTTGAGAATAGCTCTCGAACTATCAGTCTTACAAATGGCCTTTGATGGATGATATACTATTGCTAGGCTCAACGATAGTGAGAGATGAAGAATAAGTATCCTGAGAAGTCAGGAATAAGCATCTCGCGAAGTTAGGAATAAGCATATGGCGAGACGAGAATAAACATCCCACAAGGTGAGGAAATAAACATCTCGTGAAGTTAAAAATAAGCATCTGGCGAGACAGAGAATAAATATCTTGCGGGTTAGGAATAAACATCTCACGAAACTAAGAATAAGCATTTATTTAGTGAGGGCTGGAATAAAAATCCCACGAGGTGAGGAATACATATCCTGTGAAGCGAGGAATAAATATTTCGTGAACCCAGGAATAAATATCTGACGAGCCAAGGAATAAACATCCCACGAGATGAGGAATTAACATCTCTCGAAGTCAAGACTAAGCATCTGGAGAGACGGGGAATAAACAACCCACGAGGCAAGGAATAAACATCTAGCAGAAGAGGCATCTCGAAGAGCGAGGAATAAACATAGAGCAATAAATAATAAATTGCATATGAAGCTAGGAAAGGCTCCTTTCACAATAGCTAATATGTCCAATGATTCGTCTCTTCATTCTCGACAACAAAACCACCCCTTAGTTTTTATGGCAATTGTAGTGGAACCCAACTATAAGGATCACAAATAATATTAATTTTAATCAAACCAGAGTAATTTAAACTAGATTCATGAAGATGGATATGTATTAAAATTATCGTGAATGTGGTTACCTTGATGGCTTCAATGGTACATTCAACTTCAAACAATCAGCTCGTCGAAGAGAAATTGTTAACTCCTCGATCAAACTCAGTTCTTAAAAAAATGGATAAATTCATATAAAAAAAAATTAAAAAATTAAAGAGAACATTAAAACCTTCTATAACCCCTAGGTTTCAAGTTTGAAATGCGATTCTTTTTTTACCTTGTGAGGAACATTTTTGATTCGATTGTTAGAGCTCAAAAAATTGTTGTAGATGAGTTTAAACACATGGTAGTGTAGGTGGTGACTTGAGGTCTCGAGTGTGACGAGCGGTTAAGCTAGTTAGGATTGAAATTTGAAAAAAAAGGTCGACTTGTTTAGTTGTTTTGTGGTTTGTTCTCTTGTAATTTTTGTGAAAGAGTTAAGGGAACGGAAGAAGAGAAGAAGCCGCCTGCCGTTGCCCGATCGTCGATCTGATTGGAGCGTCAGAGGCGGAGCAATCGATCATAGGAGGGAAAAGGAAATAAAAAACATATTTTCCTTTTCCTCCATTTAATATTAAAAGAAAAAAGGGCCAACTTGTGGCCTTCTTTGGTTTTGGGCCTGAGGCGCAGTCTTCATTGGCTTCACCACAGAGCCGGCCCTGTGCGAATGGAATGTTATCATTGAAAAAAGAAGAGAGAATATATACTCAACATTAATTTGAAAAAAGAAATTGGCTTTTGATAATTGCACCAATTTCCAACTCTTGTGGTTTGTTTATAAGTGGGAAAATGTATTTCCAACAGATGCATGTGTTGTACAGACCAACAAATTAGTTATAAAAAGTGAGTGGTGCGACTCGTAAATTGAATTTTTCGTCAAAGTTAGATGGTCCAATCATGGTTGGGTGGATCACACTACATACGGGCTGTAATTCATTTAAGCATAAAAGAATAACTTCTATCATGTGAATTGACAGTCGTAAGTATGTAAGTGAATGGACTTTCATTAGATATTGTCATTCCTAGTCATTTATATGTTAACTATAGCTTAGATAATGTTATTTATTCGATAGATAGATATAATTAACGATTTGATCAAACTTAAAAAGGAAGATGGATTTTATGTTGTTGAGTTTGGCCCAGAATTCAAGGATAGGATTGTTTGCATGATATTCTCGACTAAGTTTTAGATGCACTCATTGATTTGTGGGGGTAGCATTGTTTTTTTCAAATGAGAATATTGAGATATTTATGAATATTTGAAATAACAAATAGCATTGTAGTGAATGCTTTGTTGTACTTAATATATGCATAATGTTGAAAATTAGTCATCCAATGCAAGGATTCAAAATCTACTCTTAAATATATTTTACTATTGAGAATGAAGTTACTTTGTGAAAATCCTCAATACAACTTGAGAATTGAAGAAAATTAGAGCTTTATATAAAGCTAGAAAGAAGCATGATGACTTCAAAATTTTTTTTGAAAGACTTTTTAATTGGTGACAATTTGTGCCTATTATATTATAAGATCGAGATATCTAGCTATAAATGAAATGGCACAGAATTTCGTATATAATGATAAATCTCGATAAATACGTAGTAGATAAAATATTGGCAGTTACTCTCAAATGGGTTAATATCGATTGATTTTGTTAAACTGAAGAATGAATTATTGGACCCATTTATAAGGAGTCGTTTGAGTAAACTATACATCAAGGAAATTGGAGTACAGCCTAAACTAATGGATCAATTTAATGAAACCTAACCCGACGACTAGAGATCCCACAGTCTAGATTCAATAGATAAACTAGTTATGATTGACCGGATGAAAAGCACTTCATAGTCTTAATTCCTCTCTATTTTTCTAATGCAAATAAGTGTTGCTTACCAAAGATTGGTTAGGATAAACAATGCTTTTAATAATGACCATATCTTGTAAACATTACAAGTAGAGTATTGTAGGGTACTCCTTACAAAACATCCCATATGTGAGTGTACACTTGGTCTGTTCTATGAGAATTTTACTTAGGCTACTCTAGCTCACTTGCAAAACCAAAAAGGTTTAGGGCTAAAATAATGAACACAATAAAAAACCAAAGTTTGATGTGAAAGACAATGTGTTCGATCTATTGTCTAAGCTTGTAGTAATGGTAAAAAGTTCAAAACATTGTGTTAATTGATTAGCCAAATGAGTCTTATAGATTCTTACAAAGGAATGTTCAAAGCAAGAGGTATCGATCTTGTTGTATTATATTTCAGTTGTACTCTTTTTCATCTTCCTTATTTTGAGCTAACTTCTTCCATTCATATGGGGGACTGCTGAAATTTAAGGGTATATATATAGAAAGATTAAAATGTGTAAATTGGAAAAGTCTCCAACTGATGTAACGATTGGGTGTGACTCTTCAAGTGTATAATATGCATAATGAAAAGCCATGAGATTTTATTAAGGTGCAACCTAGACCATCAATTATAAAATGGTGCAATCTAATGGTTAAAAATTAATTTTGGCAAAAAGATGTAACAACTAGGAAGTGACACATGAAAATCTATAAAGGGAGACATCTAGTTCCATTTTTTCCTACTCCAAATCAATTCCACATAATTGATTTTTATTCTTTCATTCTTTTAATTTTGTCAAAATAATTTTCAATTTATTTTGAGTTTCGTGTTTAATATCTTCATTTCTAGAAGAGTACTGTTAAGCGTTGGTTCGTCCGAAAAAATTAATATTTTGCTATATTAATTTTGAAAAAAGGTTTGTATCTTGCAAGATGGATGTCCATTTGATCCTATTAACATCAGTGCACGAGGCAAAACCCGTCTTAAGAAGATTTCCATTCGCATACATTACTTCATTTTATCTCATTCGAATTTTGACATTTTCAACGTTTGAGTTAGTTGTGATTTGTTCGTTATTATGCATACACCATGGTTTCGATAAGTCGTTACTCTATTTATATTTGCATGTACGTATATTTTATTAGTGGAATATAATCCATGCGTGAATTTATCCAATTGCAACCGCTCTCCTTATGTTTTAGAAGAATTTATTTTTAGATGGTAAGTAAATAACAAACATTGTATATGAGTTGTTTGAATTCAATTTTATATTTTTATCTATAATTTTAGTTACTATATACTCTTCGTGTGGCCAGCCACTTAATATTTTCTTTCCTAAAACGGTAAAAACATTATCAATTAAACTCTTTGGACAGGGTTAAAGACAGCAAGTAAGAAAACAGGCTGATTTGGATGTTTTTGATTGGACGTGTTTTTGAAAAAAATTCAAGCTATCCAATTGCTTGTCAACACGTGGCATCCCTGTTTTTTACCATGGATCTATAGCATCTTTCAAACATTATTTGGCTTGAGATTCAATTTGGGAAGAATCTATAAAAAGTTTAATTTATACGGAACCATTCCTCTTACTCATAAATTTGACACATTTGTTTGACAAATAATGGTGACATTTAATTTAAGTTAATCCAACACCTAATATTTTCTGGATCTCAAGTAGTTATAATAAACTCTCCATCACTTTAGTGAAATATATATTGAGCGTTGGATTGACTTATATTAAAGGTCACGCTTATTTGTCAAATAAGCTTGTCAAATTTATGAGTAGAAGAAATGGTCTCGTAAATTATAAATAAATAGAAATAAGTGAGGATAAATGAATAGTACTCGTGGGTCTATTGAAATTTGTGATAATTTAGTCAAATGGAGTCATTATAACAATTAAATTTAAATGTATAATAAAATTTTTAGATAGTAAACAAAATTAACTCATAATACTCACATAAGTGGATAGAAATAAGTGATGATAAATGAATAGTATTTGTGGATCCATTCAAATTTGTGAATGATAAATAAAGTTTGACCAATTATAAATTTGTCAAATGGAGTCAATATAACAATTAGATTTATGATAAAATTTTTAGAAATTAACTTATAATTCTCATCGGTCAAACATGAGTTGGTGATTGCTTTAATATCTACTCACCAAAAAGGTTAAAAATGTTGAAGCATTAATTAATTTGCAGATGACCCTTTTTATAAAGATAAAATGTAAGATAATATTTAGAATTATGACGAATCACATTAGTTGTGAGTACTTAATGATTACTTATCTAGAATGGTGAGCATCAACTATTCGTAAACAATTTTGTATAACAAACTTAAATGGGCTCGTAAATAATCAATTTAAACGTGTAATTTTGTATAGACAATTATTTTACTTAAACTAAAAGGCAAACTATTTTGCGTATACCCGTCATTCTAATGTAACTCAAGTTTGCTAGTCAAATTACTTAATAAGCTTGAACACGCGTCCATCGTTTGAGTTGCGAGAAGAGAATCAGTAGGTCCACACTTAAAGAGATTAAGCGTTATGTTGGAGAAATAAATACAAGAATCGTGAACATACTTTTTGATCTAATATGTGTATCGAAACGCTTCTTTATTTCTAAATTAAACAAAATCCAAATTATATCATCATTAATGGACGTACTCTATATATATATATATATCAACACGAGCAGAAAAAATAGCTCTATAATTTAATTATGAGTTACAAATCATTGACTACCAAAGAAATGTCCCTTTTTTTTTTAAATAAAAAGAATTAAAAATTTTGATTTTGATTTTGATTTTTTTTTTTTTAAAATTTCGTCACCTTACTGAGCCCACTAAAATAAATTCATTTACTCTACAAGCAAGGCAATTATAGAGAAATGGCTGGCAGTTTAATGCTCCATAATTATACTCAGTTCATTTCATTTCTATATAAACCCTACTGCTGTTCATAAAAATTCCACACCAAAGACTTCAGTTTACCACTCAAACTCCTTCCCTACCCACCAACTAGAAGCCCTCTTTTCTTTCGGAAGTTCTCCATCAATGGCATTGGCAAAAGGAGATCGTATAATGGAAGTAAGGGAGGAGGAAATGAGCTCTACTTGGAGTGGCTTTTCCCATCCCAGAATCGGATATTTTCTCAGACCTTCCGTCAAGTCCATGGACGGTCCGGTTTTTGATCCTCCGGTGGATTCTGTAAATCCCAATGCCATCAACTCGGTGGATAATTCTGTACCGAGTTTCGCCAACTCAGTTTCACCACCTCAGTTTCCTTTCAAGCCAACTTTTCTTTGTTGGAAATGCCCACAATCAGACTGGATAACTTGGGTAGCCCGCATGCGCTCTCTACACCTACCCACCTGGAAACAAGCCGGGATAGATAACGCTATCACCCACTCGACCTTCCAGTTTCACCGAAGTGATGGTCTGATTTTAGGAGTTGCAGAGAAGTGGTGTTCCGGGACCAATACATTCGTGTTTCCATGGGGAGAAGCTACAATCACCTTAGAAGACATAATGTTTTTGGGGTCCTTTTCTGTTTTGGGCGAGTCAGTTTTGAGCCCTGCTGGAGACAGCGAATTAGAAGTGATTACAGACAAACTACTCAAGGCACGATTAGAATTTTCCCGGACTAGAGCAAGGAAAGCCAGCAAGACTGCCTGGATGGATAAATTCATGGAACCTGAAAGTGAAAGTGAAAGAGAGATCGAGCACGAAGCATTTCTTGCTTACTGGGTGTCACAGTTTGTTTTTCCATACGAACGCGACACTATAAGCAAAGCTTCTCTACCCATTGCGGTCAGTTTAGCCAAAGGTACGAAACTTGCACTTGCACCGGCTGTTCTTGCTGATATTTATAGAAATTTGAGTGCACTGAAAGGTGCCCTTGTTACTAATTCAGAAATATGTAAAATTAGACAAGAAAAAAGCAAAGTGGTTGAAGTTAAGGTTACAGCACCATTCCAACTGGTGCAGGGTTGGGTTTGGGAGAGATTCCCATCTTTACGTCCCAAGCCCAATTCAATTGGGTTTGGTGAGCCAAGATTGTCTCGATGGCATGGCAAAAAGGAAGTGGGAACGGAAAATGTGTTATTGGCACTAGATGGTGCTAAAGAAGATTTTATTTGGCGCCCTTACATGAGGGCTGCAAACGACTTCCTACCACAAATGGTTTACAAGGAAAATTATTATTGGGAATTACTTAAATCCGGTTCAAGTGATGAATTTGAGGGGCTAGTGCGATGTTTGAGACCTAGCGAACTTGTTAGCCTGGAAGTTGGTTGCATTGAGCAATATCTCCCACACCGTGTGGCCATGCAATTTGGCATGGATCAAGATCTTCCAGGTCATGTAATGCGAGAGAATGGAAGTTCTGAAATTGCTTGGAGAAATTATACCAGGGCCATTGAGGATGTCATACTGTATATACCAGCACGACTTTTTGAGTCAGATGTCACCACCCGATACTTGACATGGTGGAGTACATTAGGAATTTCTGAAAGTAGTAGGCGTCAAATTGGTTCAGATGGAACATAATCCAAGGATGAAGACCTTCCCCCTTCTTGTCGTTCTACTCCTTTCCTCCCAAGCGCTCTAAACTAATAAAATGTGAAACCTGCAATGAAAATTATCTAGCTCAAGGTGAATTTGCAGACGATTTATATTTCCATTTATTGTGAAATTTTTCTTTAGATCTGTTGATTAGGTAGCTTAGGTAGATCTTGTTGATCATGTTGCTTGTGGTGATTTGAGCAGGTTTGGTGACTCGACTGGAGCTGGAATTGATGATTCAAGCAAGGTTAACACATAAGGTAGTTTTGCTGGTAAGCAGAACTTGAATTTAGTTCATAGTTTCTGAGTATGTCTGGCAGGGGTATGGTGAGGCTGGAAGGGACATGGTGGAAGAGTTGGAGAATGACTTGAAGAGTAAATACTTAATTCTCTTCAAAATTTGTGTCAAGGTAGAGTTTGTTAGGTTGTGACTCAAATTCCATGTGTTCTAGTATTGTAGTTCATTGATGAAACTTATATTATATTGGTTTAAGAATTCAGATAGATAATGGATCAAAATTTATCATGGATTGAGAGTTTGATTGGGATAAGAACTTTGGGATTAAGGTTTCTATTTCATCCATAATTCCAAGATTTGGCTCCTATAAATATTCCAAAAGGTGTAGGCTTTATATAGATTCAAGATAACAATTAGATCATTGTTGTACATATTATAAACTTGAGAGAATTATATCCTGTAAAGATAATTTTAATTTCCTGGTATAATAAATTCTCTTCTTCCACAAAAATCTTGTTTGTTATTTTATTTATTATTTTTATGTTGTCCATATTTTCTTATTCTTTAATTATTTGGCCGGATTCTAAACATGCATCATTAATTTTCAGCCTTTAGTAGCCATCTCAAGCCTTTTTTTTTTGAGCGCCAATGGTGCGAGATGTGAACTTTAATTTTTTTTTTTTACCCCTTTTTATTGGAAAAGAGGAGGAAGAGAATTACAAAATGCTCAAAATTTGGTCATTTATTAGCTGTCCAGTATTGTAAGCGGGTTAGCAAGGGGTTTGTTAGACAGACATTATCGAATAACGCCTTTTGATTAGAGATATGAACAAGAAGCTTCTAAAAAGCAAATTTATTCTACCCGATAAGTACCAATATGCAATGGGTGGTTGATACCATTTTCTATTAGTAAATGTGTCCTCCATTTTAGACATGTTTTCGGAAACCTAAGGGTGTGTTTTTATTTTTTGTTTTTAATTTTGAATTTATTTTCAGTTTTCTATTTTGAGAGATTATTTTAAAATTGTAGAAAACGCGTTTGGCTCGTCATTCGAAAAAATTGTTTCTCAAAACAAAAAAATCAGAAAATGCGGTTAGTTTAAAAACTTTAGAAATAATTTTATGACATTTTTTTCAATGAATTATATTATTTAGTAAGACATATCAATTTTATACTAATATGTGATCAAAAATATAAATTTTAAAGTTGGTAAAAAAAAAGAAAAAAGGAATCATTGTAAGTATATCTTCAACAATCGTATCGAAATCATCCGTAGATAATAAATTGTGTCAGAGAGAAAGATTGAGAGATGAATATTTGTATTTGGGTTGGATTTGTGTGATTTTATTAATTATTTTAATTTAAAAATATTTTAAGTTCATTTTCCTTGTTTTGAATTTTTTGAGTGTTATCAATGAAACACTAAAAACGTCAAAAAGATATTTTAAGTTTTATGTTAAAATTTTTTCCTTATTTTCGAAAACGCAATTTTAAAAATAACATTCTAAACACGTTTTGAGTGTTTTAAAAAACTGAAAACTGAAAATGACCACAAAATGGCAAACCAAATGTACCATGAAATTCTCTGAAAACTCCAGGAAACATTTCGGAAACTCTTACAAGCTTCTTCTTTTTTTATTTATTTATATTTTTTAACTTTACGGAAACTTTTGACCAAAATATTCGAAAAACCGAAGTATTGCACATTATTATGGACATTTTGTGAGCTTAAACTAAAACTAACTCTATGCTGGGGTTCAATTAAAATTATTATAATTCACTCTTTAGTTCGCGCACTACAAAAATATTAACAAGTGATTAGAGTTTTAATTAATATTAAATATCATTTATGAAACTAAATATAATTACATTTATAAAATAAATTATAATTTTTATATAATGCTTTTACAACCTTTCAATTCTTATTTTTATTATTTTTTGAGAAATAGCGTTACCATGTGTCCTATCTCATTTCATTTTGAATAATGCTATGCAGGCTTACTGGGGTTACAACCTCAGTTTAGGTGGTGCTAAATGATAGGATGAATTAAAGGTGAAATTATATGACTTATTTAATTCCACCGATTATTTAATGCTGTATTAACACCATTTAGACTGGATTGGTAACTTTAGTGGGGCGAAGTAGCATTACTCTTTCATTTTTCATTGCCCGTATCCGATTCCGTGCAACCTAATTGAACCATGCATTAGTTAACGCATAATGGTAATTAGTATAGACAGCATAATACTATTTTTGGACATGCTTCTTACCCTTTGTCCATGGACAGTTGTTAATAGGATCATGACCATGTACTAAATTTAGAAAATTTGACAGCATCAATTCTATCCTAACACTTGTTTTGAAGTGAGAGAAATTACCCTGGGGATTTCTTCTGAGTTTCTTGATAGACCAGAAAATGACTCTCTCTCTTTAGGGTGAAGGTAAAATTTCCCTTGTTATGAGATTCTGAGTCAGGATTCAATTCAAAATTATGATTCTCTCATTTTTCTGAAAAGAAGATAAACATTCATACTCATTTTTGAGATTTATGTTTTTGTTGTCTCGAATGGTTGAGGTGTGATAGAATAAGAACTTAAACGACGATGAGCTGTTTTTCATGTTGCATGCCACAAGAGAAAATCGAGAAAAAGCTCTCGAAGAAGAGCATTCAAGATTACAAGGACAACAAATCCTTGGCCTCCTTTGCTAATATCTCCTACAAATCTGGTTAGTAAAATATATTTATATGTTATTCTTGATTAAGCATCTTTGATCTCCATTATTGTCCGTTTGAGATGTTTTCATTCCCTCAAATCCTTGTTTCTTCTCTGTTTGGTGATTCATTCCTTTCTTATGATTCAATATCATTTCATTTACAACCTCTTCCAGGCTCTTGACGACTTCATGAGTGCAGGATATGTAACGTAAAATAGACATGTACCTGGTTTTCAGATTTTTCATTAAATCCATTTTTGGGATCTTGGATTTCACTTATTCTAGTTTATTTGTTATTGAAGGCTTGTGTTGGGAAATGAATTTTTATAAAAGTGCCAAATGTATTATGCAAGGAGACATTGATTTTTCTAATTTTAATTGAAAAGGGATCTATTTCCGGCATTCATATCCGTAGTTAGCACATTCATCTTTAGTAGCAATTCCAACTCCGTAAGGTAAAGATGAATATCGTTAATAAAAAAATTGTAGGTTTCTTGTTAGAAATATTGTAATGAAAGGAAGATACGAGTTTGTCTCTAGGTATATGAAAAAATACAATCTTTCAGTTCCTATAGAACCTACTACAAAAATTCTCCTAGAGTGGGGTAAGGATAAGTGGAGAAAAAACTGTTTTTCCACAAAATAATATCTAGTGAATTGAACAATTTACTTTGTGTCGATCTTTGAGATGTACAAACTGATTTGTTTATATAAAATGCAGATAGCAGCAGGAGAAGGTATATAACCGAAGAAATAGAAAAATTCGGAAAGGGGAATATTTCTTCTCAAATATTTACGTTTCATGAGTTGAGTGTTGCCACTCAGAACTTCAACCCTGAGACTTTGATCGGTGAAGGCGGTTTTGGGAGGGTGTACAAAGGCCACATTGAAAGCAAAAAAACAGTAATTCGACTATGGTCCCTTACCATTTATTATAGTCATTCTCATTGCCTTCTAAAGTGACACATAGTTGTGTGCTATGAGAAGCTACATTTTTAACTTTTTTATTTCTCTCGTGTTGATGTCTGTCAGGATGTTGCAGTCAAGAAACTAGACAGAAATGGTTTCCAAGGGAATCGTGAATTCCTTGTGGAAGTTATGATTTTGAGTCTTCTTCACCACCCTAACCTTGTTAATTTAGTCGGATATTGTTCTGATGGTGACCAGAGAATATTGGTCTACGAGTACATGCCCAATGGTTCACTCGAGGATCATCTCCTAAGTACGTTTGACAGGTTCCCAATGCCATTTACAAATCGCATTTAAAAATGATGCTCGACTCAACAAAGTCTTATCTATTCGGATTTATACTTCCTTATGAAATTTGCCTTTTCTTTTACAGATATTCATTTTTCATGTGAAAATGCTGATTAGCCCAACTTTGCTTTCTAGATATAGGCCCGGACAAAAAACCTCTTGATTGGAACACGAGGATAAAAGTTGCAGCAGGAGCCGCAAAAGGACTTGAATATTTGCATGAGACAGCTTATCCTCCTGTGATTTACAGAGATTTTAAAGCATCCAATATACTTTTAGATGAGAGCTTCAACCCAAGGCTTTCTGATTTTGGCCTTGCCAAGCTAGGTCCTACTGGTGACAAAACACACGTTTCTACCAGGGTGATGGGAACCTATGGTTATTGTGCACCCGAGTACGCGTCCACAGGTCAGTTGACTACGAAGTCAGACGTGTACAGCTTTGGGGTCGTGTTTTTGGAGTTAATCACTGGTCGGAGAGTCATTGATAATTCAAGACCAAGTGAGGAGCAAAACTTAATTACTTGGGTACGTTAACGAACTTCAAGACCAGGACCAAACAATGCATTAAGCAAGATAACTATTTGAAATTATCAGTGTTAAAAATTTAATTTCTAATAGAAGTTACACCACAGAAGGTCTAATTCTAACATGTTGATGAGATTGGGGGGAAGGGGTTGAGTCTTATGCCATATCCAAACTGCATCAAAATGGTGATCAATATGAAGAAATTTAAGCCTTATTGCCACTCCACTACGTTTCATCCAGCATTAGTTTGGTCGATTCATTCAATGCAATTAGTTTTTTTTGGGTTTATCTCCATGTTCTTGACCGGCCTTGTTTTTTACTAATATTTTTAACCATATAAAAATATTACCCTTTTGATTCCTTCCAGTTTCATTATACCAGATCCTGTTAGTGCGGTGAAAACTGCGGTTAATTTTATGAAAATGGCAGGCACAACCTTTGTTCAAAGACAAGAAAAAGTTCCATTTGATGGCGGATCCATTGCTTGAGGGAAATTACCCAGAAAAGGCTCTCTGTCAAGCTCTTGCAGTTGCAGCTATGTGTCTCCAAGAGGAAGCTTCTACACGCCCTTTGATCAGCGACGTTGTAACTGCTCTAGAGTATCTATCTGTAGGCAAGAGCCAAGCTGAAAATGAAGAAGAAGCACGAGAATCATCTGCAGAAAAATGTAGTACAGAAAATACTGAAAATAATTCACCAGATGATAACTCGAGAGAGAGTAAAATAGTGTAAAAATCAATATAACATTATTCTGTACCATTGTGTTGCATATTCTGTTGCATACCAATTTCAGTTTTCCCTCTCACAAACAGGTTCTCCTCTCTGGGATTAGTTCTTGATTCCTTCTTAAAATCCAATTCCCTAGATCTTAGGGCATTTGTCACAATCGTTTGTGTTAAGGCATCTCTCGAATATTTTATAGCATTTCGGATTCCTTTATAAGATTCAGGTAGTGAATTTAAAAGAATTACAGCCAGGTCTTCGTCCTCAAATTTCTTGTCGTTATGTGAAAGACTCTTAACCATAATGCTAAAATCACTAAGATTAGATTCTAAGTCTTTTCCAGGATCCATTTTGAAGCTAAACAGTTTCTCCAACAGGTAGATCTTATTAGGTAGTGTTTTAGTAAAGAACAAAACATCTAGTGTTTCCCACAGGGCTCGAGTAGTTTTATGTTCTTCAACTTGTCTCAATATATTATCAGACAGATGCAGTATGATTGAACTATATGCTATTTCATTCATATCTTCAATTTCAGCAGGCTTAGCTTTCAGTTCATCAGAAAACTTTTTAGGATCGTCAAGGGCTTTTGCAACCCTCTGCTGGACCAGAATGGCCCTCATTTTCGGTTTCCATATGGAGTAGTCACCCTTTCCATCGAATTGACTCAATTCGACCTTCGAACCCATTACGAGTTCTGTAAAAGGGTTATTACTCGAGGACATAAGTGATTCAATTCAAGAAATCACTTAAGTTACAGAAAAAGTTTTTAAAATTTTTTTATGCAGAAAATTGACAAGTAAGCAAACCCACAAACAGTTATCTAACATGCACTGACTGAAACCCAGTAGCACAATAGGTCCAATTTCAGATTTTCAGAACAGTTGGTACCAATCAAATAGATTACTGAAAAATGAAATGTCCTAAAGAAACGTGCTTCTATCACAATTAAAGTCTTTATTCAATTTCTTTGAATAAACCAATCACAATAGCAGTTTAGATATAACATTTATATCAACTAACAACTAATATGATTTAATTGTATAAGATCTCACCAAATCTGTGCTACAGTATTTTACAACAAATCGGTACTGCTTTCTGCAGGTGCGAAACCGAAGACCTAGCTTCCGATGATTGATTGATTTCACTTTCTTGTTTCTGTACAAGGGAAGAAAACGCGTTAATACGACAAGAGATCAAACTATATTCAAATATGCCTTACCCTACTGCTTCGCTGGCTCTGATACCAGATTTGTTGAGTATTATGCCTTAAACCGACAGCAATATTTAACGACACAAACGTAAAGTACAAGAAAAATAAGAACACGCAGAAATTTTCACCCAGTTCGGCCCGAATGGCTTAATCTAGGGGGCTCAGAGTCAGCCCAATCCACTAGTGCAATTCTACCTCCCAGAGAGAGTACAGTACAAATAGAACCAAATAGAAATAGCCATATCAATCATCGATCCAAAGAGGATCTCAAATCTGGACGCCTACTCTTCTTCCTTCTAAAAATCGGCCACAAAAACATATGCTACAGATGACTCAAACAAATGGCACCCAAGATACTGTAGCACAACAGATTCACCAAAACTATCAAAGAAAAATTAATCTCCAGTTTATACGACCCAAAGAAGAAAGGGAGAAAAAATTTCTCCCAAAAACGAAGAGAGAGAGAGGAGAAAAATCAAAGGTCAAGTCTGAAAAATCACACCAAGCCGTATCCCTCAAAGAGACTAAGGGGCAAGTTGTATTTCATCTCTACCGTTCGTTCAATCGAACGGTCCACGTATGGCCAAAAGAAACACAGATCTAAGTTATATGGTATGGGCAAATCAGGGGCTGCCACGTAACGTCACCAACTTAAGGTGCGGTAAATGTCCAGATTACCCTTCCTTAAGTAGCAATTTTGGAGAAACACGTTTTCTCTTTCGAACATTTTACGTTTTCTTGCCATGTCATCTTTCAAAACATGTGTATAACATAAGATTTTCTCAAAGAAACAATATGAATGTGGAAGCATCTAATTTTGTGTCTTATAACAAAATATTCATCTGAAAGCGACCAATATTGGGTTTTTACTCATATAAGATTCAATTCCATGAAAAAGTAGTCGTTTGTAAACATGGCAACATTGCTCGACGAGAATGCATTATTACAGTAAAGGAACAATCAAGCATAGGAAATGTATCAATTATGTTAGGAAATAAAAGAATCAGAATAATATGACAGTATGAAAATCAAACAAGTAAACAAGATTTACGTCGTAAAAATATACCACGGACAGAAGAGAAGAATTTATTAATATTAATAATGGAGGAATATAAATTATACTGTAGAATATAAGGATTGATTTTTCTGGAGGTTTACTCCTCATATGTATAATGCAAAGAAGAGATTAAAATGTGGTGGATAATAAGTATACAATAGTGAAATATTTGGAATAAAATAGGATTTAAAAAATTGCCAACTTTGAGAACTGTTCCAAATCCGGATAAGACCGAGGCTCGAGGAGTGGTCTCACTACTATCGGGCGGTGGCCAATCGCTTGAGTGCTGCCTCACGGACATTGAGCACTGGAGCTCCTATTTTGAGCTTTCTAGTGAGACCAAGGTGCATAGCGAGCACCAGTTTGGCGTTTCCTTCTCCTTGCACGATTTCTTCCTCTTCTATTACAACTTGGACTGCTTCAATTCTTCTTCAAGTCCAAAACAAATTTCAAACTCTCAATTGAACTCCTGAATTGAATTCCCAAATAGACTTCAAGTAAAATTCCCAAATAGTCTTCCCAATGGAATTCGGGTCACATCCTAATTCTAACATATTATGATATAAAAAATGTTGTAAAAGATGTGCAAGGGAAGTGCAACGGTTGTGCGTCTGCACACGTGAAAGAAGAGCGATATCATGTGTGTGTGTGGTGGATTTTTTTGATTCATAAGCTATCATGTACAGGAAAATTGATTGTTGTCTTCCATACATGTTTAATTTATAGAAGTATATTAAAATATATAAAAGAAAGCAAGCTTGTCTTCTCAATGGTAAAATTCCTGGTATGTGAAAGTGAAATTAAGCATGAAGCATTTTTTCCTTATTGTCTGTCACGGTTTGTTTTTCCCCATGACGGAAACACTATAAGAAAATCAGTTCTCCTCATTGCAGTTCATTAAAGTAGAGGCATGAAAATCACACCTGCACCAATAGTTCTTGCTGACTTACAAAATTTGAGTTCACTGAAAAGGGGTATGTTGCTCTAAAAATATTAGGAATTAGAGAAACACAAAAAGAAGTTCTAGAAGCTAGGTTGTAGCCCAGTCAATTGGTTATGGCTTCTAGAGAGACTCCTAATATTGCATCTGAAGCCATTGACCATGTTTGGAAAGCCAACATTTGCCAATGGTGCAAAAGAAGATTTTATTTGGTGCCCTTACATGAGGGCTGCAAATATGCCTGCCTTCCCTTAAGTGGTTTACGAAGAAGAAGATTTTTGGGTTTTGACCGAATCTGGTTGGGATTACAAATGTGAGGATCTTGTTAAGCGTTTGAGAACGAGTGAGCTTGTTAACCTAGGAGTTGATTGCATAGAGCATTATTTCCCAGTGTGTGGTTAAACAATTTGGACACTGTTTATTATAAGAATAAATTCGTTTTAACAAAAAAAATAACTTTTTATTGATGATAAAATGAATGAAAATTTGTTCAGTGGATGATAAAGTTAGGAAACAAAAGCACAACGATCCAATCCTGAGAGATCTATGTTCACTACTTTGCATTAACCAGCACATTTAGTTTTATTCCAATCCTGAGAGATCTCTGTTCACTGCTTTGCATTTGCCAGCACATGAAATTTTAACATTTTGTGCATTTTTTATGCCGAGATAAAGAGATATAAATGCAGCAGAAATCCACAAAACCCTCGTTTGTCTCTTGATAAGTGCATTTGTGCACTTTTCTAGCCAAATTACTAAGCTTTTATTTCGTTAATGTGTTAATTTTACTAAACTTCGGGGTAATTTTCTCTTGTTTCAGTTTTGGACCCATTCATAAGCAATCAGAAAAGAAAGAAGGATGAATTGATGATTGGATGGAAGGTTTGAGGACTAATGTGCACGTGAGAAGAAGTTGAAGGACCAAAACAGAAGTAGTTTAAAATGGAGGATCAAGATCAAGGAAAGATTGAAGAAGAAGACCAAAATGCAAAAATTGAGAAGTTGTTATAACTGGGTACTTGCCCGGTAATATGAATCGGGCAAGTCCGAACCTAGAAAAAAGATACAGAATCTCAAGTGCATAACTAGGTAACTGCTCGCACTTGCCTAGGTCATTTGGAGCCATATTTTATTTTCGTTCAGAATTTCAATCAAATAAGGAAACTTCCTTTTGGGCCATTAATTGTACGATTTTTAGAGTCTTTTGGAACTCCTTGAAGATTAGTATAAATACCAACTATCATTACATAATTAGGGTTGAAGAATTGATTGCAAAAGGAGGTAAAAAACACAAGAATCGAATATAAGAAATTCAAAGATCAAATTCAAGAATTTCGAGTGATGAACTATTTTACTTCATTTGTTTTCTTCTTTACAACATGTTAGGCTAAAGTAATCTAGCACTAGGGTTACTGATAAGTGTGTTTTTCAGACACTTTAATGAGTTATTTATTGATGAAATTGAATGAATTCCTATTCATAATTGTGTAATTATGGTGTTTGTAGGCCAAAATCCCAAATTGGAGGAAAAAATGGCTAAAAGGAGGAAAAGACAACCAAAAGTGCACAAAAACATGAAATCGAGGACCAAAGTGTACAAGTGCCAAAAGTTTAAGGACCAAATGTTGCAAATTTTGGAGGGTGTGATTGAAAGAAAATTCAAAATTTGAGGACTAAAATGTACAAGTTCAAAGTTGAAGGATCTAGTGTGCAAATATAGGGACCTGAGCTGCAAATACTGAAAAATGGGATGTGGTTCTATAGTAGCGCTGCAGCGCCACTATAGCAAAGCCGTGACTAAGGACCTGTTTGTCTATATTTTTGTAGTTAGGGATCATTTTGCAATTACAAAACATGGTTTTTGAGCCATTTAAAAGGCAAAATTATACCATTTTTCTTTTATTCTTCGTTCACTTGAAACCCTAACTTTAAGAGAAAAGGGAGACAAGAAAGAAAGAGAGGAAATACTACCCAAAAGGGGGAACATTTTGAAAGAATCAAGACCAACTCTAAGTAAGCTTCAAGTATTCGACCAAGGGACAGGTTTATTGTATTTTGTCGTGTATTTCTTATAATGTTTTCTTAACTTTGTGATGTATTTCTTTAATCACTCCACTTTGTGTCTTTTAAACACAATGGGCTAAATATTTTGGTGTTGGGATGAATGAGGAAGCTTGGCTTAATTATATAAAATTCTTTATCCATTATTTAATGTTTATGTTATTGTGTTTTTACCATTGCTTTGAGTGCATTATCATTATTGTGGCCACTATATGATAATATTTAGTGATTTGTCTGATTATTGAGAAATTGTTGCACATTTTAGATTAAGATGGTGGAAACCTTCGGTTCTTGTAAAAATAGAGATATATTCCTAGCTCTAGATAACTCTTTGAGTTATTTTCATTGATATTTATTTAATTCTTTCAATTGTGTTTAATCGATATAGAGATAGAGTAGGTTAAACCAATTGATTAGGGTTAGTTTCACTTGAGAAAAATAATTAACTAAAATAGAAAAATCGGGTTTGACGAGAAAAGTGAGCAATGTTCTATTGAATTGTTTTGAGGAATTAATTTAGTGACAGCAAAGTGAAATCATGAATCCCAACCCGACTAAAATCTAACTCCTATCATAATTGCAATTGGGTATTTCACTTGAATGCTTAGAATAATTTTCTTTTATTCTTCAAATTCAAAGATATTAATTGTGTGTGTCTTGACCCTTTTTTCGAATCAACTCCCATGTAATTGGAATAAATACTCTTCGGGGAATCGTCTCGGACTCAAAAAGTCCACTCTATTACTTGTGCGCGACCTGTGCACTTGTGGTGTAGTATTTTAGCGAACAATTACTATAAATCTTGTATCATGAACCTTTAAGTTTTAATCTTATATCCTTTTTATATTCAAAGCACATTTTCAATTTGTCCATGATTGATAGGAGTTAATTTTCTTTTCAATTATATGCACAATAGTTGTATGAGTATTATGGCTTGTTTTACTTTCAAAAGATTGAAAATAAATTAGAAATAGTGTCAATCATCTTAAGAGTCCGATAGGAGGTAGATTTATACCCATATACTTTATGTAATCTTTAAGTATTTATAAATCTTTAATGCATTCTCGTATATTAGCATTCATCATAAAAATATAGTCGAATCCCATGTGAGAATATGTTTAATTCTACTCGAGAGAAATCGTTAAACAACTTTGGAATATTGACATTCATAATTGAATTGTGCTGTCAAATTATAAAGTTAGGGTTAAAAGGGAATGATACAAGGGGATTTAAAATTCTAGTATGCTTTTCATCATTATATATTCATCAAATTTGTATTAATCACATCTTTGCATTGATTTTAATTAATTAGGTCTTTCATTCATAATTAGACTATTAAATCAAAAGTTGGTTATAGAAAAATTCACAAATCTCCATTGTTTCGGTTAAGGCCGATTTAAATTTCTGTGAGTACAACACTTGAACTCAAAATTAATTTTACTACTTGTTAACAAACTGTGCACTTAAAGTATTTCAAACGAACAATATTTTCGCTACATCTCTCCACACACCAAAACCTTCGAGAAACTAGACAGGACAAACAATACCTGGCAAAACTCCTTTCCCTCCAACTGAAAATATTGCTATTTTTTTTCTTCTTGAAAATTCTCCATCAATGGCTAAAGGAGACCATCTTGTGGCTGCGAAGGAGGAGGAGGAGGAGGAGATGAGTTCAACTTGGAGAGGCTTCCATTTAGCATAACCACCTATTTCCATAGGCCTTCTATCACTCCAGTTCTTGCCCCTTCGTTTGATTCTGTTAATGCCACTGCCACCTCTACTGCTGATTCCTTGCCAGATTTTGCCACCTCAGTTGGTCATTCTATTCCTATCAAGGCTATTTTTCTTGGGTGGAGATGCCCGCAAAAAAAATGGATAAAATGGATCGACCATATGCACTCTATGCACTTTTCAACTTGGAAACAAGCAGGGATTTGACGATGTTATTACCAACTCTACCTTCCAGATTCACTGGAGTGATTTTGTTTTTCGGGGTTGCAGAGAAATGGTATTTCAGTACCAACACATTCATTTTCTGAGGAGAGAAGCTACGATCATGGTAGACATGATTTTGTGGGTTGTTGTTGTTGTTGTTGTTGTTTTTTTCCCTCCACATTACTCATCAAACACGATTCAATAGTCACTAAACAACATACTTAATGTGGTAGAGATATTTTGAATCAAATCATAGAAAGACTCCAACCCTTTTTTAATTATAGCAAAACAACATTTTTATATTTTCTTGCTACATAATCTTTCAAGAGTTTTTGTTGCGGAAGCTCTCTCAAAAGATCTTCAAACGGTGGTTTTTCAGGCTCAGTCCAACGTACCTTTCTCTACCAACATCCAATCCAAACGGCTCCAAACCACAACCAATTTATTCACCTTGGTTGCTATTCAATCTTACCCACGTAGGACAAGAAAGGATGATGATTTATCGCCACAAAGGCTAAGAGAAGACACCACAAAGGTATACTATGAAAGAACCACCAATTGCACACGTTATACAAGCGTTCTGGACACTTCTAGACACCTTTTTCTCACACAAAAGGGGGGCAGCCGAGATTCACTAGTTTCTTCTCTCAAAATCACACAATCATCATGTCAAAGAGGCTAGGGTTATATTCATATATATACTCTAGGGTTAGGCTTCAAGTTGGGCCATTAAAGGGGTAAACGGGCCAAGATTCAAGCCATCCATAAGGAATACAATTGGGCCGGGTGTAGCTCATGGACTTGGTTGTTGGACTTATTTCATTCATCGGCCTATGCCTATGAAATAATATTAACCCACGTTAACATCATAGCCCGGAATTTATTGGGTATAAAAAACTCAACAGTTTTGCAACATACAAGATTTTCATTGCTCAATCAACAACAAAAAAGTGGAAGCATCTATTAGTTTTGTCTCACAAAGCCACTAATATCGAGATTTTCTCTCACAATATTCAAATCCATCAAATAGTTGTTTGTAATGATGATAGCATAAAGAGTTTTGCAACATACAAGATTCTCATTGCTCAAGCAACAACAAAAAAGTCGAAGCATCTATTAGTTTTGTCTCACAAAGCCACTAAAATTGAGGTTTTCTCTCACAATATTCAAATCCATCAAATAGTTGTTGTTTGTAATGATGATAGCATAACTCGATCACAATGCATTCTACGAAAAGGTGAAGAAACAATTAAGTATAGGAAATTAAATGGTCTATAGAAATCGATTATGTTTTAAAAAAGTGCAAGGGAAGTGCAATGCTTGTGCATGAACACATTGCCATTCAAATGGCGAAAATCTGTGCGCAATCTATTTCAATATCAGGCTAAGCCTGCGAGTGAGAAAAATTGCGGCCACATTTGTGACTCCTTAACAATGTTGCTATGATTACCATATCTGATTTGTTCCATTTGATGCGTGGAGTATGTTCAACTTGGAATGACTTTTCAATTCACAGTACCACTTAGTTTCTCAGGCCTCCTGTCACATCCATCGATGGTTCAGTTTTTCCCTCCATTTGAGTTTTTAATCCCACCGCCACCTCTGTTGCTGACTTGTTGCCAGTTCCTCCACCACAGTTGATGACTCTGTGCCGATGAAGGGTATTTCTATTGGGGCGAGATGCCCAAAGAAAGATTGGATAAAATTAGTAAACCACACATGCACTCCATGCATGTTTCTACATGGAGACAAGCAGGGATTGATGATGCTATTACCAACTCGACCTTCTAGATTCACCGGAGTGATGATCTAATTGTTGAGGTTGGAAAAAAGTGGTGTGCCAGGTCCAAACATTCGTGTTTCCACGAGAAGAAGCTATAATCACCTTGGAAGAGTTGGTATTCCTGTGGATCATTTTTTTTTTTGGGTCGATGTGACTACGAAAGAACTACTTAAGGCACGATTAAATCATTCCAGGAATAGAGCAAGGAAGTCCATCCCATCTCCCTGAATGGTAGAATTTATGGACTGTGGAAATAAATCTGAGCATGAAGTGTTTATTGCACTATGCCTGTCTCGGCTTGATAAACACTACACCGTCGGCAATAATGTTCTCCCCTTTGTAGTTCTTTTAGCTAGAGTTACGAAATTGCACGTGCACTTTCACCAGAAGTTCTTCTTGTCATTTATGGAATTTAAGTGCAATGAAAGGGAACCTCGTTTCAAAAAATAAAAATAAAACGTGGAACTGGACAAGGTTATGGTCCCATTCCAACTGGTGCAGGCTTGCATTGGAGACATCAATTTGCCTGCCTTTGGTGGAGAAAATCTTGAGGTTATGTCATTAATGCTATGATTAAACTAGCGAAATGCATTGTTCAGAATATATCCTTCAATCAAATTGGAGGCCTTTGTACCTATGTTTTCATGAGAAGGTCACCATCTGTTTAAAAACAGTATTATACTGATCAAAGCATGGTGCTATGAAGAAATGTTGGGTTTTAATACCCAATAAACCTCGGGACAATAATGTAATGGTTAGGGCGGTTAACTCAAGGCTTTAAGCCCATGATTGACCGAGAACCCAACATTAGAACTAATATTATTCCTATATATATATATATATATATTTGGGTATTGTGACTTATTCTTGACACAATACTTTCGGCTCCTGTTTGAGAGAGAGATTTGGTGGCTGCTTCTTCGTGTCTTTGGCTTCTATGCGTTCTCTGCTTTCGATGAATCTTTGTTGCATTACCTCCTTTGTGCCTTTCTCTCTGCTGACGGTTTAGTCGGTCTTCATTGCCCTCTTTGTGCCATCCCTGTCGTTGCTCAGTCTGGCCCTTGTGCATTCAGTACAAACTACCAATGTACTGTTAGGCATCTATACTTGACAATGGGAGAAAAGATTTCATTACATTTTATCCCTTCTTTTTGTGTGTACCTTTTGGAAACTAACTTAGCCTTATATCTCACGGGCTCACTTTCACTAGTTCCCTCCTTAATTTTATAGACCCATTTGCAACCCACCATGGTTTTGTCCTTAGGTCTTGGAACTAGATCCCAAGTTTGATTTTCACTAAGAGAACTCATCTCTTCTCTTATGGCACCTAGCATTTCCTCACTTTTTTCACTTCTCACAGCTTTCTCATCGGTGTTTGGTTCCTATCCACTAGATCTTCGTAACTAGCATAAGCTATGGTATAGTCAAGCAATCTTTGGGTTATTAATGCTGCTTACAGCACAAATTATTGCTTATTGGATGGCTCATTTAATCCCTTTCTTGGCCCAATTTGGTTTATAACCTAAACTATATATATAGCCTCCTTACCTTGTTCAGCCGTGTGTGATTTGTGAAAGATAAGTGTGTGCTTTGGCTTTGCTTTGAAGAAACCTGCGGCTGCATTTGTCTCCCCCCTTTGAGTCCGTTCTTTCACCCTTTTTTCTCTTTGCCTTAGCGGCTAAAATCACCACCACTTTCTTGTCCTTTGTAAGTGAGAAGATTGAAGCAACCATAAGCGATGAGCCAGATTCCACAAATTGAAGATCAATTCCGCAACAAGAAAGTTGTATTCTTGGTCCTCATCATGGCTTGATCTCTGATATGGTTTGGAGACGACCATGACTGAAGACGTCCCTGTGCACGAGATATTCATCTTCATCAATAGCATCACAACGTGCACTTCTTCTGTGAATTCTGCCACTTTCAGACGGAGGAAGGGATTTTCATCTGGATGAAGATTTATTAAGTTCATCCTTCCAACCATCCTTGCTGCTGATACCAGAAGGCCATCCCACATAGCAGTTCCATTGTTTCTAGCAAGTAGATTATGTTCTCTATCAAGATCCACCTTAGCATTCACATTCTCAAGTTTTGTTTCTCTACCAGGTATGGCAAGCATTTCCCCAGAGTGCCAGCCTTAGCAACCATTTCAATATCTTGATATTTGTGACTTGTCTTCCACCTCTCAGAAAGTCTCTTCTTTGCATCCCTACTAATGGATGACGACTTGTGTTCAAATTTTTGGACTCTTTAACCAAATATTTTTTGGAAAACTACTATAGATTCTGGCAGTAAGAAAACAAAAACTGTTGCCCAAAGGGACTGGACTACTTTTGCTTAACATGGTCATTGCACGTGAGATGCACGCGACATTCACATGAGTTCAAGCTTTAGGATATTTTGTTTATGTAAGTGCATGACATGAAAGTAATCTTTCATACCTGAGATGTTTGCTCTATAACAGTTGCTATTCAGACATGTCCTCATCTGGGCAAAGCATGTGTGTATATGTGCCAATGTACTTTCCTAAAAATCAGGCATTACTATAGGACATGGGTGTATGAAAGCAGTACGCGAACGAATGAGAAGTCTACTGTAAAAAATATTTTAAATAGCTTCCTAATCAAGTAAATAAGAACAACATGTACCTACCGACCAGTTTCATTTTCATCATTAACTAAGGATATTTAGGGACTACCAATATTCTGTCGACCATGAGAAGTCATCTGATAGACCAATAGATAGCTGCAATACAGAGTCAGCATCACTGGTTTTTTATCATCTTGTATTTAAAGCTCCAACTATACAAAAAGGGCCAAGACTAAATCTTGCATTTGAATCTATGTTTTCTTTCATCTCTCTCTATACATACAGAAGAATAAGAACAATTTTATTAATAAGTGGCTGCGAATGAATGGATAAATGGGTATTTGGAGACAATTTTGCATGGAGGGACAGCAGCCATAGAAGAGAATGAGCCAGCCCCTGTGACCGTGATGGAAATGGGCCATTTCAATCCCACAAAGTACTTTGTAGAGGACATGGCCACAGGATTGGATGAGACTATTCTCACAGGACATTGATGGTGGTGGTGGGCACAAGGAACACCAGAGGGAGTTCTATGCTCGAGAACATATATTGGGGCATTTGGCATATAGTCATTCTTCCTCTCCTTTTTCTCCCATGACTAAAGAAGATCTATCAAATAACTTCAAGACGTTTAATAGTGCATGTGCATCATCTAAAGGAAATTGAAGAAATATTTCAAAGATATATGTACTGGTTTAATTTTATTTATTAATTTAAAAAAATTTTTAAAACATCATATCATCATACAACTTAAATGATTTCACTACACTAATAAATTCACACAACAACTCTATTGCATGGACATGTGTTGGACATCAACATTCTTCAGACACTCTATCATAGTCATTTTTTTCTTTATCATAAATATTGTATATTTTTTACTCAAAGTTATTATTAAATAAATAACAAATAGGTACTCATAATTTAAGGATTTCAACAAGAAAAATTTAAAAAAAGTATAAAACTAAATTTATATTATATAAATGAAGAATTTTAAAGAATTTATTCAATGTGTCAACGTGTCATGTCAGTATTTTTTTGAAAATCACGCGTTGGTGTATCTGACATGTATCGTGTCGGACACACGCATTCGTGTCGATGCATCATAGCACAACCTATATGAGGAATAACATGACAAAATTCCTATAGTTCCTATAAGGCTATAACAATAAAATGTCACAGTAGTATACCGAACATTTTTACCTCAAGAGTACCATAAACAGCGCTAAGCATATCAAAACAGAACACTGATTTCAACACCCTAATTAAATCAGGATCTCACACAGAAGATGAACTTCATAAATTTTCAGTTTCAGAATGAGCTATTCAATGCTGCGCTGATTTGACTTGACACCACCTTCAACAGGATGCAAGATAAAGCTAGGACCAGATGATAAATCAAAATGTAAAGAAATTAATGGAAAATTTATCTTCTTCTTCTCATTTTGTTGATGAAAAACATTTGAATGGACCAATTAAACGTCGAGGACCCAAAATGTGAAAGCCAAGTTGCAATGATCCCAAATATTGGGGACTAAAATGCAATTTTTCCTAAGCAAATGTTTCTATAATATTTCAAATTTCACTGTATATTACTATTCAACGAGTTCAATTCCTACTTAAACTACTAACCTTTTCATGCTGTGAATTATTTAACACCGAATCAACATAATTATAATGAACATAAACTGAAAAAAATAAAAAAAAGAGAATGATATAAAATCCTAACATGCCGAAATTTGGTTGACTCGACTTTGAAGAGTGCATTTTGCACGAATGTCACACATTCATTTGTTAAGTAGCAAGCACATATTACTGTTGACCTTGGATGCTGACTCATTGCCGGACTCCTCAACCTGGTTACTAAGTCCATCTATTTGAAGGAAATTTTTCTTGGATGGAGATTCCTATAGTGGATAACAAGGGTTGACTGCACACACTTTTTGCGCCTTTCTACCAGAAATCAGGATGGGATTAACATTGCTGTCACGAACTTGACGTTCCAGATTCCCTGAAGTGATGATGCAATTTTAGGGGATGCAGAGAAGTTATGTTCTAGGACCAACATTTATGTTTCCGTGGGGAAAATCAACAATTACTTTGGAAGCCATGATGTCATGTGGTGTTTTTCCGTTTTAGGCAGCTCAGTCATGAACCAGGTTGGAGACAAAAAAAACAGGGAACAATTACAGTAAACTATTTAAGGCATGATTAGATGTTTACTAGACTGCAGCACGGAAAAATAACCTGAAAACCTGGATGTTAAAAAAGATTCATGGATTGTGAATATGACATAAAGCATAAAGCATTTATGGTTCACTGGCTTTCTCGGTTTGTTGAACACTTCACTGACGGCAATAATGTTCTCCCCATTGTGGTATGTTTAGCTAGAGTTATGAAAATTACACTTGCACCAGAAGTTCTTGCTGTCATTTATAGAATTTAAGTGCACTGAAAGGGGTCTTTGTTTCAAAAAAAAAAAGCGAAATTGGACACGGAAGTTATTGACTTTAAGGTTATGGTCACATTCCAACTGGTGAAGGCCAGGTGCAGCCTTTGGTAGAGAAGCAGTATTATACTGATCAGAGCATGGTGCTATTAAGAAAGTTGTATTCTTGGTGCTCATCATGGTTTGATCTCTGCATATGGTATGGACATGAGCATGACTCAAGGCGTCCCTGTGCATCAGATATTCATCTTCACCAATAACATCACAATGTGCACTACTGTGAATTCTGCCACTTTCAGATGGAGGAAGGGATTTTGATCTAGATAAAGATTTAATAAGTTTATCCTTCCAATCATCCCTGCTGCTGATACGAGAAGGCCCATCCCACATAGCAGTTCCATTGTTTCTAGCAAGTCGAATACGTTCTCTATCAGGATGCACCTCAACATTCACATTCTCAAGTTTTGTTTCTCGACCAGGTATGGCAAGCATTTCAACCAGTTTGCTACGGTTAGCAAACATTTCCATGTCTTGATATTTGTGACTTGTCTTCCACCTCTCAGATAGTCTCTTCTTTGCCTCCCTACAGATGGATGACGACTTGAGTTAAGCATCTTTCATTTCTTCCACTCCACATTAAATAGTCCTTTAGTAGTTCAAATTTCTGGACTCCTTAAGCAAATAGTATTGGGAAAACTAATATAGATAGTGACAATAAAAAAATGATAAACTTTGCCCAAAAAGAATGGACTTCTTGTGGTTAACACGGTCATTGCATGTGAGATGCACGCAAGGCCGATCCTGTGATTGTCGGGGCTCGAGGCAAAGGCTATAAATTAGGCCCCTCATCCCGAAATCAGCATAAATGCAACGGTGTATTATCTGCTTAAAACTTAACATTAAAACAACAAACAAATATATTATATAAAAATCTATATTATAAAATAACAAAACCAGCAATGTTTCAAACAATTAGTTAAATACTATTTGCTTTGCTGTTTTAGAGGCAAAAACATTAATAAAATCTGAATAGTTTAGCTGCTTAACCATTTCTTTTAATATTGATAACATAGCTAATCCATTCAATCTTTTTTGTGACAGTTGATCGGAGATAGGTTTTGATCAACTTCAATTTCAAGAAACTTCTTTCTACAGATGCAACTATAACCGGTATGGTTAATAAAATTTTGGAAGCAATGCTAAGCATTTGGAAAAATTCATACCGAACGCCCATTATGTTCCAGATATTTCTCAAGATTCATACAAAAGTTCAAAAAACTTGAATAAGTTACATCCCTTAACCTCTTCAAGCTAAACAAAAATTCAAATGTGTCATCATATTGTTTGAATTGTTCAAATCGAGTTCTCAGAGAAGATAGAGCTTGATCAATTATGAAAGCAAAATATTCAACTCTAAAAGATTCTTTCACTGATTGCTTTACCTCATCACTCCCGTTCTCATCAAATTATTTTTTCTTCAAATTATGTGTTTTTTGGTAGATACAGCTTCAATTCCCATTGCACTTGCCTTTTTTGTAGCTTAATCCATGGTAATAGCAAATCCAATTTCTCTATAATTTTCAAGTAATGAAACAAGTCCTTGCAAGAGGTCGATATCATGACCAATATCTATGGATTCTGCTTAAAGAAATTTACTTACAATATTGACTGTATGCAACAGATTACCATGCCAAGTAAGAACTCAAAATTTTGAAGTTCATAAGTTGCTAATGACTTAGCTTCACTCTTCACTTTAGGTTCTTCGTTATTTTCTGCCAAATCAAGTAAATCATCTCTTGTTCAATTTGCTCCATTATAGGCTTCACACTCTCAACATGACTTTCTTAACATGTTTGTGACAATAGTTTCACCGTCAAACCTTGTACGTTATCTTTGAAAAAATTTCATTGCTTGGTAGAAGATGAGAACAATGTGTAGATGTGTTGTATCACTCTGAAGAAAGATACAACTTTGGGACAACAATTCACCATATCACATAATACTAGAGTCAAACTATGAGCACCACATGGAGTATAGAATGCTTGGGGATTCATTTCAAGTACTCTTCTTTGCACACCTTTGTGCTTTCCGCTCATATTAGATCCGTTGTCATACCCTTACCCTCTAATGTCATCAATATCTAGAGCAAATTTGATCAAAACCTTTTGAAACTCGGTTGCAAGTTCAAGTCTCGTTGTGTCATCTACCTTCAAAATTCAAGTTAAAGTTCTTCAACTTCAGGTAAGCCAATGTTCTTCAACTATAGGTGAGCTTTCTGGATGCATATAAATTCACATGAGATAAACTTATAGGAAATTATTTAGGGAAAATTGCAGCAACGGCACCTAATTTTTTCATTTTTTGCATATTTTATCCTAACCTTCATTTTGTGGCAGCGAAGGTCCCTAACAGTTCATAAATATGCACCTAAGATCCATCTGGATGGAAACCATCCAAAACATCGTCAGTTGACCATAAAAATTAAGGAATCAACATCCAATAAAAACCTTCCAAAACACCGTCGAAAAAGGTATCAACATTGATTACTCCCAAAGAATAATGCGATAGTTGTACACAGCTTTGGGGTGTCGATTCCACAGGGAGATGGACGAATTGTTTAAAGGATTTGACAAACTAGGGTTTTCATGGTTGTGAGAGGAATTTATCAATTTGAATGAAATTTAATTATCAAAGTGTGAGATTAGTAAAGCACCGGTATTCATTCTCTCGGATTGGGTCAATCAGTATCAATCATTCATGTATTTTACTCCAAAAATCTAGACTTTTTATAACATATACCCACATTTGTTCATTAAAATAAGATTAAGAAACATCCATATACATCAAGCATAAGGAAGTAATTAATCCACTAATCACATAAATGAAATTGAAACTCAACAATTATTTTGATTGACCAATAGAAAAAGCATGACCGAATCTATAACCAATCTAATAAGAGTTAAATCAATTTCAAAACCAATTCATAAAAGGAGAAACCTAGATCAATTTGTTTCACTTGTAATCCTAGATTTTAGACTTCCTAAAAACAAATTCGGCTTGATTTATTGAAACAAGATTAAAAAAAAAAAAACAATATACCTTAGCATAAAGCAGTAATCAAATCACGTCAATAAATTATTGAAACAATTTAAACTCAACAAATATTATAATCAATCGATGAAAAAAATGATTGAATCCATGATAGATTTAATAAAAGTTAAGCAAACCTCAAAAGTGTAATATAAAGATGAAATTTGAATTCTAGAATTATTTAACAATAAAAATCACATTATATGAATGAAACGATGTTGAAATCCCCAAATCCGATCAAGATCCTGTGGCTTCACCAAAGAATTTAGTTCTCAATTGATTTCTTGAGCCAAAAACCAAAGAAAATTAATATGAGGATCAATGATTGCGTTCTTGGGTACTTTTTTGCTTAAAGTCGTAGAAAATTAGGTTACCATAAGTGTTTGAGTGAAAATAGGAAACAAAATCTCACACCTCGGAAGTATTCTATACGACCGCATAGTATTAAGTGTTGCAGTTGCATAGAAAAAATATTTTCAACCCAAAATTCCTTGGGCCCTTCTATGCAACAACATGGTTTTTGAATGATGCGACCGCATTGTTCAACCATTTTCAGCGCCGTATAGTTTTTAGTATTTTGGCCATAACTTTCTTTTCTAATGTCCGATTGAGATGATTCAAATTGTGTTGAAAAGCTAACTCAAAGGGCTATAACTTTTCTTTAGATATCATCTTCAATTCGATCATTTGACATGTCAAAAAGGAGTTCCAATATGAGGTTGAAAATCGGTGCATAACTTTTTCGATTGGGAATTGATCTGTGATCATACTTTGGCGATATTTTATCCCTTTGACTTCTCTCCTCATCCGCTTAACCTCTAAAACTCTCAAATCTTCACCATAAGGTTAGACACAAGTTTTGGGTATTTGCACTTTAGTCCTTGAACTTTCATTTTCTTCCACTTTGGTCCTTTTTAGTTCTTTTCTTCTAACTTCCACCTTTTCTATTAAAATGCAACCTTAATCAAAATATAAGTATAATGAGTACATTTGGGTATCAAATAATCACACGAATGCAATAATTAAGAGGGGAAAATATTATATTTTACACTCTTATCAAACATCCAATAAAATCGTTGTGGTAGCAAATAGGTCAAGGAATTTTCCTGGTCAATCGACAATATTTTGGATGGTTTCAGTCCAAATGAACCTCAAATGCATATTTTTGAAAGGTTAGGGACCTTCGCTGGTATAAAAAGAAGGTTAGGGTAAAGTCTACAAAATACAAAAAGGTCAGGGACCACTACTGCAATTTTCCTATTTTTTAAGTGCATGACATGGCTGTGTAATCTTTCATAACTGAGATGTTTGATCTATATACATATAACAGTTGCTAGTCAGACATGTCCTCATCTCAGCATAGAAGGTTTTCATACGTGCCATTGTCCTTTCCTAAAAATCAAGCATCAATATTGGGCAAAGGTGTACAAAAGTAGTATGTGAATGAATGAGGAGATGTCGACTATCAAAGACATTTTAAATAACTTTCTATTCAAGTAAATAAGAACAACATGTATCTACCAACTAGGTGCATTTTCATCATTAACTAAGGATATTCAGGGGATACCAGTATTCGGTCGACCATGGGCGGTCATCTAGGTGACTTGTATGAACTCCAATCTTCAACCACCAAGGATTTTATAGGCTCAGTTAACCAAACCAAATCAATACCAACACTCAAACGACTCAATAACTCCACAAAGTTTCTACCTATGGTTGCTCGACTTTATCTCACTTAGAGACCACCACAAAGGAGGAATAAAATCACCAAGAATGTCACTACAAAGGTACAGGCAGAAGAGGAGGAAAGAACCAGCCGAAGAGAACACACAGAAAGCACAAGAGAGAGAGGACACCAAAGTCTCTTAGAGGTTTGTGAAACACAAGTAAATATAGGTGGACCAAATGCCCAATAAGGTAAGGTTATTAGGTTTATGTAATGGGTCATGGCTCAATAGAAATGAAGTGGTTCATAGAGTGGGCCTAAAGTGCTACTAGCCATCCAAGTAGGTAGATAATTGGCCCACGAGCAACACAACATAGTTGGTTGCTTCAAATGGTCCAATTACTTCTTGGATCGGATCGTTCCAATTTTGATATTGATATATCGCTCAGTCATATTGCAATTGCCGACTGATTATTAAATCGGATTTACATCATCGTTCGGGAGGTTGTTTGACAACAAAATGTCCAACATGACTCATAGATAGCTTCTATACGGAGTCAGCATCACAGGATTTTTTGTTGTTTTTTTAATTTTCTCTCTCCAATTTGTTCATGAGATCATTATCTTTATTTGAGACATTTCCTACAATGTGAAACATCCCCAAAGTGCTCAGCTCACATTTAAACCTTAAAACAAACCGCTGATTTCAACTCCCTAATTGAATCAAGGTTCCATGCAGAAAATGAACTTAATAAATTTTTAGTTTCAGATTGAGATTCTGCATTGATTTGACTTGACAGCACCTTCAACAGGATGCAAAATACAGCTAGGACAAGATAAATCAAAATTTAAAGAACTTAATGGAGGATTTGTCTTCTTCTTTTCATTTGAATTTGTTGATTTTGTCTTCTTCTTTTCATTTGAATTTGTTGACAATATTGTCTTTTTGTTGATGAAAACCGAAATTTGCTTGACTCCACTTTGAAGTGTCCATTGTGCACGAATGTCGCACATGTTCATGTGTTAAGTAGTTGACCCTGGTTATTGACTCAGTGCCGGACTAGGCAACCTGATTGCAAAATCCACCTATTTCAAGCAAATTTTCTTGGATGGAGATTCCCACAGTGGATAACAAGGGGTAGACATTGCGGGGATTGACATTGCTATCACGAACATGACATTCCATATTCACAGAAGTGATGATGTAATTTTTAGGGGATGCAGAGAACTTATGTTCCAGGACCAACACTTACGTTTCCATGGGGACAAGCAACAATTACTTTTGAAGCCATGATGTTATGTGGCGTTTTTCCATTTTAGGCAGATCAGTCATGAACTTTGTGGGAGACTAAAAACTGGAAACAATTATGAAAAACTACTTAAGGCATGATTAGATGTTTTCTATACTGCAGAACGGAAAGCCAACCTGACAACCTGGATGGTAAAAAAATTCATGGATTGTGAATGTGACATCAAGCATGAAGCGCCTCTTGCTTGTTGACTGTCACACTTTGTTTTTCATATGGATGCGACACTATGGCCAAAACTGTTCTGCCAATTGTAGTTTGAAGCCCTCGAACCCCAATACGTGTATAGAACGGGGCTTCACAGAAGCCCTACAAACAACACACCAGGCGGGAGGTTGGCATTTTTTTTGCAATTTTTTATCATCCATGGGTCCTGCGTGGGGCTGACCTCATGTGTCTCTTCTGGAGGGGTTCTGTGGTACAATTGGTTTTTCCCTTGCAATTTATGCAGCGAGAGGCACGAAAACTGCACTTGCATCAGCAGATCTTTCTTACTTTTACAAAAAATTGAGTGCACTAAAAGTGGCCCTTGTCACTCCAGAAAATGTGGAACTAGACTCCAGCTAATCTGCCTTAGGATTGGGAGAGATTCTTAAAGTTATATCCCAAGAAAAATTCCACAAGGATAGGTGAGAGAAGATTGGCTCAATAACATGTCATAAAGTAAGTGAAATGAAGAACGTGTTAAGGGGGATTGATTGTACTAAAGAAGATTTTATTTGACAGCCTTATAATCGGTAATATTGATTGGATCTGATTTGTGAGAGATTTGAGCGTCTTGTCCAATATTAGACACTTAGGCAGCTTATCAGCTTAGTAATTGCACTGTACAGGAGTTGTAACCCCCCATTGTGTTGCCATGATTTGGACGGAAATATTATCTTTATTTATCTAATTATTTTATTTATATAAGACAATAAAAGAGTAAACTTATTTAAAAAAAAAAAAAAATTACCTTGTTAATGATTAAGTGAAAAAAATTATTTACAAGGGATTTTTTTACGCAAACAATGTGCGAAGATCCAATTCAAATCGAGCTCTATTCACTCCCTCTGCATTTTCTACATTTTTTGTGCAAAGATAAGAATGGGCGCCTCACAAATTACTTGCCAATTAAGAAATACCTAATTTTGAAAAAAATAGAATAAGAATTCAAATGCACTGAAAGGGCCGTTGTTTAAAAAAAATGTAACTGGATAAGGAAGTTATTGACCTTAACCTTATGGTTCCATTCCAAATGGATGGCTTGCATTGGAGACATCGATTTGCTTGCCTTTGGTAGAGAAAATCTTGAGGTTATGTCATTAATGCTAAGATTAAACTAGCGAAATACATTGTTCAGAATATATCCCTCAATCGAGTTGGAGGCCTTTGTACTTGTGCTTTCATGAGAAAGATCACTATCTATTTAAAAGCAGTATTAAACTGATCATAGCATGGTGCTATTAAGAAAGTTGTATTCTTGGTCTTAATCATGGCTTGAACTCTGTATATAGTTTGGAGATGACCATCACTCAAGGCGTCCCTGTGCATGAGATATACATCTTTACCAATAGCATCACAATGTGCACTTCTTCTGTGAATTCTGCCACTTTTAGATGGAGGAAGGGCTTTTGATCTAGATAAAGATTCAATAAGTTTATCCTGCCAACCATCTCTGCCGCTGCTACCAGAAGGCCTATCCCACACAGCAGTCCATTGTTTCTATCAAGTCGATTACTTTCTCTATCAAGATCCACCTTAGCATTCACATTCTCAAGTTTTGTTTCTCTATCAGGTATGGCAAGCATTTCACCTAGTGTGCTAGCCTTAGCAACCATTTCCATGTCTTGATATTTGTGACTTGTCTTCCACCTCTCAGACAGTCTCTTCACTGCCTTCCTACTGATGGATGGCGACTTGACTTGAGCATCTTTCATTTCTTCCACTCCACATTAAATACTCCTTTAGCAGTTCAAATTTTTGGACTCTCTAAGCAAACATTAATGGGAAAACTACTATAGGTAGCGGCAGTAAGAAAACAAAAACTGTTGCCGAAATTAACTCGGTCAATGCACATGAGATGCACGTAACATTCACATGAGATAGAGCTTTTGGATATATATATATATATATATATATATATATATATTTTTTTTTTTTTTAAGTGCATGATATGACCGTTTAATCTTTCATACCTGAGATGTTTGCTCTATATACATGTAACGGTTGCTATTCAGACATGTCCTCATTTGGGTATAGCAGGTGTGCCGTGTGCATATGTGCCACTTTCCTTTACTAAAAATCAGGCATTAATATAGGACACGGGTGTACGAAAGTAGTTCCTTAACGAATGAGGAGATGTCTACTATTAAATTTTTTTTAAATAACTTTCAAGTAAATAAGAATAACACCATGTACCTACGGGCCAGATGCATTTCATCATTAACTAAGGATATTGAGGGACTACCAATATTTGGTTGACCATGAGAAGTCGTGGTCAACTGATGGATAGCTGCTATATGGAGTGAGCATCACATTGGGAACCGGTCAACTTAAAATAGATACTAAACTTCTATATCTACATTGTATTCAGTGTTCACATATTGTTATGCGTTTTCTATAACATAAATATGTCGCAATTGTACGTTGTCAAGTTTTGTCATATAAAGATCAAATACGGATGTCGAATCCACAGAGATTGAAATTCAATTTCTTACTAAGTTCTATAATTTTGTAGTCTTTATCTCATCTAAACAATTGAAATTTGTAATCAATGGTTATAACTAAATCTAATGATGAATGTAATGATGAATTCAACAAATGAATGTAAGTTTGAAATATTTATCAATAAGAGAAAGCCTAGGGTTATGATTTTGCCTAACCATCAACTATGTTTCTCAGTTATCTGGTTATCTCTAATCAATTTTCCGAAGTTTATAATCAAGAACTCTAATGTAATTTCATCCCCTCTCTCGAGTGGCAAGTAAAAACTATTCATTGAATTCAATTCCAATATCTCTATTCGAAATCAAATAACTTAAAATTATCAAATTCATGGTCTTATGTGGAATGTGTTTCAAAGGAATCATACATTTTCTTGAAACCTATAATTTTCGAGGTTGTGTTATTATAAGATCACGCCTAAATTTCCCTTTCTCGAGTGCAGAAATTGACAAGAATTATCATTCAATTAATAGCCAATTAATTAAAAGGATTAAGTATAAATAACCCAAAGAATTAGAAAATCTCAAAGAATTAACTATAATAAAATCAAACGACATTCTCAAGTTTTGGTTACATCAATTGTTAGATTAGATGTTTAGTTCGTGTCGGAAGCGTTAGAATTAATCAAATATAAATAAAACACCATAGAGAAGAGAATAGGAAAATTAGTTTTTTTAGATCTTCAATCTCCTTTGTGATGTTGTTCTTGATTTCTTAATAATTGCCTGGTTGAATTCTCGTTCAAAAGTGTTCTCTCAATTGGTATTTATCTCGTCTTGAAGTCCCAAGAGAAGTTGGAGTCGGATTGACATTAAAAAGAAACCAAAAAATTTAAAACTCTCTCTCTCTTGCCCAGTATTGCCCCAATACTACAAGCTTGTTACTACGATGCAATGTTACTGTGAAAATTCAGCAATAGTGGGGTTGGGGTGCCACTCGTACCGCCCGTTTTAGGATAGAAAATCAACACTACACATTTTTCAGTATTTTCATCAAAACTTTTTGTTTCTGTATCTGATTGAGACAATTCAAAGTGCGTTGAAAAGATAACTCAATTGGCTACAACTTACTTTAGATAGCTTTTTTCAATTTGAATGTTTACCATATCAAACATGGGTCTCAATCTCTAGCTAAAAATTATGAACATATTTGTGCAGTTGAATTTGATTTGTGAAAATATTTTGATCATATTTAACCCTTTTGACTTCTAATTGCATCATATTAACTCCTAACAATCTTCAATTATGATTTTTTTGTTTGAATCAAATGCTAAAAAGTTGCAGGTATCACAACTTGAAGTCCCGAGAGAAGTTGGAGGCAGATTGACATTAAATAGAGACCAAAAAATTCAAAACTCTTCCTCTTACCCAATGGTGCTTTGAACCTACAAGCATAGTGCTACGATGCCATGTTGTTGTGAAAATACAACAATAATGGAACACCCTTGTGTGCTTGAAATTTGATTGGTGAAAATATTTTGATCATATTTAGCTCATTTTGACTTCTATTTGCATTAGATTGATTCGTTGCAATCTTTAATTATTCTTTTGTATCAAATATTGAAAAGTTGCAATTTGAGTCCTCAAACTTTCTATTTCACCTTTTTTTGTCATCATTCACTTCTTTCTTTCAATTTAGCTTCCAATCATCGAGTTTCATTTAATCACCATCAACTTCTCCTTTATTCATGCTAATATCACTCTTTTTTTCTAAGTTTTGCATCATTTATAATTCACCTAACCTATAAAACAACCCAAAAACGTAAATCAAAATATTCTAAAAATCGTAGAAATAAACTAAATATCAAGATTATATGGTACACAAAGCATGAGCGCAATACACTCATCACATATCCATTGTTCCACAGTGAGATCCCCCATCTAAACCACCTTCCATGTGTTACTCTTGGTTCCTACCTTCAAGGATTAATCTGTTTGTAAAGAGATCCTATTCAAATAGATTTATAGGTGTTACGATAGCAACACCTACATGGTTTGATTTTTTTGGCAGCCTTCTAATAAAAAACAATATATATTTTTTAATTGAATTAACGAGATAACAACGAAGTGTGTCAACAAAAAACAATTTCAACAAAAGCAATTCCACACAGAGTATACCACGAAGGTAATATATGGATTTTATCAAAATGAATACTTCAATCACTTAAGAATAAGTAATTCCTAATTTCTAACACAAGCAAATAGTTACTCCACACAGTAACCCCAAATCCTTTTGTCACCCCATGCGATGATGCGCTATGTTGAAATTTAATCGAGATAAGCCAATTTACCAGAACGGACCACGTCTGATTTTTTTCTCAAAAGCAGAGGAAGTAGAGAAAATACATAGGGGGCTAAAGGAGAGACATCCAAATAAATAGGTAACATTAGGGTACTAATAGGTCAAGCCTAATAAGAGGTAAGTGGGTTAAGTACATCGTAAGTGGGTTGCCATTTTAAAACCGTCCAAATAAGTGGAAATGGGCCATGAGCAGCACTAATAAATTAGGTTGCTTCTAATGGCCCAAATAGTTTCAGGGTCGGGTCATTTCATTGACATGTCGATTTACAGTTCAATCACGGGGTTGAAGCCGATTGAGAAAATGTACTGAGTTCCATCATTGCTCAGGAGGTCGTTTAACAATATTTTTGCCCAATTTTCAGCAACCTGGTTGCGAAGTCCGTCTATTTCAAAACAAATTTATTTGGGTGGAGAATCCCACAGTGCATAACAGGGGTAGACTGCACACGCTGTATGCACCCTTCTACCTGGAAACAAGCTGGGATTGACATTGCTATGACGGATATGATGTTCCAGATTCATAGAAGTGATGATGTAATTTTTAGGGGTTGCAAATAACTTATGTTCTAGGACCAACACTTATGTTTTCGTGGGGACAAGCAACAATTACTTTCGAAGCATGTTATGTGGTGTTTTTCCATTTTAAGCAGCTCAGTCATGAACTGTGCGGGAGACTGAAAACTGGGAACAATTATAGAGAACTACTAAGGCACGATTAGATGTTTTCTAGACTGTAGCATGGAAAGCCAACCCGACAACCTGGATGGTAAAAAAATTCATGGATTGTGAATGTGACATCATGCATGAAGCACTTCTAGCTTATTGGCTGTCACAATTTGTTTTTCCATATGGATGTGACAATATAGCCGAAACTGTTCTCCCATTTGCAGTCTATTTAGCTCGAGGCACGAAAACTGCACTTGCATCTGCAGTTACCTTTACAAAAAAATTGAGTGCACTAAAAGTGACTCTCGTTGCTTCAGAAAATGTGGAACTAGGTTCAAACTAGTCAGGCTTAGGTCTGATAGATTCCTAACATTACGTCCCAAGAAAATTTGACTGGGGTTGGCGAGACAATATTGGCTCAATAACATATCAGAAAGTAATTGAAAAGAAAGAACGTGTTAAGGGCAATTGATTGTACTAAAGAAGATTTTATTTGATGGCCTTATAATAGGTTATATTGATTGAATCTGATTTTGTGATAGATTTGAGCATCTTCTCCAATGTTTGACACTGAGGCAGCTTAACAGCTTAGTAATTAGATTGTATAGGAGCATTGTGTTGCCATGATTTGGACGGAAACATTATTTTTTTTTCTTTAACAATTTTATTTATTCAAGACAATAAAAGAATAAACTCATTTTTCAAAAATAAAAATTACCTTTTTAATGATCTAGTGGACAAAAATTATTGACAAGGGAATTTTTACACAAACAATGGGCAAAGGTCCAATCCGAAATCGAGCTCTATTCACTCCCTCGCATTTTCCAACAAAAATCTATTTCTGCATTTTCTGCATTTTGCCTGCAAAGATAAGAATGTGTGAATGGTAGTTGTCACTTGCAAACGTCAAGGGAGTAATCGATCAAAATGAAATTATCAAAAAGTTGCAGGAATAAAGGGTAAAAGAACTGTTGGGATTCTCTCAAAATAGTAAAATTTAAATTAGGAGACAACATAGCAAATTGATTAAAGTCCCAATTCAATTAGAGAAAGGGACTCCAAAAACAATTAGGCAAAGAGATAGAAGTTTGGAATAAAAAGGAAACCCACCAAATCTTGGGGGCTAAGTTGTATGTATATAGCATTGTTTTGTTAATGAATGAACATTTCAGGATTATAGTAGTCATCCTATGTGGCAACTTTTTATTTGATGCATTAATTTTTTGTAAGCATGATGCTTGTATTGTTATTCCACAATCCCATTTGTACGGATTATGTTGCTTCCATTTTGTTTATCGCTACATTCGATTTCTTAAAAAGATTACAATCCTTAATTTTTCTGGAAATTTTTCATCATTGGTTATGAATGATTGATTTTTTTTAATATTTCTGTTATGTCAAATAAAAAACTAATGCTTCAAATAATAAGCTGTCACATAAGGATGATTATTGTAGTTGCTAATTATGAATCGCATTACTCTTGTGTGAATTTGGGATATAGGGTAGAAAAGCGATGAGAATTCTGCACCCATCGCATTTACATTGCATGCCAACTAAGCGAAACAAGAACTAGAAATTGGTGCGAATGAAAAACATTATCCATCATGACCAAGACTTGAGAGGTACATCCCACAAATAGAAAAACTAGCACTCACAAAATCCATGAAATTACCTGCAATCCACTCAAAGATGTAGCCAAACTGTGGCCTATCAATAAGAACCCATGTGGTAGGAACGGAATGTGAAACAGTCATTCCATTAGGTTGGCTATTGCTCCCATGGTAAAATATAGTGTTTTGAATTTCTCAGTTATGAAAAATGTTAAAAGACACACACACACACACACACACACACACACACACACACACATATATATATATATATATATATATATATATATCTGTAAAAATTATGTTATTAGCAATTATATGAAATGAGGATGGATGAGGATACTAATGCTAGGGATCACCTTGTTAAGTTCAATAACCGCGTGATAGAGTTATTTAATGTTGTTGTTAAGGTAGAGGATGAAGCTAGGATGATAATTCTAATATATTTATTGCATAAGTCATACGAGGCCTTGGTAACCACACTATTAGTTGAAAAATATACTTTGGTAGTGAATGAGAAGATTCACAAATAAAAATCCAAGTATTATAGTGAGTTGTGATCAAATTATCTTAGCGCAATGTGACACAAACTGTGAAAGGTGAATCACGAGGAAGGAATTATAGTCAATGGGATAATCATTGTCAAATCGTTATAGGAGAGATGTGGACTGTTACTGCTATTACACTAAATACAGATTAGGAGAAATTGCCAGGAGTTGCAGAAACATCTTGAAGTGACATGATATTACGAGGCTCAAGACTCAATAAACGTGGTTGATGAAGAATATTGTGGTCAAGGTGCATGATGTTATGTGTGTTGCTTATTATGGAAACTCAGAAAGCTCTTTGACTTTAGATTTGTGATGTCCGTTTCATATGTGCCCATAAAAGGACACGAGATTATAAGTCATGTGATGTACACACTGTTATTATGGTTTGTTACGCCCCTAACTAAGCCACTTCCACTTCGGCACTAAAACCACTTCAACAAGTCACATCACTCTCCGAAGCTCCACGTGTCCATCCGAAGTGGTTCCGGAGCGATGCCAATTTTTGACAACCTCAACATGACGCGCTGCAAGGTGAATAGATCCAATGAAGCAACCGGAGTGTCCCTCAACGTCGAAGCGTTGAAGGAACCGAGGCACTCACTTAACAGATCTCTCCACCGCCACTGTTAGAAATATATCTATCAGGATCTTGACGTGACATTTCCATAGATCTAGTTGACATGACACATCGACTTTATGTCAACTCAACTCAGAAGAACTAATTGCTAGCCCACGCTAGACGTGGCTGAGTGACGCCTATGAGCAGACATCTCACACCGTCAGATGATACACGTGTCCCACATCCAATGGTGCTCTACACCTATAAATATCCAATGTTTGACAAGAGACAAAGGTAATAAAAGCTCCTATAACTTAGCTCTCCATACTAAGATACATGTATTCTCCTCCTCACTCTCTTGCACCACTGGAGCACTGTTTCGACCACCCAACGCTGACTTGACCATCGGAGTGTATGCGACTGCCGCCACAATCGCTGGTCCAGACCGTGTGCTTCTGACTGTGCGTTGTTATGCGCAGGGATGATTACGTGGAGCAGCTACTCGTTAGCCACGTGGAGGGTCCAAATATCGAGGTCAATAGATTGGCACCGTCTGTGGGAAACTTCCCTTCCAAAAGTGCCACATTTTTCACCGAAAAAAGCCATCGAAAAATCATTGACTTACCCTGAAAAGGGCACGTTCTTGAGAAAAGAACAGTCAATCTACGATCCCACTCTAAACACCCTTGAAAAAGGAGTAGACAAGATGAGTTATAGTAATGAAGATGCAAATTTTGAAGGGCACAGGAATCCCTCTGAAGAAGAGGTAATTAAGACCAATGTTATACATTGGAGACCCCATCATTGGCATCACCGAGACAACAGGACAGCAGCGCTCACTGAAGGAAGGCCCAAATAGCTGCTGGAATGAGGGACATTGCTGCTCAGAACGTGGCGATGCGTGAATTCTTCATGTAGGCCCGAGGTTATCAGGGCTTCCAGATGCATCAAGAGCCATATTCAGCCCAAGAAATTCTTGCGCCTCATGGTCGAGGTCATTCGAGCCAGCACCGGGAACACCCCCTTGAAAGAGAAGTGGGTGTTGATGTCACATCCTATGCACAGGGGAGCCAACCGGTAGAACCATCGCTAGGAGAGAACTTTCCACCAGAATACGAGCCCCAAAGGTTTGTCAGTGTCTTCGACAGAATAGGACAGAACCCTAGCGATAGGGTTTGCTCCGTGCAAAGATTAGTTCAACAAGAGCAGGAACAAGGACAAGTACCTCCTCCGCCTAGAAATAGGTACGAGAGAAGAAACCTAGTAGATTGGAGTAGTCGGGAAGGGGCACCCCCACCTCCCCAAAAATGCACCAGAAGGGGAAGGCTCTGAAGGGCCATGCCGCTCCTGTGAAATTGATGACGATGACGACAACCTCCCATTCTCCAGAGAAACTCGAAGCTTCCCAATGCCTGCAAACTTCATGCCCCATAAAATCCCAAAGTATGAAAGAAAGGGGGGCTCACAGAAACACCTGACTAAATACATGACGCACATGAGCCTCAAAGGAGCTTCGCCAGCACTGAAATGTAGAGCCTTTTATCTAACCCTCATCGGAGCTGCTAAAGTATGGTACAGTAGAATACCTTCCCTGAGCACCAGAAGCTGGCCAGACTTGAAGAAGGCATTTCTGAACTAGTATGTCTCACGAAGGAAAGGGGAGGCTCCAGTACAACACCTACAAGATATGAGGTAAGCTCCTGGCGAGATGCTAAAAAGCTATCTCGCCAAATTTACTGGTGAAATCACATATTGCAAGCGTGTCACTGACAGGGAGGCCCTTTCAGCCTTAAAAGGTTGCCTCAACATGAACACACTATTCTGGAGGGATGTATGCAGTAAAAATTCCAACAACTATAACGAATTGGTAGAAATGATGAGGGTCGATATTGTCAATGAAGAGATGATTGACCATTGAAACTGTGCAGCGTAGGGACCCCTCCGCCTCAGAGGCAGGTAGGTCGAGGACCAGTAGCCCACCTTATCAACCAGCAATGGACACAAGCAGGACACACAATAGCTCTCACATCCGGACAAGCGTTGGCTTCTGCCACTCTAAATGTAGTGCCAGTGCTAGCATACGAAAATGCTCCTGTTGAAGCAGGACTATCCGGAGGAACAAACAATCGAAAGAAGGGACCAGGCCCTATCTGGAGGCCAAGTTATTAGAAAAATTGACACAATCATTGGAGAACCTCACATCGGGAGCAACACCAGGAACGCCCAGAGGAATTACACAAGTGAAGCGAAGGATCCACCAATGATTACTTACATCGTCAACCAGACCCAAGAGGCCAACAGGATGGCCCCGATCACTTTCTCTCAAGAAGATGCACAAGGAATTCACCACCCCTATTGTGATGCATTAGTGGTAAGAGCCGTAGTGGCTAGAAATGGACTCAAACACATGCTCGTCAACAATGACAGCTCGGTGAATATACTGTTTAGATCTACTTTGATAAAATACAGATTGAACATGGGTTAATCTCTATAACTGACCCGCTATTTGGATTTACTGGTGACATCATCATCCCACGAGGGCGAATTACTCTACCTATCGAGATGGGGTCAACCCCTAGTGGCCCACCACTTTATGGAATTCCTGGTGGTGGATCACAGGTCAGCTTACCATGGAGTATTGGGCCGACCCACATTGAAAGATCTTTGGACGGTCACCTCCATCCATTACTTGTGTATGAAGTTCCCAACTGAGCATGGGATTGCTATAGTACGAGGCAACCAAATGGGTTCAAGGGCATGTTACCTCAATTCTCTATGAAAAATCTGAGCCCTGCACTGTTAATGTCACTATAACAGAGGTCGACAACGAAGTCGACATGGACATTGAAATGTTCGACACCCTTGAACAAGGGCACACCTCCGAACAGGAGGAAGACGACGACATGATGGAAGCCCCTGAAGAAGGACACCCTCTTCATGAGTTGGACCCTCGAATTATCGAGTCTGAATCGAATGCGAATCCAATGGAAGAGTTGGAAAATTTCTCCGTCAACCCTAAAGACCCCACTCAGGTCTTGCGGATAGAGAAAGTACTACCCCCGGGATGAAAGAATAAATGATAAACTTCCTGAAAAGGAACCTTGATGTCATCGCCTGGAAGCACGAAGATATGGTAGGAATAGACCCAAAGATCAGTTGCCACCACCTTAATATCAACTCCTCTTACGCCCCCACATCGGTAGAAAAGACGAGCCCTCAACTCAAAGCGATATGAGGTGCTTCAAGAAGAAATTGATAAACTCAGCCGCAGCGGCTTCATCAGGGAATCTATCTACCCGAAGTAGATATCCAACTCGATCCTTGTAAAGAAACCTAGTGAGAAATGGAGGGTGTGTGTAGACTTCACAAATCTGAATATGGCATGTCCTAAGGACAGCTTCCCTCTCCCAATGATATACCAACTGGTGGACTCCACTCCTGGGCATGAGCTCTTGAGCTTCATGGATGCATATTCAGGGTACAACCAAATACCCATGTTTCGACCTGATGAGGAATCCACATCATTCATCACAGACAAAGGATTGTACTGCTATAAGGTGATACCCTTCAGATTGAAAAATGTCAGAGCCACATATCAAAGACTGTTCAACATGATGTTTGCCAAACTTATTGGCAAAATTATGGAAGTCTATGTGGACGACATGCTAGTTAAAAGTCTCCAAGCGAAAGAACACATAAGTCACCTCGATCGGACCTTTAGGTTTCTTAGAAAGTATAAAATGAAATTGAACTCCTCAAGTGCACCTTTGGGGTAGCTTCGGGTCAATTTCTAGGATATATTGTGAACCAAAGAGGAATCAAGGTAAATCTAGAAAAAGATAAGGGCCCTATTAGAAATGAGGTCACCTCAGAAGCCAAAGGAAGTACAAAGCCTCAATGGCCGAATAGTCGCTCTTAGTCACTTCATTTCTACGGCCACTGACAAGAGCCTACCTTCTTCAAAGTCTTGAAGCAAGGAAAGAAACTTCAATGGGCAAGCGAATGCAAGAAAGCCTTCCAAGCACTAAAGAAGCACCTGGGAGAGGCACCCCTACTATCCAAGCCTCAACCACAAGAGCCATTGCTGCTATACTTGGCAGTCTCAGACGAGGCTATCAGTGGAGTCGTTGTCAGAGAGGAAAACACGCATCAACTATCGGTGTATTATATTAGCAAGGCACTGCTCCCAATAGAGGCGCACTACCCAGATATGGAGAAACTTGCACTCTCCCTAGTTATAGCATCGAGGAAACTGAGGCCATACTTCCAGGCCCATTCAATTGAAGTTCTCACCAACTTCTCCTTGACACAAGTATTGCAAAGAATGGATGTTTTGGGCCGTTTACTAAAATGGGCAATCGAGCTCAGGGAGTTCAACCTACTTTTCCGACCTCAGAGTGCCATTAAGGGCCAGGCCCTCGCAGATTTTGTGGCAAAGTTTGCCAAAGCCCTAGAAATGAAAATGACAATGAAACCAGCCGAGCTCCCAACATGGAACCTATTTGTAGATGGATCATCAGGAGAAAATGGTTCCAGAGTAGGAGTTGTTTTGGAAGGTCCAGAGGGCCATAAGCTAAACTGTGCAATCAGGTTCGGCTTTAAAGTCTCGAACAACGCTGCAGAATATGATGCCCTCCTAGCAGGCCTTAGACTAGCAAAAGAAATGCAAGTGAAAAGGCTCCTAGCAAGTAGCGACTCGCAGCTTGTGGTAAGTTAGGTCAACGAAAATTTTGCAGTCGAAGACAGTAGCATGGCTACATGTCTGAAATTGGTTATGAGCCTGGTCCCTCACTTCGAGAGATTCAAACTGGTTCAAGTCCCATGTCTTGAAAGCCGATGCCTTGTCCAAGCTGGCCAGCAGCAGGGATTCAGAGTTGCCAAAATTGTCCCAATTGAGTGCCTGCCGAAGCCTTCCATCTCTGGAGGCAAAGAGGCACTATGGATTGAGGGCATCCCACTTAGGATGCAACCCATCATAGCCCACCTCAAAGATCAATCGCTGTCAGCCTCAAAAAGCGAAATGAAGAAATTGAGAAAGAGGACTGCTCACTTTGTTCTCCAGGACGATGTGCTCTACAAAAGCGCTACGCCTCACCACTTGTCCAATGCGTGGGAAGGGAAGAAGCCATGTACATCTCAGGGAGATTCATGAGAGAGTCTGCGGTAACCACTCTGGAGGAACAGCTCTGGTACACAAAGTTCTTCGACAAGGCTACTTCTGGCTGACCCTGAAAAGGGACTCTTACCAATTTGTTCAAAAATGTGACAAGTGCCAACATTTTTCAAACATTTAAAGGCAGTCTTCTCAAAGCCTCTCCATGGTCACTAGCCCGTGGCCGTTTGCCAAGTGGGGCATAGACTTCATTGGCTCGCTACCAAAAGGAAGAGGAAGCGCTACTTTTATCATTGTTGCCATCGACTACTTCACCAAGTGGGTGAAAGCTGAACTTCTAGCAAAGATCACTGAAGCGAACACCACAAAGTTCGTTTGGAAAAATATCATTTGCAGGTTCGCATTCTCCACTCTCTAGTGTCTGATAACAACAAACAGTTCGACAACAAAAAGTTGCGAGACTTGTGTGACGAACTCGGCATAAGGAAGGACTTCTCAACACCTCATCACCCCAAGCAAATGGGTAGGTTGAGGTAGTGAACAATTATCAAGCATACCCTAAAAAGGAAGCTTGACGCCTTAAAAGGGGCGTGGGTCGATGAACTTCTCCATGTCCTCTGGGCCATTCGAACAACTAGCCGAATTGCAACAGGTGAGATACCCTTCTCCATGACCTATGGATTCGAAGCCATGAGTCCTGTCGAAGTGGGTATCTCCTCCCATCGTCGGATACATTTCAATGAGATCCACAACGATGAAACTCGAGTGCACGAAGTTCACCTCCTTGAAGAAATGAGGGATTCCTCTCAAATAAAATTGGCAAAGTATCAAAGAAAGATGACCTATTATTACAACTCTAAGGTTAGTAACCAAACTCTCCGTCTGGGGGACCTCATCTTCAGAAGGTCTTCCAATCATCAAAATCGACTGGGTCCGGAGTGTTTGGACCGAACTGGGAAGGTCATTATCACATCCGCAAAGAGTCCCGACCCGACATTTATGAAATAGAAGACATGGCAAGGAAGACACTGCCTCATCAGTGAACATTGAACACTTGAGAAAATACTATTAGTGATAAGTGTATGTTCTGATCCGATCTCTATTTTATTCAGTCTATTGTAACATTCCTATCTTCCTAAGTGCTAGGATTGCCTTAATAAAATATAATGTTCTAACGACTCAATCATCCATCCTGTTATATGGGTTAATCAATTGGTGCCTTAGATTTTCAGTGAATTTTATATGTCAATCTTTGTCATCAATTGGTTACTCTGGGTAAGTGATGCTTAATGTTTATTTGTCCATTACTCGTCAAGATAGAAACAGTTCGGTGTAAAAGTAAAGTAAGAAGAAGCAACAAGACTTGGGAAAACTTTGATTTTATTAATATCAAACAAAATGAGTGTCAAAGCCATTACAATGTATTCGTATTCTACTTGGGGGGCTTTGGTCCCGGCCTCTGGAGATCGACCTTCGTTAGGCCCACCGAACGCTTCCAAAGATTAAGTCCAGAATAGGGTGGACGTCCATTAGGCAATCCAACATTGCCCAGGTGTTCCACGAGGCCCAGAAGTTGGCAAAGTCATCGTATAACGGATGCTCTTCAAAGTGATCGATGAAGTTTTGCCTTCACTGTAGACTCCCCTGTAGCCTTCACCTCAGCCTTCAGAGATTCGATCTCCTCGGCCTAGGCCTCTGCCCATTGCCTCAGCTCGACCTTCTCTTTGTTGGAGGTCCCCAGAGCCTCAGTGGTGAGCCGGTGGTGTTTATTAGCATGATCAACCCTCCTCATCATAGCAACCACCTGACATTCCACTTCATATAGCTCATTCTTCAGTCTTTCTACCTCTGCATTGGACCTCACCAGCCGGCCCTCCGCTTCTTGCCTCGCCTCCTCCGTCTCTGAGGCCTTTGCCTGGGCGGCTCGCACCGCATCCCCGTAGTGTAGCATCTCCTCCAGGCGCTTAGCTAGATCCTCCCTCCTGGCATCGAGGTCTTTGACCAAGCTCTAAAGTTGAACGCTCGTGCTCACAGCTCAGGCGATGCAAGCATTGTTCGCAGCCACTAGGTCTTCGACAGTGTAGGAGGCTGTGTGATCTTTCCACTCCTCAGTCCAATACTTGTTATGGACCAGGGCAATAGTCGCCATCTTCGGAGGTAAGGTCTCTAACACCTCCCTCGCTGGCTCCTCTTTATTGGTGCCCAGGAAGTCCACCTCTTTCTCCGGGCGAGCCCTCTTCCTCCTCTGCTGCCTCGGAACTTGTGTGATTAGGATGGCATCAATCGGGGAGGCGATCGGGGCAGTAGCAGTGGTAGCAGGGGCCGCCATCCTCTCCTTTATAGCCAACCGATGGGGATTGTTGTTTAAGGAAGGACCGGGGCAACCGTCGCCACTATGGGCCACTTCGACGAACTGGCAGCCCTCTTTCCCTTTCTTTGGAGAGCTGCCTCTAGATCCTCATCCTCCTCATCTGCTGCAGGCTGGAGCTACTTTCTCGCAACCACTAAGTCATCTGTTTGCTTCTTATAAGAAGAGGAGGAGGTCTTCAGGGCCCTTGCCTCGACCATCATCCGCTAGATAGCTTTGAAGTCGGGCCTCACCGGCCTCTTCTTGTTAAAATCGTCTATAGTAAAACAAAGTGGATTAGCACAAGTACAATGAGTTCGGAAACAAGTTACCATAGATGTACTCCAGATAGTTACCTTGGGAGGCCATCAGTTCGTGCGTAAAAAAGTGAATGTTCTTCCTGATGAGCTCGTTATAAGACCTCCTCTTTAGCGGAAGCTGATAAACGATATAGATTATGTTGAACTCCTCGGTAGAAAGCTTGCACCGAAGAAGAGTATCTACAAGAATAACAAATAGTTAATTTCCAAGCTGATGAAAAACACAAAAAGTCACAAAGCTCAATACTCACTAAGTGTAGAATATTTTGTGCGGACTGTAAGAGGCGTCAGGGGGTCCCCCTCCATTGTATCCCATCTCTTTGAGACCCAACACTATGGGCTCTTCCATTCCTTGATGGAGCGCGATAGATCGAGCACAAATAGAGTGTGGGAACCCCATGAAGTCAAATAATGCCACCCCCTGGTCTTATCACCTCCCGCCGCTACCTTAGGGATATCTAAAGTTTGAAACACTGAGAACGGCATCTCTACCTTGAGTGACACCTCCTTCCATAGCATCCATGACCCCACCATTTGGCTCCAAGAATTGGGGTTCAATTGGGTCAAGGCCAGGCCATAGGTCCTCAAGACATAGCGAAAAAACGGTGGATCGACGACCTAAGTCCACCCTTAAAGAGTGCTTCGCTCACAGTTAAACACCTCGGCCTAGGGTAACAGGCTCGCTCATCAGACTCCGGGATTATCAGGCCTATGCTATCAGGGATCCTATACTCTACTTTCTAAGTCTACCCAGGTCGACCTCTCTTAACTTCGATGGGTAATCAGAAGGCCCCCAATGTTCTGACATATCTACTGGGCTATTAGGCCTCCGCCAGATGTTCTCTCCCCATTACGACCTCAGCCACCTCATCGGACGTCGCCAATATAGGCTCATCAACCCGAACTTCGCCCAGTTCCCTCCCTGAAGCGTTACTACTCTCAGAAGCCATTCTTAGAATTAAAAAATAAAGCGAAGAACTAGAAAAATACTTACTGAAACGAATAGGTTGGGGCTTTCTACGATAAAAAAAAATAGATGGCCCTCTATACTCATCGAAAACTGAGAATATCACCAGAAAACGCTCGAGACTCGTTGAAAATTGCCAACAAATCTGAGAGCAATATGGATTCTGAGTTTACAAAGGTGAAAACGTTCGAATGGCACTAAGTCATCTTTTTATAGGAAACCCGAGATGATCCCCACCGTTGAATTCAAACGATGTCCGTCTAGACCGTTCATCTCATCACAAATCTGGATCATTGAAATGAAACGCCATATTTGATCAACGCCCAAGACCTTACGGTGCCCCTCACGTACGCATAAAATGCATCACCTCGGATAAGCAACAGTTGTCAGCAATAAGTGGCCACAGCAGCCCTTTTTCTGGGGACGGGCATCACATCCAACTGTCGTTTTGAAAAGACGTCGATTAACATCATAATAAGGCACTTCAGATCAGAGATAATCCATCCTAATTCACCTCAAATGAATTCACTTCCCAGCTTTAAAAGCTTCAGTGCCACTGACGTGGAGTCCCCTGTAGGTCACCGCCTCGGTCACACGACTCCTCAGCATTGAAAGGCGTTAACCATCTTCCAACGCGTCATTTCCTATAGGTCAGTGCACCAGTGGTAGATAAGCTCTTCACCTAGCTTTACAAAGCTTCGGCGCCACTGACACGGAGTCTCCTGTGGGTCACCGCCTGGATCGCACGACTCCTCAGCTTTGAAAGGCATTAGTCATCTCCCAACACGTCATCCTCTGTGGGTCAGCGCACCGTTGGTAGATGAGCTCTTCACCTAGCTTTATAAGCCTCGACGCCACTGACGCAAAGTCTCCTGTCGATCACTGCCTCGATTGTACATTTTCTCAGCTTCACAAGGCTTTAGCCATTTCCCAATGCGTCGTTCCCTACGGGTCAGTGCATGATTGGCAGATGAGCTATTCACGCAGCTTTATAAGCTTTGATGCCACTGACATGGGGTCTCCTGTGGGTCACCACCTCAGTCGCATGTTCCCTCAAGCTTTACGAAGTGCCTTCTCCCAATGTGTCGTCCCATTTGGGTCTGAACATCGGTTGCGAATGTGCTATTCTCCCAGCGGAATCACCTCATACGACCCAGCGGAACACTGAAAGCTTGTCACTAAACAACGAATTATCGACCCAGAGGACGCCCCACCCACTTCACCTCGATTATCACTCGCCTCAACCAACAAGTGTTCGGCACATCTACTCACTTCATCCTTTTACACTAGCACCTCACCAAAATCCACAGTACTTACTCCAAGGCCGACATACACAGTCGGGAAATTAAGTCCACCCATGATATGAATATTCATGCCTGAACTTGGGGGGACCACTGGTACGCTCCTAACCAAGCCACTTCCACTTCGGCACTAAAACGACTTCGACACAAAGTCACATCACTTTTCTAAGCTCTAAGCGTCCACCCGAAGTGATTCCGGAGCGATGCCAATTCCTGACGACCTCTACATGACACACTACAAGGTGAATAGATCCGATGAAGCAACCGGAGTGTCTCTCAATGCTAAAGCATTGAAGGACCCAAGGCACTCCCTTAACAGATCCCTCCGCTGCCACTATTAGAAAGATATCTGTTAGGATCTTGACGTGACGTCTCCATAGATCTAGTCGACATTACACATCAACTTTATGTCAACTTAACTCAGAAGAACTAATTGCCCCCATGATAGACGCGACTGAGTGACACCTATAAGTAGACGCCTCATACCGTTAGATGCATACACGTGTCCCACATTCAACGGTGCTCTAAACCTATAACTATCTATGGTTTGGCAAGAAACAAAGGTAATGAAAACTCTTATAACTTAGCTCTCCATACTAAGAAACATATATTCTCCTCCCCACTCTCTTGCACCACTAGAGCACTGTTCCGAGCACCCAACGCTGACTTAACCGTCAGAGTGTATGCGGCCATCGCCACCATCACTGGTCCTAACCGTGTGCTTCTGCTCGTACATTGTTGTGCACAGGGAGAATTATGTGGGGTAGCTATTGGTTGGCCGCGTGGAGGGTCCAAATATCGAGGTCAACATGGTTAGTAATTAGAAACTTGACATTAAGGGTACAAGTAGTCTGAAGGCAAATATTTGATGGAGAGTTGCACATATTCACAAGGGATGTAAACTTTTCAAGATTGAGGTGAAGTTCAATATCGTTGGAAGGGCTAGACACCTTACATTATGAGTATTCTTTACATGTCAGTATGACAAATGTAAAGAAAATTTCGTCGACAATAATGAAGGAATGATAGTTGAAAATTTTTAGAAGCTATTAGAGAATATAGTTTCAGGCAGATCTATGACGACGTTCTCTTAGCAAGGTAGAGCTGATGATTGAGTCCTTCACTGAATAATTATTTTAGTATTTCAATGATTGTGAAGTGGCTAAGACGTGTTCTATGGATTATAGCAAGAAGAATAAAGACCGCAGTTCAAGACATAAAATCATATATTCATCTTTAATGAGTCTTTAAATTCAATTTATCTCTATGACAATCAATCAAGAAATCGAGGCACCAACCAATAAAGAGGTGTAAATTATCACAATGAATAGTTAAATTAGGAATCAAAGTAGTTATATAATAAATGTCATAATTCAACTAGGAAAAAGGACTTGTAATGCAATTTGGCAAAGGAAATAGAATCTTGGTATAGAAAGGAAGCTTTCCAAATCTTGGGTGCTCAGTTGTAAAATATAGCATTGCATTGTTCAAATCTGGTGTACGGCAAAATAGAGGAGTATTCGACAGCCATTGAATTGTGAGGTTAGAGAGACAGATAAAAAACTAGAAAATAAGGATACAAGCTGGTTTGTGTTGTAGGTTGAGCGTATTAATTTCATTTGGGGAGAAGTTAAAGAGTGAGAAAAACATAGTAGGGTGAGGTTTTCTCGGCAAATAAAGTCTTCAAGGGTATTGAAACTGTGGTTTACAATTTAACATTCATTTGAAAAGAAAATGTTGGGTTTAGGAATTTTATATTCATGGATTGAGAGTGATTCATAAAGAATGGTTGGATTTAATCATTCCATTTTTCATCTTTTGGTGACATGGCCTAGACGAAACGGTGCCCAGCACAATGGAAAAATGTTAGGCAATTTTGTTGTCAAACGAACTCTCCGGGCGATGATATAACCTCGGTTGTTTATTATCAATCGGCCTCGGCTAAATGATTGATTAGTACATCGACACAATTATCGAGACAACACAATCCACTTTATTATGGACCGTTCAAAGCAACCTATATTTATAGTGTTGCTCACGGTTCTCGCACCATTCCTTGGAAGGCTATATTATTATTGTTGAAGCCCACTTAATTGAGTCGAGCCTCGTTTGTTGGTCCACCACTTAACCCTAATTCTAACTTACCTATTTGGACACTTTACTTGGCATATAATCCCTCTCTTGTCTCGGCCTCCATAGAGTGAAATTTTCTTTTCTCTTTGTGAGTCTCCCTCTCGACCTCTCCTTTCTCCCTCACTGTGACCTTAGTGGTTAACCTTTTGTGGGCACATTATTGTGTTTCTCCTTCTCCAATTGATAGCAACCGGAGTGGGGGCGGCAAGTGGTGGTGTTGGAGTTGTCTCAACGGTGTTTGGTGTCGATGTTGTGGTAAACTGAGCCCGGTTTTGCACGTGGTGGCGGTGGAAAATCAACCCTACATCTGATATCAGAGTAGTAGCGGCTTTCCCGACCTGAAAATCAGCAAAAAATCGATGGCAGTCGCGAGTTTGGGTGAAAAAATCGTGGTTGCAACCCTTATTTTCGGCCAATCTAGTCACTTTTCGGCGAAACCGATCCCATATTCGGGATCAGCAGGCTGAGGCGCTCCTTCGTAGGAGGCACGTGGTGACGATTCCGAGCGAACTTCCTTCGGGCAATTTGCTCATTTTAATCCCCTGAACGCACTGACACTGTTTATTTTCTGTTTCAGGTTATACAGAAAAAGTTGGACAATTTTGCCCTCGGTGGATCGACGGTTGAATCTGCATATATCTACTGAATTACTTTAAGCCAAGATTGCGGCCCTAAAGTAGGAGATTCGCATCTCTCTCGATTATACAGACTCAGACACGTCTGCTCTGGTAAATTGGCTTAACCCGTTAATTTCTCAGCATTAGCGCATCACCGTGTGGGGTGACAATAGGTTGGGGGTTGTCATTACTTGGCAACCATTGTTTGTGCTAGAATTAGGGTTACGTGCTCTTGATTGATTTTTTTGGTTGAGTATTTGTTTTTTGGTTTAAAATCAGTCTTGTAATTCTTAGTGATCAAATTACTGTGGGACTAGTTATCTGCTAGACGTATTTTTTGCTGCTTACTTATTTCGTTAGAAATAACGTGACTTTACCTTTTCGAACATTCCCTTGATCTAAGACGCGAATCTTACGAAATCCTGGGAATCTAGAACGGTGTATATTGTCTGTGACCCCTAGGACTACTTTGTGTGGTTTGATTATGGTTTGTGCATTTTTTGACTATTGTGTGAAGATGACAACTCACAGTTTTGATTAGGGAATTTTTAACAGAAAGGGTGACTTTGCTATTTGGCAACAAAAAATGAAGGGTATTTTAGTCCAACAAAAGGTTTCAAAAGCCATTGAAGGCAATTTTTCAACTGATTTTTCACAAGAACAAAGAGAAGAAGCCGATGAGCTTGCTTATATCTCAATTATCTTACACTTGTCTGACGCCGTTTTAAGAAAGGTCGGTAAATTAAAAAACACTAAAGAACTTTGGAAGAAATTAGAAGACTTGTATTTGCTTAAGTCTACATCTAATAAACTTTACCTGCTTGAACGTTTTTTCAGTTTCAAAATGGATCCCTCAAAGGATCTTAATGACAATCTAGACGTGTTTAACAAATGGGTGCAAGACATAGTTAATTGTGATGAGACTGTGTCCGAAACTTATAAGGCTATAATTTTGCTCAATGCAATCCCTGATTCCTATAAGGAAGTTAAGAACGCCATTAAGTATGGTAGAACACGTTAACACCTAAAATTGTCATAGATTCCCTTAAAAGTAAAGAAATGGAAATTAGGGTTGAAAAACATCATAAGAGGAATGGTGAGGTACATATGATGCGGGGTAGAACTCAATTTAGGCAAAATAGTCCTGAGGGATATCAAACTAGTGGCGAATCAAGTGGTAATGGATGGAAAAAGAAGAGCAAAGGTAAGTCTAGATCAAAATCTAGGACTAAGGCGAGAAAATGCTATGGTTGTGGAAACACAGGGCATTTTATAAAAGATTGTTATAAAGAGAAGGGTAAGCTAAAAGCTAAGGAGAGAGATGAGGTAAATGTGTTAGCATCTACTTTCGATATAAATGGTGGTGAGGTCTATATGATCACAAGTCCAACTACATACACTGCTGAATTAAATCTAACTGCTAATCCCCGTATCCATAAGTGGATACTTGATTCTGGTACATCTTTTTATGTGACGTCTGAAAAGAACTGGTTTTATAGGTTGCATGAATCTAACGTTGGGCATGTTGTGCTGTGTGATAACTTTGCCTATACTATATGCTGGAATTGGTGACATAAACGTAAAATTTGACACGGGTTTTGTGTATACGTTAAAGGATGTTAGATATATTCCTGAATTGTCTAGGAATTTGATTTCAGTAGGGAGACTTGAGAAGGATGATTTTACTGGTAAAATTGAAAATGGTATGCTAAAAATGATCAAGGGTGCTTTAGTTTCCATTAAGGGAATTAAGAAAAACGATATATACATTACTACTGGGGAAGTGATTAGAGATGTGAATTCCTCTATCTCCTCTGCCAAGATTGATCACATACACACATGGCACAATAGACTTGCTCACGTAGGAGTCAAGGGATTTAAGCTACTTAATGAAAATGGTGCTTTTGGTAATGACTGTGTGTCAGATTTGCCATTTTGTGATCATTGTGTACTTGGTAAGCATCACAAAACTTCTTTCTCCACGAGTATTAATAGAGCTAAAGGCATGCTCGAATATGTGCACTCTAATCTTTGGGGTCCTGCTAGTAACTCCACATCGGGTGGTAATAGGTATTTCCTGTCTATTATTGATGACTACACTAGAAAGGTGTGGGTCTATCTTTTGAAGGATAAATCTGAGATCTTCAATAGTTTTAATAATTGGAAGAGACAAGTGGAAAACCAAACTGGCAAGAAAATTAAATTTTTAAGGACAGATAATGGCCTAGAATTCTGCAATAAAGAATTTGATAGTATGTGTAAAGAAAGCGACATAACTAGACATAAGACCGTTCCCTACACCCCTCAGCAAAATGGGGTAGCAGAAAGGATGAATAGAACCATACTTGATAAAGTACGTTGCATGATGATCAGTTCGGGTGTTCCCAAGTCATTTTGGGGTGAGGCTGTTATGACAGCTTGCTATTTGATTAATCTTACACCTTCTGCTGCATTGAATGGTGACACTCCACATGAGAAATGGTCGGGTAAACTGAGTGATTACTCGATACTTAGAACTTTTGGCTGTACAGCTTTTTCTCATTAAAGTGAGGGTAAGCTGGAACCTAGAGTTAGGAAGTGTGTTTTCTTAGGATACCCCGAGGGTGTTAAGGGTTATAGGTTATAGGATAGAAGCCAAAAAGGAGTTAAAATCATCATAAGTAGAGATGTCACGTTTAACGAAAATGAGATGCCGTGTATTAAAGGGAAAACTGAACCTGAGAGTAAAGTAGAATCAGGTGAAGAGAGAGACCAGTTTAAGGTGGAGTTAGGAAAATTCAGTTCACCTGCCCCTACTGTTTCAAATGAGGTGGAGACTCAAACTCAGGAACCCGAAGTGAAGAATAGTAACGAAATAGTGACAGAAGAACACTATGAGGAAGAAAATCCTTTAGCTAACTATAACTTAGTTAGGGATAGAGAGAGGAGACAGACGAGAGAACCTAGAAGGTTTGGTTTTGAATCTGAATTAGCTTTTGCCCAGGCTAGTTATGAAGAACTAGCTGATAAAGAGCCAAAGACTTTTGAAGAAGCAATAGGCAATGATCAATCTAATGAATGGCTTAAGGCAATGAAAGAAAAGATGAGTTCTCTAGAAAAGAATCATACTTGGGAGCTAGTACCTAGGCCTAAGAATAAATCAATTGTTGATTGCAAATGGGTTTTTAAGGTTAAGGAAGGAACTAGCAGCTTGGAAGCCCTAAGGTTTATAGCTAGGTTAGTGGCTAAAGGCTACACACAGAAGGAGGGCGTTGATTATAATGAAATTCTCTCACCAGTTGTTAAGTTCACCACTATTAGGGTCATGCTCGCATTAGTTGCACAATTTGACTGGGAACTTGAACAACTTGACATAAAGACTGCTTTCTTACATGGTGAGCTTGATGAACAAATTTTCATGAATCAACCTAAAGGTTTTAAGGATAAGTCAAAACCTGATTATGTATGTTTTCTGAGAAGATCCTTGTATGGGTTAAAACAATCTCCTAGACAGTGGTACAAGAGGTTTGATTCCTTTGTACTCACTATAGGTTTTCAAAGAAATAAATTTGATCACTGCCTATATTTTCAACACAAAGAGACTGATGATAATTATCTATTTTTGTTGCTCTATGTGGACGACATGCTTTTGATTGGATCATCCTCTAAGTGGATAAATAACATAAAAACAAAACTAAGTGGTGAATTTGACATGAAAGACCTAGGTAAGGTTAAGAGAATCTTAGGTATTGAAATCGAAAGAGATAGGTCAAATTCTGTTTTGTTTTTGCATCAGTCTCCATACATATCCAAAGTATTGAAGAAGTTCAATATGAGTGAATGCAAACCTGTCACGTTGCCCCTTGCTAATCATTTTGTTTTATCTAAGGAACAATCTCCTTGTAATGAGCGTGAAGTTGAATACATGAGTAGAGTACCTTACTCAAATGTGATTGGTTCCATAATGTATTTGATGGTTTGCACTAGACCTGATTTAGGTTTTGCTGTTAGTACTCTCAGTAGATATATGGCTAATCCGAGACCTGAACATTGGGAAGCGCTAAAGTGGCTATTAAAGTACTTGAAGGGTACTAGTAACGTAGGCTTAAAGTTTAGTGTAAATAAAGAAAGTATAAAATTAAAGGGTTTTGTAGATGCTGACTATGCGGGAGATAGGGATGGTAGGAAATCTACTTCATCTTACGTGTTTACCTTATCTAATTCATGTGTAAGTTGGAAATCACAGTTACAACATATTTTTGCACTATCCACTATAGAATCAGAATATATTGCTACCACTGAAGCTATTAAAGAAGCTCTATGGCTTAGAAGTCTACTTCATGAACTGTGTGTTCTGAATGATTATGTGGTAGTGTATTCTGATAGTCAGTCATCTATACATTTATGCAAAAACCCTATTTTTCATGAGTGCACTAAACACATTGATGTTAGACTCCACTTCATTAGAGATATAGTATCTCAAGAGGTGGTAAGATTTGAGAAAGTCCATACCCACTACAACCCATCTGATATGGGGACGAAGGTACTGCCACTGGCAAAGTTTAGGAGTTGCAAGGAACTTCTAAACATTGGTACAGGTAAATGATCTCCAATTTTATTGTTTTTCTATTAGAGGTGTCACTAATGGGAGACAATTTTCTTTGCAGGTCCTTTGACACCAAGGTAGAGGTTGTTAGGCAATTTTGTTGTCAAACGATCTCCCCGGGCGATGATGTAACCTCGGTTGTTTATTATCAATCGGCCTCGGCTAAATGATTGATTAGTATATCGACACAATTATCGAGACAACACAATCCACTTTATTATGGACCGTTCAAAGCAACCTATTTTTATAGTGTTGCTCACGGTTCTCGCACCATTCCTTGGAAGGCTATATTATTATTGTTGAAGCCCACTTAATTGAGTCGAGCCTCGTTTGTTGGTCCACCACTTAACCCTAATTCTAACTTACCTATTTGGACACTTTACTTGGCATATAATCCCTCTCTTGTCTCGGCCTCCATAGAGTGAAATTTTCTTTTCTCTTTGTGAGTCTCCCTCTCGGCCTCTCCTTTCTCCCTCACTGTGACCTTAGTGGTTAACCTTTTGTGGGCACATTATTGTGTTTCTCCTTCTCCAATTGATAGCAACCGGAGTGGGGGCGGCAAGTGGTGGTGTTGGAGTTGTCTCAACGGTGTTTGGTGTCGATGTTGTGGTAAACTGAGCCCGGTTTTGCACGTGGTGGCGGTGGAAATCAACCCTACAAAAAACAACGAATCACGGTCATATTATTCAAAAATACAAAGATGATCAACTCTGATTGTAGTTTATGATGTCGTATTGTTCCTGCTGCATTGAAGAGTACCTATGAACCTAGTGATTGAATCCTTCTTCAGCTCACCAGCATTCATTTACTTGCGTAGGGAAGTGGAAACAAAGCTTAAAGATCCAATCCAGATAAAGCTCCTGTTTACTACCTCACTTTTGCCAATCCATTTTTTTTTATCTCATTACAGATGAGAATTTGTGAATGGTGGCCTCATGAGTAACTCACTAATTAAGACATGGGTCTAATTTGAAAGAAATTAAAATAAGACTATTTTTATTTGGTCAACCTGGTTAAGGATATTCCATCTAAACTCAGCTCATTTTTAAGGGTCTATTCATAAACTATGCAAGTCAAATGGTTGTCCCTTACAAATACAACATCAATAGCTTGAACAAAATGCATTGCAATGAAAGGTAAACAAACATCCTTTATAGAAATCAAAACTCTATGGAAATCTATTATGACATCAAAATGTAACAAAAATGTGTGTGTAAAGTGCCTTGTTTGTGCTGCACATACCATATGTCAAATAGCAAGACTTTGAAACAAGGTCAAAATAAGATTAAACAGTTCTTTTACCAGCATGGATCTGTACCATTAAAAACTTATCTCTGTGACGATGACATCAGATTTATCTGCCTTTGAAGTAAGGCAAAATTTTCCAGATAAGGTCATTATTGCTTTAAACACATGTATTTGTTGGAGAAGAGAGTAATAGAGCAGTAAAATTTGTAGTAAAGGATGTCCAAGACATTAATGCAGAGGTTAATCTTGTGAAATGCATTGTTTGGAATATCGTTCTCGACGTATCTTTAAATCAAATTAGAGGCCTTTGTACCTTATCCTTTCTCGAAGGTTAATTACCTCATTGGCAAGGATCATCAGTTTAAACCAGGGGCGTGCAGGAGGACTGAGCTCTGGCTCAGCCCCGCCTCCCAAGCCCATTTACCTCTATAAATCAGGCCAGTAGAAACATTTTTTTTGTCCCTCCTCGCTCCACCCCTGGTTTGAACTCGGTATTATACTGATCAAATCATGGCACTACTGTGAAAGTCGTATTCTTGGTGCTCATCATGGCTTGATCTCTACATATTCGGTGGAGATGTTGGTGTTATATAACTTCCATTTCGTATTTTCTCATTGCTAGCTATCGTGATTGAGACACCAGTAGATGTGGGAAAGATCATGTGCATACAATTTCTCAATAATTGATCCACTAAAAGAAACCAATAATCTTGGCCGTAGTGCCAGCAGATGAAATTTCTTTCTGATAAGCAGTGCTTTCACTTTTGTTGGATACAGTATACTTGTGCAAGGAAAAGATCACATTCTTAGTGAGATTCATAATCTCTTTTAAAACACTACAGAGAGGCATAAAAGGGGGATAGAGTTCTCTTTTCAGGATGATCAAGCATCAACTCGAAATGGTCATGGCACGTGGGAGGCACATGAAAGACACGTGGACAAATAATCATTCTTCCCCATGAACGAAGATCTAGAAATGAACTTCTGAACTTTTAATACTGCATGAACACCACGGAAAGGAAATTAAGCCCCTGTTTGATTACCATTAAATTAAATTACATTATATTTCATTTTTCTCTCTCCTATTTTCAACCATACAATCTTCCATAAAATAATATTACACGTAAATCAAAAACTTTACCTTCTTTTTCAAACACTCATTTTTCTAAAAAATACTATTTCCCTCATTATCATTTTCAGGTAATGGGGGTCAAACAGGGGCTAAAGAAAGGTGGTAGTATGTACTTACAGCTGCAAACACTAAGTAAAATATGGGCATGGCACGGGAGATACACGTGCGCAGTGTAATCCTAAAAGCGTAAGAATAGACAATCGTAAATACCCAGGGTACAAATATTATATTATTACCCCATTTGAGCCGCATTAACATAAAAATGAAAATAAAAAATATAGTCGTTATGGGTCTACACAAGAGATAGATTTTTAAATATGGTGGTTTGATGTGATTGATAACGGTCATATTTTTCATTTTAATGAGTAAATAATGAAAAACAAATGGGAGCTATGACTAAATGTCATTGTAATTATTAATTACAAAGGTACTAACTACATAAAAGAGATAAATTTCCTGCCAATCAGGCCTGATCTTACAAAAAAAAAATGAGGGCAAAGAGATCAGTATCATCACCATTTACATTGCCGATGAACTCAATCCTGACAGAGATTATCTGGGAAAGTTGGGTCGGCGCTGGGAAGGTGGAGCAGAAGATTATATATAAGGTCCACCTCACTGCTGTACCGAACAGAGAAGAACGTAGGTCATTGAATATGTGCAGAGATTAATCAGAAATTCACTTGATGCTGAAGTATTCCTATATGGATCTGTACCATTAAAAACTTATCTTCATGATGTCAATTTGTCAGCCTTTGGTAGTGCAAATCTTGAAGATATACTGAGGATTTGAAACATGTTGAAGGAAAATAGAGAAACAAAGCGGCAAGGTTTTTAGTAAGGATATCCAGGTCATTAATGCTGAGACTATACTTTTGAAATGCATCATACAGAATATTGTTGTTGACATATCCATCTTTCCAATTTAAGGTCTGTACACCCCTATGCTTTCTTGATATGGTTGATAGCTTCATTTGCAAGTACTATCTGTTAAAATGCAGCATTATACTGATCAAAGAATATGTTTTAATGGAAGTAGTATTTTGGTGCTCATCATGGCTTGTAGAAGATGAAATTATACATCTTCCATCTATTCCAGTCAACACTAAATGGTCATTCAGCAGTTCTATACAATTTTTCGACAACTTGAGCAAATTTGATTGGGAAAACTATTATAGCTCGTGCTAGTAATTAAACGCACACCTTTGTCAAAACGAATGGACCTCTTGTGTTCAAAACAGTCATGCACGTGAGATGCACGAAGGCGTATTGTCATTCTTCCTCCCCCTTTTCTCACAAGAATATAGAAGATCTACCCAATAACTTCTAAACCTTTGGTGTGGCACATGAAACATCAAAACGAAATTGAAGAATTGTTTCAAAGATATGTGTTGGGTTTTTGATACCCAATAAATCCCCAGCTATGATGTTAACGTGGGTTAATATTATTTTATAGGCATAGGCCGATGAATGAAATAAGTTCGACAACCAAATCCATGAGTTACACCCGGCCCAATTGTAATCCCTCTTTGAAGGCTTGAATTTTGGCCCGTTTACCTCTTTGAAGGTCCAACTTAAAGCTTAACCCTAGAGTATATATATGGCTATAACCCTAGCCACTTTCTAGTGATGTTTTGTGTGGTTTTGAGAGAAAAATAGAGGATTCCCGGCTACCCCCCTTTGTGTGTGAGAAATAGCCTCTATAAATGTCCAAAACGCTTGTTTAACGTGTGCAATTGGTGGTTCCTTCATAATATACCTTTGTGGTGTTTTTCCTAGCCTTTGTGACCACAAATTATCATATTTTCTTATTCTACGTGGGTAAGATTGAATAGCAATCGAGGTGAATTAATTGGTTGTGGTTTGGAGAAGATTGGATTGGTTGTTGGTTGAGAAATGTACGTTGCACTGAGCTCGAAAATCACCGATTTGAAGATCTTTCAAGAGAGCTTTGGCAATGTTTGGTATTTGGTATCAGAACTTCAAGGTGGTGATTTTGTCTCTTGAAATATAGCAAAAACCGTCCAGAAACGAACCAGAAATTAGATCGAAGAAATTGTCCAAAAACTGTCAAAATCAGCCTCAATTTTTCACATTTTCTGATCAATCCAGAGGGATCTTTGGGAAATGGAGACCACTGGCGTGACGTACAAATAGAGGAAAACCTTGTAGGGCGACGCATGGGACAATACGTGAATCCCACACATAGAGAAGAAGGGAGGTACGTGAGGGCGCGTGAAGGAGAATTTCAAGGAGGTTTCTTTAGGTAGTTTGTTCCTCACATTATTTCTAACATTTTTTGTGTTGAAAGTTTTCTGTTTCAGGGTACGCAGTAGAATCTAGACAGTGTTGTTCTTTGGGCGTTCGGGAATCGATCGTGATTTTTTGGTTGCTGTAGTTTCCAGAGACTTTAGGATGAATAGTAGTGGTCCTAAAGTGTTAAATTCGTGTGTCTCATAATTTACGGGCTCAGATTGGTCCGCTCTGATAAATTGGCTAAAACCCTTACATTATCGCACTAGCAGATCATCGTGTGGGGTGATCAATAGGATTGAGAGTTGTCATTACTTAGCATCCATTGCTTGTGCTAGAAATTAGGATTACTTGCTCTTAATTTTGTGTGATTGAGTACTTATTTTTGGATAAATTAGCTTATTGTGCTTTGTGCTAAAATTGTCGTGAAATTTCGTTTGATTGGATATACCTATTTTGTTGCATCGTAAATTTCGCTATGTTCTTACTTCCGTTAGAATACATAGACCTTACCCGTTCAAACATTCCCTTGATCTAAGATCACGAGTCTTACGAAACATTGGAAATCTAGAATGATGTATATTACAGCCACAGGATTACTTTGTGCGACTTATTTGTGCATTTGATTGTTTCGTTTTTTCAAAAATGTCTTCGCATTTTGAAGTTGGTATTTTGAATGGAAAATGTGATTTTTCAATCTGGCAACAAAAAATGAAGAGTATTTTTGTCCAACAAAAGGTTTCAAAAGCCATTGAAGGCAATTTTTCAGCTAATTTTTCAAAAGAACAAAAAGAAGAAGTCGATGAGTTTGCTTGTACCTCAATCATTTTACACCTATCTGACGATGTTTTGAGAAAAGTATAAAAATTGAAAACCACAAAAGATCTTTGGAAAAAGTTGAAAGATCTGTATTTACTTAAATCTACTCCCAATAAACTTTATCTTCTTGAGCGTTTCTTCAATTTTAAAATGGATCATTCAAAGGATCTTGATGACAATCTCGATGTTTTCAATAAACTTGTCCAAGATATTGTTAATTGTGAAAAAATCATATCTAAAACATATAAGGCTATTATCCTGCTTAATTTCATGCCTAAGTCATATAAGGAAGTTAAAAATGTCATTAAGTATGGTAGGGATACGTTGACCCACAAGATTGTCATAGACTTGCTTAGTAGTAAGGAGATGGAGATTAAGGTTGAAAAAGATGATAAAAGGAGTGGCGAGTTACATATGATGAGGAGTAGGATGAAGTTTAAGCAAATGAATTTGGGTAGAACTCAAGATAGTAGTGATTCAAGTAGTGACTCGAGTGATGAGGGTAGTAAAAAGAAGGGCAAGAGACGAGACAAGTCTAGTGGTAGAAAATGTTACAGTTGTGGTAAGTCTAGACACTTTATTAGGCATTGTCCTAAAAAGAAAGATAAGTTGAAGGGTAAGATGAGAGGTGAGACGAATGTGGTAGAGGGGTCGAGCTATGACCCTAGTGAGGCTTATTGAGAGAGCTAACCTAGTTACTGCATATGCATCTGTGTGTGATCATTTCTGCATGAGTGTGATTGTCTAAATTTTGTTGCATGATTATCTGCTACATTTCAATGTGTTCGATATGTGCATTTGCATGAATTTGAGACAATAGAATTACTTGGTTTAATTGTTTGCATACATAGTGGGTTAAGATGCATTAGCAGTGTGTTGTGTGTCTTTTGGTAAAGTGGAGTGTAGATGCCTAGGGGTACATTGTGGTTTGTATCGGGGATGTGGAGTGTGACATTTAATCACGAGTGAAGATGTGATCAAATGTCTAGAATTCTTTATCTGTAAAGAAACCCTAATCAGGTGGAGTGTGAGAGAGGCACTTCTATCACTTTTGTTAGGTGAAGACCTATTATCCACGTAGATTGGGAGAAGTGATGTGAAGATAGAGGATTATCCCGTGGACTTAGGATCTATTGTGACCTACCAGTTAGACATGAGTTGGGTGATCAGTCTAGTGAGCTTGGTGGGCAATGAGAGGAGATATGTGTTCTCGAGATGTGAGCAGCACGGAATGGAATAGGATAAGGGCAGTAAGATCTCTTCGTAGGGTCATTTATGCATGTGTTGCATATGTGGTTGACTGTGGTTTGATTAACTTGGTGTTAATCGGTGGTTCTGAAAAGATCTATATATGTTATCCTATAGTATATCGTCATTGTATGTGTATTTGCTCTTGATTGTTTACTGTTAAATACTTGCTTCTACTTGGGTGTTTTTTTACCTTAACCCTGGTGAGAACGTGGAGTAGGTATGGTATGTGTTTCAGGTTGGAAACACGAGATAAGATTTGTGATCCAATTTTATTGGTTACCTTGATTATGCAAGTGTTAACTGTGTGTTTTGATTGCTTGCAGATTTATTGGGCATCAAGGTGGATATTTGTTAGGTTTTTGATACCCAATAAATCCCGGACTATGATGTTAACGTGGGTTAATATTATTTCATAAGCATAGACCAATGAATAAAATAAGTCCAACAACCAAGTCCATGAGCTACACCCGACCCAATTGTATTCCCTCTTGAAATGCTTGAATCTCGGCCCGTTTACCTTTTTAAAGGTCCAACTTAAAGTCTAACCCTAGAGTATATATATGGCTATAACCCTAGCCACTTTCTAGTGATGTTTTGTGTGATTTTGAAAGAAAAATAGAGGAATCCCGGCTGCCTCCCTTTGTGTGTGAAAAATAGCCTTTAGAAGTATCCCAAACGCTTGTTTAACGTGTGCAATTGATGTTCCTTCATAGTATACCTTTGTGGTGTCTTCTCCTAGCCTTTGTGGCCACAAATTATTATCTTTTCTTGTCCTACATGGGTAAGATTGAATAGCAATCGAGGTGAATTAATTGGTTGTGGTTTGGAGCCCATTGAATTGGTTGTTGGTTGAGAAAAGTACGTTAGACTGAACCCGAAAATTACCGATTTGAAGATCTTTCAAGAGAGCTTCCGTAGCATTATGTATTTATTTATTTTTTCAATGTAAAGTATAATATCATCTTTTGCAACTCAACAATGTCATACAGTTATACAGTCTCAGATTAGCCTATATGAGGAATAACATGAAAAAACTCTTACAGTTCCTACAACTATTAATTGTTGCAGCGTTGTCATACCAAACATTTCTACCACTAGAGTACTGTAAACAATGCTAGTAACTAAGCATATTAAAACAATAACACTAGTTTCAACACCCCATTTAAATCAATACTGCATGCAAAACTAAAATCCATAAATTGCCAGTTTCAGATCGAGCTATTCAGTAATGCGTTGATCCAGCCAACACCACCTTTAACAGGATGCAAGATACAACTGGGACTTGATAAAAATAGAATATTAAGTTTAAAAGGTATTTCTTTTTTCCTTTTTATTTTATTTGATGATAAAATTGTCCTTTCATCGTTGAAAACCATTCGAAAGGACAAATTTAAAGTTGAGGACCCAAATATGTATACCAAGTGGCAATGGTCCCAAATATTGAGGACCGTAGATGTAAGTTTTCCTAATCAAATGTTCTAATAATAATTCAAATTTGAGTGTTTTTTTTTTCAACACTTTAAGCCACTAACCTTTACCATTTCAGAAGTCATGAAATATTTAACCTAAATAAATCAATATAAACTATAATGAACAAAAAGTGTAAAAAATAATACAGAATGATATGAAATTTCAGCAATCCAAAATTTGGTGGACGCTACCTTGAAGAGTTCATTGTGAACAAGTGTTGCACGTGTTCGTGCGTTAAGTAGTTAGCACATACTACTAGACTCAATTACCTTGATTGCTAAGTCCATCCTTTTCAAGGCAAATTTTCTTAGGAGGAGATGATCATAGTAAGGGTGGATAACATAGGTAGAATGCACGCGCTCTAAGCACCTTTCTACCTGGAAACAAGCTAGGATTGACAATGCTATTATGAACTTGGAATTTCATATTCACTGGAGTGATGATGTAATTTTAGGAGTTGCAATGAGGTTGTGTTCTAGGATTCACACTTTTTTCCATGGAGAGAAGACATGAAGTTATGCAGTACTTTTCCATTTTAGGCAGCTCAGTCATGGACCCTTCTGGATACGAAGTACGGGAAATGATTACAGAAAATCTACTTAAGGCTCAATTAGATATTTAGCAGCCTAGAGCATCGAAAGCCAGCCTGTCAACCTAGAGGGTAAAAAAATTCAAGTACTGCAAAAGTGATATCAAGCATGAAGCATTTCTTGCTTTCTGACTTTCCCGATTTGTTTTTCTGTAAGGATGCAATACTATAGCAAAATCTATTCTCCCCCATTGCTGTGAGGTACGATAATTGCACTTTAACTAGTAGCCTTTTTGAAATTTATAAAAATTTAAGTCAACCAAAGGGTCGACCCTTGTTGCTTCAAAAATAGTTTTGGAACAAGATGAGGGAAAAAAGGAAGTCGGATTTAAGATTTTTAGGCTTTGGTTTTAGAAAGATTCTTAATATTATGACCAAAGCCTTATTTGAATAGGGTTGAGTGAGCCAAGATTGGCTTAGTGATGAGGCATAAAGAAAGTAAAACAAAGAACGTTACTAGGGAAAATGAAGATTGTTAGTTTGATGCCCTTTTTCTAGTAGTATTTTGTCAAATGATATAATGAATTAACATTTGATTATTCGCGTGTTACAATTTAAAACAATTATCTAAGGTTCCATAATCATATAGGATATTATAAAGTGTAAACTCAATGGATATAGTATAGTAAGACACAATTAGTGAAGTGATCAAAATATGTCGTTCACAATCAGTATATAAAGTTGGACGTTTTATGTTGATAAAATTGCATTGTTCTTATTAAGATTTGTCTAGATTTGAGAATAAGAAAATAATGTATTTTTGATGCACATTGAACGGACCACGTAGATTACTCATTTTCTATAGGCAATTGAACCTAAGCTCAGCAGTCCGATGATGAGATCGTTGGACTCTATATTGTGATTTGATCACAACGGATTCGCCTTATGAAAATGGAACTTGGAGGGTAATACATGTTGAAGGGCAAAATAGTCATTTTGTCGTTTTCAACATATTGATGGTCAAATGGGGGTTGACTTATGGAATGATAACCGAAGGATATTGTTATCGGATAATAATTTGCTTCTATAACTGTCATTTGACTCAAGAGTGCAATCTCGATTTTTTGGTAGAATAAACCTAGATTAATAGATATAATTCAATTGGTTTAGAGTTGACCTAATTAGAAACGTCTATTGGAGCTTGAGTCCTGTGGATCCAGTTAGTCCCTCTCTTGGCTCCAATGTGTGTGACTTAATTGATCTACTACGATAAAGTCAAAAGAAATTTGTGCAATTATAAAACTCTAATTGAGTACTATAAGTATGCTCTTTATGGGCACATTTTCATATGAGTTTTAGGGTTGGAATTATTTTTATTTCCCAAAGAGAGAGGCACTTAAGGAGCACAAGTGATAAGATTTAATGAAGGAAGCACTTGGTTAGGCCATTAAAAACTCCTTCAAGGTCATCATCTCTCCCTTTATGTGTGAGGATTTAAAACATCCAATGCTCTTAAGATGATCTAAGATCCTTTATTCACTTTGGTTTATTCTTTAAAGGAAAATTAATTCCTATTGTAATGATTAAATCCAATAACCAAGAAAGGTATTAATTGATGCCTTTACACTCAGTAATATTGATTGAATCTGATTTTGCGATGAATTTGAGCTTCTTGCCATTTGTTTGACACTGAACCAGCTTATCAGCTTACGAGTTACACTGTATAGAGTTGTATCTCCCACATTTTGTGGACATGATTAGGGCAGAAACATTTTTCTTTTCGCTGTTTATTTATTTGTTTTTATTTAAGGAAATAGAAGAGTATACTTATTTTTCAAAAATATGTAAAGCATCTTTTAAATGATTAAGTGGGTAGAAATTATTTACTAGATAATTGTTACACAAACAATGTACAAGAATCCAATCCAAATCAAGCTATATTTAATCCCTCTGCATTTTCAAACTAAAATGTAATTTTCACAATTTCCGCATTTTTTTGCAAACATGAGAAATGGATTTAAATATGTTGTTAGACCGCCGATAGTCATCAAAACTCTAAGGAAATCTGTTTTGGTTTCAAAATGTTATAAATTTGTGCATGGAAAGTGCAATGCTTGTGCTGCACATCCTATAAATCAATGGCAAGACTCTTCAACGAGGTCAAAATAATAATAAACAGTTATTTTTCCGTTCTGGATCTATATGATTAAAACATTATCCCCCTGATGAAGACAATGATTTTTCGGATAAGTTCACTGGTGTTTTAAAACTTGTATTTAAAGGAGAACATAGAAACAGAGCAGCACGATTTGCTGTAAATGATGTCCAGGTCATGATGCTAAGGCTAAACTTACGAAATGCATTGTTCAGAATACTGCCGTTTGATCTATCATTAAATCAATTTGGAGGCCTTTGTACCTTATGCATTCTCGAGAAGGTGAGTCAGCAAGCAAACACACAATTATACTGCTCATAGCATGGTGCTGGTATGAAAGTCGTATTCTTGGTGCTCATCATGGCTTTGATCTCTATATATTCTTCTGAGACATTGGTATTATATATCTTCCATTCTGTATTTGCTCATTCCAGCTATCGTGGATGAGACACCAGCAATAAATGTTGGCAGCCATTCATTGTTGAGACATGATTCCCTAAGATAATGTTTTGAGAATTTCTCAAATCCTTCGAGATGTGTTGACAGAAATTTGTGTGGGTTGCAAAAGAAGCATCTCAACGTAGATGATCCACTAAAATAAAGTAATAATCTTGGCCGTAGTGGTAAAAGTCACGTCTTGCTTCTCTATATATAGGTACAAGTTATCCAAAGCGGAAGGTAAGATCATGTTTAATTCTTTTGATGCTCCTTATTTCAAGAATTTTCTTCTTCTTGGGCCCAACTGGAGACGATGAATTGGAAATGATTCAAAAAGTTCTCTGGGCACGATTTGACATTGGTCGGGCTATGAAGAAATCATCACAAACTTTAAATATCTAGAGTTTGCTAGACTTAAGCATGTAGAATATTCTAGTGACTCGTTACTTGTTGGAAATGAAGACCACCACCATTCATGAATAATCTAGAGAATAAAATTGTGAAGCCAATAGAAGAATTCTCTAGAAAAATGTAGGTTGTAAACTCCACATCCATATTTTGCCTATATATATGTGTGTGTGTTTTGGCTGAATGTATGTGTGTGCATGATGAGAGAAAGTGTGTAAAGAGAGTGAGAGGAAATAGAATAAGTAGAAAAAGAGAGACATAGTGAGGTATTCTAGTGTGTTTGGTTAGTGTCTTTGGTATGTGTCCAAAATTGTGGAAAATTTTATTTCATCAATTAAAATTATTTTTTTAATTGTTTAAAGTCAACAAATTGGTATCAGAGCAAGGAGGTCAGGGAAGGATTTTTTGAGCTTCTTGAGTCGGTGCACAAAATGAGTTTGTGAAGCTTTTGTAAAACTTGCTTGATTACGAGAAGGTAAATCAAGTCATGATGAGCGACCTACAAACAGTAGGCGAGGTAAAGAAGCTCAATAATCAGAATTACACCACATGAAAAACTTGCATGGAGTCGTATCTCCAAGGGCAAGACCTGTGGGAGGTAGTTGGCGGAAGTGACGTGACGCCACCAAAGGAGGCCGGAGCTCTGAAGAAATGGAGAGTCAAAGCGGGTAAGACTTTGTTTGTTATAAAGACAACAATTGAAGAAGAATTGTTGGAGCACATAAGAGACAATACTATACCAAAGGATGCATAGGACACTTTGGTTTCACTATTCTCAAAGAAAAATGACTTAAAGTTGCAGCTTCTGGAGAATGAGTTTCTCTCGATCACTCAAGGAGAATTAACCGTAAGTCAATACTTTAATAAAGTTAAATCTCTCTGTTGTGAAATTTCAGAGCTAGATGCTTCAAGTAAAATTTTGGAGTCTCGAATGAAAAGAATTTATACAAGGATTGAGACCCAAATTTAGATATTTTATCACTGCAATACAAGGTTGGCCCGAGTAATCTTCATTAGTTAATCTAGAAAATTTGTTAGCCGACCAAGAAGCATTAACAAGGCAAATATTAGGGGTCTCAATAAAGAAAGAAGAAGCGTTATATAGTTATAAAAGAAGAGGTTGACCCCGTCAACAAAATAATAAAGAACTAAAAGAAAATAAACATGAAAAAAGTTTTGTGATAGGAGGAGTCAAACAAAGCATGACAAGAGAGGTCAGTCGTCCAAGAGATTTCAGCGAAATAATGGTCTGTGCTTTGTATGTGGAAAAAGAGGCCATTATGCCATAGACCACCGATTCAAGAAAAGACCAACAGAAGGTGATTTGGCAGCCTCTAATGAACAAGAAAAATATAATAGTGAAAAAGAGTGGGATGTTGTAACATCGTTCGCAAAGCAAACTCAAGGGGAGGAATGTAGTCAAGTCTTCGAAGAAGAATCGACACTAACGGTGATACTTCCTAGTCAAATAAATTATGAAAATGATTGGATTGTCGATTCTAGATGTTCCAACCACATGACATGCGATAAAAAGAAGTTGCTAAATACAACAGAGTACAAAGGAAGTCGAATAGTGGTAACTGCCAATAATTCAAGATTACCAATAGCTCACATTGGTAAGACAGTTATCACACCTTGCTTTAGTCATAGTCAGGTGCAATTACAAGACGTCTATGATGTGCCACGCGTAAAGAAAAATATCCTATCAATAGCGCAGTTGACGTCATCAGGTAATTATGATCTGTTTGGACCAAAAGATGTGAAGGTGTATCAAATATTGCAATTTTATGCACACCAATAATGGAGGGATAGAGATTAGAGTCCATCTACGTAATGTCTACATACATAGACAAGACTCGAAAGAACGAGATAGCAGATTTATGGCGTACAAGACTAGGACATGTGAGTTATCACAAGTTGAAGGTAGTAATGAAGAAGTTGATGCTCAAGGGTCTCCCTCAACTTGAGATCAAAGATGACATGGTATGTGCTGGCTGTCAATCTGGTAAAGCACATCAATTACTATATCAAGAGTCAAGTTATAGAGCAAAGAAACCATTGAAGATGATGCACTTTGATGTGTTTGGACCTGTCAAGCAACCATCAAATCGAGGTATGCACTACATGGTGACATTTATCGATGACTTCTCAAGGTACTTCTGTGTTTTCTTTATGAAAGAAAAATTTGAGACATTTATAAAGTTTAAGGAATTTAAAGATAAAGTAGAAGGAGAAGTCAAAATAAGATTCGATGCCTACGCAGAGATAATGGGGGAGAATATACATCACGAGAATTTTCCCAGTACTTAAGAGAATATAAAATACACCATTAACTGACATGTCCAGATACACCACAACAAAATGGTGTAGTGGAAAGAAAGAATCGACACCTTGCTAAAACGCGTTGAAGCATGCTACACATGAAAAATGTACCAGGAAGGTTTTGGGCTGAATGTATAAGGAGAACAGCACATGTGACTAACAGATTATCACAACCCAAGCTATGGTTCATTTCACCACAAATAAGAAAATTGAGTGGACGTAAAGAAGGCAAGTACCAAGTATATAACTTTTGAAGAAGACGAGAGTGTGAAAAGGCTAGACATATTTAAAGTTACGGATGTGTTTAATAAAGGATCAAACGCTTCAAAGGTCATCAAGTTTGAGACACGACTAGATGAGACGAAGAAGAAAAAGGTTAAAATGAAAAGTTGGTGTTGAAGGGGAGAACTGAAGAAATCATCACCAACTTTAAATAGCTAGAGTTTGCTAGACTTAAGCATGTAGAGTATCCTAGAGACTCATTACTTGTTGGAAATGAAGACCACCACCATTCATGAATAATCTAGAGAATAAAATTGTGAAGCCAATAGAAGAATTCCCAGGAAAAATGTAGGTTGTAAACTCCACCTCCATATTTTGCCTATATATATGTGTGTTGGTTGAATGTATGTGTGTGCATGATAAGAAAAAGTGTGTAAAGAGAGTGAGAGCAAATAGAATAAGTAGAAAAAAGAGAGACATAGTGAGGTGTTCTAGTGTAGTTGGTTAGTGTCCAAAATTGTGTAAAATTTTATTTCATCAATAAAAATTATTTTTTTAATTGTTTAAAGTCAACAGGCTACAGCATGGAAAGCCAGCCTGTCAGACTGCATGGTAAAATTCATGGACTGTGACAGTTAAATAAAGCATGAAGCATTTCTTGTTTACTGGATATTTCACTTCAATTTTCCTTATGGATGCGACATTATGGAAAAAACATTCTCCCCATTACTTTCTGTTTAGCTAGAGTCTAATGGCACGGAAATTGCACTTGCACCAGCAATTCTTGCTTACATTTATAAAAAGCGATATTTACAAAAATGTCACAAAAAATGAAAATTCCAAAAAATTTGTCATTTTTACTTCATGTAAGCAAAAATGTCACTTTTTGGTGTGAAAAGTCCAAATTACCCTTAATGATACATTTTTAGTAGCATTTAATGCTTGATTTGAAGGAAAATCATTGATTTGATGTGATGATTTAATTTATATATACAAAAAATGGATAAATGTGTATTTTATTGATTAATATGAGTTTTTGTTAATAAAAAAGGGTAAAAGAAATTTAAAAATGAAACATAAACAACAACCCTAAGTTTTCTCCATCTTCTTCAGTTTCATTGATCAAGAAGACATTTCTGTTACATTTTTCATCCATTTTGAAAGGTTAGCAATTACAAATTATTTATAGTTTACTCTTATACCTTTTTGTTTAGTAAATGTTAAATACAACTTGTGCATATTTATTTGAAAGTTTTGAAACTACTATCTATTGATTTGTTTGGTTTTGGAGTCCTTCACAAAATGTCATTATCACCATTAATGTTTTGAGTAATTTCTTCCATTCAAACCAAATATTGTTTTCATTAAATGTCTTTTTAATGACAAGGTCAATCTGACATTTTCATTTTATCATTTGGTAGCTCAATAGTAACGACCACACTTAATGTGCTGTGCTGAAGAAGTCTGACTTCCACCCACTGCCGTCTACTACCCGACTTTTTCAACAGTTTAACTATCGAATTTGACATTTACAAACCGTCGGGTTAGAAGTTTGAAACGTCGAACTCGACATTTACAAATTGTCAAGATATACATTTTTACAGTCAATTTGGACACTTCAAAACAATGAAAACTCTTGATTTGACTTTTTGCTATTGTACAGATTTACGTATTATGCAGTGACATTTTCATGCTATTAAATGTCAACATATTGATTCTGAATTCTTATTGTTGCAATCCCAACATTTCAAGTATGAGTAATCATTTGAGATTTATTGTATCGCATGGGGAAAGTTTGTTCATGCGGATGACAAATAGAATACTAGAGGTGTGCACATATGGAAGCAATATCTCCTGTTACGCGGGAAGTGGACCGGGTTGTTCTGAACGAAATAACGGGTACTTGTATTTTGCCAACAGGGTACTTGTATGTCATCCTCCAGGTAGACCACCCACTCAACGTAAGCGAGCTAGATACGAGTCCAGTACCTGGCTCAGGAAATGCACTTGATGTAGGAAAGTTGATCATAATTGGACAACATGTTCGAATCTTATTGTATGACAAGCTATGTGAACAAGCGTAAAGTGTAAAAATAGTTGTCAAATGTAATCCCAAAAATGTTCCTCCTATACAATGTACATTCCGAACTTACGTTATTAGTTTTTTGTTATTATCATATGCCAACAAAAAATTGGTCTTTTTTTTCCATTAGCAAAGTACTGATCAATACGGTTCCATTAGCACAAACAGGATAAATACGTTATTTTTATTATAAACTTAGCCGATCATTATAGTTCCATTAGTTTCGATTGATAGTTTGTTGAAATGGAAAATTGATTTTCATGAGACGACAATTCATAAGTAAAATACCAACATTACGTCCCGACAGTTCATATGTCGTTCCCGACAGATGGTCTCTGTAATTCTCGACAGTTGAGAACAATAATGGCTTCCAAAAATACACTACTGTGATTACCCATTATGGACATGTTATTGTTGCATGTACGCAGAGGACGTGACAAAAATCATCCCTACATTATGGAAGCAAAACCTTGTATCACTGCAATCCACTAAAAAATCGAGTTTTCATCCACACTAAATAAATTCAAATTAGCAACATTGTAAATAGTGGACTCAATTAATAGTGTATAATAAACTCCATTTTCTGTCATATAGTACTAATATGGAGAACAGAATGAGGAGGATAATTCCTCTCAAAAGGATTGAAATACTTTAAACAATTTCACAGTTGAAGTGCTCTTTCGAATTTTTGAATAAATCAGAGAATTTTTGACAACATACTACATTAGTTGTACCATGGTTGTCATGACTTTGGCACTTTTAATGGCTCATCATCTTAACCCTAACACCCATTTGACGCCAATGACTTTTCTATCTTGAGGTCTTTTAACAAGTTGCCATGTCTTGTTTTTCTTAATCATATATAACTCCTCTTTCATTGCAACCATCCAGTTTTGATCAAGTTTTGTTTCTTCAAAACCTGTAGGCTCACAAACTGCAATGTTGCATCTCCGATAAACATTAGAAAACAATCTAGTGCCCCTGACTAGAGTGTCATCCACTAGCTCATTTTGCCAATATTCAGAGCTTTGTTTTACTATGTTTTGAAGAGGAAAATTAAGCTTCAAGTCATTTGAAGCTTGATTATTTTTACTTGATTCATCCCAGTTCCATTCTTGATCATCTATGAAATGCACATCCCTGTTGATGACAAATTTTCCCATTTTGTAGCTGGAAAACTTTGTAAGCTTTGGCGACATTGCTGTAACCAATAAAAATGCCTAGTGATGCTCTCTTGTCCAATTTATCACGCTTTGTCTGTGGAATGTGAGTAAAACACAAACAACCAAATATTTTAAGAAAGTTCAGAGATGGTTTGTGTCCATACCAAGCCTCGAACGGTGTTTCATTCTACATAGCTTTTGTGAGAAGCCTGTTTTACAAAAAACAGCAGTGTTTGCTACTTCAGTCCAAAACTGCTTTGGTATGTTCTTCTCATGTAGCATACATCTTGTTATCTCCAACATGAATCTGTTCTGTCTCTCACTTACTCCATTTTGTTGAGGAGTATATGGAGCGGTTAATTGATGTTGGATGCCTTCCTCCTCACAAAATCGGTTGAATGACTCAGAGGTGTACTCCTTGCCATTGTCTGATCTAAGAGTTTGAATTCTACGGCCACTCTCATTCTCAACTCTGGCTTTAAAGTTCCAGAAGACTTGAGCCACCTCTGACTTGTGCTTCAAAAAGAAAATCCAGCACATACGGTGAAATCATCAAGAATGCTGCATAATAGAGACTACCTTTCATAGAAAGAGTCATTTGTGCACCTACATGTCTGTATAAATCAATTGCATCTTATTTGATGCTCTCCATGTTTCTTTGGGAAATGGTTTTCTACTTTGCTTACCAAATTGACATGCCTTACAGTTTGGTGAGTGATCACCAAATTCAGGTAGATCACTTGCCATCTGTTTCGCTTTCATTTGCAACAAGCCTTGATGTTGATAATGCCCGAGTCTCTTGTGCCAAATCTCCGTGACATTTTCTTTGATTAAGAAGACGGCTTGCTCCTCCTCTAGTGGATTAAATGTGAAGTTTTTCCCTTTTATTCTTACTTTAAACATGTCTTGATGTTACACCCCACTCATTTTTAGTCAAAAATCAAGCAAAGAAATTGGTCAAAGTCAAAGTCAATAAGGACTTAAGTTGAACAAATTATTTTATGGGGCTTAATTTGTAATTACAAGAACCTTAGGGATTTAGTTTATATTTATTGGAATTAAAGGAGTAAATGATATATTACATGAAGTGTGGGGACTTGATTTGCAATTCTATCATACTTATCCATTTAAAACCTTAAACATATCCATTTTCTCTCATTTTGGGGACAAAACGTAGAGAGGAAGCAGAGAACGAAATTGGATAAAAAGAGGGAGAAAAAAGGGTGAAAAAGGGAGGAAAAAAAATAAGAAATGAAAGGAAATGAAAGAGGTTGATGATTTTTGTAAGTTTGGGTTCTACATTTCTTCAACTTATCCTTATTTTAAAGGGGTAACTTAATTAAATTTCTAGGGTTTATGAACCATTCATTTATATTCGAAGTTTAGCAAGAATTAGAGATTATTATTATATTTTTGAGGTATTAAGCAAGAATATATCAATGAAATGTTATTTGATTATTGAAATTGAAGAAGTTGAATTTTGAAATGGGTTTGTAATTTAGAGCTTGAATCTTTGATCTATTGTGTGTATATGATATAAAACACCTTATTTGTGATTTATTAAGGAAGATATGAAGTTAAGGTTAGATTTTGGTATTTATAAGCAATTTTCTTGCAAAATTCATGTGCAGGTGTTAATTCTGAAAATCTGCCAAAATAGTGCTAATTCTGTCAAAGATTTTGCTGCCAGATTTCAATATTATGGGGTTTTAGTGCTTTTTTTTGTCAAAACTCTTATTTTCAGATTTTTAAAGGCTTGAATGAAGTTATATGACAAGTTTTAAAGTTTATGTATTGGAATAAATTATGTATAGGGCTTATGTATGTATAAGTTATTGATTTTAAGGAAGTGTGAGTAATTTAATGGAATTGATAATGAATGGTGATTAGTTGATAAATCATTAGTGAGGAGAAAAGATGGAAAATTGGAGATGTAAGAGTAATATAGAAATTGAGAAGTTGAGAGGTAGAATTGTATTAATTTAATTATCTAATTTTAATTTGAGAAAGTATACCGTTATTTCAGGTAAGAAACATGAAAGCTTGGAATGGCTCGTTGCCAGATTTCTATCCATGGATCTGTGAATGGAAAAATATAAATATTTTTAAAATATTTATGAATTAAGTATATTATTAAAGTATGTGCAGGAGAAAAGTTGGAAAATTGGAGATGTAAGAGTAAATATATAAATTGAGAAGTTAAGAGAGAGAATTGTATTAATTTAATTGTTTGATTTTAATTTGAGAAATTATACTGCTATTTCAAGTAGAGACATGAACGCTTGGAATGGCTCGTTGCCAGATTTCTATCCATGGATCTGTAAGTGGAAAAATATAAATTTTTTAAAAATATTTATGAATTAAGTATATTATTAAAGTATGTGCAATTATGTGTTGGAATTATCTGGTTATTATGGAAGTATCTTTTATTATGATGCGTGTGACTTTCAAAGATTGTATACGGTACATTGTGAATTATGTGATCTTGAGATCGACCAGAAAAGTACCCGTGATTATACATTTCTTCTAATTTACTGAAGGGCTTTGGCCATGTTTTATACTACACTGAAGGGTCGACTAGGGAAGAAGGGGTCGTGACCGTGTACATATAGTTTACTGAGGGGCCTTGACCGTGTTCTAGAATTGATTGCCAAAGGTCATGAGACCCACTTTCATTCATGGAAGGAGCCAAAAGCCCGTGGCGAAAGTGCTTAGCCCTAGGGGCGGATTATAGATTTTAGTCGGATGGTATATTTTTTATGGATCACATATGATGTGATGAGATGATATTTACAGTGTTATGAGAATGTCTCACTTTTTGTCTATAATTGTACGAGGCGATCATGTGAAATATTAAATGATATGAGCTTGATGTTTGATAAAAATGTTTAAATGAGAAAGTATGATTATTTTTTAACTCTTCCACTCACTGAGCTATCAACTCATTTTTTTTTCCATGATTTTTCTCACACGTAGTATTGGTCCTTGATAGCTTGAGGAGCCTACTGATTTCAGAGTTAGAGCCACACGGCATATTCAATAATATGAGTCAATTTGATAAACCACAAAGTAAATTTTTGGGTCCATTGCACTATGTTTTTATAAATATTTGATTTTGTTGCATATCTTGAAGTAACTCATAGTCAGCCTTGGTGATAGATTTGATATCTAGTTAGCATCTATCATCAGTACACGTCACGTTTCGAGTCCACTAGGATGATTCAGGATGGGTCGTGTCACTTGACCAGTGGCATCTTTAATTAGGCAATGCCTGTCTTTGAAGATAACTTTGAAGCCTCTCTCAATTAGTTGACCAACACTTAACAGACTTTGATCAATTTTTGGAACATAAAGTACATCAATGATAAACTTTGTATCTGAACAACTTGGTATTGCAACAGTACCTCATCCTTTCACTGCTATGTGGTCTCTATTTCCAATTTTGACTTTGGATGTGTTAGCAGGCTTCAAATCCACGAAAAGCTCCCTGTTGTGAGTCATATGATTTGTGCAGCCATTGTCAATTAGCCAATATTCCCTCAACTCACCGCTTGAGAAACATGTTGCAACAAAAAGCTGATCTTCCTCCTCTTCTCCAACAACTTGAGCTTCTGTTTCTTGTTGCTGATTTTTACTCTTACAAATTACAACTTCATGGCTAAGTTGATTACATTTACATTTATTGCATCTTGCATCCGGTCTTCCCCAACACTTGAAGGGTGGATGACCTTTCTTACCACAATGCTTGCATGGAGGATAATTTCCCTTCGAGTTTCCTGCCTTTGTTGTAGCTGTTTGTAGTATTTTCTCCATTTGTTGGCTGATTCTTCTTGTTTTTTGCATAATCATTATGTTTGGCCGGCAATGCACCTTCAGCTATGCCATCTTCTCTCATGATTCTTTGTTGCTCTTGTGCCTGCAAGACATTCAATGATTCTGCCAAGGTAATCTTGGACATATCCTTAGTATTTTTTAAGGTGATTATTGTTGCCTCAAATCTCTCCGTCAGAGTTAAAAGAATTTTTTCAATAATGCTTGAGTTAGTCAACTCATAGCCAAGTAGTCTTACTCTATTTGCTATGCTTAGAAGCCTGTTAGTGTAGTCCTCGATAAACTCTGATTCTTTCACCCTTTGCAACTCGAAATCTCTTATGAGATTCAGCACCTGCATGTCTTTAATTCGTTCATCTCCTTCATATTCTAACTTGAGATAGTCCTAGATAGCTTTGGCTGACTTTAGAGACATAATTCGATTGAATATGGTTGAAGAGACAGCAACAAACAAGCAGGCCTTTGCCTTTGATTTCTTTGTTTTCTATCCTTGTGACTTTTAATCTGAGCCATCGTGGGATTATTTGGTAGAGGAGAAATTTCATTGTGCTCTTCCACTGCTTTCCAGATAAGTTTCCATCCTTAGAGCCCAGATTTGATAATTTTCACCATCGAAAACTGGAGGTGTGATCGATGAAAAACTAGTTTCTGCATCCATGGTAATCACTTGGATTCGATCTTAAACAATTAAAGGTCCCTTAAAAAGAGAGTTCTGATACCAAATGTTGTCTTTTTATTTTGAAAATCAGAGAAACAATGTTTGCTTGTGAAGAAAGAATAGAAGAATAACAACGAGAGAACAAAGAACTTTTTTGATGAAAGACATTCTATATTTGCATTTCTCTAAATTGCACTTTATAAACACGATAACATAACTGACCGCTAACATCATGGACCTAGAATTAAGCCACAATTCAACACAACACTGCTGAAAAAAACAATAAACTCCTAAAAACTAGGAAAAAAAACTTTGAAACATTCAAATTAAATAAAAGAAAAATAGCTTTAACAACGTGGCAGCCATTCAAAACACCACTTCTAATAGAAGCAATGGTATTATACTTCTCATATCTCTTTCGCTCAACATTAAATGATCCTTCAGCAGTTCTATACAATTTTTTCAGTGAGAAAACACAAATCTTCAGCCAAAAGGAATGTGCCTTTTGTGTGTAAAACAGTCATTGCGCGTGAGATGCAAAATGCAAAAGCAAGAGCATATAGTCATTCTTCCTCCCATTTTTCTCCTGTGACCAAAGAAGATCTAGCAAATAACTTCAGAACTTTTATTATTGCATGTGCATTATTGAAAGGAAATTGAAGAAATGTTTCAAAGATATGTATTTATTTATGTTTTGAAATATAAAGCATGAGTTTATCATCTTTTTCAACTCAACTAATTAACACTAAAAGCGTTTAAAGTCCTAGCGCAAACTATTGCTGTTGTTGAGTATGATGGTTAGCAAGGGTGATTTTCCACAGAGGATTAATTTAAATTAACTAATTATTAATTGAAAAGTGAAAAGAATAATGAAGTGATTCAACAGCTGAGGTGACACATACTATACAATTCAGATGACTAAAACCAAAATGGTAATTTCGCACTAACAATTGTCGGGTTGGATTATTCAAACTTCAAAAAATGAAACTAAGGAAAAAGAAATATATAAATTCAAATTAAGTGGAACCAAGAATCTAAATCTAAAATAATTACGGGATTTTTCTTCACCACTGATAATGATTTTCTTAATTAATTATCAAACACAAGTTTTTATTCCTTTTAAACACATCAATTCTAACACAAATTCAAGTTCAGTTATCGCTCATTCTTCTTTATCATTGCATCATCACTTTTTACATCGCAGACGAACTGAATCCTGATGAAGGTTAGCTGGGAATGTCGGGCAGAGCTGAAAAGGTGGCCCAGAAGATTATATGTAAGGTCCACCCTACTGTAGTGTCTGAAGAAGGTAGGTCATTGATTATGTGCAAAGATTAATCAAGAATTCCAGTATGGATCCGTACTATTAAAAACTTATCGCCGTGATGGAGATTTTATTTGTCATCCTTTGGTGGTGGTAAATCTTGATGAAACACTGAAGTAAAAAGGATGTCCAGGTCATTAATGCTAAGGTTATACTTTTGAAATGCATTGTTCAGAATAATGTTTTTGACATCCTTCTATTAAATTGGAGATGTGTTGCACCCTGTGCTTTCTCAAGATGGCTGATAGGCTCATTTGAAAGCATTATCTATATAAATTAAGTTTGATATTGATCAAAACATGTGATGTTATGAAAGTTGTATTATTGGTGCTCATCATGGCTTGGTTGTAGGTTCAGGAAAGTATGAAGACCGAAAAATATTCAAGACAAAAATCAAGTATAGACGCAAATCTGTAAAAATAGTAAAGATAACAAAAGATTTTTCGGCCGAAACCCGGAGGTTCAGCGATTTAACAAATCGCCTAGTCCCCGTTGAGCATCCATAAAGGAATAGGCTCAAATCCACTAAAAATCACCGGCCAAATACCACAAACTTCGATTACAACCGGAACACACAGTTCCAACCACAGCAACTATCAAAACCCTCAACACCGAATTGAACTCACACAAGAGTTCATAAGGATTCAATCTCTTTACAGAAATCTACACAAAGATCTAAGAAAGAATCACCAAATTACAGAGAGAACAATATGAAAAAATAGAAGTTGCGCGAGAGAGAGTACCACTCAAACCCTAGACTCCCCTTTTATAAGAGAGATGACCCATTTTGATCCAATGGCCTTTATTTTGTCAAGTGTCGAAATCTAGTATAAGTTGTTATTTAAAAACTGAAAACACGTTTTCTCAAAACCATTTTTCAGCTTCGAGATTGTTCTTCATTTTGGGTCATTGGACTGGGTATGGGCTGAGTCCTTAAATTTGGGCTAGGCTTCCACATAAAACAGCAACCCATTTCTCCACCTTTGCTGTTTTGTGCCTACTTTAATGTGGATTTAAGCTTATACCTCAATTTCATTTGCTCTTATTACCTATAAAAACAAAATAATGAAAGTTAGTCTTCTTCAAGATTAATTAATCTTAAAGAATCAACAAACTTACTAATAGGGATTACCTTAGTTCCGGCATCTGCTGGATTTATCTTAGTAGGAATTTTTATTAATCTAATAACACCCCTATCAATGATATCTCTAATAAAATGGAACTTTACATCTATATGCTTTGATCTATCATGCAGGGTAGGATTTTTACTTAGAAAAATAGTACTTTGGTTATCTGAACATAGCTCCGCCTGATTTTCTATAAGACCTAATTCACTAAGCAAACCCTTCAGCCACAATCCCTCTTTCACTGCTTCCATTGCAACAATATATTCAGCCTCGGTTGAGGACAATGCAACAAGTTTTTGAAGCTGAGATTTCCAGCTAATGCATGTATCATTTATTACATAAAAGTATGCAGTTGTGGACTTCCTTTTGTCCGGATTACCAGCAAAATCTGAATCTACATATCCCTTAAGTCTAAATCCATTTTTATTTGTTTTGATCATTAGACCTAAGTTACTTGTTCCTTTCAAGTACTTAATTAGATTTTTCATGTATTGTCAATGTATTTCACCTGGGTTACTCATAAATCTACTTAACACACTCACGGCATAAGCAATACCAGGTCTAGAGCAAACCATAACATACATAACAGATCCAGCAGCATTAGAATAAGGCACGTTTATCATTCTTTTATGCTCTTCTTCAATTTTAGGCGATTGGTCAACAGATAGTTTCATACCAGCAGATAGAGGCAAACTTACAGGCTTAAACTCATGAAGGGAGAACCTTTTTACAACCTTATCAATATAAGATTTTTGTGTTAGAAACAATTTTCCATTTATCCTATCTCTTTTTATTTACATGCCCAAAATCTTTCTAGTTGGTCCTAAATCTTTCATTTCAAATTCAAATTTTAGATTTTCTTTAATTGAATTAAGTGTAATAGAATTGTGACCAGTAAGGAGCATATCATCAACATACAAAAGTATATAGAAAAAATCAGATTCCCCTTCTTTCTTGTAATAGAAACAGGGATCATATTCTGATTTCCTAAAGTTCAAGCCTTGTATAAAAGAGTCAAATCTTTTATACCACTGTCTAGGGCCCTGTTTTAGGCCATATAAGGATTTCTTTAAGAGACACACTAAGTTTCTCTTTCCTACCACTTCAAACCCTCTTGGTTGAGTCATATGTATGGTTTCATCTAAAGAGCCATACAAGAAGGCAGTTTTCACATCATGTTGTTCTAACTCCAAGACAAATTGTGTGAATATAGCAAGTAGGATTCTAATGGATGTATATCTAACAGCTGGTGAAAAAATTTCAGTGTAATCTATTCCTTCCTTTTGGTAAAAGCCTTTAGCTACCAGTTTTGCCTTAAATCTTTTATCACTGGCTTTAGTCTCACCCTCTTTAATTTTATAAACCCATTTACAATCAATCAATTTGCAATCTTTGGGTTTTTCAACTAGAGTCCAAGTCTCATTTTTAAAGAGTGAATTCATTTCATCTTCCATCACAGCAATCCACTTAGGGGATTCTTTGGAAGATATAGCCTCTTCATAAGAGGCTGGTTCTAAGTCAAACTGATCAGATTCAGTCTGATCAGATGCAAAATCAGCATGTTGATACCTGGGTGGAGGTCTTATTTCCCTCTTTTCTCTATCCCTAACAAGATGGTAGCCCTGCAGATCATGTGCAGGCTCCAGATGCTGTTCATCTTCAATTATTTCAACATCAGAGTTATTTTGGGGTACTACCTGATGTGGCTCCACCTCAAACTGAGCCCGGTCATCAGTATTGTGGCTATCAAAATTAATTTCTGTGATAATGAAGTCATCTTTTCCCAATTTCTCACTAGATTTGTCACTAAGACAAGGGAAATCATCTTCATTAAAGATAACAGATCTACTTGTTATCACCTTATAACCCCTCACATCTCTTAACCACAATCTATAGCCTTTAAAACCTTCTCTATATCCTAAGAACACACCCTTCAATGATCTAGGGTCCAATTTTGACTTAATATGATGTGCATAGGCTGCACATCCAAAAATTCTTAGATGAGAGTAATCTAGCATTGAACCAGACCAGATTTGTTGGAAAATTCTGTTATTTAGAGAGCTGGAGGGGCATCTATTTATAAGATAACATGTTGTTTTTACAGCTTCACCCCAAAAAAATTTTGGAAGGCCAGAACTGATTAGCATACATCTGGTCCTTTCAAGAATTGTCCTATTAAGCCTCTCGGCAACTCCATTCTGTTGTGGAGTATAGCTCACAGTTTTATGTCTCATTATCCTTTGTTTACTGCAATATTGGTCAAATTCGGTATTGCAGAATTCAAGGCCATTATCAGTTTTTAAAATTTTTATCTTCTTACCAGTCTGATTTTCAATTAATACACTCCATTCTTTGAAAATTGCAAAAGTATCAAATTTAGATTTTAGTAAGAAAATCCATGTCTTTCTTGAATAGTCATCGGTTGTAAAAAGATAATATCTATAACCAGATACAGTAGAAATAGGTACAGGTCCCCATAAATCAGAATGTATGTATTCAAGGACATCTTAGGATTTGTGCAGCCCTGCCTTAAAAGGCAGCCTAGCTTGTTTTCCCATGATACAGTGTTCACAAAAAGTCAATTTTTGAACACTATCTTTTCCAAATGCCCCTTGACATGATAATGTTTTTAAACCTTTTTCACTTAAGTGGCCAAGTCTTTTATGCCACAGTTCTGATTTATCGGGTTGTGTGACAGAATTCACAGAATTTTTTGGTGAAATGGCTTCAGCACCTATTACATAGATTCCATTAAGCTTAGGAGAACTGACAATGTGTTCTTGATTTCTTATTATATTTGTAAAATCATTTTTAATACCAATTTGGTAATTTTCATCATCAAAAACTCCTGGGGATATGAGATTTCTTCTAAGTGCTGGTACATATCTTATATGTTTTAATAACATGTGATGACCATTTTTAAATTTCAACAGCACATTTCCAATTCCCTTAACTTGGCATGACTCATCATTCCCAAGTTTTACAAATCCTCCATCCAGACTACAAAATTCTGAAATGCAGTTAATATTGCGTGTCATATGAAAGGAACATCCTGAATCTAGGACCCAGTCCTGATCAGTATTCTCAGATAGAGATGCATCGGCTACTCCAATATTAGCTCCTGGTTCTTTATAATTAGCAGCAATAGCTAAAGAAGCATTTTCAGTATTAGACCCATTCTTTTGGTCATTTGCCTTTTTAAAACAGTCTTTAATAAAGTGGCCTATCTTTCCACAATAAAAGCATTTTCTGTTGTTGTTGCTGTTTTGTTTTCCTTTGATTTGTTTCTTGCCCTTTCTTTTGGTGTTATTCCACTACCTTTTGTTAAAAATTTTATTCCTGTTAAAATTGGAATGACTGACGTTACTTACTCCTTTAGGATATGATTTTTGATTTGATGACATACCCTTAACATGGTACACTTCTTTGTGTTCAGATTTTAATTTAAGTTCTTTATTCAGAAGAGAACTGTGAATTATTTCAATAGTGAGGTCACTCCTACCATACTCTAGAGCATTTCTAATATCTTTATATTTATCTCCTAGAGCATTAAGTAAGCCAACTACCTTCTGTTCATCAGAAATTTTCTCATCACAGTTTGCTAAGTCTTGTGTGATCCTATTAAACCTATCCATATTATCTCCTGTATCAAGATTAGGATCAAACTTAAAACTAAAAAACTGTCTCCAAAGAAAATATTTATTTGGCACAGTCTTTGTAAGGTAGTGTTTTTCTAAGGCTGTCCATAATTCTTCAGCGGTTTTAGTTTCTCCTACTTTCCTAATCACAGTATCAGACAGATGTAGGAATAAAGTGCTCCAGGCTAATTCATCTTGTTCAGTTTTCCTAGCTTCAGATAAGGTTTTTGGCCAAGATTCATCAATAGCCTTAGCACATTTTAACTGTAACAACAGTGCTTTAATTTTCTGACGCCAGAGACTAAAGTCTTCTTTGCCATCCCACATTTGGACATCTACCTTAGAGTTCATATTGTGCAGGAGTATGTAATTTTTCACAAGTTATGATAAAGCAAATATATCTCAATGATTATTCAGTCAACAGTATGTCACAAGGTTTACTTTCCCATTATTCCAATTTCAGATTATATATATAAAATAGTGCTTAAGTGTGATATGTACAGAAGTATATCAACCAAAATTAAACACATTTAATTATGCATATCACTAAGCATGCAATCAAATTTAATCACAGAACTTACACACAGTAAGTTATCAAGACTGTAAATACAATGTGTGTACCTTTGAGGCAATTATACTTTGGCAGGTTAGCACCTGAGAGGATCAAATTGTGTATTAGTACAGTTCACATAGAATGTACAACATTTTATCAATTGAAATATGATTTTGCTTTTATTATCAACTCACAGTGAGATATTTAAGAAAACAGTTTTGAAGATTACAGGTTTCTTGAACCGAAACCCTAGTCCCCAAAGTTTCTAAGATTCTCTCAGGGAACCCTAGACAGAGGTACAGGTAGGGGAGGTTCAATGAGACCTTATGTTTGAAAAACACTTTTTTTTAAAAAAATTATCTCACATAAACTGCAAGTACATAAAATACCAAAAACATCTGATTCTTATACAAGAGCAGTCTCTTGACTACTGCAGGTGCCACCACAGATAAGCAAAGAACCAACACTGCAGTAATCAGTAGGTATTTATAGAAACCTTCTATTTATTTCATTACCAACACACTGCAGGGTTCAGTATGATCACCAAAGGATTTCAATAAGGATTTTAGAACTAGACACGAACAAGAATCAGTGGACCAAGGTAAAAGATAATCAAGAAACTTCAGTTTCTATCAAACAGATTCGACACTTGTTATTTGTCAAAGAATTTAACTCGGTAACATCCGATTTCCTTTAAAGAAAGATTCAACACTAACTCAAAAATTCAAACAGCACACTAACAGTGCCTAGGTTACACCAGTCATATGCGAAGAAAAAGAAAATTTTAAAAAATAAAAATAAAAATATGTTGGCAGATCGTAGTGATCTTCCGTTTCTCTTTCCGGCCGATGACTCAACTTTCAGTTCCTTAACTAGAGAAACCAAAAAAAAAATTCTCTTGCTCTGATACCACTGTAGGTTCAGGAAAGTATGAAGACCGAAAAATATTCGAGGCAAAAATCAAGTATAGACGCAGATCTGTAAAAACAGTAAAGAGAACACAAGATTTTTCGGCCAAAGCCCCGAGGTTCAGCGATTTAACAAATCGCCTAGTCCTTGTTGAGCATCCATAAAGGAATAGGCTCAAATCCACTAAAAATTACTGGCCAAATACCACAAACTTCGATTACAACCGGAACACACAATTCCAACCACAGCAACTCTCAAAACCCTCAACACCGAATTGAACTCACACAAGAGTTCATAAGGATTCTATCTCTTTACAGAAATCTACACAAAGATCTAAGAAAGAATCACCAAATTACAGAGAGAACAATATGAAAAAATAGAAGCTGCGCGAAAGAGAGTACCACTTAAACCCTAGACTCCCCTTTTATAAGAGAGATGCCCCATTTTGATCCAATGGCCTTTATTTTGCCAAGTGTCGAAATCTAGTATAAGTTGTTATTTAAAAACTGAAAACGCGTTTTCTCAAAACCATTTTTCAACTTCGAGATTCTTTTTCATTTTGGGTCATTGGACCGGGTATGGGCTGAGTCCTTAAATTTGGGCTGGGCTTCCACATAAAACAGCAACCCATTTCTACATTGGTGACAAATGATGTAAACATCCCACAACCATATGACTGTTATAACCAATAATTTTCATTGGCACATATTTGTATTTTTGCCATAAGGAGAGCATAAGCAACAATGGCTAGTGGTCAAAGATACGTCTCGTTTCTCTTTATATAGGTAAAGTGTTGGGTTATCTAGAAAAAATCATTTAATAGCAAACAGAAAAATGCCCAGAAAACATAAAAAACACAAACTGTAAAAACAAGAACTCAAGTTGTTGACCTTGTTCAGCCGAAATATGGCCTAATCTGGGGGGCTCTAGAACTGAACCTGTTCAACTAGTGCAAAATAACCTTCCAAGAGAGCAAAGTGTACATCAATCACTCAGAAAAACAACCGATTTTGATCATCGACTATAAAGATCTCCAAAACCACAAAATAACCCTTTTTGATCTTAACGCCAACTCTTAGATCCACAACTAGTAAAACCGACTGAGACACAATGGATAATGCCATTTGTACAATTTATATTAACAACATTGTTGACAATGTTGTGTGTTTCAAAAAATTATTGGTTGAAAAGATAAATTATTTTTTAAACTGTCAAAAAACAACATGCCATGTGGCATTGTGTCAACAATATTTTAAATTGGATTGTACATCAAGTATGATTGAAGACACAATAGGCCACAAGTTACTGTAGCATGGGCCTTTTACAGGGTTAAACCAAAACAAAGAAGGAGAAGAAGTAGAATCGCACGCAGGCAAGAGAGAAAGAGAAAAGAGTATTCTAGAAGCCAAAGACCACGAATGAACCGTCTCGGTAAAGCCAAGAGTCAAAGGAGATTAATTGGACCAAAATGATCTCCACCGTCCATTCAAATAAACGGTCCAAATTTCACCCGAAGAAGCACAACTCTCGCCAACACAAGAAAACCAATTGGGGGTTGCCAAATTAGCCGTCCACAATCCAAAGGCCTCTAGTGGCAAATGTCAGAAATAACACTCGTTTTAAAGTTTTTTGAGAAACACACTTCTTTCATAAAGAATATCTAAAGTGGAAGATAAAATCGCTTTTAATTCTTTTGATGCTCCTTATTTCAAGAATTTTCCAACTAGAGACTAGATGAACTAGAAATGATTACAAAAAATACTCTACTCATGATTTGATATTGGCCAAGGCTACAGCAGGGAAAGCCAGCCTGTCAGACTGTATGGTAAAATTCATGGACGGTGAAAGCAAAATAAAATATGAAGCTTTTCTTGTTTAATGGTTGTTGCACTTCATTTTTCCATATTGATGCGACACTATAGAAAAAACATTCTTCTCATTCTCATTACTTTCCATTTAGCTAGAGCCTAATGGTGTGGAAATTGCATCTGCACCAGCTGTTCTTGCTAACATTTATAAAAACTTGAGTGCACAAAAGGGGTAATTGTTGAAGAAATGTGGAGCTAGACAAAGACAAAGAAACTTGTTGAACTTAAGGTTACAGTCCAGTTCGAACTGGTTCAGGATTGGGTTTTGAAGAGATTACTAACATTATGTCCCAAACCAGGCATCGTATAAGGAATGTGGAAATGGAAAATACGAACGTGTCTAGGGCAATGAGTTTTCTTAAACAATTATTTATTTTTTGTCCTTACATGAGGGAGGCAAACAACTCCTTGCCTCACATGCTTTACACAAAAACAGATTACAAGGTATTGATTGAATCTGGTTTGGATGATGAATTTGAGTGTCTTGTCTGATGATTGAGAACGAGTGAGTTTGTTAGGAATTGATTGCATAGGGCATTATCTCCCACATCTAGTGGCCATCCAAATTGGTTGGAAATATTTTTCTTGTCACTCTTTATTTTTAATTTGAAGTAAATATAGAAGTAAAATCTTTTTTAATAGAAAGTAACTTTTTAACGATAACATGGACGGAAATACAAAAATAAAGCTCAAAGATCCAATCCTAATTTAGCTCTTCTTACTCCCTCACATTTGCCCAAATATAATTTTTCCATTCTGTGCATTTTTTGTGCAAAGATCAGAATTTGTGAATAGTAGACTCACAGAGTACTCACTAATTAAGTGCCTGTCTAGAGGCAATTTTGGTCCAAATTATAATCCAAAATGTTACCGTTGTGGGACCCTCATTTGCAGACAGCATTGATTGCACAGGTGCATAATTGCCGGAATGCCATTATGTACATTAGAATGAATTTTAAGTGGGGGTCAAATTGGTAATCTTCCGCATTTTAGTCAAAAAAGTTTCTGCCTCCCTGACACACCAACGATCATTTTCTTGCTAAAAATTCATCCAAAGTCACTCCCAGACACGCACTAAGACATCTAATTTCAAAGAATTAAAATATGACTATTTTTTATTTGGTCAACGTGGTCAAGGAAATTCCCTCCAAAATCAATTTATTTTTCAGGGTTCTTAAAAAAAAAAAAAAGGGTAAATGCATAATCTGGGAATAGGAATCTAAGCAATTCTATTATGACTTCAAAATTTTAAATGTTCATGGAAAGTGCAATGCTTGTGCAATACATACTACAGATTAAATGGAGAGACTGAACAAGCTTATATAATATCATTCCTAGACAGCAAGTGAGAACATTTGAAGCCATACATTGACGATAGCAAGTTCCCTTGCAACGAGCTCAAAATAAGAGTAAATTCAGGTATGGATTTGTACAAGTAAAAAACTAATCTTCCGATGGGACATCAATTTGTCTATCTTTGTTAGGGCAAGTCTTGATGATAAGTTCATTGTGGATTTGAAACATGTATTGGGAGGAGAACAGAGAAATTGAGCGGCAAGGTCTGCAGTAATGGATGTACAGATCAAAAATGCTCAGGTTAAACTTGTGAAATACATTGTGCAGAATATTGTTGTTGATATATCTTTCAATCAAATTGGAGGCATGTGAAACTTATGCTTTCACAAGAAGGTTGATCGCCTCATTGGAAAGGAGCAATTGTTATACTGATCAGAGCATGGTTGGTGATCATCATGGCTTGATCTCTACATATGCTCTGGAGATGATGGTGCTATACAGCTTCCATCTCCTGCAATAGTCCCATTCCAGCAGCGCCTGTTTCAGATATAAATCATGTAAAGTTAATAAGCCAATCTTCGAAATTCATCCAGCAATGTTCGTCATTTGAGTGGCACATGAAAAGTACGTGGACAAATAATCACTCTCTTTCCCCTTCTGTGGGCGTTTGAAGATCTAACAAACAACTTCAAAACTATTCTTTAATCAAACTGGCAAGGATAACTTGTTTAAACTCAGTAATATACTGATCAAAGCATGGTGCTATTCCTAAAGTCCTATTCTTGGTGCTCATGCTGTTTGGAGACGATGGTGTTATACATCTTATATCTCTTCCACTCAACATTAAATGATCCTTTAGCAGTTCTATCCAATTTTTTGGAGTATTTTTGCAAATTTTGATTGGGAAAACTACTGTATATGTGGCAGTTAGAAAACACAATTCTTTGGCCAAAAGGAATGTGCCTCTTGTGTGTAAAACAGCCGTCGCACGTGAGATGCACTAGCAAGAGCATATAGTCATTCTTCCTCCCATTTTTCTCCTGTGAACAAAGAAGATCTAGCAAATAACTTCAGAACTTTTGTTAATGCGCATGCATCATCGAAAGGAAATTGAAGAAATGTTTCAAAGATATGTATTTATTTATGTTTTGAAATATAAAACATGAGACTATCATCTTTTACGACTCAACTAATTATGTCACTACAGCTACAATGATACACTAAAAGCGTTTAAAGTCATAGCGCAAACTATTGTTGTTGTTGAGTATGATGGTTAGCAAGGGTCATTTTCTGCAGAGGATTAATTTAAATTAACTAATTATTAATTGAAAAGTCAAAAGAACAATGAACTGATTCAACAAATGACGTGACACATACCATACAAATCAGATGACTAAAACCAAAAGGGTAATTTCGCAAAAACAATTGTGGGATTGGATTATTCAAACTTCAAAAAATGAAACTAAGGAAAAAGAAATATATAAATTCAAATTAAATGGAACCAAGAATCTAAATTTAAAGTAATTATGGGATTTTTCTTCACCGCTGATAATGATTTCCTGAATTAATTATCAAACGCAAGTTTTTATTCCTTCTCAACGCATCAATTCTAACACAAATACAAGTTCAATTATCGCTCATTCTTCTTTATCATTGCATCATGACCTTTTACATCGCAGACGAACTGAGTCCTGATGGAGGTTAGCTGGGAATGTCGGGCAGAGCTGAAAAAGTGGCCCAGAAGATTATATGTAAGGTCCACCCCACTGCAGTGTCTGAACAGTGAAGAAGGTAGGTCATTGATTATGTGCAAAGATTAATCAAGAATTCCAGTATGGATTTGTATCCATGATGGAGATTTTATTTTTCATCCTTTGGTGGTGGTAAATCTTGATGAAACACTGAAGTAAAAAGGATGTCCAGGTCATTAATGCTGAGGTTATACTTTTTAAATGCATTGTTCATAATAATGTTTTAGACATCCTTCTATTAAATTGGAGATGTGTTGCACCCTGTGCTTTCTCAAGTTGGTAGATAGGCTCAATTGAAAAGACAATCTATATAATGTTAAGACTTGGGGTTCCATCTTAAAAGGTCAACCTTGTTACGAGAAGTAGTCCAAAACCTTATAAGTTGGTCTATATTTGCATCTTTATTCGATGTGGGAATTTATCCCTTAACATGCCCCGCAAGATGGTGACTCGTTTAAGCAGATCAATCTTAAAATTCGTATGCTCATTTATTGAGTTTTAATCGGATCGAATCGTTTGTTGGAGTTTAATGAGCTCTAATACCATGTTAAAATAATAGAATTGTAGAAAAACAGTAATGTATAAGATGAATGGAATGTCCAACTTGCCTCGTCTTTGTATTACAATGGCTTGAAATAACAAAATTCAATATACAAAATATGGAATGCACTAAAGTTTTGGAATGTACAATTGTCATTATTGATAGAATCGAGGAGAAATCAATGGAATGCTAAGATCACATTGGAGGTAATTGTGGAGTCATTACTGATATGGAAGAACCAGTATTGCACGGAGGAGATTGAGGAGTGTTGAATGGACGAGATTGAGGATTGTGATTGCTTGGTCTAACATATAAATTCAATATGATACTAAATTCAATATGATACTAATCAAAACATGTGACTTTATGAAAGTTGTATTATTGGTGCTCATCATATGGCTTCTGGCAGATGATGAAACATCCCACAACAATATGATTGTTATAATCAATAATTTTCATTGGCTCATATTTGTATTTTTTGCCATAAGGAGAGCATAAGCCCCAACGGCTAGTGGTCAAAGTTACATCTCGCTTCTCTATATATAGTTAAAGAATATCTAAAGTGGAAGGTAAAATCACGTTTAATTCTTTTGATGGTCTTTATTTCAAGAATTTTCTTCTTCTTAGATCCAACTGGAGATGATGAACTGGAAATGATTACAAAAAATACTCTACTTGTGATTTGATATTGGCTAGGGCTACAACACGGAAAGCCAGCCTGTTTGACTGGATGGTAAAATTCATGGACTGTGAAAGCAAAATAAAGTATGAAACTTTTCTTGTTTAATGGCTGTCGCACTTCATTTTTTTGTATTGATGCGACACTTTAGGAAAAAGTTCTCATTACTTTCCGTTTAGCTAGAGCCTAATGGTACGGAAATTGCACCGCACCAGCTGTTCTTGCTTACATTTATAAAAATTTTGAGTGCACAAAAAGGGGTACTTGTTACTTCAAGAAATGTTAAGTTCGAACTGGTTCGGGCTCGAGTTTTGAAGAGAATACTAACATTATGTCCCAAGCCAGGCATTGTATAAAGAAAGTGTGTTGGGTCTAAACATGTAATTGGCAATTCTATAGACAAAAGGACTTAATTGTATATTTGTAAAAGTCAAGGACTTAGGGTGTAATTTTGTAAAGTTAGATAGGATGGACTAGGGTTCTAGCTTGAAGATGAATTCAAGAATGCGACGCCGAAATTTCGCTAGCCTTTTGCCCTGTCATCACTCGAGCATAAAAAGCAGAACCATCGTCATTCGCTTTTCGCCCCAGTCTCGCTCGAGTAAAGTCATGTCGCTCGCTTTTCTCTAACTTGTCGCTAGAGCAATAGTGTTATCTGAAAAATCCTAATTTGCGTTTTTCGAGATTTTCAGAAGTCTGGGACGTGAAAGAAAGATCGTCACTTCGTGCTTTCACACCAACACATTCTCATAACATCTTTGAGTGATCTAAGAGAGAGCTTCAAGGGATTGAATCAAACTTATTGGTCTTGTGATCCGGCAATCTATTCTTTGGGAAAAACATCAAGGTTCTCGAAGAGAAAACACCATGTCTTCCTTAAATCATTTAAGGAATTGACTCTCTCATTGGGGGGTTGAAGACTTGGATTGAAGCGTAGTTACAAGCACAAGCGGTTCTTGGTGTTCCACTTGGAGAGACGTTTAGTACAGACCAAGAGGCTGTAGGAGACAACAGATTGGGCTATAAGAGGTAGAACTGGAGTCTAGTAGGAGGCTAGAGGAATCTACGGCAGTAGAAGGCTACAGGAGGTAGATCATGAGTTTTAGCGCTAGAGGTGTCTACGGCAGTAGATCATAAGGGAGTGGCAGGTCTTAACGGGTACATGATAGGCATATTATTGTATGCTCTGAATTGTCGATAGTGGAGGTACTTGGCTTAGTCTCAAAGTTTTTCCCACTTTGGATTTCTCCGTCATCAAATTGTTTATAATTTACTACTTTCCATAATATACAAGCTGGGACATTCAAACTTATAAAATTGGACTTGAATGATTAATCATCTAGAAATTAACTAAAAGTGAATTGTTGCTTTAGTTAACATAATTCTGCACATATGGTCAAATTGGTTAAATTATAATCTAGAACGTAAACTCGGTAAATCCTAAAACTTGGTAACGCTAAAATTTGAATTTGACATTGTATCGCGTTAGACGAACTTTCAAGTGGTATCAGGGCGTTCTAGGTGAATTTTCAAAGTGGAAATGGAAAATACGAACGTGTCCAGGGCAATCAATTTTCTTGAACAATTATTTATTTTTTGCCCTTTCATGACGGAGGTAAACAACTCCTTGCCTCACATGCTTTACACAAAATAGGTGACAAGGTATTGATCTACTCAGGTTTTGATGAAGCATTTGAGTGTCTTGTCTGATGATTAAGAACGAGTGAGTTTGTTAGGAATTGATTGCATAGGGCATTATCTCCCACATCTAGTGGCCATCCAATTTGGTTGGAAATATTTTTCTTGTCACTCTTTATTTTTAATTTGAAGTAAATATAGAAGTAAAATCGTTTTTAATAGAAAGTAACTTTTTAACAATAAAATGGACGGAAGTACAAACATAAAGCCTGGAGATCCAATCCTAATTTAGCTCTTCTTACTCCCTTTGATTTGCCCAAATATAATTTGAACATTCTGTGCATTTTTTGAGCAAAGATAAGAATTTGTGAACAGTAAACTCACAGATTACTCACTAATTAAGGCATCTAATTTCAAAAAAATAAAATATGACTATTTTTTATTTGGTCAACATGGTTAAGGAAATTTCTGTTGAAAAAAAATGTAGGGAAATCTGAAAATTTAATGAACTCCAAGGCACGAAAAACGTTATCTTTTAAGAGATGTTTCTCCCCTATCCAACGAAGTCACAATTGGGATATGATAGAAAATCTCTTTCGGGATACAATGGAGACGTTTGATTCAAATTGTGACTATTTGATCAAACCAAGAAGACACTCGAAAAAAAAAGGACTGATGATGCCAAGAGAAAGAGAGAAGAATAATTTTTTTTAATGTGTTTCGCAAACGAGAATTCGTCCAGAAGTTATAGAAATTGAAGTAACTGTTTAAATAGGTGTGTCCTTTGAAATGAAGAACGCATCTGTTGGAAGTAATTGTAAAAAACGAACAGATGCATCTATTTGAATAGATCGATCCCCATTGCGCAGCGGCAAACACTAGTCCGGGCGGCAAATCATTCGCAAAACAAAAAATTAAATACATGCAAAAATGATGAAAAATATCTAACATACCCCCCTATTTTTCAAAATTTTGATTTAGAAAAGATGAAGCGACTGCATCACAAAAATTGATTGCCTACGTACCCTTAACGGGATCAAGCCACCGTGGTTCATGCAAACACACACTAAAGGCATCATCGTAGGAAATCGAACATAAATGAATGTAGCTTTTGATTTTGAACTTTCACTTAGTGTAAACAACTCAAAGTTTTGTCAAGGTGCTATGGTGAACGAATCTTGAACCAAGGACCCTATCATGACTAGCCGGAGTCATTACACATACTATTCCGATTAAAAGGAGTGTCTCTTTTATACCAACGCATTAATGGCCTTGCATATATCCCGAATTTCATGAGTGTTTTAGAGACGGTCTAAATCTCATAGAAAACGGCCTGACTTTCTCACTCACATAGGTAAGTTCTTTATAAAGAAATTCTGCAAGTTACTTTCTCTCTTAATAGAACTTATTAAGGAATTAAATCCATCCTCAACCATGCAGAATACATACACTAGAGATTTTATAAATGGGTTTGAACTAATACTCTAGTGTCTCACCTAAGTTAGACTTTAACTTGTTTGTACCCTTTGAACTTTGTTTATATTTCAAAACATAAGTAGGGTTCCCATTAAAGCTAACTAAAGTTACGTAAACCTCAATCTCATTCCTTTCGATGTTTTCGCAACCATCTCTCTAGCCAATCCTTTTGTCAAAGGATCTGCTAGGTTATTCTTCAACTCTACATATTCAACGGTGATTACTCCTTACTTAAGTAATCCTCGAAAAGACTGATGTCTAAGACTGAGATGTCGTTGCTTACCATTGTAAGTCTTGTTTGTTACCGAATACAAAGTAGCTTTACTATCACAATAGATCATCACAGCTGGAGATGGTTTCTCGAACAATGGGATATCTATTAGCAAATTTCTTAGCCATTCAGCTTCTTTACTTGCATCAGCGAAAGCAACAAATTCTGCCAACATAGTTGAATCTGAGACACATGTTTGTTTCTTAGAACACCAAGAAACAGTTGCACCTCCTAAAGTAAAAAATCCAACCTGTTGTGGATTTAGAATTCGATTCTATATTGTTCCAACTTGCATCGCTGTATCCTTCAAGTACATCTGGAAATCCACGATAATGTAATCCATAATTAATAGTTCCTCTCAAGTATCTTAGGATTCTTGAAACCGCATTCTAATGTTCTTTTCCTAGAATACTAGTGAATCAATACAATATGCCAACTGCATATGCAATATCTGGTCTTGTGCAATGCATAGCATACATAAGACTTCCAATCACACTTGCATATTGTAATTGGTCATAATATCTACCAGTATTTTTCATTAACTTAATACTATGATCTATCGAAGTTGATGCGGGTTTATGACCCATATGACCATATCTTTTAAGGATATTTTCAATATAATGAGATTGATTCAGCGATATGCATCCATCTTTTCTTATTATTTTAATCCCTAAGATCACATTTGCTTCGCCTAAATCCTTCATATCGAAGTTAGACTCTAGCAATTGTTTGGTCTCCTTAACACTTTCTAATTTAGGACCAAAAATAAACATGTCATCTACATACAAGCAAATAAGAGTACATGCACCATTTCTACATGTAGAATAGATACATTTATCTGCTTCATTAACCTTGAAACCGTTAGACAACATTACTTTATTAAACTTTTCATGCCATTGCATAGGGGCTTGTTTTAAACCATAAAGAGACTTGACGAGTTTACAAACCTTCTTTTCTTGTCCAGGTAAAACAAAACCCTCGGGTTACATCCATTTGATGGACAACTAATTTGTGAGTTGAAGCAAGAGATAGCAACACGCGGATGGAAGATATCCTTGCTACGGGAGCATAAGTATCAAAATAATCTATGCCATGACGTTGTTTAAAACCTTTAGCTACTAATCGAGCTTTATACTTATTTATAGAGCCATCTGCATTTAATTTCCTCTTGAAAATCCATTTACAACCTATTGGTTTAGAGCCACGAGGTAAATAAACCAGTTTCCATGTTTGATTTGACATAATAGATCTCATTTCATCATTGATTGCTTCTTTCCAGAGTACAGCATCTCGAGAGGAAATAGTTTCTGAATATGTGATAGGATCACTATATCATTAAGCATTAGCGTAGTCTGATGTGTAATATTATTTACATCACCTTCTAGCAAATAAGTCACAAATTCAAATCCGAAAGATTTTTCTTTCCTTTGTCTCTTACTCCTTCTAGGTTCTATTTCCAATTGTGGTTCAACAAAAGTATCATCAAGAGATTCTTCATGAACTCTCTTAGAAGAACTAGAAGTAGTATTATCTTCAGTTTGCATAGTTGAAGACTTGTATATATTTTCAAAAAATTCAGCATCAATTAATTCGATAACATCATTGGATTCTAACTTCAGAAACCTATAAGCAGTACTGTTTTTTGCATAACTTATGAATACACATTTATAAGTTTTACTTCCTAATTTAGTAATCTCTGGATTTGGTTTTCTCACATATGCGAGACATTCCCACACCTTGAGACGATTAATATTAGGTTTCCGGTTGAACCACTACTCAAATGGAGTTTTATTAATCTTTTTTATAGGAATCCTATTTAGAGTATAATATGCACTTAAGATTGCTTCACCCCACCATTGATTAGGTAAACCAGAACTAATAAGCATGCAATTCACCATTTCAACTAAAGTCCTATTTTTCCTTTCTACTACTCCTTTTGATTTTGGCGAATATGGTGGAGTAAACTCGTGAACTATACCTTTAGTTTCACAGAATTTTGCTAATTTTGCTACTTGGTATTTACCTCCTCTATCAGAACGTAGGACTTTAATTTTTCGATTTAATTGATTTTCCACTACTGCTTTATAAATAAGAAATTTGCTTAAAACTTCATCTTTACTTTTTAGTAAGTATACATAAGTATATTTCGAAAAATCATCTATAAAGGTCACAAAGTACTTGTTCCCTCCACGTGAAACTTTACTATGCAGATCAGCCACATCAGAATGTATAAGACCAAGTAATTCAAATGTTCGCATAACAGATTTATATGATTTACACGTTATTTTACCTTGAACATATATATCACATTTGTTAATATCATCAAACTTACATTTAGGAATAATTCCTAAATTATGCATGCTCTTAATGGATTTATAATTTATGTGGCCTAATCTAGCATGCGATAAAGGTAAAGAATCAATAGTATAAGCAAAGTTATCATTTATTAGATTCATTTTGAACATACCATTATATGAGTAACCTTTTTCGACAAATATATTATTCTTAGATAATATAAGGCTATCAGACTCAATTACAAGCTTAAAACCTGCCTTGTTAAGGCGATCCCCAGAAATCAGGTTCTTGGTCATTTCAGGCACATGGAGAACTTCTGCCAAAGTTAGATTCTTTTCCGAAGTGAATTTCAGTTCAACTGATCCAATTCCAACAACTTTGGTACGAACATTGTTACCCATTTTTACGTCTCTTCCATCGGTGCATTCTTTGTAAGTCTTGAACTGAGATTTGTCATTACTTACATGAATTGTAGCTCCGGTATCCAGCCACCATTCTACTTCAACTCTGATTGAGTTGGCTTCTTCCACCACAGTAATAAGGTTTGGATCATGATTTCCATCAGTCATATTTACTTGATCCTTCTTTGTCTTTTCATTCTTTGCCTTCTCGTCTTTTATTCGATGTCGGCATTCACGAGCAATATGACCAGATTTCTTGCAGTAGAAACAATCCCCCTTGAATTTTTTCTTAGAGGTTTCTGCATAATCTTCCTTAAAACTGGAGTTTTTACGCTTCTTGTTACCCTTATGATTTCCTTGAACCATGTTTAACTTTTCTGCCGCTTGATCATTATTTTCTCGTTTACAAGAGTCTTCCTCAATACCCAAATGACGCATGAGGGATTCCAGGGTATGCTTGGTTTCATCATGTTTGAGTTTCTTTTTATAGCCATTCCATAAACTTGGTAATTTTGCAATAATGGCTCCAACTTGAAATGCATCAGCAAGACAATTTCAGCATTCTTAAGATTACTAACAATAAGTTGTAATTCATCTACCTGGGCAAGACCAGACTTACTGTCCGTCATCCTGAAATCAAAGTAATTACCGATCAAGAATTTCTGGTTGCTTGCCTCTTCAATACGATACTTGTTGTCCAATGCTAGCCAGAATTCTTTTGCTGTTCCGATAGTCCTGTGTGCGTTGTAAACAGAATCTGATAGTGCATTCAAAATATGGCATCTGCACAGAAAATCATCATCCTTCCGTTTCTTCCATTGTTCCTGTAATTCCTTCTTGCGTTCATCTAAATCATCTGCTTTTTCTTCTGGAATAGGCGCAAGATCATCACTCAGAATGTAAGACAGTTTGATTGCTGTCAAGAAGAATAAATCCTTCTCCTGCTAACGCGTGAAGTTATGTCCATCAGACCGATCAAGACGAATCAAATCTTGATTCATGACTTGAATTGAAGGTGCCACAGATTCATTTACTGTCAGATCTTGAAACGAAGACATCTCTTAAAACTGTTGAAAAAAAATGTAGGGAAATCTGAAAACTTAATGAACTCCAAGGCACGAAAAACGTTATCTTTTAAGAGATGTTTCTTCCCTATCTAACGAAATCACAATTGAGGTATAATAGAAAATCTCTCTCAGGATACAATGGAGGCGTTTGATTCAAATTGTGACTATTTGATCAAACCAAGAAGACACTCGAAAAAAAAGTACTGATGATGCCAAGAGAAAGAGAGAAGAATAATTTTTTTTAATGTGTTTTGCAAACGAGAATTCGTCCAAAATTTATAGAAATTGAAGCAACTATTTGAATAGGTGTGTCCCTTGAAATGAAGAACACATCTGTTGGAAGTAATTGTAAAAAACGAACAGATGCACCTATTCAAAGACTTTTGAAAATAAAATTCTCTTTCGGGCTCGACCCCCGCGACCTGACCGAGCAGGTCGATCCCCGTTGTGCAGCGATAAACACTAGTCCGGGCAGCAAATCATTCACAAAACAAAAAATTAAATACATGCAAAATGATGAAAAATATTCAAAATCAATTTATTTTTTGGGGTTCAATCACAAAATATTCAAATTCATCAACACTTGTAACTTGCGAACACAACATGTGTAAGTATTATGCCCTAAGTCCAATCAATTTTGGACATAAATACTTTTATATATAATTAATGCAATTAAATGGCAGATCTATTATTTAATTAATAGACAATTAAATAAATAATAGAGTCCGTAGATTCAAATATTTGTAATTTATTAATTACAAGGAGTTGTGATTGTGAGATACAAATTACATCTGATGGAATCTTAAATCATCCGTGATAGTAAGTAATAACGAGATACGAATATCGTCATTATAAATAGACCATCACGTGTGGCATTTCTTACTAGTGAAGTAAGTAGCTGATTTCACAAGTTAAAGTGTGGTGACACTTAAATGAACACGTGGATGTTTTGTTATAGAACAAAACATTGGAGACCCGTCTAGAGATTTCACATGGATAACTATCTGAGTGTCAATGGTTAATCTCTAACGTTCGGTAGTGGAATTGGTCCTTTGACTTGAGGTCGTCATGGTACCTTATATGAGGACAGTCATACTTTGGCGATATTGAATGTTGCTCTGAAAAGGGCCGCTAATACGACATCGTTCGGGTACGTCAAGGATCGTATGAAGGTTGTGATTGATCAATAAAGGATTCGTCACTCTTAAATAATAGGAGATTATGATCTGCGTTTCATTCAATTAAGTCAATAATGAAATTCTTGGCCAAGGTGTATTCATAAGTCGAAAAGGATTTTTCGACTTATATTGACTTAATAGTAGAGTGAAAGATATGATCGATAATCGAGATTGACACAATTCCATATCTCGTAATTGATCGGATCATATTGACGAAAGGATTATAATTTCACGGTAAATGAACGAATTTGGTTTTGTCATACCACGTGACATTTCCTGTCACATGTATTGCCCTGACACATTGCTAGATGTCAATCAGGGACGGCGAATGTGAATTGACGATAAATTAAAAGGGTGTTTTAATTTATCAATTTTGATTAGATCAAAATGATATTTCACGTCGTTAGGCATCGTGGTCGGGAACCTAATGGGTCGCACACAAAAGAGAATTGGAAGATTGTAAATTGCCAGTTGGTTAATTTAACAATCGTTGGATAAATTAATTAATTGAATTTGTTATTTATATTCCCGAATTAATTAATTGGATTAATTAATTCACGGACCGGGTTTAATTAATTGGATTAATTAAATATTGGACCGGACCGGGCCGAGTCCGTTTGGATTTATATAAATACATAGCTAGGGTTTGAGGTTCAGGTGGTTTTTATTATTCTTGCTGGCACAAGAGAAAACCCTGGAAGCTGCAATCTTATTCTCTGTGTGGATCACCGTTGGAGGCTGGACAATTACACAGTTGTGGTGGCGAATCAAGGTTGATGAAACGAAAAGAAAAACAAAAGGATTGCAGAATTCTTCAAAGGTACAATCCTTATCACAATTTCTATCTAAACACAAAGGCGATTCTTGGTGGGAATCGAAAATTATTTTAAATTCCGCTGTGCATGTATAAGTAGATTCCCAACAGCATGGTAACTTGAAGGAAGCATGGAGGAAAAAGTGTAAATGCATAATCTGGGTATTGGAATCTAAGCAATTCTATTATTACTTCAAATTTTTAAATATGCGTGGAAAGTTCAACACTTGTGCAATACATCCTACAGATCAAATGGAGAGACTGAACAAGCTTATATTAATATCAGTTTGAGACAGCAAGTGAGAAAATTTGAAGCCATCCATTGATGACAGCGAGTTCCCTCGCAACGAGCTCAAAATAAGAGTAAATTCAGGTATGGATTTGTACAAGCAAAAACTTATCTCCGGATGGAGACATCAATTTGTCTGCCTTTGTCAGGGCAAGTCTTGACGATAAGTTCATTGTGAATTTGAAACGTGTATTGGGAGAAGAACAGAGAAATTGAGGGGCAAGGTCTGCATTAAAGGATGTCCAGGTCAAAAATGCTCAGGTTAAACTTGTGAAATACGTTGTTCAGAATATTTTTGTTGAAATATCCCTCAACCAAATTGGAGGCGTGTGAACCTTATGCGTTCACAAGAAATTTGATCGCCTCATTGGAAAGGAGCAACTGTTATACTGATCAGAGCATGGTTCTATCATGAAAGTTGTATTCTTGGTGGTCATCATGGCTTGATCTCTACATATGCTGGGGAGATGATGGTGCTATACATCTTCCATCTCTTGCAATGGTTTCATTCCAGCAGCGCCTGTTTCAGATTTAAATCATTTAAAGTTGATAAACCAATCTTTGAAATTCAGCCACCAATGGTCGTCATGTGAGTGGCACATGAAATGTACATGGACAAATAATCACTCTCTTTCTCCTTTTGAAGATCTAGCCTTCTTCCATTGTTTTCCCCATGCCTTTGTGGCTTGCAAATTATCACTATTATTTTGTCCTTTGTGGGTAGTGAATATACTGGTTGTCGGTTGGGGCCATTTGAATTGGTTGATTGGTAGAGAAAGGTAACGTGAAACTGAGCTCGAAAAACACTGATTCGACGATCCTTGGAGCAAGCCTAATTCGATAAGGGTTGTTGAGACTCTACTGAATGTCTACAGAGCAATCAGTTTTCTTAAAGAATTTTTTATTTTAGCCCTTCCATGAGGGCGGCAAACAGCTCCTTGCCTCACAAGATTTACACGAAAAACGATTATGGGGTATTGATTGAATCTGGATTGGATGATAAATTTGAGTGTCTTGTTAGATGATTGAGAACGAGGCGTTCGCCAGTAATTGATTGCATAGAGCATTATCTCCCACATCTAGTGGCGATGCAATTTGGTTGGAAATATTTCTTTTCACTATTTATTTTTTAATTTGAAGTAAATATAGGAGTACAGTGGCTTTTAATGAAAAGTAACTTTATAACGATAAAATGGGTGGAAATACAAAAATAAAGCTCAAAGATCCAATCCTAATTTAGCGCTTCTAACTCCCTCGCATTTGCTCCCCCAAATATAATTTTCCCATTTTGTGCATTTTTGTGCAAAGATAAGGATGCTCACACATTACTCAGCAATTAAGACGTCTACAAAATATTCAAATCCATCAAATATTTGTCACTTGCGAACACAGCAGTGACAACCCAGAAAATAGAAAAAACACTAAAGGGTAAATGAATAGTCCGGGTGAATGAATCTATGCAATTCTATTATGACTTTGAAATTTTTCAAAAAAAGTGCATGGAAAGTGCAATGCTGGTGCAATACTTCCTACAGATCAAATAGAGAGACTGCACAAGCTTATTCAATATCAGTTCGAGACAGCGAGTGAAAAAATTTGAAGCCATCCATTGATGACCACTTAGTCTCCAATGTTTTGGTGTCACCAGGTCCGTTAAGTTCCCTTCACAACGAGCTCAAAACAAGAGTAACCCTTGTTTGGTTCTCATTATTTGCAAAATACATTTTTCTTTCTCTTATTTTTAATCTTGCATTCTTCAATAAAATTATATTACACATAAATCCAAGACCTGTCCTTATTATTTAACCACACATTCTCCATCGAAATGCATTTTGTTGAGAAAATGGGGCTCGCACCAGCTCAATATTCAGGTATGGATTTGTACCATTAAAAACTTATCTCCTGAGGAGACATCAATTTGTCTAGTCTTGACAACAAGTTCATTGAGAAATTGTAACATCTATTGGGAGGAGAACAGAGAAATTGAGCAGAAATGTCTGTAGTAATGGATTTCTAGGTCAATAATACTTCGGTTAAAATTGTGAAGTACATTGTTCAGAATATTGTTGTTGATATATCCTTCAATCAAATTGGAGGCATGTGGACCTTATGCTTTCACAGGAGGGCTGATCGCCTACTTGGAAACAAGCAACGTCTTTTATAGTGATCAGAGCATGATTCTATTATGAAAATTGTATTCTTGGTGATCATCATGTCTTGATCTCTACATATGCTCTGGAGATGATGGTGCTATACATCTTCCATCTCTTGCAATGGTCTCATCCCGGCAGCGCCTGTTTCAGATATAAATCATGTAAAGTTGATAAACCAATCTTTGAAATTCGGCCATCAATGATCGTCATGTGAGTGGCACATGAAACATACATGGCCAAATAATCATTCTCTTTCCCCTTCTGTAGGCATTTGAAGATCTGGCAAACAACTTCAAAACTATTCTTCAATAAAACTGGCAAGGATAATCTGTTTAAACTCAGTAATATACTGATCAAGGCATGGTGCTATTACTAAAGTCATATTCTTGGTGCTCATGCTGTTTGAAGATGATAGTGTTATACATCTAATATCTCTTCCTCTCAACATTAAGTCATTAAATGGTCCTTTAGCAGTTCTTTACAAATTTTTGGACTACTTCAGCAAATTTTGATTGGGAAAACTACTTTATATGGTAGCAGTGAGAAAACACAAATCTTTGCCAAAAGGAATGTGCCTCATGTTTAAAATAGTCATTGCACTTGAGATGCACGAGCAAGGGCATATAGTCGTTCTTCCTCCCATTTTTCTCCGGTGACCAAAGAAGTTCTAGCAAATAAATTCAGAACTTCCATTATTATGCCTGTATCATCGAAATGAAATCGAAGAAATGTTTCAAATATATGTATTTATTATTTTTTGAAATAAAAAAACATGAGATTATCATCTTTTACAACTCAACCAAATGTTACTGCAGTTAAAACGATACCCTAAAGGCTTTTAAACTCCTTGCACAAACTATTGTCTTTGTTGATTCTGATGGTTAGCAAGGGGCATTTCCCACAGAGGATTGATTTAAGTTAACTAATTGATTGTTGAAAAGTCGAAAAAATAATGAACTAAATTAAACAAATGAGCTGACACTTACTATTCGAATCAGATGACTAAAGCCAAAATGGTAATTTCTCAGTAACAATTGGGGGTTAGATTTTTAAAAATTCAGAAAATGCAAATAAGGAAAAAGAAATATATAAATACAAGTTAAGTGGATCCAAGTATAGGAGAATAAGACACAAGGCACTTTCAATGAGAATTTTGAACATACACTTTTCATTGATCCTGGTTAATTTATACAGACATTTAATTCTACCTAAGGAAATGTACAACAATTAACAAATCACTAAATTTACTCTCATTGCAAAGAATAAATCTCATGATTCTAGGCTAAACTGATGCATAGATGGAGTGATTCTGGCCAAACTAATTGCATAGATGGAGTTGCTGACTTTATGATTTTTGAATTCCTTGATTTGTGTCATCTTCCCTTATACGCCCCTCAAGATTGAGCTTCCATCGAGAAGACCAATCTTGTTTCTTAAAATTTCTGTCCATTGCTTTGACAAAGGCTTGGTCATTAAGTCAGCCAATTGATCTTGTGTATATACATGTCGGACATGAATTTCACCTTGCTGAACTAGATCACACACGAAGTGGAGATCTATTTGAATGTGTTTCATTCTTGAGTGTTGTACCGGATTAAAACTTAGATGGGTGGCACCAAGATTATCACAAAGAATGGAGGGTTTGTCTTTGAGTGGGAAACCAAGATCCCGAAATAAAGCTTTTAACCACATGGTTTCAGCCACTGCATTAGCAAGGGCACGATATTCAACCTCCGTAGTGGAGCGTGCAACCGCTCTTTTTTTCTTAGAACTCCAAGAAATTGGGTTGGTGCCAAGAAAGGTGATATAAGCTGAAGTAGAAGTGCGATCATCTATGTTTCCAACCTATCAGCATCACTGTAAATTGTAAGAAGTGGTGCTGCAGATTTTTGAATCTGAATTCCATAAAAGATTGTTATTTTTAGATACCAAAGAAGTCTCTTTGTGGCTATCCAATGGGATGTTGTGGGCTTGTGCATGAATTGTGACAGCTTGTTGACAGCAAAGGAAATGTCGGGGCGTGTCAAAGATAGATATTGCAAGCTGCCTATCACTCTCTTGAACTCAGTGTTGTCCACTGCAGTTGTGCCATCCACTAAATGAAGAGATGTTGTAGTGGAAAGAGTGTGCAAACATCCTTTGCTCCAATCATATTCGTGGTTTGCAAGAGTTCACGAATATATTTGTGCTGTGACAAGAAGAGACCTGCAGAAGTTAGTATTACCTCCACTCCTAGAAAAAAAATGAAGCAATCCCAAGTCCTTTAAGGAGAACTGAATGCCAATTTTTTCAATAACATGAGCCACAAAATTTTTATCATTCCCTGTAATAACAAGATCATCGACATACACTAAGAAATAGCATGTAATTGAGTCTTGTCGAAAAATGAATAATGAAGAATTAGCTGTAGAATTCTGAAAATCAAGCTCAATTAAGGCATTCTTCAAGGCTGAGTACCAAGCCCGTGGGGCTTGCTTAAGGCCATAAATAGCTTTTCGCAGCTTACATACGTGATCAGCTTTTGACATATCTTTAAACCTAGGAGGTTGCATCATATACACATTTTCAGTCAAGTTCCCATGTAAGAATGCATTGTTAACATCCATTTGTCTGAGTTCCTATCCATTGACTACGGCAATGCTTAAAACGGACCTTATTGTGGCTGGTTTAACCACGGGGCTAAAAGTTTCTTTAAAATCCAATCCAGGGCGTTGATTATATCCCTGTGCCACAAGTCTTGCTTTGAACCGATCAATTGAGCCATCAGATTTTCTTTTGATTCTAAACACCCACTTACATCCTATAGGATTACAATTCTTAGGTGGGGGGACTAAATCCCAAGTACCATGTCTCATAAGAGCAGTGAGCTCATTAGACATGGCTTCACGCCACTGGGGATGAGATATGGCTTGACTCACACACGTTGGTTCAAGGGAGGGTTGTATGGGATGTTTTGTGATTGTGTGGATTTGTTTAGGTCTAAAGATGTTATTCATTGATCTTGTGACCATGGTGTGAGTTCAGGAAGAGATATTTTGTGGTTGTGCTGAACTAAGTGCATAATTTGACATTGGAGCACTCTCATTCATATCAACAAATTCTAGATTAACATTGGAATCTGAAGTTACCGGAGCCAAGAGAGAGGAGATATTACCTGGAAGTGATGCTTGAATGGCAACGGGTGTTTTCGATATCACCACTAGCGAGAAGGAAGAATGAAAAGGCTGCGCAGGACTTGTAGTCGAGGGAGCATCTGGGTGTCGCAAGGTGGAAATCTGCGAAAAAGGAACACTGAAGGAACAAAGATGTTTAAATGGGTTTTCGACTAGATCTGGGCCTCTTGATATAATTGAGATTTTCTCCTCATCAAATAGGACATACCGTGAGATGTATAGCCTTTTAGTGGATGGGTCCATGCATTTACAGGCATTTTGAGTTTGTGAGTATCCTAAAAAAATGCAAGGTGCAGATTTGGGCTGTAGTTTGTGAGTATTATATGGCTTTGTGAGAGGATAACAAAGACACCCAAATTTCTTAAGTTTGAGGTAATTTGGTTTTTGTCCAAAAAGAGCCTCAAATGGTGACTTATTTTGAAGAAGTGGAGTGGGTTGACGATTTATGAGATATACGGTTGTTTGGAATGCATGTGGCCAATAATCAAGTGGTAGGGAACCATCATGAAGAAGAGTGAGTCCTGTTTCCACAAGGTGACGATAACGTCGTTCAGAAACACCATTTTGTTGGGGTGTATATGGTGCAGTGGTGTAATGACTTATGCCATGTAAAGAATGATAGTTTTTTAAACCTATGAATTCACCACCATTGTCTGAATACAAACTCTTTATCTTAGAGTTGAAGCGTTTTTCAACAATATTTTTGAATAGAGGAAATATAGTAGACACGTTTGATTTTGCAACCATTGGATAAAGCCATATGTATTTCGTATAATGGTCGACAAGAATAAGATAATAACGAGATCCATCAAGACCAATATGGTGTGTGGGTCCCCAGACATCGGTGTAAATAATATCAAGAGGAGCATGACTTTGAAAACTCGTTGAACGAAGTGGTTGTTGATGTGCTTTATACATAAAACAAGAAGTACATGAAGATGATATTTTTTTGTGGTAAGCGGAAGAGAGAATTGATTAACAAGATTTTGAACAACTTTAATGGATGGGTGTCCAAGACGTTTATGCCATCCATCAAGAGAAGTTCTTTCATGCACATTGGCCACCATTTGTTGAATTGCAGTCACCGGTGATTTAGGAAACGCATAGACACCATTCTCACATGCACATCTTAGTAATATCGCCCCCATGTTCCGTTCCTTCACAAGAAAATGAAATGGGTGAAATTTAACAAAGACATTATTATGTTTTGTAAAGTGATGAACAGAAATTAAATTCTTGCGAATATTTGGGACGCAAAGGATGTCACTCAAGATAAAGGTTTTTTTTTGTGAATGTAAGGTTAGAGAAACCAACGTGTGAGACAGTCAAACCTGTACCATTTCCAAGGACAACTTCATCAGTTCCATCATATTTAGAATGAATGGATAAATTTGTGAGATCACCCGTGATATTGTGAGAGTCTGCCGAATCAATGAGCCATTTATTTTCATTTGTATTTGATGAAGTAGCACAGTTTACCGTCACTTCATTTTGCTGTAACTGTGGACAGGCTTTGGCAGTATGGCCCAACTGATCACAGAGCTGGCACTTTGGCTAGAAGCATTGTTGGGTTGTGTTGAATCTTCCCGAGTTTTGATTTGGTCAGCGTTGATCTCTGCCATTGAATGGGTGATAAGAGGATTGTTGCTTTGATTGCCCATTTGCTTTGTTGAAGCTCTTCGACTGTTGTCCTCCAAAGCTTCCATTTCTTCGACTAGTAAAGTTTGCAGCGGCTACAATCTGTTGAGTTGTAGCTTCCATTCTTCTCAAATAGCTTTCATGCCCCACTAGTAGATCGTGAAGTTCCTCAAAAGCTAGGGATTTTTCCCTAGCCCGAATGGGAGCAGCTATTTCACGAAAATTAGGTCCCAATCCGTTGAGAACGTAAAGGGTGATATCATCATTGGAAATCGGATGATCGATGAGTGCGATTTTATCGGCAAGAGCTTTTACAGCATGTAAGTAGTCTGGAATCGATCGATTTCCACGCTGGATCAAGGTGAGTTCTTCCTTGAGTTGCATAGCCCTTGTACATGATTTACTAGGGTACAAAGTCGATAATTTTTTCCAAGCCTCCTGTGAAGTCTTGGCAGTGGCAATGAATTGAGTAATTGTTGTGGATGTTGATGCTAAGATAGTACTTAGGATTAGTTTGTCTTGTCTAACCCAGTGATATTTTTTTTTTTAGATGGATGATGGGGTGCCATCAAAGGATGGACATACAGAACCTCCATTCACATAATCCATCAGGTCATACCTGATTAAAAGGGCTTCAAATTGAGCACGCCACTGTGGAAATGTAGAGGGTGTAAGTTTCTCATTGATTTGGGCAGTAATGTTGAAAACAACAAGGGGTGTGTCTATAGAGGAGGACAAAGGTGGGTTTAGGTTGATTGAGGAAGACTTGGATGATTTGGGATCAAGTTTCTCGTTAGAGATTTGAAGCTCTGATACCATATAGGAGAATAAGACACAAGGCACTTTCAATGAGAATTTTGAACATACACTTTTCATTGATCCTACTGGTTAATTTATACAGACATTTAATTCTACCTAAGGAAATGTACAACAATTACAAATCACTAAATTTACTCTCATTGCAAAGAATAAATCTCATGATTCTAGGCTAAACTGATGCATAGATGGAGTGATTCTGGCCAAACTAATTGCACAGATGGAGTTGCTGACTTTATGATTTTTGAATTCCTTGATTTGTGTCATCTTCCCTTATACCAAGAATCTGAATAGAATGTATTTAAGGGATTTTTCTTTGTTAAAAATCAGCACGTATCTTTGTTTACAGCTTGCGACATTTTCCAGAAATTTCCAAAGCCTAGCAACATATGTTAGCCAATCATATGGTTTCTTAATTGTGAAGTACTAGGTTGCAAACTTTGACTGCTTCCTTTTTAATGAAAAATTCCAAACAGCAAGATTTCCTTCTCCTTAAAGATAGCTGCATGAGAATTCTATTGGCTGCCTTAAAACTAGTCCTCCACTTCTTATTGGCTGGCCATATAATTTGCTAGTTAGAAGTGTTGAAAAATAATGGCAGTGTAGAAGAAAATTATAAAAGTATATCAATGAAGGCTTGAACACAAAATTAATATCACTGTCCTCAAACGTTATTTGTCTCCTTTCCAATGCTTTTTAAGGATTTCTGACAAATAGTTTGTAAGATTAAACAAGCCTTGACAAGAAGAACGCCAAAAAAGCAAAGGTGTTTCTTCACAATGAATAAGTGAAAATAGAATGATTATGTGATAAATTTTCTCAATATTGGAAGTATAATTTGGGGAAAATTTCAAGGAACTCAATGAATTTTCTTGCACTTGGATCATCTATTTATAGGTCTTGGCAAGTTCCCACGAAATTGTGCAAGAAACAGGTGAAAAGTCACCAAATTTGAATGAAAAAACGGTTAAAATAATCATGTGACCGCATGGGCTATAGCCATGCAGTCGCATGGTTATAGCTTCCCTAGCCCTCCCATTTGTTGGAATGCGGAAGTGGAATTAATCAGAAATTAAAATTTTCTTTAATTCAATAAACATGGTCGTCTAGACGTTCACGTGTATGTTATAACAAAATTAAAGTATTCGAATCTTTTACAAGTTCAATGATCAACCTTGAATTAACTCTGATTCGCGAACTTCCGTCTCCTTTAATTGCAAAAATCTTGGTGCTTCAAGCCTTCTATGGTATCCTCCAACGAAAAGACTACACCGGTGTGTGGGTACTTTCTTTCAATTAATCCAGAAACCAATTCTTAAATTTTGGACAACAAAAAAATAATATATTATCTCTACAAATTTGAATCTTATAAAATTATGAATGTTGTAGAATTTTTCTGTCCATCTAGTCTCTATTTACCGAGAAAAAGATGATACAAGTTTAGTATAATTATAATTTAACATTCAAACAAGAGTTCTAATTAAAAACTCAAGTAAGAGTTCTAATTTAAGTCCAATTCTAATTAGTTTACATATAATTGTATGTGTAGTCCTAGAACTTCAATTACAATTACAATTAAGTTTATAACTTTCGTAGTAATTACAACCAAGTACAAAACTTTGTTATAATTACAATTAAGCCCAAAACTATTATAATTACCATAATTAAGTTCCAATACTTTATGGAGCTACCACAGGGATCTGATCGGACATATATTTTCCAAGCTCCAATACTTAGATCCTGTTTAGTCGACCCTAAACCATCCAATCTAATTATTAGTCTTTGTTTTTTTTCAGTAAAGGCAAAAGACTGAACCCTTAGAATATATAAGATCACAGAAGCCAATAAATCTGTAATACTTTCCTCTGACCTGCCGTATATGTATTTTATCCCCGTCCGAGATCCGATAATTAGGTACGAGCATAAATGATGACCGTTTTGCCCCTCTAATTATTCTCACTAACTTAAGTTACATTTTCTTCAACGGTCCTGTGAACAAATCACAAATGTCGAAGTTTAGCCGTCGCTAAATACTGAGCTCAGATTTTAACCGTTCAACAAAAGATATTTAAGTAGTCACTCTACCCATTTTTTAGGGTAACGGTTCCCAACACGCATTCATGTTCTCTACTCCGCTTATTCTCAAATTCTCAACTCATCGAGATATTTAACCAATCAAATTGATCTCACCCAGTGATGAATCAAAAAACTATTAAAATCACAAAAAGATATACATAATCCTGTCAAGGGATTCAAATGAATACACAGTGGTCAAGTGGAATTTAATTCTCCGCACGATCATGCTATAGAATTAAATTCGACACGTGGTCCGTTCAATACACTCCAAGTGTACTAGTGTCACCTTTAGCTATTTCTGTGATAAGGACAAATCACAACCATGAATAGTGAATTGGTCAACACTACAACCTTCCAATATAAGGCGTCAACCCTTATACATTGCTTATGAACAAATTATTTATGATCAAAATATAAGTTGTGTCACACTGTACTTCTCAACGCAAGTACCCAACTCATATTATCACAAGTGCTCATAGGCACTTTAATTTCGCATGGTCAATAATAAATAAATGCAATAAATAAAGTAAACATAATTTTTTTCAATATAAAAAATTATTATTGTTATTTTTATATCAGCAAAACTATATTATATGAGCACACAACCCAACACCAACTACATGGATTAAGCCTTTTTTCGATTTTGAACCACATATAAATTTCCAGCAATCTCCCACTTTGTTCAAAATCAGTTTTAATCAGATAATCAAATATCAACACTTATGTATAAGAATTTGCTATATTTCGATTTGAATCTATTCATAGTGTAAATCTCATAAAGTATTATCAGAATTTCAGGTGGCTAGTGTGCCTTGAACCAGTTATTCTTTGTTACAATACCGATGAAATCACACACACAAGTGTTAAGCTTTTCACTGGTTCCTCTAACTCGCTTAGTGCTAATATGGTCTTGCACTAATCCTATTTCATTGAAGCTTTAAAGAGAGAAAACACCAACTCTCTAATGAGGCAACACCACCTCAAAGTTTCCAAAGGTGAAGTTTTCTCAGTTTCTTTGTTACTTTTACAGATACTTGTACTCCGTACTGAACTTCATTAAGAGTTTATTTTAACTCATCCTTCCAACAGTAACAATCAACACTATTTTTCAAAGATAGTATTTGATATATTTAATAGTGTTGAATCCATCCACTTATCAAATAACTTCTTGTTACCTCTTGAACCTATATATATACTAAATTATTATATTTTGGTAAGGTGGCTGTTATTGGTGGATCTATTTGAGAAGTTTTAATCCCATTTTACTTGAAGTTGATCTCACTAACTCTTTCATGAGAGGTTTCGTAAATATATTGGCTAAGTTCTCACTAGACTTAACAAATGTAAGAGAAATTACTCCATGCTTGATTAATTTCCTTACATACTCGTGTCTTAGACTCATGTGTCTAGACTTTCCATTGTATACTTCGTTATATGCTCGAGCTAGAGTGGCTTGACTATCACACAATATAGGTTTAGAAGAAATATCATTTATATCTAAAGGTATTTCATATAATAAATCTCTTAGCCACTCAACTTGTTTCGCGATTTTGGCCAATGCTACAAACTCCGATTTCATAGTTGAATGAGTCATACAAGTTTGTTTCTTAGGCTTCCAAGAAACTGTACCACCTCCAAGAGTGAATATCTAACCTGAAGTAGATTTATTCTCTCCTTCACTCGATATCCAACTTGCGTCAGTATATCATTCCAAGATTTTAGGAAATTTTGTATATTGTAGCCCAAGATTTTTTTTTTCTTTAGGTAATGAAGAATCCTACCGATGGCCTTTCAATGTTCTGAATTTGGATTGCTAGTAAACCTACTTAGTTTACTTACTGCAAATGCTACATCATGTCTTGTACATTGTGATGCGTACATAAGACTTCCAATTACACTTGCGTATTCTATTTGTGCAATTGTTCTACCTTCATTTTTTATCAATTTAATATTTGGATCTATAGGAGTGTTAGCCTCCTTAATATTCAAATGTTTGAATTTGTTTATCACACTCTCAACATAGTATGATTGCCTTAATGTAAAACCCTCAATATCCTTTTTAACTTTAATACCAAGAATAGTATTTACTTCTCCAAAATCCTTCATTTTAAAAGTAAAGGATAGAAACAATTTTGTTTCTTTGATCCCGTCTATATTATTGCTAATGATTGGCATATCATCAACATATTGACATACTAATGTGAATATATTATCATTCACTTTCGTGTAGAGGCAAATATCTACCGAATTGTGATTAAATCCATTTGACATTATTTTAGAGTCAAATTTCTCTTATCACTTTTTGGGAGCTTACTTTAGTCGCTTTAAGGATTTAATTAATTTGCACACTTTATGTTCATTTTTCGTTAGAACGAACCCTTCTGGTTATTCCATATAGACCTCTTCTTCGAGATCTCCATTTAGGAAGGCCGTCTTGACGTCCATTTGATGAACATATAGATCATAAATAGATGCTAACCCAAATAAGATCCTGATCGAGGTTATCCTAGCTACGGGTGCATATGTGTCAAAGTAATCAATTCCTTCTCTTTGACGTTATCCTTTAGCCACTAATCTAGCCTTGTAGGTATTAAGAGATCCATCGGAGTTGTATTTCTTCCTAAACACCCACTTGCAACCAATAGTCTTAGATTCTGCTAGCAAGTCAACTATTTCCCAACTGTTATTCGAAATAATAGAATCCATTTTGTTATTTATAGCTTCTTTCCAGAACATGCAATCTCTAGTTTGCACCACTTCCTTATAAGTCTTAAGATCACGTTCCACTTGAAGAACAAAGGGAATTGTTCTTACAACATCCTTTCGGTCTCCTTCTACTAAGTAAAAGATATAAGTTAGGGATCTATTTCATCTGATCCTAAGTTCTTTTCTTTTCTAGTTCTTTTACTTCTTCGAAGTTCAATTTCAACATCTTTTATGGATGTCTCTTCTGGTGAGTTTCCAAAGATTGAAATATCCTTATTATTATTTTCAGATTTTATAGCTACCATTACATTCTCGAAGAATTCCACATCTCTTGATTCTATTATAACATTTGTTTCTAGATTTAATAATCTATAGGCTTTGCTGCTGAGAGCATATACCACAAAAGCACATTTGATACCTCTAGGACCTAACTTGGTTCTCTTAGGATCCATATTCTTACAATAGGCAAGGTACCCCCACACTTTAAAATAACTAATATTTGATTTTCTATTTTTCCAAATTTCATATGGAGAAATTTTATTCTTTTTCATAGGAATCATATTTGTTATATGGTAAGCACTAAGTAAAGCTTCACCCCATAGGTTAAAGGGTAATTCAGAATTTAACAACATTGCATTTATCATTTCTAAAAAAGTTCTATTCTTTCTTTCTGCTAATCCATTTTGTTCTGGTGTTCTAGGTGTAGAAGTTTGATGTATTATTCCATTTTGTTCACAAAACATGTTAAATTCATTAGAAAAATATTCCCCCCCATCACTTCTTAAAGTCTTTAATTTTCTTCTTAATTGATTTTCAACTTCAATCTTATAAGTCTTAAAGGCAATAAAGACTTCATCCTTATATTTTAATAAGTATACATATGTATATTTAGAACAATTATCAATAAAAGTAATAAAATATCTATTACCACCTCTAGTTAACATTTCATTCAATTCACATATGTTGGAACGAACAAGTTCAAGTAATCTTGTTGTTCTTACAATGCTATGAAATGGCTTCTTAATCATTTTTTATCTAACACGTGTTTCACATTTTTCCAAGTTGTCAATATCACATTGTATTAATCCACATTTAATCATTCTTTTCATAGTATTAACTCCTATATGTGCTAATCTACCATGCCATAAATTAAATAAATCAATAACATATGCAAAAGATTTAGTTTTATTTGAGTTATCCTCAATAGTACATAATTTGACCATTTCTTCGGTAGAATAGCCCTTTCCAACAAAGTGCCTATTATGGGTTAATACAAGCTTTCTAGATTCAAAAACAGATTTGATTTCAGGTTTTTTCAAGAGTACACCACTTGCTAAGTTTCTATTCATTTCCGGTACATGCAATATATTTGTCAAAGTGATTTTCTTTCCCGAAGAGAAAATGAGTTCCACATTTCCTTTACCAATCACTTTTGATCTTCCTTCATTTCTCATTTGTATCTCTTGATTGTCTTCAATGTCATGATAAGTTTTGAAGAGAGACTTATCATAACATACATGGATTATAGCGCATGTATCGTACTACTAGTCTAGAACTTTGCCTTGGATTACATTGATTTCGCTCACTATGGCGATAATCTCATCAACGGAGTTCATTTGTCCTTCCTTCTTTTATTGTTTCCTATGTCTACAATCCTTAGCATAGTGTCCCGATTTTTCACAAACATAGCAAGGTCCTTTGACTTTGTTTTTGAACTTTCCTTGATCCTTTCTAGGACCAAGAAATTTTCCTTTCTTTTTAAATTTGTTGGAGTTGTCCACATTGTCCACGGCATTGGCCTTTGAAGAGTCATCATAAGAATTTTCAATTTTATCTCTTGCCTTTGATTCTTCCTCAATACGAAGATTTTTTTGTATATCTACCAAAGAAAAATCTTTGGAATTGTGAAGAATCTTCTTCCTATATCCTTTCCATAAATCAGGAAGTTTAGCAATAATTGCTCCTACTTGGAAAGTTTCGGAAAGTTCGATTTTCACTGCTTTCAGTTTGTTTACAATTATTTGTAACTCATGCACTTGAGGCAATAACGGTATATTATCTAAAAATTTGAAATCAAAATACTTAGATATTAAGAACTTTTTGGTATCTTCCTCCTCAGCTTTGTATTTGCTTTCTAGCGCGTACCATATTTCTCTTGCCGATGTAGTATTGGTGTAGAGATCATAGGGGCGATCGAATAATGCATTTAGGATATGGCCATGACATATCAATTCGTCATCTTCCCGTTTCTTCTTTTCTATGCGAATTTCTTTGGTATCCTTGTCAAATGCATCGGGAATGAGCTCCAATTTTGAATCAGGCACATAGAAGATCTTCAAGGCCGTTAATAGAAATTTAAGTTTGTCTTGCCATCTTGTGAAATTTGCACCATCAAATCTGTCCAAGCGTCCCAGGTCTTGATTCATCATTTTGATAGTAGTAAGTATAGATTCTGTCTCTATTGCAATAATAGTAACAAATAACATTTGAGATTGTTGAAAAATAATGGCAATGTAGAAGAAAATTATAAAAATATATCAATGAAGGCTTGAACACGAAATGAATCTCACTGTCCTTAAACGTTATTTGCCTCATTTCCAATGCTTTTAAGGATTTTCGACAAATAGTTTGTGGGATTAAACAAGCCTTGACAAGAAGAACACCAAAAAAGCAAAGGTGTTTCTTCACAATTAACAAGTGAAAATTGAAGGATTATGTGATAAATTTTCTCAATATTGGAAGTACAATTTGGGGATAAATTTCAATGGAACTCAATGAATTTTCTTGCACTTAGATCACTTATTTATAGGCTTTGACAAGTTCCCACGAAATGGTGCAAGAAACAGGTAAAAAGTCACCAAATTTGAATGAAAAAATGGTCAAAAACTAACCCAACGGTTAGTTTTTAATAACCATGTGGTCGCATGGTTATAGCTTCCCCAGCACTCCCATTCTCGGGAGGGCCTCATGCGACCGCATGAGCTTAATCCATGCGGTCGCATGGTTAAGCCTTTTTTTTCGATTTTGAACAACAAATAAATTTCCAACATGAAGATAAGTTGTTGATGTGTTCATTTTTTATTGGTTTGATGATGCAGCTCCTTGTCTTCTCTCGTGCAGCTTGTATGCTCTCCTCCTGCCTATAGAGTTCTATAAATAGGGGAGCTACGTCATTTTGTTATGTGTGTTTTGATCAGTTTTGAGTGTGTGAGAGTTTTGGCTCCTTGCTCTGTGACTATGAGTGCAGAAAAACAATAGTTGTGTTGTGTGTAATTGTTATTAAGTATCATGGCCTTGTAGTGATTCAATAAAGAAGTGTGCCTTTATCCCACTATAAGAGTCAAGATTCTTCACCCCTGATAATGATTTCGTGATTTAATTAGCAAACACAAGTTTTTATTCCTTCTAGAAGCATCAATTCTAACACAAATAGAAATATAAGTTCAATTATCTGTGTCTCTTCTTAATCGTTAGTTGAATAAAACGAGCTCTTTATCCAATCCTTTTTACCAACAACCTAGAAAAAGTTCTCTCAGTTCAATTTTATTAAACCTTTCAATCGAAATAGGCAAGAATTAAATCAAATTCAAACACACGAGCTCAATTTACTAACTTCAGTGAAAACCATGCATAGTAAAATTGAAATGTTTGAAAGGTGTTGAAATACTAAATCTTTATAAACATGCATTATGAAAGAAAATGTTGCGTGCAGGAAATTCTAATTCAGGGATTGAATGATGTTGGGAAATAAAACGGATCGAAGTAATATATATATACACGATATGAAGTACAAAATCATAAACAACAAGATAAAAGGCAAAAAATTAATTGGTAGAAAAAGGATTACTTAATTCAATTCACGAATATGGAGAAAACAAATACAATAACTGTACCTACACAATTATTCTATATTTCAATAATACAAAACTTATGAAAATAAAAGAGTATTTATAGGGATGCATGCCAAACCCTAGAAATATCACAAAAAAATATTCACAATTAATTATTATTGATTAAATGATTAAAATTTATTATAAATGTGCATAATAATAACAACAGCAACAACAATAGCAATGTCAATAGTAATAATAATATAATTAAATTTATTGTATAACAAATGTACAAATGTACCCTTAAAAATTGGGGCAAAGTGGAAGAGAAGAATAAAAAGGTATAATGGGTTGGAGAAAATTTGGTGCAATTTGGTGAGTTATGGTGTAATGAGGATGAGTTGGAAATACTCTCAAGAAGCCCATTCGTCCAACAATCATCACTAGGGGTGCCCCCACTAAATCATGTTTTTAATTCTCTCTTGCCCCCACTAAATCATGTTTTTGGGTCCGCTATGGTCTATCCATAGCGGATCATGTTCCATTGCGGACCCAAAAACATGATTTAGTGGGGCCAAGAGAGAATTATGTAAAAATTATTGGTTAAAAACTTAAAATTATGGACTAAAAATTACGTGGACTACTTTGTAAATATCAAAAATTAAGGGCCCAATTGCATCAACTGGGCCATTAATGTGTCCGCTCCTGATCGTCACAATAAAATCCCATTCACACAGTTATAGGCTTTTTGCTCATGTCTAATTCAAGGCAATGTACCCTTCTCCGCCAGTTATCCCCCACTTCAGTTCATTGATTGCATTAATTCAAATGCCGAAATAAGATTATCAATGATCAAACAACTCGGGACAAACGAACTCTGCCTAAGAGACATGATATCTGATAGAATAACGTTGAACCTATTTGTCATAATCTTAGTAACTATATTATGAATGACTTTACAAAGTCTACCAGCTAAAGTCGCAAAAGGCAGCAAAGCGTGGAATGGATTTCAGCTCGTTACCCAGCTAACTCTAGCCCACATTTTTATGTATCTGGTTCAAACCAAATATCTAATAGGCTCTTTTCTTAATGGCTACCGCTTTCAAGGCATGAATTATCCACTTGTCCTGAAATTACCAGGACCAATATAGAAATCTCAATTCATTGGGTCTTTGATCCAATAAAATAGAAAGCCTAGGAGGTCCCATATTTCAGGAGCCCAAACTATGTGGTGCATTCATTGAAGTAGTCAAAGTGCATCCCCATCTGTCGCATAAAAAGTGAATTCATCAACTGAAGCATAAATAGAGGTATAAAAGAAAGGTTTATACATACATCTTACAAGGAATCAAAAAAGTTCACTTCTTAATGAACGTTGTAACCGTGTAGAGTTTCCCTACGGCGTGCACAGATTTACGTTCAATAACCCCATGACAGCAGTTGTGCTCATGATGGATAGTTATTGCGAGTTCTTTAGTAGTACCAGCATTCCACCGCTAAAGTAAATTCCCATGACTGATTCTTTTGATTAATCCCCAACTATGATGTCACTCATTTTGTCGCGACCGTCCAATATAAGGGGAAAAAAAATTCGACCGAACTAGCACGGTTGACCGCAGGGGCTCCTTAGGTGCTGGCCTATAGCGACCCGTGCTGGCTTCGCTCTGGATAAGAATCTAGTGCATCCCCATTTGTTGCATTAAAAGCCAATTCATCAACTGAAGCACAAATAGAGCTATAAAAGAAAAGTTTTATACATAAAGCTAACAAGGAATCAAAAAAGTTCGCTTCTTAATGCACAGCCATGAGTTTCCCCAGTGGCATGCACAGACTTACGTTAAATAATCCCATGGCAGCACATGTTGAGCTGATGACAGATAGTTATTTGCCAATACAGTTAACAAGGAATCAAAAAAGTTCGCTTCTTAATGCACGGCTTATGTTCAATAATCCCATGACTAAGCTCATAACAGATAGTTATTGTGGCTCTCTAGTCAATAAAACTACTTGTACAAAGTTGAATTACAAAGTGTGTTGACAAAATTCAGACCATTGATTTGAAATGATTTAAAAATCTGTTTTTGAAATGATTGGTATGGATGTTATTTTGTCAACTAACTTTCTAATCCATCTTTGTAAGTGTAACATAACTCCTCTCTACTAGTACCAACATTCCACTTGGAGAACCACTTATAGTATCACTAAAGTAAATTCCCATGACCAAGTTTTATTTTTACTTTTTTGATATAGATTTCGAAAGAACCTATCGAATGATCATAATTTGAAAATAAAAATTTCGATGTAAATAATAAGTTAAAGTACCATCTAATAACATTTTCTTGCTTTAGCTTAAAATACTACATATTAAATTCAGAATTATGTTGATATCTATTATAACTCTATTTTTTCAATCAAGTCTATTCTTGAACATTAATTTGACCTAATTTCAACTAAGCATTTTTTAATAAAATAATATTATACGCAAATTTAAAATTTTTCTTATTTTTTTAACCACACATTATCCATCACAACACTACTACAAAATGCATTTTTTGAGGGGAAAAAAAAGGGAAGGGGCTCAAACAAGCCATAAGTAAAATTTGCCAAGTAACAAAGAAGTTACTTTTTAAAACTCCGCCAGTATAGATCTTAACCATGATTTGAATTACTTGATCTTAATATAAATTAAACTAGGTATGTCATTTGACTGCCAAATCTTGTCCGAATTGAAACCCAACATTGCATAAGCAACATAATAAACATTGCATAAGCAACATAATAAAAAAGAGAAATTTGAGAGTAACGTTCATGGAAGAATCTATTAAGGCCCGACTTCTGCTTTTACTTCTTCTTCTTATAAAAATGTTTTATAAAAAAACTGCTTTAAACCAACTTTCTCTAAAAACTCTTCTAACCAGACTAAACATTCCAAAAAATAAAGCAACTTCTTAGTTTCAAAAGCAACTTTTTGATTTTCAACGGCCTTATCCAATGACCCTAAATGTTAATTTTAATTTTAACTTCAGATGCCATGTAACAGCATCAATAATATAAAGTCATAATCTCCTCTGTACAATTCAAAACCGCCCTCCAGTACCTGCTCATCACTTGGTGTTTATTGCAACACAATTTGAATTTCACTCTGAAGTAAACCTAGAAATTCTGATCCATCAAATAGTCGCAGTTTACAAAATGGGTACAATAGTTACTCGAATAAACATTGGCTGTGAAGATAAACAAGACTTTACAGCACTCCGTTCTGGCTTCAAAATGTTCAACTTTGGCATGGTTAATGAGACTTCTCCAGGCACAAATTGTTCCATATCATTCTAGCCGCCAAGTAACAGAGACAAATGGAAGTCATCTTCTCGAGCATCATCCAGATGAATTTTCATGTAGCAGCACATACTCCCGGCTGCAAAACCACAAGCAGGAACACTCAGGAAAAGATAACCAAAACTGAAAATATGCACGAGTCAATATTCTTATGTGGGCACAGGAGGAAATTCATTGAGTGTCTACATCAATAGCTTGACCAATTTCACCATAAACAAAAGATTCAGATTATCTAAACTACTTGAAAGCAATCATCAAAATAAGAAAAAATGTCATTATAAAAGTCTAGAACAGGTAAACAGAATGACAAAATGTCTGAACAACTCAAGTGATATATATAAGGCTAGAAGGGATATGAACAACTCAATTTTCTTCTGTTCATCAGAACTGCATGAAGTTTTTTTTCCTCTTTGCTCTTCTTTTCCCAGAAACAGTTTCCCATGTAAGTTTCTAGGTATTCAAAGAAACTATAGAAATAAGGGGCTTGGCCTCAAATCACAGGTTTAACCAGTAATCAAATAGAAACGCATGTTAAACATATAAAGTAAGGTTACTATCGAAAAAGTTTTGAAGTTAAAATATGGTGGCTCATTTCAATTTCAAGGTCAGGAAAAAAATAAGTATAACAGATTTAGTGCAGTACACTATACTCTGGGGTTGTAGATGGATTTATATCTAACAGCACGTAGACTGAATCGCTCCAACTAGTTGTGCATTGAAAACCTGGACTTTCCAGAGAAAAACCTGGATTTTTATAATAGGTCTTATATCACTTTGAATCCCTAAGGTGGTCTAGTCCCTACATTCTCATTCTTTTCTTATTGGGTAATTCGCATTCATCTTGAAGAACGTGAAGGGGAAAGTGAATGAAAATTCTACACAAGAAATCTATAGCAAGAGGATGATCAAATAATTGCCGCCAACCATTATGATACTAATAAGCAAAGTACCATTTCACATCTACGAATATGGACATGCCACAATTACCTTTGAAAATATGGCAAACACATGAAGAGGTATAGTTGGTACGTACCTACTATTCCCAAACTTAATTGTATCTTTTTCAAAAAGCTCATAGTATCTCTGTGGTTCTAATCGATCATCCTGCAACATGGGAAAGAAAATATCAAAGAAAATCGTAAAAAAAATTACTAGGACACCACTTTGAATTGAATATACAATATTCTCCGGAAATTGCTTACATTAATGAAGGTCCCATTTGTGCTTCCAAGATCCATCAAATACGGTCTAGAACAATGCACAAGATGTATGAGTTCATTTAAATAATACATTGGCATCATCATCTCGTGAACATCAAACAATCTAAGCAGACAGCCTCAGTCTTACCTTACTTGCTTAGACATGGTACCATCTGGGTTCTCCTTTTCCACTTGCCTACAAAAATATAAACCAAACGAATACTTACATAAATATGCATTAAATATAAAAATATAGAGGAAATGGAATCTTCTAATATGGTCCCCACCGATACTGAAGAACAGCGTGTTGTTTGCTGCAAGATGGGTGATCTGTAGGGATGTCAGCAACCCTCCTCTCTCTCCCGAAAAGATAGCAGCTCAAACGATGCACGTAGAGAGGTTCTACACTTTCAGAAGTCCAAAGATCAGTGATTCACACAACTAAACAAAGATGGTTTGCATGAACACTAAATTCTTTCCTGAAGCCAAAAGGAAGAAGTAGATGAATATAAGCCAGGTAAAAAGTAATGGAAACTAGTTGCAAACAGAAAATAAAAAGGAAGAATGGATATCTACAGAACATAAATACACTTCCAACCACAACTGAAAATTTTACCATGTGCCAAATATTGAGAGAAAAAGAATGAAGTACATTAAAAAAGGGGTAAAAAATCAGTCCATTGCATCACAAACAATCATCTACAAGCTGCAATACACGGCAGTCAACTACTATGACAGGGATCACATGAGGATAGCTGCAACTTTGTATTTGGCATTTTGATGGTTATGATATTCATAGCTAATTGTTATGAGATTTGTATTAGAAGATGGGGTAAGAAAATTGGGAATGATATTCAATGCCAATATACAGAGAAATCTACCAAAGACATAAGGACCAAAAACAATAAGGTCATGATAAGAGTCAATCTTTGATGACCATTTTAAACAAATTAGCAATTGGAATATAACCATATAAAAATGATGAAGGATTGATGATACAGACTCAATTAAAGACATGAGATATGACAAATAATTATTTACCATTCAGCACTTCACCACCCTTGAAAACATACAACCGCCACCTTATTTCTGGTTTTCGGGCGTCTGGAGGCTCATTGAACAGCAGTGTTATACCTAATTAAAAATCAAATTATGTCAGAAAAATTATACAAAGAGAAATTAAACATGAACAAATCCAAGAGTTACACCTGAAGATTTCTTTATAAAGTGCAGGTAGCAAAAGTTTATTGTAATTTTTAAAGGCTGAGGAGTTTAAACTACAGGCTGATGCCAGATACAGAACCTATCAGCTATAAAAGCGAAGTTTATTTCATCCAATTAGCAACTGCATTTCCTATTCTTTTCCTCTATATTATTGTTTACAACATCTACAGATGCACATATAAAAAGATACTGAAAATAAATGTTCATTTTCCTACTTGCTTTTACCACTACATAAAACAAACCAGAGCTGTAAAAGATTGCTCTCTATGTAGCTCATCCGGCTCCCATGATAAGCATCCAGTGACATGTCAAAACAT